>NC_136486.1:110700178-111357678 GCF_053919585.1 Euprymna scolopes
GAAACATTCATTTCGAACGCGCCCTTGTCATATCAAAGAACCTACTATTGATTTTACATGTCTGGCCTTACTCCTTGTGCGGTGATAATGGCTTGAATTTAAGTTTAAAATGAAAAAATCAAGTATCATAGGTCAGTTGTGCTTTAAATAGAAACATTTATTTCGAATGTGTCCCTGTCATATCAAAGAACCTACTGTTGATTTTATTTGCCGGGCCTTTCAGATTCTGTGGTAATAAAACTTCTCAAATGCACTTGTGATGTTAGGCTGCGTAAGGTGTATACTCTAGTCAAAATCGCCTGTTCCTTCTGTCATCGGATTATTTCGATTATCGATGTTCACTACTTATCAAAAGCATTTCAATACAAAACCTATCTAAGAACACTGCCAGGCACATAAAGTACTTTCATGTGAATTCGCATAAAAATCGACCCGGCCATAATTGAAAATCGCCAATATAAACATTGGATACGAAACGAACATAGAATCAAAATGATACAGTAGGAACGTAGAATATCAGGTCTGGAGTTGGGAAGATTAGTAAAGTATTAAAAGAAAAAAATATTTTAAATAAATAATTTAGAGAAAAAATAATAACCTAAATTAAGAGAACACAGGAAATTGGTTGCAGGTATAAATAAATAATCGATTGAAACATTTAAAAATAGAGATATGAAAATACGTAGATATAGAAAAATTCATAACAAACGGAAAACGGAAAAAAATATGAAGGAAGAAATGTAGGTAATTTTTTTATCACATGGTTTTCCTTAAAAGGAAAATGGATTCCATAGCGTTGATTAAAGAGTGTTTTTCTCCACGTCTGAAGAGAGGCCGTTCTTGTGAATATTTTCAAACGATATAAGGTTTGAAATTGTCCGAATGGTCGCGAAACGATTGTAACGTACAATGAAGATACACTACTTGTTGTTGTCGATCCAATCTTTGTTATCTTGCGTGAGCCTTTCCTAGTCTCACACAAAAACACGCGTTCACATTTCAAGCTATATTACTTGTCATATACATACGCTCACACAAACATACGCGCGCACATACACACATGTACTCACATGTACGCACACGAACGCACACATGGACGACGTCACTTCCCTTTTCAAAGGAAATCCACACATGCGCAAAAGACCACCGGAAACAAGTATAACGTCAACGGCCGAATGAACACGTGTGCACCCAAGACTTTCATTTCTCAACAGAAAATAAATAAGATGTTTATTTTATTCCAGCATTTGAGTCCTTTGTTTCCTTCATTCAATTCGTTCCATTATTTTTTCTTGTAGCGAGTTTAGGGTATATAGATCCTGGTCCACTACATGAAATGGTGACCCCTTTATTTTAAAAATGAAATGAATGTGAGTGAACGAAACACGCGGTGTAAGATAAACTCTCCTACAAAAATTTACGGCACGCATGAAAAATTTTATTCCAGCATTTCAATTTTTGTTCCTCTACTCCATTTCCTTTTCTTACTATGCGAAACATGAAATGGTGACCTCATTATTTAAAAATGGAATGGATGCGTTTGAACGAAACACTCATACACGCAGACTCTCTCTATTACAATAAACTTTCCCTCTCACCAGCTAACAACAAGAGACGCACGCCAAACTATAAACCTCCCTTCTCACCAGTAAACAGCGAGAGACGCACGGCAAACTAAACACGTGTTGTACCTTTTTCTTTCACTTGTTTCTTCACGAAATAAATTCTAGTTCGTTTAATTCAATTTAACACGTACTTCGTCTCTTTCTCAATTCAATTCACTAGTCCTAATTTTCACCACCACAACAAACTGGCGCCCGACTGACGCGAAACGAGCAAGCATGGTGACCCTACCTTTTTTTTAAATTAATTGTTTTGAGCAAGACGCACGTTTTATTTGATAAAGAAAAAAACGAACTTTTCAACAAAGAAAAACAAGTGAACCACTACCGACAGGAATAACTACTACAAACAACAATGACGAAACCCCTCGTCAGACTCGACAGAAAAAAAACATGGAGCTATCAATTTCATACCGAATTTTAAAAAAAAAATTTGAGCTCGACGAACATTTTTCACGGTTTCCTGACATTACCCTGCAACAAACGCGAGGAGCAAAATCACATAGGCCTATACACATTCTTTCCCGCACAGCAGATGCAACAAAAAAGAAACAATTACAGGAAGAAGTTGAATCAACAATACGAGTTGAGATGCACCACGCACACTGATAAACTCACAACTTAGAAGCTTCGTTGACAGCCGGCAACCATACCCTGTTCAACAAAAACGAATGCGCAACTAGCGCCCGTCCAAATAATGCACACATTACCGCAGACTCACATGGGAAGACACCGTCAACACGAAACAAAAATTTTCCTTCCAAACGAACAATTCATTTCACTGTCCAAGCAACTCGTTGCACATATCAGCACACAAAAAAACAACCAAACAAATATCACCCTAAAAAAAAGAGTAAACGCTTTTCCACGTATAAGTAAATACTTTTTTTTTTACGAACACACTCCGTTTTTGACGTTTTGCTTAAAAAAAAAAAAACAGCAAAAAAAGGCCGAAAAGTCAATTGCCGAAAACATTACTTACAAAAAAAAAATATATATATATATAATTATATATACACTGCATATATATTTTTTTTCCTAGGAAGGGGAGTATTGCGCGAGCCTTTCCTAGTCTCACACAAAAACACGCGTTCACATTTCAAGCTATATTACTTGTCATATACATACGCGCACACAAACATACGCACGCACGTACACACATGTACTCACATGTACGCACACGAACGCACACATGGACGACGTCACTTCCCCTTTCAAAGGAGATCCACACATGTGCGAAAAACCACCGGAAACAAGTATAAACGAAAGAGCAATAAGCAGCATCTTCCTTTTCCGACCTGCCTTTCCGAGGTGGTTGGTCGGCGCACCAGCCACCGCCGTTTCGGCAGGCGCGCGAACATGCGTACCTCACATCACTTGCTACTATGTGGGACAAACTTTATACGCTTTCTATCTCCATAACCTGGACTGACTTTCTCACTCTCTCTCCCTTTCGGCTTTGGTCCATCAAAACAGACATGTGCGACGCTCTACTGAGCTTAACCCTCTCTTTCTACAGACCGGCTTGCCACTTCGCATTTCTCTATTGCATTCCCCTTCCCTTCCACTCGCGTAGCCATCAACGGCCGAATGAACACGTGTACACCCAAGACTTTCATTTCTCAACAGAAAATAAACGACATGTTTATTTTATTCCAGCATTTGAGTCCTTTGTTTCCTTCATTCAACCCGTTTCATTATTTTTTCTTGTAGCAAGTTTCTACAATCTTGATTTTGTAAAAACAGTATATATATATATATATATATATATATATATATATATATATATATATATATGTGTGTGTGTGTGTGTGTGTGTGAGTGTGTGTGTTTATACATATATATATATAATATTTTTTGGAAAAATCAAGACAAAAATATCAAATAAGAACATCATATGGTGTATTTCCTTATTTGTTCCAATTGCTTCATTACCATTTGTACAAATTTCATATTATTTAAAAATATTTTTAAAAAATAGCTGCTCTTCAGGCACTAGACTACATTTGTTATATACATATGAACATATTCATAATACCTATTTGAAGGGAACAAGCAGTTGGACTCACCTCATTCACCCGTATTTTATTTTATTTATTGTTTCAATTTCCTTCGAATTGAGTAAGTATCCCATTTTCGTATTTCTTATTTTTAGATTAAGTTTCTACAATTTTCTATTTTTACATTCATTTAATCTTTTAATGTTTTTTTTTTTATTTTTGTAATTATTTTTTCCTGTCTGATTTATTGATTTACTCCTTTCAGATTTTAGTCTTTATTTATATGTCTACATATTCATTTCTTAATTTGCCTTAGTTTCGTATAAATTTTTATTTACATGTTACGATATATTTGTTTTTTCTTTTACCTGCTTTTTTAAAGGTTTATTTAAATATTTTTTAAGCTTTATTTAAATAATTTTAGTTATTATTTATCTTCACCTCATACTGATTATGTAATTGATTTAAAAGGTTATTTAATAATTTTATAAGCAGATACAATGATTAATTATAAGTTATTTGTTGTTAATGTCAGAATTTCCACAGATTCTTTTAGTAAGTAGGGATTTACTTGCTTCCCACTAGAGCTAAATATAGTACAAGGCCGGAAGGTAGAGAAAGGGGTGATCCGGTCGGTAACAAAAATAGCCTCGAAAGAATCCACTGTCACCCCTCCCCTGGTAGTTTACCAGAGAGAAAATAGGGTGTGGGAGTATGAACCTCCTAGGACTGAACATAATCAAACCAGAGCCCAACAGCAACGAAGTAATAAAATAAGAAATCCAAAGATATAGTAGACGTTAATAAAGTCGACAAAGGCTTTACAGAAAACAACAGTATATCTTTCGCCAACTAATCAACAATAGATTCGCTATAAACAATTAAAGAATTCCATTATTAGATTCGATAATGCCGATCGATTGACGTTTCAAATATGGCGGGACGAGGTATTTATTGCCGCCGGGAGTCGACAACAGCGACACAAACAGCCGTCGTGCATCAATAAATAATCGAGCGCGAATTGGGCAGGACAGCAAATATTTGCATCCAGAAGCAAACGATGGCTAATTGATTAGAACAACATGGCGGCCAACAAGAAGGGGCCGAGAAGCGAGAAAACAGATTTTAGAGGACGAGACGAAAGATATCGAGATGAAAATGAAATCGAAGTGAAAAATAAAAATCTATCACCTCGCATATATATATATATATATATATATATATATATATATATATATATATATATATGAGCAAATAGTTAAGAAAACATGTTAAAAACACTTTAAAAAAGAGTTAAAAACATATTTAATCTGAAAAGGAAACACTTAATAAGTGGATAGTCCTTAATCCGCGGAGTTTTGAAGAAATACTTTCCTTCTCATCAGAAGGTAGGAATTAGCAAAATGCAGGATCGGATTTTGCATACAAAATTATTTGATGAAACTGCAAGTAAGTCAAAGATCTTACTTGATAACAAAAAGTGAAGCAGAGGGAATATGGTGAAGAAAAAAGGTGATTTCCCGTGAATGGATAGTCTGGTGAAAGGTAAATTATCCAATGACGGTAAAATCCAAAAATGTAAATCCAAGAAAGTTAATTAAATTTCCATTCGCACAAGTAAAATCCAAGGAAATCACGTAATTGGAAGATGGTCCAATATATATAGTCTTTGAAGTTTTTAACCTTTAAAACTATACAAAACAATATTTTTTATCATTCGTTAGAAAACCATCTAGTCAGTAAGTCATTCAATCACCCGCAATCACTGCATCAACTCACTCTCGAATTTACTATAGTACTAATAATTTATTTTTTAAGGGATCATCAGTTGTTTACCATGAAACAGTGTTTCGGGGATTTAAAAACATATATATATATATATATATATATATATATATATATATATATATATATATATATATATATATATATATATATAGCTTAGAGAGTTAGGAGAATAGACTAAATTCAATTCTATGTGAAGAAACTGATCGGGATAACATAAAGCTCAACAAATTTCATTGGAGCTAGATGTCACATCACCATTATGTCACCTAGCATCTTCTCTACTCTTCTGATGAGAAGCATTAGGTTTCGAAATACCTTGGTATAAAGAGTCCCCTCTATCCTCCAACTAAATGTTTCTATGCCTTTATTAAATCAATGAACTATTCTATATTCACCAATATATAGTTTTGTGTCTTCATTTTCCAACTTCATATATATATATACTAGCTGTACACACCGGCGTTGCCCGGATGAAACATATTACCCGACGGAGGTATTAGTCACATATTTAAAATACACCGAATATCCTAACTTGTTACGGAAAGTGGCAACATGTTGGATTTAGGGAAGCATAAAACACATCTATCTTGGTTTATGAAAATCAAACGTGAAGTAACTCTCATAGCTTAAAATGGAAATAACTTATATAACTTAAATAAATAGGATTCGTTCTGCTTTTAAACACAACTAATAATAATAACTGAAATTTAATTAACTTAAAATTAAATTAATCAACTTTAAATTATATTTCTAAATGGAACAACTAAAATGATTCTATTGCAACAAACAATTAATAATATCAAGCTAATTATCCAAACAGAGTTCTTGTAATATAATATTCAAATGAGCTTACTCTCCGAATGCAGATTTCTTTTGAGTGGATAGTATATATAGACATGATGCTGGAATAAAAGTCTATAGTTTTCAGTTTGAAAATTATTTTGTGAAACAGTGTACCTTTTTTTTACATATTAATTAAAGTGTAAACAAACAAGCAATCAGGAATAATAAAAATATTATTATAAGTAGAAAGCCAAATATCGATGTCTATACTCTTTTTTTTTTAAATAAATTTATTTTTTTATCTTAAAAAAAGCAAATTTTCAACTTATAAAAAGTCTTCATCGGATTATGGCATTTTTTTTTTTAATCATCTTTTCCGTCGGAGATATGAATCGCTTGTAGATAAAATTGAAACGCTGTATATATATACATATATATATGTGTGTGTGTGTGTGTGTGTGTGTGTGTGTGTGTGTGTGTGTGTGTGTGTGCGTATTATTCCAAAAATGAAAATACGAATCTGGTCAATACCAAGCGGGAGTTCATATCTTATTGTCTACATAAAAGAAAATTTAAATATTCTCAATTTCTAGCTCCCACCGATACCCCACCTTCATATTCCCCTTTATCTCGGTAATCTTGCTTTTTATCCATTTTTCTCCTTGATTTTATCCTGTTTTGTGTGTTTATTTTATTTCGTGTCTATGAGACCTATTTGAGATGCTCTACTTTTAATTTATTTAAAACCTATATATATATTTTTTTTTCATGAGTATACTCCTCATCAAATAAGTCTTATATTTTCGATAAAAATGGAGGCCCCTTCCTATAGTAAGCACCTATTGCATATGTGTGTATTATTTCTCTCCTGTTATCTATTCGTATGTTTTATTGTTCCAGGGATAGAAAATTATCATATCTTTCACTTTTTATATCACATCCTCTTTAATCCCCACTGCCAATACTTTGTGTATCATCAGCCTCTATGCTTGATATTTTCCACCTTAGTTCCCCTCCTTATACCTACTTATTTATTATTTTTTTTTTTTTGGCTGTCTAGTCTATTTCTTGTCTGTTTCTCATTAGTTTCTATCTTCTATCCTCTTTACCTTGCATTCATTTATCTTGGCTTTATTTTTTTCTATATATCTTCCCCTTCCCTTCTCTGTTTAATTAACCCCCTTTCCTTCCACGAACCCTTAGAAGACCCTGCCCTTTCTTAGTTTTTCTTTTTCTTTTTCCTTTTCTCTTATTTCATTTCTTTAGCTTTTATCTGTTTTTTCTTCATATCTGAGTGTGTGTATCTACGTGTACGTATATATGTGTGCGTGTATGTATATATGTGTGTGTGGGCATATATATATATATATATATATATATATATATATATATATATATATATATATATGTTTGTGTGTGTATAAGTGGGAATGTTGTATGTGAAGACATTTCTCAACTTAATGAATTTTTGATCTGCAGACTTGACATTTGGTATATCGGGTATTCAGACACGTGGAAAACTTTTTAATCGGTTTTCATTCGGAAAAAAAGTGCTGCTAAAGGGTCAGAATTTAAAAATTTGTTCGTGAGGGATGTCATCGGATTTTTATTTGTTTCTCATCTATTTCACGTATGTGCATGCGTGAATCGTTCACATGACAGATTACTTATGTTAAGAATAAGTAGGTTTGAAAACACTTTTTAAAGATCGTATCAAGCTGGCTCAATGGTTATCGTACTTGACTTACTGTGTTTAGGTTTTTGCTTCGCTCTCAGCTCGAGTATTTTTTTACTTACAGGAATTGAACTGTTTAGAAAAACATAATACTCGTATGCTGTTTTCTTCCACTTCCTTTTTTTACTTCGTTTTTTTAAAAGAAATTTTAACGTTACGTTTAATATCTACGGTATTTCTGTTTATAATAATAAAGAATTCTGCATTAATTAAAATATATTTATGCGTATTTTACGGCCGGGCAACGTCCGGCGGCCTGCTAGTATGTGTATAATTTTTAATCTCTAAATTTGAAACTTTACATTTTAATAACGATTTACTCTCTTTTCATTTTGTCTTTATCTTTGGAGACTGCCAGTTGCTCATTCACACCAGACCTTAATTATTTCTGGATTTTTCACCGTTTCTTATTAACTTACACTCTGAAATTTTTTCCTATGATTTTAAATTGAACATCTTTTTGAAAATTTTTAAATTACAGATAGGGTTTCACTTTGTTTTTACTGCTCCTCTCTATTGAACTGGACATCTTAATATCTACACTGCTTGAAACCTTTCTTTTTTTGGACTAATACTGCATATAAGAAAAACCAAGATCATTAAAGAACGTGGAGGTTGAGTTCGCAATAAAACCTCGGCATCCAACTTCGATGGAAAACACAATGGCTTTCCAGCCATTTTTGATACATTCTGCTCGTAGATTTTCATATCTTTCCAACTTACGTTGGGGTGCCCAGTTAAAATTTTCCTCAAATGGAACCGTTAATTCAACAGCAAAAACATTTTCAAATTAACGGACTAAATGACGATACATGGACGCTGATTTGTTAACGTTATTTCAGTTGACAATACGAGCCGGCGTTCTAAGTCGAATGCAACGTGCCAGTCCGTGCAACCATCAACAATATATTAAAACCTTTTGATATGCATGAATATACATTTTGCCGACACACATTTCTTCCATGAGAATTTCCGTATTCGGGGACCCGGATCTGGATTACTCCTTCGCTGCCTATTCAGTTTCATTACGGACATTGAAATCTTTCCTCTGGACTATTCTATATGCGACTGTACTGGATATTAACTTTCGTCTCATTTTATCACAGAGTACACCTAATTACTGATGGATTACCGTAAAAGAATTTGATTTAATTTACTTTCAAGTTTCTTATTGTTCTTTTTCCTTCTCTTACATCTTTGTATTTAATTTGTTCTGCTTTATTTATATTTCATAATTTAATTTTTTTTATCAGAATTTTATAGTATTTTCTTTTTGGAATTTTGAATTTTTTAATGTTTTTGGAATTAAACAAATGTTTATGGGTTTTAAATTTTTTTAATATCTTTGTCAATTAATAACAGTTCTTAGTATTTCATTTTCTTTTATATTGTTTTGTATACTATTTTAGCCTTTATTGATTTTTTTTTCTGTCCCTTCTCTCCTTTATCCCCATTATGTCGCCACCTCCCATATAGTAAGATATTGGCAGGCAACGCCGGGAAGAAAAACATTCAATGGGTTGCACACATGCAGATGGATTTAAATGTTAAGAATTTGGTATTTCTACCATTGTCTAACGGAATGCATAATTTGACCCAGAAATATGTAAGCAGATATTGGTCAGAGGTTGAGACAAAGGAAATATTAAAAATTTCAATGGAAAAGAATGTGATTATAAATAAAATCGTCACTTTGGGCAGGTGGAGTCAGTCGGAGAGTGAGAGACTGTGGCACGTGTCACCATTTTCTTCATCAGCACATCTAATCACGAATCCCCTGCGCCTTCCAGTAAATGTCAAAACAAGAAAAAACAATTTGTAACAGAAAAACTGATTGTCGGAGTGAAATTTATTTTGTAGATCAACTGTGTTGTGATGTTTACTTCGCTGTCGGTGTGTGTATATATTTTGTGACAGCAGGAAAAAGTACATATAAGCATTATATAGACAGGATAAATGCACTTTAAACAAACGGCCTCAGCAATTACGTAACCACACACCCAAAAACACCCGGGTACCCACCGATTTTTTAAATTTTAATATCGAAACAGGCTTATTTAAGCCATTTTTCACGTGTCCGTTTTTCTGTTTTTTTTTTGTTTGTTCGATTTTTACATTTAACATCGTTCGTTTGCCTTACATTAGTTTTTTTGTGTTTTTTTTTTCTCGATGTTTTGATACCCCCCCCCCCGGTTAAGTTTTAACGTTCGTTTTTATGTTTTCTTTTTTTACTTCGCTTATACCAAACAAACCTGGTCATTGACCTCATTTGCTGAATAGCTATTGCTTACGTCGTCGTAACGCTCTACGACTTCCGTGCGCGCACCTGTCAATTTGGTTCTTACTTAAATAAATTCAAACATTTTTCAGTAACTCATTCTGGCTGGCCGATTTTATTTTCAAACTTCGCATCAGGGCATCGGGTTCGATCCTACAAACTTTTACCCCCCCCCAGTTTCTTTTTTATTTAACAGCACACACACCTCCAAATACCCGGGAAACGCCAGGTACCCCCGCTAGTATATATATAAAGCTGAATGTGTGTGTGTGTGTGCGTGTGTGTGTGTGTGTGTGTGTGTGTGTGGTCACGAATAGGCTCCTATATAGTTGACTATTTTAAAAAACTGATTACATATAATGATAGAAGATGTATCGAGACACAGGAATGGGTATGTTTGATCTGGCAGAACGGTGGTTCATTAAAATTGTGGGGTCTGCGTTCGCGCCTGGTCCACAAAGTATGGAAATAAAAAATTTAAAAATTAAAAAAAAACGTTTACAAGTATTTTTGATATAGATGTACATAAGAATACTTTGATAAGTATGTTTTATCTTAAATAGGGATGGTATAATAAAATTGTGGGGTCTGGGGTTTATATATATATATATTTATATATATATATTTATATTTATATATATATATATATTTATATATATATATATTTATATATATATATATTTATATATATATATATTTATATATATATATATTTATATATATATATATTTATATATATATATATATATATATATTTATATATATATATATTTATATATATATATTTATATATATATATATATTTATATATATATATATATATATATATATATATATATATATATATATATATATATATATATATATATATATATATATATGATTATTTTTACTACATACAGACACTACTGTTTCATTCTTTCAGGAATCTTCAGTGCAGGGAGTCACGATTACCGCCGGTCGGAAGATTCGAAACCGACCATGATGCTATCTCTGACTCCATTCGGGACAAACCACTCGACCAACGTTAACCAAAAGAAATATAGTTGAAATTAGCATTCATATTAAGCGTGAATGGCATTCAAGACGGCCTTATGATTTTAACATCATGATCTATTCACGTGGGCTTAACAGACCGATTTATTTCATTTCAACGTAAAGTGCTGAGCTATAAGAAAGGGGCTGACATAATTATTTACTATAATTATTTTTAATACCTACAGACACTAGTGTTTCATCCCTTGCAGAGAGTCACGATTAAACAAATAATGCGAAAAATATGAACATTTATATCTTTCTTTAATTCAGTTTTTATTGAGTGACGTGTAGTAATAAAAAATATTTTTTAAAAAACCTTCTTTCTAAGAACAAAATTTTCGACCATACCTTCAGTCTTCTTCAGTGTAATGAAAAGGATGTGTGTGTACGAAGGGAGAAGTGGTAGAAGGAGAAGTTATAGCCAATGAGGTGTCATGTAAGCCTTATATATATATATATATATATATATATATATATATATATATATAATATAAAGCTGAATGTGTGTGTGTGTGTGTGTGTGTGTGTGTGTGTGTGTGTGTGTGGTCACGAATAGGCTCCTGTATGGTTGACTATTTTAAAAAACTGATTACATATAATGATAGAAGATGTATCGAGACACAGGAATGGGTATGTATGATCCTGCAGAACGGTGGTTCATTAAAATTGTGGGGTCTGCGTTCACGCCTGGTCCACAAAGTATGAAAATAAAAAATTTAAAAATTAAAAAAAAATGTTTACAAGTGTTTTTGATATAGATGTACATAAGAATACTTTGATAAGTATGTTTTATCTTAAATAGGGATGGTATAATAAAATTGTGGGGTTTGCGTTCGCGCCTGGCGTCCATAAAATGGAAATAGGCACAAACTTTAATAAAGACTTTTCATATGTATCTGTGTAAGTATACTTTGATAATTATGTTTCACTTTGAAGAAATATAGTATAATAAAATTATGGGGTGTTCGTTCGCACCTAACCTCCATAGAATGGAAATATGTCACAAAGTTTAACAAGGTTTTTTAATATAGATCCACAGAATATTGTGATAAGTGTTTTAGTGTGAACAGGTATGGTATAATAAATTATGGGGTTTATCTATTTTATTTTTACTTTCATCGTATTTTGCTTTGGTTTTGATACCCCCAAATTCGAAGCTATCTCTTTACAACCTTCCTTTTCATAACCTATCATACTTTCATAAATCAGAGTCCATTTTCTGTAGGCGGTTTTTGAACCCAGTAAACGACGGGTACTTTTGCTAGTATATATATATATATATATATATATATATATATATATATATATATATATATATATATGCTAGCTGTATGTAGCCGGCGTTGCCAGTCAATCTTTTGTCCCCTCCTCTTTAAACTTTACTATGTAGGATGTCATCTGCTCTGACATGGTGTATATCCCTACTTAGCCTGGCGAAACCGTTTATATTAACTGAAAGAAGGCGCAAAGGTCCACCGGCGCCTTAAAACCAGTATCTCCGAGCAGGTGGGGCTCGTCAACGATGGTAGCTCACCTAAGAGAAGGCAACTCTAATTAAAAAACCTCCGCTGCCCTGCAGGATTAACCCATCAGGGGGAAAGCTAAAGAAGTAATATATATGCTATGAGTGTCATCTTCTATGGTGTCATAGCATATATATTATACATGATGATGGCAACCTTTTGTCTCTTGAGATAATGGCATTCTGGGCCTAGTTTGGTTTATTACAGCGTCTTCTGTGGCTAACTAGGTGCAGGCCTGGACTGGTAATAAGAGAACCTTGGTTTGCCCATTCATCAGAGTCTACCTCTCGGCGTTGCAAGCAGACTCAAATGGAAACGCAAGCCAATACAGTCAGTGCCAGCGCGGCTGCAGGAGTAAATATCCCCGACAAACCTGACAAGCAGCTAAATCCCACCCCTTCACAATGGAGATCCCTAGATGTAAGAGAGCCTTCTACTCTAGTAGTTTCTTCCCCAGAACCGCTAGACGTTGGAATTTCCTTCTGGGTCCCTGCTTCTCCAACTGTACTGTCATGCAGAAGTTCAAGGGTAACGTAAACAGACATCTTGCTGCCCAACTCCCTACATAGTACCCCTGTAGTTTATGTCCCTGATGGTAGCCCCCTACATCAAAGTGGCAACATGCCTTGTTTGGGGTGAATATGTAATTAAAAAGTGTGTGTGTGTGTGTGTGTGTGTGTGTGTGTGTGTGTGTGTGTGTGTGTGTGTTATAACACCATTTTAAAAAAACAAACAATCAAGTCAGAAATACGGAATTGTTATAATAGATGTACATATATAAATATATAGTTTCGTGACATAATCTCTGAATGGTAAAGTTGACAAAAATATGTCCATGTTACTCACCTTTCTGTCTAAATTATATTCCATAATTTATAATGATCGGTTCATTAGTTTTGGGAGTGAATCCTTTACCTAGAAATGTGTAAACACATACACAGACATAACTTTATATGTAGAAAGGGATTCTATTAGTCAAGCACATGCTTCACAAATAATCGTTAAGAAATGAATTAGTTCATGAAGGTGAGCTATTTATTTATACTTACACAGAGTAAACCCGGAACACATGAAATTTACGTGCTTCTATTTTTATTTATTTATTTATTGCAGTAGAAGTCCTTCAGATCAACTGGTCAGTATGCTGACTTTGTCGATAAACTATACCACGTAATTTCTAAAGACACTTGAGTGTATTGGTTTTCTAAGGTCGAAAGAGAAAAATAAAGACACGATTGAAGTCTTAAATGATTCATTTCATCTGACCTTGTCTAATTATCGCAACACGAGTGGGTCTCGGTTTTTAAATTAATTTTTGTTTGTTTAACACGCACGGCCGACCGGTTTACATTAGAAAATTATTAATGATCGTTTTACTCAATCATTATTGGCTATCGATACGCAATTTGATCTTTCTTTCATTCCTTCATTATTTACATCTTTTTTTCTACCTCATCTTTTCCTTTTTTTTCTCTTGTGTTTTGTTTACTTTATTCCCCCCCCCCCCATCGTTTTCGTTCTTCTTTCCTTCATTTTTTTTTGTTTCTTCTTTTTCTCTCCTTCTATTATGTTTTTTTCCTTCTTTCTTCATTTCTTTTTACTTTCTTTCAATACCCCTTCTTTTTCTTTCTGTGGAATAATCGGAATTACCTCCCTTGAACTGTTAACCCTCTTTCCTCTTATTGAACTCTTTTGGAACGGGAGACAAAAAATGTAATGTAATCGAGCCCCACGCGGGCTGTAAGAGTGAATCAATAAATCTTGTCGTATTTCATATTTCTCTTTTTGTGCTGTTCTTATACTAAATCCTTCAAAACCTTACATGGTGTCAGAAGGGATACAATAAAAAAAAAAATTATATATAAAAGAAAAAAAGAAAAACATCAAAACAGCAAACAAACCTGGACAGCCGAAGTAAGTTACCAAAAAAAAAAAAAAGAAAAAAAGAAGAGTTTCGTCAGAAAAATAGTACATAAATTAAAAAAATAAAATAAAATACAATTATGGCTCAAAGAAATTTCAACGCCAATATACCGCCCCCGGCAAAAATGTCTCTGTCAGGAAATGTTGCGAACAATTGGAGGAAATTTAAACGAAATTTTTTAAATTATTCTGTGGCCAGTCGATTGTCAAACAAGGTTGATTCAGTATATCAGACTTCTGTTTTCTATAATCGGTGAGGAATGTTTCGATAGTTTTGAAGGGTTACATTTTAATTCAGAGGAGGATCGAAATAATCTTCAAAAAATCTTGCAAAAATTTGAGGACTTCTTTGTTGGAGAAACGCATGAAACGTACGAGTCATACAAATTTCACTTTCGAAAGCAGGAACTGGAAGAAAATATAGAAACCTATATAGCGGTTCTACGCCAGCTTGCAAAAAGGTGCAATTTTGGACAATTAACGAATAGATTAATTAGGGATCAAGTTGTTGTTGGGGTGAAGGATGATATTTTAAGGGAAAAATTTTTAGCCGATAAAACCTTAACTCTAGATAAATGCCTGCAAATGGGTAGAGCACATGGAACCTCAAAGCAACAGTCACAAACTATATCCTTAGCAGAACCAGATACACAACTAAACCGTGTATTTAGAAAAAAAGGATTTTCAGTACAATAATAAAATGACTAAAAGAAAGTGCATACGATGTGGATATTTTACCTCACACGGCAGAGATGACTGCCCAGCGATGCATGCAACATGCAATAAATGTAAAAAAAACTAGGACATTATGCATCGGAATGTAGAACAAAGTCGGCAAGGGGAGTTGCAAAAGAAGAAAATGACTTCCTAGAGTCGATCTCATTGGGAAACATTAAAAACTGTGAAGAGGAATGAAAAATTGACTGGCAAGCCAATATAAAGGTCACCACCGCAAAGAACAGCAGAATAGTCAACTTCAGGTTGGACACAGGCGCTGATGTTACTGTAGTGCCGGACCGGTTCTTTAGGAAAAATTCTCCTATAATAAAGCAGACGGATAAAAGACTATATGGACCAGGTCAGAACAAGATAAAGGTGATTGGAAAAGTAGATGCTACACTTTGTTATAGAGAAAAAAATTCTCTGCAAGAGTTGTACATCGTTAAGGATTTGATGGAACCATTGTTGGATGGACCAGCAATTAAAGCTTTGAACTTGTTGAGTAAGATCAACTCTATAGAAGGTAGAGATCACCAATACAAAAAAAAATTTTCAAAAGTATTTACGGGACTAGGAAAACTGAAGCATGTTTATAAAATACATTTGGATAAGAATGCTCAACCTTTTTCAACTACAACTCCCAGACGACTAGCACTTCCTATGAAACAAAAAGTCCAGGATGAGCTTAAAAGATTAGAAAGTGAAAATATCATCCGCCCAATCGAAATGCCTACTGATTGGTGTGCTCCTATTGAAATCAGACTTTGTGTTGACTTCACTAAACTTAATGAAAGTGTGAAGCGTGAACATTTCCCACTACCTTCTTCAGACCAGTTATTAGCTCAACTTGATGGAGCCAAGATATTTAGTAAACTGGATTGCAACAGTGGATTCCATCAAATTATGTTGCATGAAGATTCACAGAAGCTTACCACTTTTATTACGCCATTTGGAAGATATTGGTATAAGCGCCTACCATTTGGAATAAGTTTACACCATGAAATTTTTCACAGCGAAATGCCACACATTTTGTCAGGAATATCAGGAGTCATCTGTGACATAGATGATGTTCTTGTCAGTGGGAGAAGCCAACAGGAACATGACCAACGTTTAAAAATAGTGCTAGAGAGAATGGAGGCAGCAGGAATAACATTAAATGATAAATGTGTATTCTCTATTCTCTGTTAGCAAAATTAAATTTATTGGGCAGTTCATTTCAGAAGAAGGTATCCAAATAGACCCAGAGAAGATTAACGCAATCATGAACATGACCAGACCACAAAACGTGTCTGAACTGCGACGACTGCTAGGGATGGCAAATCATGTTGGTAAATTTTCTGAAAATTTAGCAGAGGCCACAAAACCCCTCAGAGATCTCCTGAGGAAAGACAATGCATGGATTTGGGATGAGCCTCAGGAAACTGCATTTAAAACACTAAAGAAAAATCTGAGTTCTGCACCGGTGCTGCTCCATTATAATGCTGATAAGCCAACAAAAATTTCGGCTGATGCATCTTCATATGGCTTGGAAGGCGTACTGCTCCAGAAACAAGGGAATGACTGGAGACCTGTATTTTATGCATCGAGTGCACTTACTGAAATGGAACAGAGATATGCTCAGGTTGAGAAAGAAGCCCTTGCAGTCACTTGGTGTTGCAAAAAATTTGCCGACTTTTTGATCGGGCTGCATAAGTTCATAATTGAAACGGATCACAAGCCATTATTGGCATTATTAAAAACAAAACAGCTTGATGAACTAACCCCAAGTATACAGCGTTTCCGTATGCGCTTAATGAGATTCACCTATGAAATCATGCATACCACTGGGAAAAATCTAATTACTGCAGACACTCTATCTAGAGCTCCAAACAGTCTACCAACCAAACATGAATTTGAGCAGGAGACAGAGACAGACATGTTCATCCGTTCAATTATACAAAACATCTTTGTGACCGACAGGAGATTGGAAGAAATAAGGGTGAAACAACACTCTGACAAAATCTGCAGACAAGTCATGAACTATTATAAAATGGACCATTGGCCTGAAACCGCTACACAAGACCCTCAGCTAAGACCCTACTGGTTTATAAGGCAGGACCTTACAGTCTGCCAAGGACTTTTACTGTATGAGAACCGACTAATCATCCCTGCGGATCTTCAAAAAGACATCTTGGATCGTCTTCACGAGGGACACCAAGGTATAGTGAAATGTAGAGCATTGGCACGGAGTAATGTTTAGTGGCCAGGACTTTCAAAGCAAATAGTGGAGAAAATAGAAAAATGTAGTATTTGTGAAAGAGAAAGAAGATATGCCAAGGACTTTTACTGTATGAGAACCGACTAATCATCCCTGCGGATCTTCAAAAAGACATCTTGGATCGTCTTCACGAGGGACACCAAGGTATAGTGAAATGTAGAGCATTGGCACGGAGTAATGTTTAGTGGCCACGACTTTCAAAGCAAATAGTGGAGAAAATAGAAAAATGTAGTATTTGTGAAAGAGAAAGAAGATATCCGCCAGAACCCCTACAACTAACCAAGTTGCGAGACTACCCTTGGCAAAAAGTTACGATGGATTTATTTGAATTGAATGGCCACAAATACCTCATAGTTATAAACTATTATTCAAGATGGATAGAAATATCACATCTTGAAAATACCAATGCAAGTTGTATCGTAAACCACTGCAAATCAATATTTGCTAATTACGGTATACCTGAAATGATAATAAGTAACAATGGCCCTCAATTTATATCTAAAGATTTCCTGGAGTTTGCAAAAATCTATGGTTTTATTCACCTTACCAGCAGTCCACACCATCCTCAAGGCAATGGCGAAGCAGAACGTGCTGTTCAGACAGTCAAAAATCTTTTTAAAAAGTCAAAGGATCCTTACATTGCTTTACTTAATTACCGTACTACTCCACTACAGCATGGCCAAAGCCCTGCAGAATTGTTGATGAATAGGAAACTCAGGACTTGCATTCCAGCACTTCCTCACCAAAATGAAAATTATCAACAAAGTGTCGAAAAATTCAAAGAAGCAGACGCTCGGGTCAAAATGAAACAAAAGTTGTATTTTGATAAACGTCATAGAACTAGAGAACAAACCCCTGTTACCCAAGGACAGGCAGTTTGGGTGAAAACACCCAAAACAAGCCCAGCCAAAGTGATAGATACTGTTACTCCAAGATCAGTCCTGGTTGAAACGGACTCAGGATTGTTTAGTAGAAACAGAAACCATCTTCGAAAAAGAAATGAGCACATCGATTTTCCTCAAATAGCTGCACCGACAGAATTGTCTGCCTTACCAAATGCATCCAGAGACATTCCTGAGTGCAGCTACAAAAATTTAATGGGACAAACTAACCAGACAGATTTGCAGTCAACTGTACAATAGGATATCCAATCCTTTAATTCAGAAAGTCCCAAAGTAAAATATACAAAGAGTGGTAGATAAATTCAACCACCAGAGAAACTTTCACTATGAATTCGGGACTTGAAAGAGGGATGTGGAATAATCGGAATTACCTCCCTTGGACTATTAACACTCTTTACTCTTATTGAACTCTTTTAGACCAAGAGACAAAAAATGTAATGTAATCGAGCCCCACGGGGCTGTAAGAGTAAGTCTAAACATCCTGTTGTATTTCATATTTCTCTTTTTGTTCGGTTCTTAGACGAAACGCTTCAAAACATTACAGTGGACCTGCCAAATTTTACGGTTTTCGGTTACTCTTTTAATCTCCTATTTTCAATGTTTCCTTTAAAATACAAATACTTTAATGTGAGTGTTATGTATTTTTGGCTGATTTTCTTTGATTTAAGCATAAAATCTAGAGAAAATTCATACATTGCAAAATTCGAAAATTTTCATGTACGCGGACCTGCTAGATTTTAGGGTTTTCGGTTACTCTTTTCATCTCCTGTTTTCAATGTTTTCATTTTAAATACAAAGACTTTAATGTTTGTCTTAGGTATTTTTGGCTGATTCTCTTTTATTTAAGCATAAATTCTAGAGACAATTCATACATTGCAAAATTCGAAAATTTTCATGTACGCGGACCTGCTAGATTTTAGGGTTTTCGGGTACTCTTTTCATCTCCTATTTTCAATGTTTCCTTTAAAATACAAAGACTTTAATGTAAGTTTTAGGTATTTTTGACTAATTTTCTTTGATTTAAGCATAAAATCTAGACAAAATTCATACGTTGCAAAATTCGAGAATTTTCACGTACGTGGAACTGCTAGACTTTAGGGTTTTCCGTTACTCTTTTCATCTCCTATTTTCAATGTTTCCTTTAAAAGACAAAGACTTTAATGTTAGTTTTAGGTATTTTTGGCTGATTTTCTTTGATTTAAGCATAAAATATAGAGAAAATACATACATTGCAAAATTCGAACATTTTCATGTACGTGGACCTGTCCGATTAAAGGGTTTTCTGTTGCTATTTTCATCTCCTATTTCCAATGTTTCCTGTAAAATACAAAGACTTTAATGTTAGTTTTACGTATTCTTGGCTGATTTTCTTTGATTTAAGCATAAAATCTAGAGAAAACTCATTCATTGAAAAATTCGAACATTTTCATGTACGTGGACCTGCTAGATTTTAGGGTTTTCGGTTACTCTTTTCATCTCCTTTTTACAATGTTTCCTTTTAAATACAAAGACTTTAATGTTAGTTTGAGGTATTTTTGGCTGATTTTCTTTTATTTAAACATAAAATCTAGAGATAATTCATACATTGCAAAATTCGAAAATTTTCATGTACGTAGACCTGCTAGATTTTAGGGTTTTCCGTTAGTCTTTTCATCTCCTATTTTCAATGTTTCCTTTAAAAGACAAAGACTTTAATGTTAGTTTTAGGTATTGTTGGCTGATTTTCTTTGATTTAAGCATAAAATCTAGAGAAAATTCATACATTGCAAAATTCGAAAATTTTCATGTACGCGGACGTGCTAGATGTAAGGGTTTTCTGTTACTCTTTTCATCTCCTATTTCCAATGTTTCCTGTAAAATACAAAGACTTTAATGTTAGGTTTAGGTATTTTTGGCTGATTTTCTTTGATTTAAGCATAAAATCTAGAGAAAATTCATACGTTGCAAAATTCGAAAATTTTCATGTACGCGGACCTGTGTTAAAGAGCATCTCTCCCCCCCTCTCTGGCTTTCTTACTCTTTCTATTTTCTCTCTGTGTGTCTCTATTAGAGAATAGAGAGAGAGAGAGGGAGGGGGAGAGAGAGAGAGAGAGAGGTGAATAACGTGGACAGTGGACACGTTTGCAAAAGAAGGGTCAGCTGACCAGATGACGTGGTATCATGTGATGAGGTTAGCTGATTCTTTCTTGGCAGTTTGGTTTTGGGTGTTGAATAAGACAGACGGCTTTTCAGCTGTCCCCCCCCTGGGCTGGGGAGGACGCTGACGTGTATCATCAAACAAGCAAGGTTCACCTCCATTCTGTGTCGACCTTTGGAAGGTGAATAAAAACTATAAAACCATTTCATCGTCTTGGAGTGAATTCTTCATCCAACAGGCCAGCTCCCCTCCAAGAGACAATGAAAACCAGAGGAACAACCGACGACACATGAATAAAGGTATGTTAAGAAATGCATGCACACAAACACACACCCACGAAGACATCAAAAATAAAACCATTAGAAACTAGACGATCACGTACACGAATCTCCTTGACAAAATCTCCTTTATGACAATCCCGAATATATAACATATTCGTTTTGGTGCTCGTGACTAAGTTCACATCATCGATGTGAAGTCGAACCTGTGTTTAAGAAATACGACGTGGAAACAGGTCCTTAAAAGGGAAAGGAGATTTTAAGACAAGAAAAAAAACAAAAACTATACAACACAATAAATGTCTGGAAGAAAAAAAAAAAAGAGAAAGAACATTATTAGAAAAAAAGAAGAAATACAAATCAACACACACACAACGATGGTCCGTTAAAACACTAAGTAATAAGGAAAAATAATAGTAAAGAGAAAAAAAGAAAAGAAAAGAAAAAAAAATTCTGTGAGAAAAACAGTAGAATAACTTGGAAAAAAAAACAGCTATAACGAAAGACAAACTGATAAAATATTGTTAATTTTGAATTAAACAGCAAGTGTAAAACAGAAGGACAGAAAGAAAGAAAAAGAAAAAGAAAATAGAACATATGACTTGTTAGCTACAACGTGTGTGTCAGAAATGAGCCTGTCACCTTACTAAAAAAAAAAAAAACATGTCAATCACGAAAGGTTTGTTGTTAATAATAATTTTTGTTGCAATTTTGGACTGCGAAACTTCATGTGCTTTTAGTGAAAAGACAATGATCATGTCCTGTAAAATGATTTTTTTTTTCTTTTTCGCTGATTGTGCGATTTTTTTCGTAGGAATTTTTTTTTTGCTGACGTGGACAAAATTTTGTTGTTTGGATTTTATTTATTGCTAAGATGGGACTTTCTGAATGCTTATAGGATATTTTTGTATTTTTTTCATTTATTTTCTTTATGTAATTGATGTGTTCTAAAATGGTATTGTGCAGGATTTTCTTACTCTGTGACATGTATTTTTTTTTCGCAGAATGGGGAGGTGGAATCTTGCTTGTGGGGTCTATGGAAAGAAGGATTAATAAAAGAAAAAATGTGTTTTTAATTAATTAAATAGTAATAATAAAATAGGGAGAAAGAAATAAGATTTAAACAGTGTAATAAATGATTTAAAAAAAAAAAAAAGTTTCGGAAGAGTCAAAGGTTCAGTCGGTATTAATTTCAATTTTCGAAAAGTAGAATAAATGTTCTATTCGACATGAGTGACGTTTTGACCACATAAGTAAGGTAAAAAAAAAAAAAAAAAAAAAAGGATAAATATAGGGTTAAATAAACTATATGAAGAAATGAAAGAAAAAAGTGGGGCGTGAATGGAATTTAATTTCTGTGGCAAGCATGTTAGAATTTTGGAGAGGTGTTGAATTACATGGGTAGTTATTAATTTCATTATTCTCGGGAAATGATTCGAATTTTATTATTTTTTTTATCGTGATTTCTGTTGATTTCGAGTAGAATCAACATGGAGCAAGTTTGAGTACTTCATGTGTGGAAATCCGATGTTTTCCGTGAAGCTATGTGTCTTCAAGGCAGGTTGCGCTTACCGACTTTGGAAAAAAAAAAGAAAGTTTTTTCTGACATAGCAGTGAACGGAATGTATTCTGTCCAGCGTGAGCGGATCTAGTTGTAATCAACTTCAGGGAGCAAATGAAATGCCCTCTGACATGGTGTAAGGGGCAGAGGGGGTGCAATGGCTGACGTGGCCATTATGTTACGAATCGCTCAAGAGAAGATGAATGAAATATGTATGCAAGTACTTAGGAAAATAAAATGTTACCATATTGTGAATTAAAGGTACCAAAATTAAAAAAAAAAACATGCTGGGTGAATTTAATTGGTATTATTAAATTAAATTATTTTGGAATAGATTTGGTTGGTTTAGTTATATTTTAGGGACGTTTAGCGCGTAGTTGCATTTTTTTTTCATGAGAATTACAAGGCGATTAGGCTGTAGAAAGCAGTTTTTTCTGTTGTTTTATTTTTTTTTTATAAGCCACGGTATTGTCACAAATTAGAAAATTTGGCAGGGGAAATACTATTTTAGAGTAATGAGAACCCTGTTAAAACAATACTAGTGGTTCCAGTGAGTTGGAAGATGCCACGTAGGCCCAAGCAACGGCAATAAGTCTTGTCCAACAAAAGTCTGGCGTGCGAGGTCGCGATAATTCCTCAGGGTACGGAGCGACTGGACAGTCGGTACCAAGCCTAATCACGGGGAGATAGAAGAAAGGGAAAGATGCAGATTACGTAAGGGACAAGATAGAGCCTTATTATTTTTTTATTTTTTTAGAGGAATGTGTGAGGGATATCTGGGTTGGAATCTTGGGACTTGCTGGGAATGCGGAAAAATCACAAAGGGAAAACTACTTAGTTAGAAATCGATGGCGCATTAGTTAGGGAGTGATGATTCCGTATCTTGTCGGGTTCCAGGAACTCAAACAGGCTCCGAGTGAATCAGTGTGAAGGCGTATCTTGACTTAGACCAACCAAGGGAGTTAGTAGAAGAGCTTTGTGAAGTCCCGAAGTAGTAGATTGAATAGAACAAAGCTCCAGTAATAGGACCACTCAGAGAAAGACGTCAGGGCATTACAGTAAAGAAAAAAAAAAACTGGGACTTAGGCCTATGCTGAAAGTCGAGAACGCGAGTGGGATGGTTGGGTCGGTAGAGCATCAGACTTTTAATCTGAGGGTCTGGGGTTCGAGTCCCCATGCGATAAAGCTACCACCAACATGGAGCATCCGACGTTCTGGTCGTAATTGCGATATGCTGGCCCCATTTCGAAAAAGTAATCGAAAATGGAGTCTCCATTTGTTTGGCCAAGTGGTCCAAATAAAGAGCAGAGTCAGTGGAAAATATCCAACAATGCGACCGCCTAGACAAGATGTATATCTGCAAAGCTGTATCTTTGTCTAACTTGGAAGCAAGTTAATGTCTAGGAGGGACTTTTGAGAAGCAGCAGAAGGGTTGATAGTGTTGTAGAAGAGTACTGGTGCCTGATCTTTCTTGGAAAAGGGGTGAGTCCGGAAAGTGAAAAAATAAAGATGTACTTCGGACATAATTATTTTTTTTAGTTAGTTAGTTATTAAAAATGTATGGCTTGCCATACATTTTGATAAAAAAGGGGTGGAGGAATGTTAAAGAGCATCTCTCCCCCCCTCTCTGGCTTTCTTACTCTTTCTATTTTCTCTCTGTGTGTCTCTATTAGAGAATAGAGAGAGAGAGAGGGAGGGGGAGAGAGAGAGAGAGAGAGGTGAATAACGTGGACAGTGGACACGTTTGCAAAAGAAGGGTCAGCTGACCAGATGACGTGGTATCATGTGATGAGGTTAGCTGATTCTTTCTTGGCAGTTTGGTTTTGGGTGTTGAATAAGACAGACGGCTTTTCAGCTGTCCCCCCCCCCTGGGCTGGGGAGGACGCTGACGTGTATCATCAAACAAGCAAGGTTCACCTCCATTCTGTGTCGACCTTTGGAAGGTGAATAAAAACTATAAAACCATTTCATCGTCTTGGAGTGAATTCTTCATCCAACAGGCCAGCTCCCCTCCAAGAGACAATGAAAACCAGAGGAACAACCGACGACACATGAATAAAGGTATGTTAAGAAATGCATGCACACAAACACACACCCACGAAGACATCAAAAATAAAACCATTAGAAACTAGACGATCACGTACACGAATCTCCTTGACAAAATCTCCTTTATGACAGTCCCGAATATATAACACCTGCTAGATTTTAGGGTTTTTGGTTACTCTTTTCATATCATATTTTAAATGTTTCCTTTAAAATACAAAGACTTTAATGTTAGTTTTAGTTATTTTTTGCTGATTGTCTTTGATTTAAGCAAAAATCCAGAGAAATTTAATACGTTGCAAAAGGCGAAAATTTTAATGTACGTAGAACTGCTAGATTTTAGGGTTTTCGGTTACTCTTTTCATCTCCTATTTTCAATGTTTCCTTTTAAATACAAAGACTTTAATGTTAGTTTTAGTTATTTTTTGGCTGATTTTCTTTGATTTAAGCATAAAATCTAGACAAAATTCATACATTGCAAAATTCGAAAATTTTCATGTACGTGGACCTGCTAGATTTTAGGGTTTTCCGTTAGTCTTTTCATCTCCTATTTTCAATGTTTCCTTTTAAATACAAATACTTTAATGTAAGTTTTAGGTATTTTTGGCTGATTTTCTTTGATTTAAGCACAAATTCTGGAGAAAATTCATACAGTGCAAAATTCGAACATTTTCATGAACACGGAACTGCTTGATTTTAGCGTTTTTGGTTACTCTTTTCATCTCCTGATTTCAGTGTTTCCTTAAAAATACAAAGACTTTAATGTTAGTTTTAGGTATTTTTGGCTGATTTTCTTTGATTTAAGAAAATTCATACATTGCAAACTCCTAACATTTTAATGTACGCAGTCCTGCTTGATTTTAGGGTGTTCGCTTACTCTTTTCATCCCCTATTTTTAATGTTTCCTTTAAAATACAAAGACTTAAATGTTAGTTTTAGGTATTTTGTGCTGATTTTCTTTGATTTAAGCATAAAATCTAGAGAAAATTCATACATTGAAAAATTCGAAAATTTTCATGTACGCGGACCTGCTAGATTTTAGGGTTTTCGGTTACTCTTTTCATCTCCTATTTTCAATGTTCCTTTAAAATACAAAGATTTAATGTTAGTTTTAGGTATTTTTGGCTGATTTTCTTTTATTTAAGCATAAAATCTAGAGAAAATTCATACTTTGCAAAATTTTAAAATGTCCAGTTACGTGGACCTGCTAGATTTTAGGGTTTTCCGTTAGTCTTTTCATCTCCTATTTCCAATTGTTCCTGTAAAATACAAAGACTTTAATGTTAGTTTTAGGTATTTTTGGCTACTTTTTTTTGAGTTAAGCATAAAATCTAGAGAAAATTCATACATTGCAAACTTTATTTATACGTTATCAAATTGGAAAATTTTCATGTACATGGACCTGCTAGATTTTTGGGTTTTCAGTTACTCTTCTCATCTCCTATTTTCAATGTTTCCTTTAAAATACAAATACTTTAATGTAAGTTTTAGGTATTTTTGGCTGATTGTCTTGGATTTAAGCATGAACTCTAGAAAAAATTCATACGTTGCAAAATTCGAAAATTTTCATGTTTTCATTTGGTTTACCTGCTAGATTTTTGGGTTTTCGGTTACTCTTTTCATCTCCTATTTTCAATGTTTCCTTAAAAATACAAAGACTTTAATGTTAGTTTTAGGTATTTTTGGATGATTTTCTTTGATTCAAGCATAAATTCTAGAGACAATTCATACATTGCAAAATTCGAACATTTTCATGAACACGGACCTGGGTTTTGGTTTAGATGCTATTTCTAATATTTACACTATAATACTAGTGCCATGATGTATTTATTATGTATTTGTGGCTGAATTTCTATGATTCGAACATTAAATAAGGACAAATTTGACATATTGCAAAAATTGAAAATACTGGCCGATTTGGTAGGCTTAATGTTTAGATGCTTTTCCTACTAATTACACTATAATACTAGTGCCATGATGTATTTATTATGTAGTTTTGGCTGAATTTCTCCGATTTGAACATAAAATTAGGACAAATTTGACATATTGCAAAAAATGAAAATTCTCATGAGCGCGGACCTATCAGATTTGGCCAATGTTTAAGGGTTTTTGTTTAGATGCTATTTCTAATATTTATACTATATTACTTGTTCCATGATGTATTTATTATGTATTTTTGGCTGACTTTCTATGATTTGAACATAAAATAAGAACAAATTTGACATATTGCAAAAATTGCAAATTCTCATGAGCGCTGACCTATCAGATTTAGCCGATTTTTTAGGGTTTTGGTTTAGATGCTATTTCTAATATTTACACTATAATACTAGTGCCATGATGTATTTATTATGTATTTTTGGCTGAATTTCTATAATTTGAACATAAAATAAGCACAAATTTGACATATGGCAAAAATTGCAAATTCTCATGAGCGCGGACCTATCAGATTTAGCCGATTTTTTAGGGTTTTGGTTTAGATGCTATTTCTAATATTTACACTATAATACTAGTTCAATGATGTATTTATTATGTATTTTTGGCTGAATTTCTATAATTTGAACATAAAATAAGCACAAATTTGACATATGGCAAAAATTGCAAATTCTCATGAGCGCTGACCTATCAGATTTAGCCGATTTTTTAGGGTTTTGGTTTAGATGCTATTTCTAATATTTACACTATAATACTAGTTCAATGATGTATTTATTATGTATTTTTGGCTGAATTTCTATAATTTGAACATAAAATAAGCACAAATTTGACATATGGCAAAAATTGCAAATTCTCATGAGCGCGGACCTATCAGATTTAGCCGATTTTTTAGGGTTTTGGTTTAGATGCTATTTCTAATATTTACACTATAATACTAGTGCCATGATGTATTTATTATGTATTTTTGGCTGAATTTCTATGATTTGAACATAAAATAAGCACAAATTTTACATATTGCAAAAATTGCAAATTCTCATGAGCGCGGACCTATCATATTTAGCGTATTTTTTAGGGTTTTGGTTTAGATGCTATTTCTTATATTTACACTATAATACTAGTGCCATGATGTATTTATTATGTATTTTTGGCTGACTTTCTATGATTTGAATAAAAAATAAGGACAATTTTGACATATTGCAAAAATTGCAAATTCTCATGAGCGCGGACCTATCAGATTTAGCAAATTTTTTAAGGTTTTGGTGTAGATGCTATTTCTAATATTTACACTATAATACTAGTTCCATGATGTATTTATTATGTATTTTTGGCTGAATTTCTATGATTTGAACAAAAAATAAGAACAAATTTGAAATATTGCAAAAATTGCAAATTCTCATGAGCGCGGACCTATCAGATTTAGCCGATTTTTTAGGTTTTTGTTAGATGCTATTTCTAATATTTACACTATAATACTAGTTCCATGATGTATTTATTATGTATTTTTGGCTGAATTTCTATGATTTGAACATAAAATAAGCACAAATTTGACATATTGCAAAAATTGCAAATTCTCATGAGCGCGGACCTATCAGATGTAGCGTATTTTTTAGGGTTTTGGTTTAGATGCTATTTCTAATATTTACACTATAATACTAGTGCCATGATGTATTCATTATGTATTTTTGGCTGAATTTCTATGATTTAAACAAACAATAAGAACAAATATGACATATTGCAAAAATTGCAAATTCTCATGAGCGCGGACCTATCAGAGTCAGCCGATTTTTTAGGGTTTTGGTTTAGATGCTATTTCTTATATTTACACTATAATACTAGTGCCATGATGTATTTATTATGTATTTTTGGCTGAATTTCTATGATTTGAACAAAAAATAAGAACAAATTTGACATATTGCAAAAATTGCAAATTCTCATGAGCGCGGACCTATCAGATTTAGCATATTTTTTAGGGTTTTGGTTTAGATGCTTGTTCTAATATTTACACTATAATACTAGTGCCATGATGTATTTATTATGTATTTTTGGCTGACTTTCTATGATTTGAACAAAAAATAAGAACAAATGTGACATATGGCAAAAATTGAAAATTCTCATGAGCGCGGACCTATCAGATTTAGCCGATTTTTTAGGGTTTTGGTTTAGATGCTATTTCTAATATTTACACTATAATACTAGTGCCATGATGTATTTATTATGTATTTTTGGCTGAATTTCTATGATTTGAACATAAAATAAGAACAAATTTTACATATTGCAAAAATTGCAAATTCTCCTGAGCGCGGACCTATCAGATTTAGCGTATTTTTTAGGGTTTTGGGTAAGATGCTATTTCTAATATTTACACTATAATACTAGTGCCATGATGTATTTATTATGTATTTTTGGCTGAATTTCTATGATTTGAACATAAAATAAGCACAAATTTAACATATTGCAAAAATTGCAAATTCTCATGAGCGCGGACCTATCAGATTCAGCCGATTTTTTAGGGTTTTGGTTTAGATGCTATTTCTAATATTTACACTATAATACTAGTTCAATGATGTATTTATTATGTATTTTCGGCTGAATTTCTATAATTTGAACATAAAATAAGCACAAATTTTACATATGGCAAAAATTGCAAATTCTCATGAGCGCGGACCTATCAGATTTAGCCGATTTTTTACGGTTTTGGTTTAGATGCTATTTCTAATATTTACACTATAATACTAGTGCCATGATGTATTTATTATGTATTTTTGGCTGAATTTCTATGATTTGAACATAAAATAAGCACAAATTTTACATATTGCAAAAATTGCAAATTCTCATGAGCGCGGACCTATCATATTTAGCGTATTTTTTAGGGTTTTGGTTTAGATGCTATTTCTTATATTTACACTATAATACTAGTGCCATGATGTATTTATTATGTATTTTTGGCTGACTTTCTATGATTTGAATAAAAAATAAGGACAAGTTTGACATATTGCAAAAATTGCAAATTCTCATGAGCGCGGACCTATCAGATGTAGCCGATTTTTTAAGGTTATGGTGTAGATGCTATTTCTAATATTTACACTATAATACTAGTTCCATGATGTATTTATTATGTATTTTTGGCTGAATTTCTATGATTTGAACATAAAATAAGAACAAATTTGAAATATTGCAAAAATTGAAAATTCTCATGAGCGCGGACCTATCAGATTTAGCCGATTTTTTAGGGTTTTGGTTTAGATGCTATTTCTAATATTTACACTATAATACTAGTGCCATGATGTATTTATTATGTATTTTTGGCTGAATTTCTATGATTTGAACATAAAATAAGCACAAATTTGACATATTGCAAAAATTGCAAATTCTCATGAGCGCGGACATATCAGATTCAGCCGATTTTTTAGGGTTTTGGTTAAGATACTTTTTCTAATATTTACACTATAATACTAGTGCCATGATGTATTCATTATGTATTTTTGGCTGAATTTCTATGATTTAAACAAACAATAAGAACAAATATGACATATTGCAAAAATTGCAAATTCTCATGAGCGCGGACCTATCAGAGTCAGCCGATTTTTTAGGGTTTTGGTTTAGATGCTATTTCTTATATTTACACTATAATACTAGTGCCATGATGTATTTATTATGTATTTTTGGCTGAATTTCTATGATTTGAACAAAAAATAAGAACAAATTTGACATATTGCAAAAATTGCAAATTCTCATGAGCGCGGACCTATCAGATTTAGCATATTTTTTAGGGTTTTGGTTTAGATGCTATTTCTAATATTTACACTATAATACTAGTGCCATGATGTATTTATTATGTATTTTTGGCTGACTTTCTATGATTTGAACAAAAAATAAGAACAAATGTGACATATGGCAAAAATTGAAAATTCTCATGAGCGCGGACCTATCAGATTTAGCCGATTTTTTAGGGTTTTGGTTTAGATGCTATTTCTAATATTTACACTATAATACTAGTGCCATGATGTATTTCTTATGTATTTTTGGCTGAATTTCTATGATTTGAACATAAAATAAGAACAAATTTTACATATTGCAAAAATTGCAAATTCTCCTGAGCGCGGACCTATCAGATTTAGCGTATTTTTTAGGGTTTTGGGTAAGATGCTATTTCTAATATTTACACTATAATACTAGTGCCATGATGTATTTCTTATGTATTTTTGGCTGAATTTCTATGATTTGAACATAAAATAAGCACAAATTTGACATATTGCAAAAATTGCAAATTCTCATGAGCGCGGACATATCAGATTCAGCCGATTTTTTAGGGTTTTGGTTTAGATGCTATTTCTAATATTTACACTATAATACTAGTTCAATGATGTATTTATTATGTATTTTCGGCTGAATTTCTATAATTTGAACATAAAATAAGCACAAATTTTACATATGGCAAAAATTGCAAATTCTCATGAGCGCGGACCTATCAGATTTAGCCGATTTTTTACGGTTTTGGTTTAGATGCTATTTCTAATATTTACACTATAATACTAGTGCCATGATGTATTTATTATGTATTTTTTGGCTGAATTTCTATGATTTGAACATAAAATAAGCACAAATTTTACATATTGCAAAAATTGCAAATTCTCATGAGCGCGGACCTATCATATTTAGCGTATTTTTTAGGGTTTTGGTTTAGATGCTATTTCTTATATTTACACTATAATACTAGTGCCATGATGTATTTATTATGTATTTTTGGCTGACTTTCTATGATTTGAATAAAAAATAAGGACAATTTTGACATATTGCAAAAATTGCAAATTCTCATGAGCGCAGACCTATCAGATGTAGCCGATTTTTTAAGGTTATGGTGTAGATGCTATTTCTAATATTTACACTATAATACTAGTTCCATGATGTATTTATTATGTATTTTTGGCTGAATTTCTATGATTTGAACATAAAATAAGAACAAATTTGAAATATTGCAAAAATTGAAAATTCTCATGAGCGCGGACCTATCAGATTTAGCGTATTTTTTAGGGTTTTGGTTTAGATGCTATTTCTAATATTTACACTATAATACTAGTGCCATGATGTATTTATTATGTATTTTTGGCTGAATTTCTATGATTTGAACATAAAATAAGCACAAATTTGACATATTGCAAAAATTGCAAATTCTCATGAGCGCGGACATATCAGATTCAGCCGATTTTTTAGGGTTTTGGTTAAGATACTTTTTCTAATATTTACACTATAATACTAGTGCCATGATGTATTTATTATGTATTTTTGGCTGAATTTCTATGATTTAAACAAAAAATAAGAACAAATATGACATATTGCAAAAATTGCAAATTCTCATGAGCGCGGACCTATCAGAGTCAGCCGATTTTTTAGGGTTTTGGTTTAGCTGCTATTTCTTATATTTACACTATAATACTAGTGCCATGATGTATTTATTATGTATTTTTGGCTGAATTTCTATGATTTGAACAAAAAATAAGAACAAATTTGACATATTGCAAAAATTGCAAATTCTCATGAGCGCGGACCTATCAGATTTTGCATATTTTTTAGGGTTTTGGTTTAGATGCTTGTTCTAATATTTACACTATAATACTAGTGCCATGATGTATTTATTATGTATTTTTGGCTGAATTTCTATGATTTGAACATAAAATAAGCACAAATTTTACATATTGCAAAAATTGCAAATTCTCATGAGCGCGGACCTATCAGATTTAGCGTATTTTTTAGGGTTTTGGGTAAGATGCTATTTCTTATATTTACACTATAATACTAGTGCCATGATGTATTTATTATGTATTTTTGGCTGACTTTCTATGATTTGAATAAAAAATAAGGACAATTTTGACATATTGCAAAAATTGCAAATTCTCATGAGCGCCGACGTATCAGATGTAGCCGATTTTTTAAGGTTTTGGTGTAGATTCTATTTCTAATATTTACAGTATAATACTAGTTCCATGATGTATTTATTATGTATTTTTGGCTGAAATTCTATGATTTGAACAAAAAATAAGAACAAATTTGAAATATTGCAAAAATTGCAAATTCTCATGAGCGCGGACCTATCAGATTTAGCCGATTTTTTAGGGTTTTGGTTTAGATGCTATTTCTAATATTTACACTATAATACTAGTTCCATGATGTATTTATTATGTATTTTTGGCTGAATTTCTATGATTTGAACAAAAAATAAGAACAAATTTGACATATTGCAAAAATTGCAAATTCTCATGAGCGCGGACCTATCAGATTTAGCCGATTTTTTAGGGTTTTGGTTTAGATGCTATTTCTAATATTTACACTATAATACTAGTGCCATGATGTATTTATTATGTATTTTTGGCTGAATTTCTATGATTTGAACATAAAATAAGCACAAATTTTACATATTGCAACAATTGCAAATTCTCATGAGCGCGGACCTATCAGATTTAGCATATTTTTTAGGGTTTTGGTTTAGATGCTATTTTTAATATTTACACTATAATACTAGTTCCATGATGTATTTCTTATGTATTTTTGGCTGAATTTCTATGATTTGAACACAAATAAGAACAAATTTGACATATTGCAAAAATTGCAAATTCTCATGAGCGCGGACCTATCAGATTTAGCATATTTTTTAGGGTTTTGGTTTAGATGCTATTTCTAATATTTACACTATAATACTAGTGCCATGATGTATTTATTATGTATTTTTGGCTGAATTTCTATGATTTGAACATAAAATAAGCACAAATTTGACATATTGCAAAAATTGCAAATTCTCATGAGCGCGGACATATCAGATTCAGCCGATTTTTTAGGGTTTTGGTTAAGATACTTTTTCTAATATTTACACTATAATACTAGTGCCATGATGTATTTATTATGTATTTTTGGCTGAATTTCTATGATTTAAACAAAAAATAAGAACAAATATGACATATTGCAAAAATTGCAAATTCTCATGAGCGCGGACCTATCAGAGTCAGCCGATTTTTTAGGGTTTTGGTTTAGCTGCTATTTCTTATATTTACACTATAATACTAGTGCCATGATGTATTTATTATGTATTTTTGGCTGAATTTCTATGATTTGAACAAAAAATAAGAACAAATTTGACATATTGCAAAAATTGCAAATTCTCATGAGCGCGGACCTATCAGATTTTGCATATTTTTTAGGGTTTTGGTTTAGATGCTTGTTCTAATATTTACACTATAATACTAGTGCCATGATGTATTTATTATGTATTTTTGGCTGAATTTCTATGATTTGAACATAAAATAAGCACAAATTTTACATATTGCAAAAATTGCAAATTCTCATGAGCGCGGACCTATCAGATTTAGCGTATTTTTTAGGGTTTTGGCTTAGATGCTATTTCTAATATTTACACTATAATACTAGTTCAATGATGTATTTATTATGTATTTTCGGCTGAATTTCTATAATTTGAACATAAAATAAGCACAAATTTTACATATGGCAAAAATTGCAAATTCTCATGAGCGCGGACCTATCAGATTTAGCCGATTTTTTACGGTTTTGGTTTAGATGCTATTTCTAATATTTACACTATAATACTAGTGCCATGATGTATTTATTATGTATTTTTGGCTGAATTTCTATGATTTGAACATAAAATAAGCACAAATTTTACATATTGCAAAAATTGCAAATTCTCATGAGCGCGGACCTATCATATTTAGCGTATTTTTTAGGGTTTTGGTTTAGATGCTATTTCTTATATTTACACTATAATACTAGTGCCATGATGTATTTATTATGTATTTTTGGCTGACTTTCTATGATTTGAATAAAAAATAAGGACAATTTTGACATATTGCAAAAATTGCAAATTCTCATGAGCGCCGACGTATCAGATGTAGCCGATTTTTTAAGGTTTTGGTGTAGATTCTATTTCTAATATTTACACTATAATACTAGTTCCATGATGTATTTATTATGTATTTTTGGCTGAAATTCTATGATTTGAACAAAAAATAAGAACAAATTTGAAATATTGCAAAAATTGAAAATTCTCATGAGCGCGGACCTATCAGATTTAGCCGATTTTTTAGGGTTTTGGTTTAGATGCTATTTCTAATATTTACACTATAATACTAGTTCCATGATGTATTTATTATGTATTTTTGGCTGACTTTCTATGATTTGAACAAAAAATAAGAACAAATATGATATATTGCAAAAATTGCAAATTCTCATGAGCGCGGACCTATCAGAGTCAGCCGATTTTTTAGGGTTTTGGTTTAGCTGCTATTTCTTATATTTACACTATAATACTAGTGCCATAATGTATTTATTATGTATTTTTGGCTGAATTTCTATGATTTGAACAAAAAAAAGGAACAAATTTGACATATTGCAAAAATTGCAAATTCTCATGAGCGCGGACCTATCATATTTTTTAGGGTTTTGGTTTAGATGCTATTTCTAATATTTACACTATAATACTAGTGCCATGATGTATTTATTATGTATTTTTGGCTGAATTTCTATGATTTGTAACATAAAATAAGCACAAATTTTACATATTGCAAAAATTGCAAATTCTCATGAGCGCGGACCTATCAGATTTAGCGTATTTTTTAGGGTTTTGGTTTAGATGCTATTTCTTATATTTACACTATAATACTAGTGCCATGATGTATTTATTATGTATTTTTGGCTGACTTTCTATGATTTGAACAAAAAATAAGAACAAATGTGACATATGGCAAAAATTGAAAATTCTCATGAGCGCGGACCTATCAGATTCAGCCGATTTTTTAGGGTTTTGGGTAAGATGCTATTTCTAATATTTACACTATAATACTAGTGCCATGATGTATTTATTATGTATTTTTGGCTGAATTTCTATGATTTAAACAAAAAATAAGAACAAATATGACATATTGCAAAAATTGCAAATTCTCATGAGCGCGGACCTATCAGAGGCAGCCGATTTTTTAGGGTTTTGGTTTAGCTGCTATTTCTTATATGTACACTATAATACTAGTGCCATGATGTATTTATTATGTATTTTTGGCTGAATTTCTATGATTTGAACAAAAAATAAGAACAAATTTGACATATTGCAAAAATTGCAAATTCTCATGAGCGCGGACCTATCACATTTAGCATATTTTTTAGGGTTTTGGTTTAGATGCTATTTCTAATATTTACACTATAATACTAGTGCCATGATGTATTTATTATGTATTTTTGGCTGAATTTCTATGATTTGAACATAAAATAAGCACAAATTTTACATATTGCAAAAATTGCAAATTCTCCTGAGCGCGGACCTATCAGATTTAGCGTATTTTTTAGGGTTTTGGTTTAGATGCTATTTCTTATATTTACACTATAATACTAGTGCCATGATGTATTTATTATGTATTTTTAGCTGAATTTCTATGATTTGAATAAAAAATTAGACAATTTTGACATATTGCAAAAATTGCAAATTCTCATGAGCGCGGACCTATCAGATTTAGCCGATTTTTTAGGGTTTTGGTTTAGCTGCTATTTCTTATATTTACACTATAATACTAGTTCCATGATGTATTTATTATGTATTTTTGGCTGAATTTCTATGATTTGAACAAAAAATAAGAACAAATTTGACATATTGCAAAAATTGCAAATTCTAATGAGCGCGGACCTATCAGATTCAGCCGATTTTTTAGGGTTTTGGTTAAGATACTTTTTCTAATATTTACACTATAATACTAGTGCCATGATGTATTTATTATGTATTTTTGGCTGAATTTCTATGATTTAAACAAAAAATAAGAACAAATATGACATATTGCAAAAATTGCAAATTCTCATGAGCGCGGACCTATCAGAGTCAGCCGATTTTTTAGGGTTTTGGTTTAGCTGCTATTTCTTATATTTACACTATAATACTAGTGCCATGATGTATTTATTATGTATTTTTGGCTGACTTTCTATGATTTGAACAAAAAATAAGAACAAATTTGACATATTGCAAAAATTGCAAATTCTCATGAGCGCGGACCTATCACATAAGCATATTTTTTAGGGTTTTGGTTTAGATGCTATTTCTAATATTTACACTATAATACTAGTGCCATGATGTATTTATTATGTATTTTTGGCTGACTTTCTATGATTTGAATAAAAAATAAGGACAATTTTGACATATGGCAAAAATTGCAAATTCTCATGAGCGCGGACCTATCAGATTTAGCCGATTTTTTAGGGTTTTGGTTTAGATGCTATTTCTAATATTTACACTATAATACTAGTTCCATGATGTATTTATTATGTATTTTTGGCTGAATTTCTATGATTTGAACAAAAAATAAGAACAAATTTGACATATTGCAAAAATTGCAAATTCTCATGAGCGCGGACCTATCAGATTTAGCCGATTTTTTAGGGTTTTGGTTTAGATGCTATTTCTAATATTTACACTATAATACTAGTGCCATGATGTATTTATTATGTATTTTTGGCTGAATTTCTATGATTTGAACATAAAATAAGCACAAATTTTACATATTGCAACAATTGCAAATTCTCATGAGCGCGGACCTATCAGATTTAGCATATTTTTTAGGGTTTTGGTTTAGATGCTATTTTTAATATTTACACTATAATACTAGTTCCATGATGTATTTCTTATGTATTTTTGGCTGAATTTCTATGATTTGAACACAAATAAGAACAAATTTGACATATTGCAAAAATTGCAAATTCTCATGAGCGCGGACCTATCAGATTTAGCATATTTTTTAGGGTTTTGGTTTAGATGCTTGTTCTAATATTTACACTATAATACTAGTGCCATGATGTATTTATTATGTATTTTTGGCTGAATTTCTATGATTTGAACATAAAATAAGCACAAATTTTTCATATTGCAAAAATTGAAAATTCTCATGAGCGCGGACCTATCAGATTTAGCCGATTTTTTAGGGTTTTGGTTTAGATGCTATTTCTAATATTTACACTATAATACTAGTTCCATGATGTATTTATTATGTATTTTTGGCTGACTTTCTATGATTTGAACATAAAATAAGAACAAATTTGAAATATTGCAAAAATTGAAAATTCTCATGAGCGCGGACGTATCAGATTTAGCCGATTTTTTAGGGTTTTGGTTTAGATGCTATTTCTAATATTTACACTATAATACTAGTTCCATGATGTATTTATTATGTATTTTTGGCTGACTTTCTATGATTTGAACAAAAAATAAGAACAAATGTGACATATGGCAAAAATTGAAAATTCTCATGAGCGCGGACCTATCAGATTCAGCCGATTTTTTAGGGTTTTGGGTAAGATGCTATTTCTAATATTTACACTATAATACTAGTGCCATGATGTATTTATTATGTATTTTTGGCTGAATTTCTATGATTTAAACAAAAAATAAGAACAAATATGACATATTGCAAAAATTGCAAATTCTCATGAGCGCGGACCTATCAGAGGCAGCCGATTTTTTAGGGTTTTGGTTTAGCTGCTATTTCTTATATGTACACTATAATACTAGTGCCATGATGTATTTATTATGTATTTTTGGCTGAATTTCTATGATTTGAACAAAAAATAAGAACAAATTTGACATATTGCAAAAATTGCAAATTCTCATGAGCGCGGACCTATCACATTTAGCATATTTTTTAGGGTTTTGGTTTAGATGCTATTTCTAATATTTACACTATAATACTAGTGCCATGATGTATTTATTATGTATTTTTGGCTGAATTTCTATGATTTGAACATAAAATAAGCACAAATTTTACATATTGCAAAAATTGCAAATTCTCATGAGCGCGGACCTATCAGATTTAGCGTATTTTTTAGGGTTTTGGTTTAGATGCTATTTCTTATATTTACACTATAATACTAGTGCCATGATGTATTTATTATGTATTTTTAGCTGAATTTCTATGATTTGAATAAAAAATTAGACAATTTTGACATATTGCAAAAATTGCAAATTCTCATGAGCGCGGACCTATCAGAGTCAGCCGATTTTTTAGGGTTTTGGTTTAGCTGCTATTTCTTATATTTACACTATAATACTAGTTCCATGATGTATTTATTATGTATTTTTGGCTGAATTTCTATGATTTGAACAAAAAATAAGAACAAATTTGACATATTGCAAAAATTGCAAATTCTAATGAGCGCGGACCTATCAGATTCAGCCGATTTTTTAGGGTTTTGGTTAAGATACTTTTTCTAATATTTACACTATAATACTAGTGCCATGATGTATTTATTATGTATTTTTGGCTGAATTTCTATGATTTAAACAAAAAATAAGAACAAATATGACATATTGCAAAAATTGCAAATTCTCATGAGCGCGGACCTATCAGAGTCAGCCGATTTTTTAGGGTTTTGGTTTAGCTGCTATTTCTTATATTTACACTATAATACTAGTGCCATGATGTATTTATTATGTATTTTTGGCTGAATTTCTATGATTTGAACAAAAAATAAGAACAAATTTGACATATTGCAAAAATTGCAAATTCTCATGAGCGCGGACCTATCACATAAGCATATTTTTTAGGGTTTTGGTTTAGATGCTATTTCTAATATTTACACTATAATACTAGTGCCATGATGTATTTATTATGTATTTTTGGCTGACTTTCTATGATTTGAATAAAAAATAAGGACAATTTTGACATATGGCAAAAATTGCAAATTCTCATGAGCGCGGACCTATCAGATTTAGCCGATTTTTTAGGGTTTTGGTTTAGATGCTATTTCTAATATTTACACTATAATACTAGTTCCATGATGTATTTATTATGTATTTTTGGCTGAATTTCTATGATTTGAACAAAAAATAAGAACAAATTTGACATATTGCAAAAATTGCAAATTCTCATGAGCGCGGACCTATCAGATTTAGCCGATTTTTTAGGGTTTTGGTTTAGATGCTATTTCTAATATTTACACTATAATACTAGTGCCATGATGTATTTATTATGTATTTTTGGCTGAATTTCTATGATTTGAACATAAAATAAGCACAAATTTTACATATTGCAACAATTGCAAATTCTCATGAGCGCGGACCTATCAGATTTAGCATATTTTTTAGGGTTTTGGTTTAGATGCTATTTTTAATATTTACACTATAATACTAGTTCCATGATGTATTTCTTATGTATTTTTGGCTGAATTTCTATGATTTGAACACAAATAAGAACAAATTTGACATATTGCAAAAATTGCAAATTCTCATGAGCGCGGACCTATCAGATTTAGCATATTTTTTAGGGTTTTGGTTTAGATGCTTGTTCTAATATTTACACTATAATACTAGTGCCATGATGTATTTATTATGTATTTTTGGCTGAATTTCTATGATTTGAACATAAAATAAGCACAAATTTTTCATATTGCAAAAATTGAAAATTCTCATGAGCGCGGACCTATCAGATTTAGCCGATTTTTTAGGGTTTTGGTTTAGATGCTATTTCTAATATTTACACTATAATACTAGTTCCATGATGTATTTATTATGTATTTTTGGCTGACTTTCTATGATTTGAACATAAAATAAGAACAAATTTGAAATATTGCAAAAATTGAAAATTCTCATGAGCGCGGACCTATCAGATTTAGCCGATTTTTTAGGGTTTTGGTTTAGATGCTATTTCTAATATTTACACTATAATACTAGTTCCATGATGTATTTATTATGTATTTTTGGCTGACTTTCTATGATTTGAACAAAAAATAAGAACAAATGTGACATATGGCAAAAATTGCAAATTCTCATGAGCGCGGACCTATCAGATTCAGCCGATTTTTTAGGGTTTTGGTTAAGATATTTTTTCTAATATTTACACTATAATACTAGTGCCATGATGTATTTATTATGTATTTTTGGCTGAATTTCTATGATTTAAATAAAAAATAAGAACAAATATGACATATTGCAAAAATTGCAAATTCTCATGAGCGCGGACCTATCAGAGTCAGCCGATTTTTTAGGGTTTTGGTTTAGCTGCTATTTCTTATATGTACACTATAATACTAGTGCCATGATGTATTTATTATGTATTTTTGGCTGAATTTCTATGATTTGAACAAAAAATAAGAACAAATTTGACATATTGCAAAAATTGCAAATTCTCATGAGCGCGGACCTATCACATTTAGCATATTTTTTAGGGTTTTGGTTTAGATGCTTGTTCTAATATTTACACTATAATACTAGTTCCATGATGTATTTATTATGTATTTTTGGCTGAATTTCTATGATTTGAACAAAAAATAAGAACAAATTTGACATATTGCAAAAATTGCAAATTCTCATGAGCGCGGACCTATCAGATTTAGCCGATTTTTTAGGGTTTTGGTTTAGATGCTATTTCTAATATTTACACTATAATACTAGTGCCATGATGTATTTATTATGTATTTTTGGCTGAATTTCTATGATTTGAACATAAAATAAGCACAAATTTTACATATTGCAACAATTGCAAATTCTCATGAGCGCGGACCTATCAGATTTAGCATATTTTTTAGGGTTTTGGTTTAGATGCTATTTTTAATATTTACACTATAATACTAGTTCCATGATGTATTTCTTATGTATTTTTGGCTGAATTTCTATGATTTGAACACAAATAAGAACAAATTTGACATATTGCAAAAATTGCAAATTCTCATGAGCGCGGACCTATCAGATTTAGCATATTTTTTAGGGTTTTGGTTTAGATGCTTGTTCTAATATTTACACTATAATACTAGTGCCATGATGTATTTATTATGTATTTTTGGCTGAATTTCTATGATTTGAACATAAAATAAGCACAAATTTTTCATATTGCAAAAATTGAAAATTCTCATGAGCGCGGACCTATCAGATTTAGCCGATTTTTTAGGGTTTTGGTTTAGATGCTATTTCTAATATTTACACTATAATACTAGTTCCATGATGTATTTATTATGTATTTTTGGCTGACTTTCTATGATTTGAACATAAAATAAGAACAAATTTGAAATATTGCAAAAATTGCAAATTCTCATGAGCGCGGACCTATCAGATTTAGCCGATTTTTTAGGGTTTTGGTTTAGATGCTATTTCTAATATTTACACTATAATACTAGTTCCATGATGTATTTATTATGTATTTTTGGCTGACTTTCTATGATTTGAACAAAAAATAAGAACAAATGTGACATATGGCAAAAATTGCAAATTCTCATGAGCGCGGACCTATCAGATTCAGCCGATTTTTTAGGGTTTTGGTTAAGATATTTTTTCTAATATTTACACTATAATACTAGTGCCATGATGTATTTATTATGTATTTTTGGCTGAATTTCTATGATTTAAATAAAAAATAAGAACAAATATGACATATTGCAAAAATTGCAAATTCTCATGAGCGCGGACCTATCAGAGTCAGCCGATTTTTTAGGGTTTTGGTTTAGCTGCTATTTCTTATATGTACACTATAATACTAGTGCCATGATGTATTTATTATGTATTTTTGGCTGAATTTCTATGATTTGAACAAAAAATAAGAACAAATTTGACATATTGCAAAAATTGCAAATTCTCATGAGCGCGGACCTATCACATTTAGCATATTTTTTAGGGTTTTGGTTTAGATGCTATTTCTAATATTTACACTATAATACTAGTGCCATGATGTATTTATTATGTATTTTTGGCTGAATTTCTATGATTTGAACATAAAATAAGAACAAATTTTACATATTGCAAAAATTGCAAATTCTCATGAGCGCGGACCTATCAGATTTAGCGTATTTTTTAGGGTTTTGGTTTAGATGCTATTTCTTATATTTACACTATAATACTAGTGCCATGATGTATTTATTATGTATTTTTAGCTGAATTTCTATGATTTGAATAAAAAATTAGACAATTTTGACATATTGCAAAAATTGCAAATTCTCATGAGCGCGGACCTATCAGATTTAGCCGATTTTTTAGGGTTTTGGTTTAGATGCTATTTCTAATATTTACACTATAATACTAGTTCCATGATGTATTTATTATGTATTTTTGGCTGAATTTCTATGATTTGAACAAAAAATAAGAACAAATTTGACATATTGCAAAAATTGCAAATTCTCATGAGCGCGGACCTATCAGATTTAGCGTATTTTTTAGGGTTTTGGTTTAGATGCTATTTCTTATATTTACACTATAATACTAGTGCCATGATGTATTTATTATGTATTTTTAGCTGAATTTCTATGATTTGAATAAAAAATTAGACAATTTTGACATATTGCAAAAATTGCAAATTCTCATGAGCGCGGACCTATCAGATTTAGCCGATTTTTTAGGGTTTTGGTTTAGATGCTATTTCTAATATTTACACTATAATACTAGTTCCATGATGTATTTATTATGTATTTTTGGCTGAATTTCTATGATTTGAACAAAAAATAAGAACAAATTTGACATATTGCAAAAATTGCAAATTCTAATGAGCGCGGACCTATCAGATTCAGCCGATTTTTTAGGGTTTTGGTTAAGATACTTTTTCTAATATTTACACTATAATACTAGTGCCATGATGTATTTATTATGTATTTTTGGCTGAATTTCTATGATTTAAACAAAAAATAAGAACAAATATGACATATTGCAAAAATTGCAAATTCTCATGAGCGCGGACCTATCAGAGTCAGCCGATTTTTTAGGGTTTTGGTTTAGCTGCTATTTCTTATATTTACACTATAATACTAGTGCCATGATGTATTTATTATGTATTTTTGGCTGAATTTCTATGATTTGAACAAAAAATAAGAACAAATTTGACATATTGCAAAAATTGCAAATTCTCATGAGCGCGGACCTATCACATTTAGCATATTTTTTAGGGTTTTGGTTTAGATGCTATTTCTAATATTTACACTATAATACTAGTGCCATGATGTATTTATAATGTATTTTTGGCTGACTTTCTATGATTTGAATAAAAAATAAGGACAATTTTGACATATGGCAAAAATTGCAAATTCTCATGAGCGCGGACCTATCAGATTTAGCCGATTTTTTAGGGTTTTGGTTTAGATGCTATTTCTAATATTTACACTATAATACTAGTTCCATGATGTATTTATTATGTATTTTTGGCTGAATTTCTATGATTTGAACAAAAAATAAGAACAAATTTGACATATTGCAAAAACTGCAAATTCTCATGAGCGCGGACCTATCAGATTTAGCCGATTTTTTAGGGTTTTGGTTTAGATGCTATTTCTAATATTTACACTATAATACTAGTGCCATGATGTATTTATTATGTATTTTTGGCTGAATTTCTATGATTTGAACATAAAATAAGCACAAATTTTACATATTGCAACAATTGCAAATTCTCATGAGCGCGGACCTATCAGATTTAGCATATTTTTTAGGGTTTTGGTTTAGATGCTATTTTTAATATTTACACTATAATACTAGTTCCATGATGTATTTCTTATGTATTTTTGGCTGAATTTCTATGATTTGAACATAAAATAAGAACAAATTTGACATATTGCAAAAATTGCAAATTCTCATGAGCGCGGACCTATCAGATTTAGCATATTTTTTAGGGTTTTGGTTTAGATGCTTGTTCTAATATTTACACTATAATACTAGTGCCATGATGTATTTATTATGTATTTTTGGCTGAATTTCTATGATTTGAACATAAAATAAGCACAAATTTTTCATATTGCAAAAATTGCAAATTCTCATGAGCGCGGACCTATCAGATGTAGCGTATTTTTTAGGGTTTTGGTTTAGATGCTATTTCTAATATTTACACTACATTACTAGTGCCATGATGTATTTATTATGTATTTTTGGCTGAATTTCTATGATTTGAACAAAAAATAAGAACAAATTTTACATATTGCAAAAATTGCAAATTCTCATGAGCGCGGACCTATCAGATTTAGCATATTTTTTAGGGTTTTGGTTAAGATGCTTGTTCTAATATTTACACTATAATACTAGTGCCATGATGTATTTATTATGTATTTTTTGCTGAATTTCTATGATTTGAACATAAAATAAGCACAAATTTGACATATTGCAAAAATTGCAAATTCTCATGAGCGCGGACCTATCAGATTTAGCGTATTTTTTAGGGTTTTGGTTTAGATGCTATTTCTTATATTTACACTATAATACTAGTGCCATGATGTATTTATTATGTATTTTTGGCTGACTTTCTATGATTTGAATAAAAAATAAGGACAATTTTGACATATTGCAAAAATTGCAAATTCTCATGAGCGCGGACCTATCAGATTTAGCCGATTTTTTAAGGTTTTGGTGTAGATGCTATTTCTAATATTTACACTATAATACTAGTGCCATGATGTATTTATTATGTATTTTTGGCTGCATATCTATGATTTGAACATACAATATGCACAAATTTGACATATTGCAAAAATTGCAAATTCTCATGAGCGCGGACCTATCAGATTCAGCCGATTTTTTAGGGTTTTGGTATAGCTGCTATTTCTTATATTTACACTATAATACTAGTGCCATGATGTATTTATTATGTATTTTTGGCTGAATTTCTATGATTTGAACAAAAAATAAGAACAAATTTGACATATTGCAAAAATTGCAAATTCTCATGAGTGCGGACCTATCAGATTTAGCGTATTTTTTAGGGTTTTGGTTTAGATGCTATTTCTAATATTTACACTATAATACTAGTGCCATGATGTATTTATTATGTATTTTTGGCTGAATTTCTATGATTTGAACATAAAATAAGCACAAATTTTACATATTACAAAAATTGCAAATTCTCATGAGCGCGGACCTATCAGATTTAGCGTATTTTTTAGGTTTTTGGTTTAGATGCTATTTCTAATATTTACACTATAATACTAGTGCCATGATGTATTTATTATGTATTTTTAGCTGACTTTCTATGATTTGAATAAAAAATAAGACAATTTTGACATATTGCAAAAATTGCAAATTCTCATGAGCGCGGACCTATCAGATTTAGCCGATTTTTTAGGGTTTTGGTTTAGATGCTATTTCTAATATTTACACTATAATACTAGTTCCATGATGTATTTATTATGTATTTTTGGCTGAATTTCTATGATTTGAACAAAAAATAAGAACAAATTTGACATATTGCAAAAATTGCAAATTCTCATGAGCGCGGACCTATCAGATTCAGCCGATTTTTTAGGGTTTTGGTTTAGATGCTATTTCTAATATTTACACTATAATACTAGTGCCATGATGTATTTATTATGTATTTTTTGCTGAATTTCTATGATATAAACAAAAAATAAGAACAAATATGACATATTGCAAAAATTGCAAATTCTCATGAGCGCGGACCTATCAGATTCAGCCGATTATTTAGGGTTTTGGTTTAGCTGCTATTTCTTATATTTACACTATAATACTAGTGCCATGATGTATTTATTATGTAGTTTTGGCTGAATTTCTATGATTTGAACAAAAAATAAGAACAAATTTGACATATTGCAAAAATTGCAAATTCTCATGAGCGCGGACCTATCAGATTTAGCGTATTTTGTAGGGTTTTGGTTTAGATGCTATTTCTAATATTTACACTATAATACTAGTGCTATGATGTATCTATTATGTATTTTTGGCTGAATTTCTATGATTTGAACATAAAATAAGCACAAATTTTACATATTGCAAAAATTGCAAATTCTCATGAGCGCGGACCTATCAGATTTAGCCGATTTTTTAGGGTTTTGGTTTAGATGCTATTTCTAATATTTACACTATAATACTAGTGCCATGATGTATTTGTTATGTATTTTTGGCTGAATTTCTATGATTTGAACATAAAATAAGAACAAATTTTACATATTGCAAAAATTGCAAATTCTCCTGAGCGCGGACCTATCAGATTTAGCGTATTTTTTAGGGTTTTGGGTAAGATGCTATTTCTAATATTTACACTATAATACTAGTTCCATGATGTATTTATTATGTATTTTTGGCTGCATATCTATGATTTGAACATACAATAAGCACAAATGTGACATATTGCAAAAATTGCAAATTCTCATGAGCGCGGACCTATCAGATTCAGCCGATTTTTTAGGGTTTTGGTTAAGATACTTTTTCTAATATTTACACTATAATACTAGTGCCATGATGTATTTATTATGTATTTTTGGCTGAATTTCTATGATTTAAACAAAAAATAAGAACAAATGTGACATATTGCAAAAATTGCAAATTCTCATGAGCGCGGACCTATCAGATTTAGCCGATTTTTTAGGGTTTTGGTTTAGCTGCTATTTCTTATATTTACACTATAATACTAGTGCCATGATGTATTTATTATGTATTTATGGCTGACTTTCTATGATTTGAACAAAAAATAAGAACAAATTTGACATATTGCAAAAATTGCAAATTCTCATGAGTGCGGACCTATCAGATTTAGCGTATTTTTTATGGTTTTGGTTTAGATGCTATTTCTAATATTTACACTATAATACTAGTGCCATGATGTATTTATTATGTAGTTTTGGCTGAATTTCTATGATTTGAACATAAAATAAGCACAAATTTTACATATTGCAAAAATTGCAAATTCTCATGAGCGCGGACCTATCAGATTTAGCCGATTTTTTAGGGTTTTGGTTTAGATGCTGTTTCTAATATTTACACTATAATACTAGTGCCATGATGTATTTATTATGTATTTTTAGCTGACTTTCTATGATTTGAATAAAAAATAAGACAATTTTGACATATTGCAAAAATTGCAAATTCTCATGAGCGCTGACCTATCAGATTTAGCCGATTTTTTAGGGTTTTGGTTTAGATGCTATTTTTTATATTTACACTATAATACTAGTTCCATGATGTATTTATTATGTATTTTTGGCTGAATTTCTATGATTTGAACAAAAAATAAGAACAAATTTGACATATTGCAAAAATTGCAAATTCTCATCCTATCATCCTATCAGATTTAGCCGATTTTTAAGGGTTTTGGTTTAGATGCTATTTCTAATATTTACACTATAATACTAGTGCCATGATGTATTTATTATGTATTTTTGGCTGAATTTCTATGATTTGAACATAAAATAAGCACAAATTTTACATATTAAAAAATTGCAAATTCTCATGAGCGCGGACCTATCAGATTTAGCCGATTTTTTAGGGTTTTGGTTTAGATGCTATTTCTAATATTTACACTATAATACTAGTGCCATGATGTATTTATTATGTATTTTTAGCTAAATTTCTATGAGTTGAACAAAAAATAAAAACAAATTGGACATATTGCAAAAATTGCAAATTCTCATGAGCGCGGACCTATCAGATTTAGCCGATTTTTTAGGGTTTTGGTTTAGATGCTATTTCTAATATTTACACTATAATACTAGTTCCATGATGTATTTATTATGTATTTTTGGCTGACTTTCTATGATTTGAACAAAAAATAAGAACAAATGTGACATATGGCAAAAATTGCAAATTCTCATGAGCGCGGACCTATCAGATTTAGCCGATTTTTTAGGGTTTTGGTTTAGATGCTATTTCTTATATTTACACTATAATACTAGTGCCATGATGTATTTATAATGTATATTTGGCTGACTATCTATGATTTGAATAAAAAATAAGACAATTTTGACATATTGCAAAAATTGCAAATTCTCATGAGCGCGGACCTATCAGATTTAGCGTATTTTTTAGGGTTTTGGCTTAGATGCTATTTCTAATATTTACACTATAATACTAGTTCCATGATGTATTTATTATGTATTTTTGGCTGAATTTCTATGATTTGAACAAAAAATAAGAACAAATTTGACATATTGCAAAAATTGCAAATTCTCATCCTATCATCCTATCAGATTTAGCCGATTTTTAAGGGTTTTGGTTTAGATGCTATTTCTAATATTTACACTATAATACTAGTGCCATGATGTATTTATTATGTATTTTTGGCTGAATTTCTATGATTTGAACATAAAATAAGCACAAATTTTACATATTAAAAAATTGCAAATTCTCATGAGCGCGGACCTATCAGATTTAGCCGATTTTTTAGGGTTTTGGTTTAGATGCTATTTCTAATATTTACACTATAATACTAGTGCCATGATGTATTTATTATGTATTTTTAGCTAAATTTCTATGAGTTGAACAAAAAATAAAAACAAATTGGACATATTGCAAAAATTGCAAATTCTCATGAGCGCGGACCTATCAGATTTAGCCGATTTTTTAGGGTTTTGGTTTAGATGCTATTTCTAATATTTACACTATAATACTAGTTCCATGATGTATTTATTATGTATTTTTGGCTGACTTTCTATGATTTGAACAAAAAATAAGAACAAATGTGACATATGGCAAAAATTGCAAATTCTCATGAGCGCGGACCTATCAGATTTAGCCGATTTTTTAGGGTTTTGGTTTAGATGCTATTTCTTATATTTACACTATAATACTAGTGCCATGATGTATTTATAATGTATATTTGGCTGACTATCTATGATTTGAATAAAAAATAAGACAATTTTGACATATTGCAAAAATTGCAAATTCTCATGAGCGCGGACCTATCAGATTTAGCGTATTTTTTAGGGTTTTGGCTTAGATGCTATTTCTAATATTTACACTATAATACTAGTTCCATGATGTATTTATTATGTATTTTTGGCTGAATTTCTAATATTTGAACATAAAATAAGCACAAATTTTACATATTAAAAAATTGCAAATTCTCATGAGCGCGGACCTATCAGATTTAGCGTATTTTTTAGGGTTTTGGTTTAGATGCTATTTCTAATATTTACACTATAATACTAGTTCCATGATGTATTTCTGATGTATTTTTGGCTGAATTTCTATGATTTGAACATAAAATAAGCACAAATTTTACATATTAAAAAATTGCAAATTCTCATGAGCGCGGACCTATCAGATTAAGCCGATTTTTTAGGGTTTTGGTTTAGATGCTATTTCTAATATTTACACTATAATACAAGTGCCATGATGTATTTATTATGTATTTTGTGCTGAATTTCTATGATTTAAACAAAAAATAAGAACAAATTTGACATATTGCAAAAATTGCAAATTCTCATGAGCGCGGACCTATCAGATTAAGCCGATTTTTTAGGGTTTTGGTTTAGATGCTATTTCTAATATTTACCCTATAATACTAGTGCCATGATGTATTTATTATGTATTTTTGGCTGACTTTCTATGATTTGAATTAACATAAGGACAATTTTGACATATTCCAAAATTGCAAATTCTCATGAGCGCGGACCTATCAGATTTAGCCGATTTTTTAGGGTTTTGGTTTAGATGCTATTTCTAATATTTACACTATAATACTAGTGCCATGATGTATTTATTATGTATTTTTGGCTGAATTTCTATGATTTGAACATAAAATAAGCACAAATTTGACATACTGCAAAAATTGCATATTCTCATGAGCGCGGACCTATCAGATTTAGCGTATTTTTTAGGGTTTTGGTTGAGATGCTATTTCTAATATTTACACTATAATACTAGTTCCATGATGTATTTATTATGTATTTTAGGCTGAATTTCTGTGATTTGAACATAAAATAAGCACAAATTTGACATATTGCAACAATTGCAAATTCTCATGAGCGCGGACCTATCAGATTCAGCCGATTTTTTCGGGTTTTGGTTTAGATGCTATTTCTAATATTTACACTATAATACTAGTGCCATGATGTATTTATTATGTATTTTTGGCTGAATTTCTATGATTTGAACATAAAATAAGCACAAATTTTACATATTAAAAAATTGCAAATTCTCATGATTTAGCCGATTTTTTAGGGTTTTGGTTTAGATGCTATTTCTAATATTTACACTATAATACTAGTTCCATGATGTATTTATTATGTATTTTTAGCTAAATTTCTATGAGGTGAACAAAAAATAAAAACAAATTGGACATATTGCAAAAATTGCAAATTCTCATGAGCGCGGACCTATCAGATTTAGCCGATTTTTTAGGGTTTTGGTTTAGATGCTATTTCTAATATTTACACTATAATACTAGTTCCATGATGTATTTATTATGTATTTTTGGCTGACTTTCTATGATTTGAACAAAAAATAAGAACAAATGTGACATATGGCAAAAATTGCAAATTCTCATGAGCGCGGACCTATCAGATTTAGCCGATTTTTTAGGGTTTTGGTTTAGATGCTATTTCTTATATTTACACTATAATACTAGTGCCATGATGTATTTATAATGTATATTTGGCTGACTATCTATGATTTGAATAAAAAATAAGATAATTTTGACATATTGCAAAAATTGCAAATTCTCATGAGCGCGGACATATCAGATTTAGCGTATTTTTTAGGGTTTTGGCTTAGATGCTATTTCTAATATTTACACTATAATACTAGTTCCATGATGTATTTATTATGTATTTTTGGCTGAATTTCTATGATTTGAACAAAAAATAAGAACAAATTTGACATATTGCAAAAATTGCCAAATCTCATCCTATAATCCTATCAGATTTAGCCGATTTTTTAGGGTTTTGGTTTAGATGCTATTTCTTATATTTACACTATAATACTAGTGCCATGATGTATTTATTATGTATTTTTGGCTGACTTTCTATGATTTGAACATAAAATAAGCACAAATTTGACATATTGCAAAAATTGCAAATTCTCATGAGCGCGGACCTATCAGATTTAGCGTATTTTTTAGGGTTTTGGTTTAGATGCTATTTCTAATATTTACACTACATTACTAGTGCCATGATGTATTTATTATGTATTTTTGGCTGAATATCTATGATTTGAATAAAAAATAAGAACACATTTGACATATTGCAAAAATTGCAAATTCTCATGAGCGCGGACCTATCAGATTTAGCGTATTTTTTAGGGTTTTGGTTTAGATGCTATTTCTAATATTTACACTATAATACTAGTGCCATGATGTATTTATTATGTATTTTTGGCTGAATTTCTATGATTTGAACATAAAATAAGCACAAATTTTACATATTAAAAAATTGCAAATTCTCATGAGCGCGGACCTATCAGATTTAGCGTATTTTTTAGGGTTTTGGTTTAGATGCTATTTCTAATATTTACACTATAATACTAGTGCCATGATGTATTTATTATGTATTTTTGGCTGAATTTCTATGATTTGAACATAAAATAAGCACAAATTTGACATACTGCAAAAATTGCGTATTCTCATGAGCGCGGACCTATCAGATTTAGCCGATTTTTTAGGGTTTTGGTTTAGATGCTATTTCTAATATTTACACTATAATACTAGTTCCATGATGTATTTATTATGTATTTTAGGCTGAATTTCTGTGATTTGAACATAAAATAAGCACAAATTTGACATATTGCAACAATTGCAAATTCTCATGAGCGCGGACCTATCAGATTCAGCCGATTTTTTACGGTTTTGGTTTAGATGCTATTTCTAATATTTACACTATAATACTAGTGCCATGATGTATTTGTTATGGAATTTTTGCTGAATTTCTATGATTTGAACATAAAATAAGCACAAATTTGACATATTGCAAAAATTGCAAATTCTCATGAGCGCGGACCTATCAGATTCAGCCGATTTTTTAGGGTTTTGGTTTAGATGCTATTTCTAATATTTACACTATAATACTAGTGCCATGATGTATTTATTATGTATTTTTGGCTGAATTTCTATGATTTGAACATAAAATAAGCACAAATTTTACATATTAAAAAATTGCAAATTCTCATGAGCGCGGACCTATCAGATTTAGCCGATTTTTTAGGTTTTTGGTTTAGATGCTATTTCTAATATTTACACTATAATACTAGTGCCATGATGTATTTATTATGTATTTTTAGCTAAATTTCTATGAGTTGAACAAAAAATAAAAACAAATTTGACATATTGCAAAAATTGCAAATTCTCATGAGCGCGGACCTATCAGATTTAGCCGATTTTTTAGGGTTTTGGTTTAGATGCTATTTCTAATATTTACACTATAATACTAGTTCCATGATGTATTTATTATGTATTTTTGGCTGAATTTCTATGATTTGAATAAAAAATAAGCACAAATTTTACATATTGCAAAAATTGCAAATTCTCATGAGCGCGGACCTATCAGATTCAGCCGATTTTTTAGGGTTTTGGTTTAGATGCTATTTCTAATATTTACACTATAATACTAGTGCCATGATGTATTTATTATGTATTTTTGGCTGAATTTCTATGATTTGAACATAAAATAAGCACAAATTTTACATATTAAAAAATTGCAAATTCTCATGAGCGCGGACCTATCAGATTTAGCCGATTTTTTAGGGTTTTGGTTTAGATGCTATTTCTAATATTTACACTATAATACTTGTTCCATGATGTATTTATTATGTATTTTTGGCTGACTTTCTATGATTTGAAAAAAAAATAAGAACAAATGTGACATATGGCAAAAATTGAAAATTCTCATCCTATCATCCTATCAGATTTAGCCGATTTTTTAGGGTTTTGGTTTAGATGCTATTTCTTATATTTACACTATAATACTAGTGCCATGATGTATTTATTATGTATTTTTGGCTGACTTTCTATGATTTGAATAAAACATAAGGACAATTTGGCATATGGCAAAAATTGCAAATTCTCATGAGCGCGGACCTATCAGATTTAGCCGATTGTTTAGGGTTTTGGTTTAGATGCTATTTCTAATATTTACACTATAATACTAGTGCCATGATGTATTTATTATGTATTTTTGGCTGACTTTCTATGATTTGAACATAAAATAAGCACAAATTTGACATATTGCAAAAATTGCAAATTCTCATGAGCGCGGACCTATCAGATTTAGCGTATTTTTTAGGGTTTTGGTTTAGATGCTATTTCTAATATTTACACTACATTACTAGTGCCATGATGTATTTATTATGTATTTTTGGCTGAATATCTATGATTTGAATAAAAAATAAGAACACATTTGACATATTGCAAAAATTGCAAATTCTCATGAGCGCGGACCTATCAGATTTAGCCGATTTTTTAGGGTTTTGGTTTAGATGCTATTTCTAATATTTACACTATAATACTAGTGCCATGATGTATTTATTATGTATTTTTGGCTGAATTTCTATGATTTGAACATAAAATAAGCACAAATTTTACATATTAAAAAATTGCAAATTCTCATGAGCGCGGACCTATCAGATTTAGCGTATTTTTTAGGGTTTTGGTTTAGATGCTATTTCTAATATTTACACTATAATACTAGTGCCATGATGTATTTATTATGTATTTTTGGCTGAATTTCTATGAGTTGAACAAAAAATAAAAACAAATTTGACATATTGCAAAAATTGCAAATTCTCATGAGCGCGGACCTATCAGATTTAGCCGATTTTTTAGGGTTTTGGTTTAGATGCTATTTCTAATATTTACACTATAATACTAGTTCCATGATGTATTTATTATGTATTTTTGGCTGACTTTCTATGATTTGAACAAAAAATAAGAACAAATGTGACATATTGCAAAAATTGCAAATTCTCATGAGCGCGGACCTATCAGATTTAGCCGATTTTTTAGGGTTTTGGTTTAGATGCTATTTCTAATATTTACACTATAATACTAGTTCCATGATGTATTTATTATGTATTTTTGGCTGAATTTCTATGATTTGAACATAAAATAAGCACAAATGTTACATATTAAAAAATTGCAAATTCTCATGAGCGCGGACCTATCAGATTTAGCCGATTTTTTAGGTTTTGGTTTAGATGCTATTTCTAATATTTACACTATAATACTAGTGCCATGATGTATTTATTATGTATTTTTGGCTAAATTTCTATGAGTTGAACAAAAAATAAAAACAAATTGGACATATTGCAAAAATTGCAAATTCTCATGAGCGCGGACCTATCAGATTTAGCCGATTTTTTAGGGTTTTGGTTTAGATGCTATTTCTAATATTTACACTATAATACTAGTTCCATGATGTATTTATTATGTATTTTTGGCTGAATTTCTATGATTTGAATAAAAAATAAGCACAAATTTTACATATTGCAAAAATTGCAAATTCTCATGAGCGCGGACCTATCAGATTCAGCCGATTTTTTAGGGTTTTGGTTTAGATGCTATTTCTAATATTTACACTATAATACTAGTGCCATGATGTATTTATTATGTATTTTTGGCTGAATTTCTATGATTTGAACATAAAATAAGCACAAATTTTACATATTAAAAAATTGCAAATTCTCATGAGCGCGGACCTATCAGATTTAGCCGATTTTTTAGGGTTTTGGTTTAGATGCTATTTCTAATATTTACACTATAATACTAGTGCCATGATGTATTTATTATGTATTTTTAGCTAAATTTCTATGAGTTGAACAAAAAATAAAAACAAATTGGACATATTGCAAAAATTGCAAATTCTCATGAGCGCGGACCTATCAGATTTAGCCGATTTTTTAGGGTTTTGGTTTAGATGCTATTTCTAATATTTACACTATAATACTAGTTCCATGATGTATTTATTATGTATTTTTGGCTGACTTTCTATGATTTGAAAAAAAAATAAGAACAAATGTGACATATGGCAAAAATTGAAAATTCTCATCCTATCATCCTATCAGATTTAGCCGATTTTTTAGGGTTTTGGTTTAGATGCTATTTCTTATATTTACACTATAATACTAGTGCCATGATGTATTTATTATGTATTTTTGGCTGACTTTCTATGATTTGAATAAAACATAAGGACAATTTGGCATATGGCAAAAATTGCAAATTCTCATGAGCGCGGACCTATCAGATTTAGCCGATTTTTTAGGGTTTTTGTTTAGATGCTATTTCTAATATTTACACTATAATACTAGTGCCATGATGTATTTATTATGTATTTTTGGCTGAATTTCTATGATTTGAACATAAAATAAGCACAAATTTTACATATTAAAAAATTGCAAATTCTCATGAGCGCGGACCTATCAGATTTAGCCGATTTTTTAGGGTTTTGGTTTAGATGCTATTTCTAATATTTACACTATAATACTAGTGCCATGATGTATTTATTATGTATTTTTGGCTGAATTTCTATGATTTGAACATAAAATAAGCACAAATTTTACATATTAAAAAATTGCAAATTCTCATGAGCGCGGACCTATCAGATTTAGCCGATTTTTTAGGGTTTTGGTTTAGATGCTATTTCTAATATTTACACTATAATACAAGTGCCATGATGTATTTATTATGTATTTTGTGCTGAATTTCTATGATTTGAACAAAAAATAAGAACAAATTTGACATATTGCAAAAATTGCAAATTCTCATGAGCGCGGACCTATCAGATTAAGCCGATTTTTTAGGGTTTTGGTTTAGATGCTATTTCTAATATTTACCCTATAATACTAGTGCCATGATGTATTTATTATGTATTTTTGGCTGACTTTCTATGATTTGAATAAACATAAGGACAATTTTGACATATTCCAAAATTGCAAATTCTCATGAGCGCGGACCTATCAGATTTAGCGTATTTTTTAGGGTTTTGGTTTAGATGCTATTTCTAATATTTACACTATAATACTAGTGCCATGATGTATTTGTTATGTATTTTTGGCTGAATTTCTATGATTTGAACATAAAATAAGCACAAATTTGACATATTGCAAAAATTGCAAATTCTCATGAGCGCGGACCTATCAGATTCAGCCGATTTTTTAGGGTTTTGGTTTAGATGCTATTTCTAATATTTACACTATAATACTAGTGCCATGATGTATTTATTATGTATTTTTGGCTGAATTTCTATGATTTGAACATAAAATAAGCACAAATTTTACATATTAAAAAATTGCAAATTCTCATGAGCGCGGACCTATCAGATTTAGCCGATTTTTTAGGGTTTTGGTTTAGATGCTATTTCTAATATTTACACTATAATACTAGTGCCATGATGTATTTATTATGTATTTTTAGCTAAATTTCTATGAGTTGAACAAAAAATAAAAACAAATTGGACATATTGCAAAAATTGCAAATTCTCATGAGCGCGGACCTATCATATTTAGCGTATTTTTTAGGGTTTTGGTTTAGATGCTATTTCTAATATTTACACTATAATACTAGTTCCATGATGTATTTATTATGTATTTTTGGCTGACTTTCTATGATTTGAACAAAAAATAAGAACAAATGTGACATATGGCAAAAATTGCAAATTCTCATCCTATCATCCTATCAGATTTAGCCGATTTTTTAGGGTTTTGGTTTAGATGCTATTTCTTATATTTACACTATAATACTAGTGCCATGATGTATTTATTATGTATTTTTGGCTGACTTTCTATGATTTGAATAAAACATAAGGACAATTTGGCATATGGCAAAAATTGCAAATTCTCATGAGCGCGGACCTATCAGATTCAGCCGATTTTTTAGGGTTTTGGTTTAGATGCTATTTCTAATATTTACACTATAATACTAGTGCCATGATGTATTTATTATGTATTTTTGGCTGAATTTCTATGATTTGAACATAAAATAAGCACAAATTTGACATACTGCAAAAATTGCATATTCTCATGAGCGCGGACCTATCAGATTTAGCCGATTTTTTAGGGTTTTGGTTTAGATGCTATTTCTAATATTTACACTATAATACTAGTTCCATGATGTATTTATTATGTATTTTAGGCTGAATTTCTGTGATTTGAACATAAAATAAGCACAAATTTGACATATTGCAACAATTGCAAATTCTCATGAGCGCGGACCTATCAGATTCAGCCGATTTTTTAGGGTTTTGGTTTAGATGCTATTTCTAATATTTACACTATAATACTAGTGCCATGATGTATTTATTATGTATTTTTGGCTGATTTTCTATTATATGAACAAAAAATAAGAACAAATTTGACATATTGCAAAAATTGCAAATTCTCATGAGCGCTGACCTATCAGATTTAGCCGATTTTTTAGGGTTTTGGTTTAGATGCTATTTCTAATATTTACACTATAATACTAGTTCCATGATGTATTTATTATGTATTTTAGGCTGAATTTCTATGATTTGAACATAAAATAAGCACAAATTTGACATATTGCAAAAATTGCAAATTCTCATGAGCGCGGACTTATCAGATTTAGCCGATTTTTTAGGGTTTTGGTTTAGATGCTATTTCTAATATTTACACTATAATACTAGTGCCATGATGTATTTATTATGTATTTTTGGCTGAATTACTATGATTTGAACATTAAATAAGCACAAATTTGACATATTGCAAAAATTGCATATTCTCATGAGCGCGGAACTATCAGATTTAGCGGATTTTTTAGTGTTTTGGTTTAGATGCTATTTCTAATATTTACCCTATAATACTAGTGCCATGATGTATTTATTATGAATTTTTGGCTGACTTTCTATGATGTGAATAAAAAATAAGAACAAATTTGACATATTGCAAAAATTGCAAATTCTCATGAGCGCGGACCCATCAGATTCAGCCGATTTTTTAGGATTTTGGTTTAGATGCTATTTCTCATATTTACACTATAATACTAGTGCCATGATGTATTTATTATGTATGTTTGGCTGAATTACTATGATTTGAACAAAAAATAAGCACAAATTTTACATATTAAAAAATTGCAAATTCTCATGAGCGCGGACCTATCAGATTTAGCCGATTTTTTAGGGTTTTGGTTTAGATGCTATTTCTAATATTTACACTATAATACTAGTGCCATGATGTATTTATTATGTATTTTTAGCTAAATTTCTATGAGTTGAACAAAAAATAAAAACAAATTGGACATATTGCAAAAATTGCAAATTCTCATGAGCGCGGACCTATCAGATTTAGCCGATTTTTTAGGGTTTTGGTTTAGATGCTATTTCTAATATTTACACTATAATACTAGTTCCATGATGTATTTATTATGTATTTTTGGCTGACTTTCTATGATTTGAAAAAAAAATAAGAACAAATGTGACATATGGCAAAAATTGAAAATTCTCATCCTATCATCCTATCAGATTTAGCCGATTTTTTAGGGTTTTGGTTTAGATGCTATTTCTTATATTTACACTATAATACTAGTGCCATGATGTATTTATTATGTATTTTTGGCTGACTTTCTATGATTTGAATAAAACATAAGGACAATTTGGCATATGGCAAAAATTGCAAATTCTCATGAGCGCGGACCTATCAGATTTAGCCGATTTTTTAGGGTTTTGGTTTAGATGCTATTTCTAATATTTACACTATAATACTAGTGCCATGATGTATTTATTATGTATTTTTGGCTGAATTTCTATGATTTGAACATAAAATAAGCACAAATTTTACATATTAAAAAATTGCAAATTCTCATGAGCGCGGACCTATCAGATTTAGCCGATTTTTTAGGGTTTTGGTTTAGATGCTATTTCTAATATTTACACTATAATACTAGTGCCATGATGTATTTATTATGTATTTTTGGCTGAATTTCTATGATTTGAACATAAAATAAGCACAAATTTGACATATTGCAAAAATTGCAAATTCTCATGAGCGCGGACCTATCAGATTAAGCCGATTTTTTAGGGTTTTGGTTTAGATGCTATTTCTAATATTTACACTATAATACTAGTGCCATGATGTATTTATTATGTATTTTTGGCTGACTTTCTATGATTTGAATAAACATAAGGACAATTTTGACATATTCCAAAATTGCAAATTCTCATGAGCGCGGACCTATCAGATTTAGCGTATTTTTTAGGGTTTTGGTTTAGATGCTATTTCTAATATTTACACTATAATACTAGTGCCATGATGTATTTATTATGTATTTTTGGCTGAATTTCTATGATTTGAACATAAAATAAGAACAAATTTTACATATTAAAAAATTGCAAATTCTCATGAGCGCGGACCTATCAGATTTAGCCGATTTTTTAGGGGTTTGGTTTAGATGCTATTTCTAATATTTACACTATAATACTAGTGCCATGATGTATTTATTATGTATTTTTAGCTAAATTTCTATGAGTTGAACAAAAAATAAAAACAAATTGGACATATTGCAAAAATTGCAAATTCTCATGAGCGCGGACCTATCATATTTAGCGTATTTTTTAGGGTTTTGGTTTAGATGCTATTTCTAATATTTACACTATAATACTAGTTCCATGATGTATTTATTATGTATTTTTGGCTGACTTTCTATGATTTGAACAAAAAATAAGAACAAATGTGACATATGGCAAAAATTGCAAATTCTCATCCTATCATCCTATCAGATTTAGCCGATTTTTTAGGGTTTTGGTTTAGATGCTATTTCTTATATTTACACTATAATACTAGTGCCATGATGTATTTATTATGTATTTTTGGCTGACTTTCTATGATTTGAATAAAACATAAGGACAATTTGGCATATGGCAAAAATTGCAAATTCTCATGAGCGCGGACCTATCAGATTCAGCCGATTTTTTAGGGTTTTGGTTTAGATGCTATTTCTAATATTTACACTATAATACTAGTGCCATGATGTATTTATTATGTATTTTTGGCTGAATTTCTATGATTTGAACATAAAATAAGCACAAATTTGACATACTGCAAAAATTGCATATTCTCATGAGCGCGGACCTATCAGATTTAGCCGATTTTTTAGGGTTTTGGTTTAGATGCTATTTCTAATATTTACACTATAATACTAGTTCCATGATGTATTTATTATGTATTTTAGGCTGAATTTCTGTGATTTGAACATAAAATAAGCACAAATTTGACATATTGCAACAATTGCAAATTCTCATGAGCGCGGACCTATCAGATTCAGCCGATTTTTTAGGGTTTTGGTTTAGATGCTATTTCTAATATTTACACTATAATACTAGTGCCATGATGTATTTATTATGTATTTTTGGCTGATTTTCTATTATATGAACAAAAAATAAGAACAAATTTGACATATTGCAAAAATTGCAAATTCTCATGAGCGCTGACCTATCAGATTTAGCCGATTTTTTAGGGTTTTGGTTTAGATGCTATTTCTAATATTTACACTATAATACTAGTGCCATGATGTATTTATTATGTATAATTGGCTGAATTTCTATGATTTGAACATAAAATAAGCACAAATTTGACATATTGCAAAAATTGCAAATTCTCATGAGCGCGGACTTATCAGATTTAGCCGATTTTTTAGGGTTTTGGTTTAGATGCTATTTCTAATATTTACACTATAATACTAGTGCCATGATGTATTTATTATGTATTTTTGGCTGAATTACTATGATTTGAATATTAAATAAGCACAAATTTGACATATTGCAAAAATTGCATATTCTCATGAGCGCGGAACTATCAGATTTAGCGGATTTTTTAGTGTTTTGTTTTAGATGCTATTTCTAATATTTACCCTATAATACTAGTGCCATGATGTATTTATTATGAATTTTTGGCTGACTTTCTATGATGTGAATAAAAAATAAGAACAAATTTGACATATTGCAAAAATTGCAAATTCTCATGAGCGCGGACCCATCAGATTCAGCCGATTTTTTAGGATTTTGGTTTAGATGCTATTTCTCATATTTACACTATAATACTAGTGCCATGATGTATTTATTATGTATGTTTGGCTGAATTACTATGATTTGAACAAAAAATAAGCACAAATTTTACATATTGCAAAAATTTCAAATTCTCATGAGCGCGGACCTATCAGATTTAGCCGATTTTTTAGGGTTTTGGTTTAGATGCTATTTCTAATATTTACACTATAATACTAGTTCCATGATGTATTTATTATGTATTTTAGGCTGAATTTCTGTGATTTGAACATAAAATAAGCACAAATTTGACATATTGCAACAATTGCAAATTCTCATGAGCGCGGACCTATCAGATTCAGCCGATTTTTTACGGTTTTGGTTTAGATGCTATTTCTAATATTTACACTATAATACTAGTGCCATGATGTATTTGTTATGTATTTTTGGCTGAATTTCTATGATTTGAACATAAAATAAGCACAAATTTTACATATTGCAAAAATTGCAAATTCTCATGAGCGCGGACCTATCAGATTCAGCCGATTTTTTAGGGTTTTGGTTTAGATGCTATTTCTAATATTTACACTATAATACTAGTGCCATGATGTATTTATTATGTATTTTTGGCTGAATTTCTATGATTTGAACATAAAATAAGCACAAATTTTACATATTAAAAAATTGCAAATTCTCAGGAGCGCGGACCTATTAGATTTAGCCGATTTTTTAGGGTTTTGGTTTAGATGCTATTTCTAATATTTACACTATAATACTAATGCCATGATGTATTTATTATGTATTTTTAGCTAAATTTCTATGAGTTGAACAAAAAATAAAAACAAATTGGACATATTGCAAAAATTGCAAATTCTCATGAGCGCGGACCTATCAGATTTAGCCGATTTTTTAGGGTTTTGGTTTAGATGCTATTTCTAATATTTACACTATAATACTAGTTCCATGATGTATTTATTATGTATTTTTGGCTGACTTTCTATGATTTGAACAAAAAATAAGAACAAATGTGACATATGGCAAAAATTGAAAATTCTCATCCTATCATCCTATCAGATTTAGCCGATTTTTTAGGGTTTTGGTTTAGATGCTATTTCTTATATTTACACTATAATACTAGTGCCATGATGTATTTATTATGTATTTTTGGCTGACTTTCTATGATTTGACTAAAACATAAGGACAATTTGGCATATGGCAAAAATTGCAAATTCTCATGAGCGCGGACCTATCAGATTTAGCCGATTTTTTAGGGTTTTGGTTTAGATGCTATTTCTAATATTTACACTATAATACTAGTGCCATGATGTATTTATTATGTATTTTTGGCTGAATTTCTATGATTTGAACATAAAATAAGCACAAATTTTACATATTAAAAAATTGCAAATTCTCATGAGCGCGGACCTATCAGATTTAGCCGATTTTTTAGGGTTTTGGTTTAGATGCTATTTCTAATATTTACACTATAATACTAGTGCCATGATGTATTTATTATGTATTTTTGGCTGAATTTCTATGATTTGAACATAAAATAAGCACAAATTTTACATATTAAAAAATTGCAAATTCTCATGAGCGCGGACCTATCAGATTTAGCCGATTTTTTAGGGTTTTGGTTTAGATGCTATTTCTAATATTTACACTATAATACAAGTGCCATGATGTATTTATTATGTATTTTGTGCTGAATTTCTATGATTTGAACAAAAAATAAGAACAAATTTGACATATTGCAAAAATTGCAAATTCTCATGAGCGCGGACCTATCAGATTAAGCCGATTTTTTAGGGTTTTGGTTTAGATGCTATTTCTAATATTTACCCTATAATACTAGTGCCATGATGTATTTATTATGTATTTTTGGCTGACTTTCTATGATTTGAATAAACATAAGGACAATTTTGACATATTCCAAAATTGCAAATTCTCATGAGCGCGGACCTATCAGATTTAGCGTATTTTTTAGAGTTTTGGTTTAGATGCTTTTTCTAATATTTACACTATAATACTAGTGCCATGATGTATTTGTTATGTATTTTTGGCTGAATTTCTATGATTTGAACATAAAATAAGGACAAATTTGACATATTGCAAAAATTGCAAATTCTCATGAGCGCGGACCTATCAGATTCAGCCGATTTTTTAGGGTTTTGGTTTAGATGCTATTTCTAATATTTACACTATAATACTAGTGCCATGATGTATTTATTATGTATTTTTGGCTGAATTTCTATGATTTGAACATAAAATAAGCACAAATTTTACATATTAAAAAATTGCAAATTCTCATGAGCGCGGACCTATCAGATTTAGCCGATTTTTTAGGGTTTTGGTTTAGATGCTATTTCTAATATTTACACTATAATACTAGTGCCATGATGTATTTATTATGTATTTTTAGCTAAATTTCTATGAGTTGAACAAAAAATAAAAACAAATTGGACATATTGCAAAAATTGCAAATTCTCATGAGCGCGGACCTATCATATTTAGCGTATTTTTTAGGGTTTTGGTTTAGATGCTATTTCTAATATTTACACTATAATACTAGTTCCATGATGTATTTATTATGTATTTTTGGCTGACTTTCTATGATTTGAACAAAAAATAAGAACAAATGTGACATATGGCAAAAATTGCAAATTCTCATCCTATCATCCTATCAGATTTAGCCGATTTTTTAGGGTTTTGGTTTAGATGCTATTTCTTATATTTACACTATAATACTAGTGCCATGATGTATTTATTATGTATTTTTGGCTGACTTTCTATGATTTGAATAAAACATAAGGACAATTTGGCATATGGCAAAAATTGCAAATTCTCATGAGCGCGGACCTATCAGATTTAGCCGATTTTTTCGGGTTTTGGTTTAGATGCTATTTCTAATATTTACACTATAATACTAGTGCCATGATGTATTTATTATGTATTTTTAGCTGAATTTCTATGATTTGAACATAAAATAAGCACAAATTTGACATATTGCAAAAATTGCAAATTCTCATGAGCGCGGACCTATCAGATTTAGCGTATTTTTTAGGGTTTTGGTTTAGATGCTATTTCTAATATTTACACTATAATACTAGTGCCATGATGTATTTATTATGTATTTTTGGCTGAATTTCTATGAGTTGAACAAAAAATAAAAACAAATTTGACATATTGCAAAAATTGCAAATTCTCATGAGCGCGGACCTATCAGATTTAGCCGATTTTTTAGGGTTTTGGTTTAGATGCTATTTCTAATATTTACACTATAATACTAGTTCCATGATGTATTTATTATGTATTTTTGGCTGACTTTCTATGATTTGAACAAAAAATAAGAACAAATGTGACATATTGCAAAAATTGCAAATTCTCATGAGCGCGGACCTATCAGATTTAGCCGATTTTTTAGGGTTTTGGTTTAGATGCTATTTCTAATATTTACACTATAATACTAGTTCCATGATGTATTTATTTTTATTTTTGGCTGAATTTCTATGATTTGAACATAAAATAAGCACAAATGTTACATATTAAAAAATTGCAAATTCTCATGAGTGCGGACCTATATGATTTAGCCGATTTTTTAGGGTTTTGGTTTAGATGCTATTTCTAATATTTACACTATAATACTAGTGCCATGATGTATTTATTATGTATTTTTGGCTGAATTTCTATGATTTGAACATAAAATAAGCACAAATTTTACATATTAAAAAATTGCAAATTCTCATGAGCGCGGACCTATCAGATTTAGCCGATTTTTTAGGGTTTTGGTTTAGATGCTATTTCTAATATTTACACTATAATACAAGTGCCATGATGTATTTATTATGTATTTTTTGCTGAATTTCTATGATTTGAACAAAAAATAAGAACAAATTTGACATATTGCAAAAATTGCAAATTCTCATGAGCGCGGACCTATCAGATTAAGCCGATTTTTTAGGGTTTTGGTTTAGATGCTATTTCTAATATTTACCCTATAATACTAGTGCCATGATGTATTTATTATGTATTTTTGGCTGACTTTCTATGATTTGAATAAACATAAGGACAATTTTGACATATTCCAAAATTGCAAATTCTCATGAGCGCGGACCTATCAGATTTAGCGTATTTTTTAGGGTTTCGGTTTAGATGCTATTTCTAATATTTACACTATAATACTAGTGCCATGATGTATTTATTATGTATTTTTGGCTGAATTTCTATGATTTGAACATAAAATAAGCACAAATTTGACATACTGCAAAAATTGCATATTCTCATGAGCGCGGACCTATCAGATTTAGCCGATTTTTTAGGGTTTTGGTTTAGATGCTATTTCTAATATTTACACTATAATACTAGTTCCATGATGTATTTATTATGTATTTTAGGCTGAATTTCTGTGATTTGAACATAAAATAAGCACAAATTTGACATATTGCAACAATTGCAAATTCTCATGAGCGCGGACCTATCAGATTCAGCCGATTTTTTAGGGTTTTGGTTTAGATGCTATTTCTAATATTTACACTATAATACTAGTGCCATGATGTATTTATTATGTATTTTTGGCTGATTTTCTATTATATGAACAAAAAATAAGAACAAATTTGACATATTGCAAAAATTGCAAATTCTCATGAGCGCTGACCTATCAGATTTAGCCGATTTTTTAGGGTTTTGGTTTAGATGCTATTTCTAATATTTACACTATAATACTAGTGCCATGATGTATTTATTATGTATAATTGGCTGAATTTCTATGATTTGAACATAAAATAAGCACAAATTTGACATATTGCAAAAATTGCAAATTCTCATGAGCGCGGACTTATCAGATTTAGCCGATTTTTTAGGGTTTTGGTTTAGATGCTATTTCTAATATTTACACTATAATACTAGTGCCATGATGTATTTATTATGTATTTTTGGCTGAATTTCTATGAGTTGAACAAAAAATAAAAACAAATTTGACATATTGCAAAAATTGCAAATTCTCATGAGCGCGGACCTATCAGATTTAGCCGATTTTTTAGGGTTTTGGTTTAGATGCTATTTCTAATATTTACACTATAATACTAGTTCCATGATGTATTTATTATGTATTTTTGGCTGACTTTCTATGATTTGAACAAAAAATAAGAACAAATGTGACATATTGCAAAAATTGCAAATTCTCATGAGCGCGGACCTATCAGATTTAGCCGATTTTTTAGGGTTTTGGTTTAGATGCTATTTCTAATATTTACACTATAATACTAGTTCCATGATGTATTTATTTTTATTTTTGGCTGAATTTCTATGATTTGAACATAAAATAAGCACAAATGTTACATATTAAAAAATTGCAAATTCTCATGAGTGCGGACCTATATGATTTAGCCGATTTTTTAGGGTTTTGGTTTAGATGCTATTTCTAATATTTACACTATAATACTAGTGCCATGATGTATTTATTATGTATTTTTGGCTGAATTTCTATGATTTGAACATAAAATAAGCACAAATTTTACATATTAAAAAATTGCAAATTCTCATGAGCGCGGACCTATCAGATTTAGCCGATTTTTTACGGTTTTGGTTTAGATGCTATTTCTAATATTTACACTATAATACTAGTGCCATGATGTATTTATTATGTATTTTTTGCTTCATTTCTATGATTTGAACATAAAATAAGCACAAATTTGACATATTGCAAAAATTGCAAATTCTCATGAGCGCGGAACTATCAGATTCAGCCGATTTTTTAGGGTTTTGGTTTAGATGCAATTTCTAATATTTACACTATAATACTAGTGCCATGATGTATTTATTATGTATTTTTGGCTGATTTTCTATTATATGAACAAAAAATAAGAACAAATTTTACATATTGCAAAAATTGCAAATTCTCATGAGCGCTGACCTATCAGATTTAGCCGATTTTTTAGGGTTTCGGTTTAGATGCTATTTCTAATATTTACACTATAATACTAGTGCCATGATGTATTTATTATGTATTTTTGGCTGACTTTCTATGATTTTAACATAAAATAAGCACAAATTTGACATATTGCAAAAATTGCAAATTCTCATGAGCGCGGACCTATCAGATTTAGCCGATTTTTTAGGGTTTTGGTTTAGATGCTATTTCTAATATTTACACTATAATACTAGTGCCATGATGTATTTATTATGTATTTTTGGCTGAATTTCTATGATTTGAACATACAATAAGCACAAATTTGACATATTGCAACAATTGCAAATTCTCATGAGCGCGGACCTATCAGATTTAGCCGATTTTTTAGGGTTTTGGTTTAGATGCTATTTCTAATATTTACACTATAATACTAGTTCCATGATGTATTTATTATGTATTTTTGGCTGAATTTCTGTGATTTGAACATAAAATAAGCACAAATTTGACATATTGCAAAAATTGCAAATTCTCATGAGCGCGGACCTATCAGATTTAGCCGATTTTTTACGGTTTTGGTTTAGATGCTATTTCTAATATTTACACTATAATACTAGTGCCATGATGTATTTATTATGTATTTTTGGCTGAATTTCTATGATTTGAACATAAAATAAGCACAAATTTGACATATTGCAAAAATTGCAAATTCTCATGAGCGCGGACCTATCAGATTCAGCCGATTTTTTAGGGTTTTGGTTTAGATGCTATTTCTCATATTTACACTATAATACTAGTGCCATGATGTATTTATTATGTATTTTTGGCTGATTTTCTATTATATGAACAAAAAATAAGAACAAATTTGACATATTGCAAAAATTGCAAATTCTCATGAGCGCTGACCTATCAGATTTAGCCGATTTTTTAGGGTTTTGGTTTAGATGCTATTTCTAATATTTACACTATAATACTAGTGCCATGATGTATTTATTATGTATTTTTGGCTGAATTTCTATGATTTGAACATAAAATAAGCACAAATTTGACATATTGCAAAAATTGCAAATTCTCATGAGCGCGGACCTATCAGATTTAGCCGATTTTTTAGGGTTTTGGTTTAGATGCTATTTCTAATATTTACACTATAATACTAGTGCCATGATGTATTTATTATGTATTTTTGGCTGAATTTCTATGATTTGAACATACAATAAGCACAAATTTGACATATTGCAAAAATTGCAAATTCTCATGAGCGCGGACCTATCAGATTTAGCCGATTTTTTAGGGTTTTGGTTTAGATGCTATTTCTAATATTTACATTATAATACTAGTGCCATGATGTATTTATTATGTATGTTTGGCTGAATTTCTATGATTTGAACATACAATAAGCACAAATTTGACATATTGCAAAAATTGCAAATTCTCATGAGCGCGGACCTATCAGATTTAGCCGATTTTTTAGGGTTTTGGTTTAGATGCTATTTCAAATATTTACACTATAATACTAGTGCCATGATGTATTTATTATGTATTTTTGGCTGACTTTCTATGATTTGAATAAAAAGTAAGGACAATTTTGACATATTGCAAAAATTGCAAATTCTCATGAGCGCGGACCTATCAGATTCAGCCGATTTTTTAGGGTTTTGGTTTAGATGCTATTTCTAATATTTACACTATAATACTAGTGCCATGATGTATTTGTTATGTATTTTTGGCTGAATTACTATGATTTGAACATTAAATAAGCACAAATTTGACATATGGCAAAAATTGCATATTCTCATGAGCGCGGAACTATCAGATTTAGCCGATTTTTTAGTGTTTTGGTTTAGATGCTATTTCTAATATTTACCCTATAATACTAGTGCCATGATGTATTTATTATGAATTTTTTGCTGACTTTCTATGATGTGAATAAAGAATAAGAACAAATTTGACATATTGCAAAAATTGCAAATTCTCATGAGCGCGGACCCATCAGATTCAGCCGATTTTTTAGGATTTTGGTTTAGATGCTATTTCTCATATTTACACTATAATACTAGTGCCATGATGTATTTATTATGTATTTTTGGCTGAATTACTATGATTTGAACAAAAAATAAGAACAAATTTGACATATTGCAAAAATTGCAAATTCTCATGAGCGCGGACCTATCAGATTTAGCCGATTTTTTAGGGTTTTGGTTTAGATGCTATTTCAAATATTTACACTATAATACTAGTTCCATGATGTATTTATTATGTATTTTAGGCTGAATTTCTGTGATTTGAACATAAAATAAGCACAAATTTGACATATTGCAACAATTGCAAATTCTCATGAGCGCGGACCTATCAGATTTAGCCGATTTTTTACGGTTTTGGTTTAGATGCTATTTCTAATATTTACACTATAATACTAGTTCCATGATGTATTTATTATGTATTTTTTGCTGATTTTCTATTATATGAACAAAAAATAAGAACAAATTTGACATATTGCAAAAATTGCAAATTCTCATGAGCGCTGACCTATCAGATTTAGCCGATTTTTTAGGGTTTTGGTTTAGATGCTATTTCTAATATTTACACTATAATACTAGTGCCATGATGTATTTATTATGTATTTTTGGCTGATTTTCTATTATATGAACAAAAAATAAGAACAAATTTGACATATTGCAAAAATTGCAAATTCTCATGAGCGCTGACCTATCAGATTTAGCCGATTTTTTAGGGTTTTGGTTTAGATGCTATTTCTAATATTTACACTATAATACTAGTGCCATGATGTATTTATTATGTATTTTTGGCTGAATTTCTATGATTTGAACATAAAATAAGCACAAATTTGACATATTGCAAAAATTGCAAATTCTCATGAGCGCGGACCTATCAGATTTAGCCGATTTTTTAGGGTTTTGGTTTAGATGCTATTTCTAATATTTACACTATAATACTAGTGCCATGATGTATTTATTATGTATTTTTGGCTGAATTTCTATGATTTGACCATACAATAAGCACAAATTTGACATATTGCAAAAATTGCAAATTCTCATGAGCGCGGACCTATCAGATTTAGCCGATTTTTTAGGGTTTTGGTTTAGATGCTATTTCTAATATTTACACTATAATACTAGTGCCATGATGTATTTATTATGTATGTTTGGCTGAATTTCTATGATTTGAACATACAATAAGCACAAATTTGACATATTGCAAAAATTGCAAATTCTCATGAGCGCGGACCTATCAGATTTAGCCGATTTTTTAGGGTTTTGGTTTAGATGCTATTTCAAATATTTACACTATAATACTAGTGCCATGATGTATTTATTATGTATTTTTGGCTGACTTTCTATGATTTGAATAAAAAGTAAGGACAATTTTGACATATTGCAAAAATTGCAAATTCTCATGAGCGCGGACCTATCAGATTCAGCCGATTTTTTAGGGTTTTGGTTTAGATGCTATTTCTAATATTTACACTATAATACTAGTGCCATGATGTATTTGTTATGTATTTTTGGCTGAATTACTATGATTTGAACATTAAATAAGCACAAATTTGACATATGGCAAAAATTGCATATTCTCATGAGCGCGGAACTATCAGATTTAGCCGATTTTTTAGTGTTTTGGTTTAGATGCTATTTCTAATATTTACCCTATAATACTAGTGCCATGATGTATTTATTATGAATTTTTTGCTGACTTTCTATGATGTGAATAAAGAATAAGAACAAATTTGACATATTGCAAAAATTGCAAATTCTCATGAGCGCGGACCCATCAGATTCAGCCGATTTTTTAGGATTTTGGTTTAGATGCTATTTCTCATATTTACACTATAATACTAGTGCCATGATGTATTTATTATGTATTTTTGGCTGAATTACTATGATTTGAACAAAAAATAAGAACAAATTTGACATATTGCAAAAATTGCAAATTCTCATGAGCGCGGACCTATCAGATTTAGCCGATTTTTTAGGGTTTTGGTTTAGATGCTATTTCAAATATTTACACTATAATACTAGTTCCATGATGTATTTATTATGTATTTTAGGCTGAATTTCTGTGATTTGAACATAAAATAAGCACAAATTTGACATATTGCAACAATTGCAAATTCTCATGAGCGCGGACCTATCAGATTTAGCCGATTTTTTACGGTTTTGGTTTAGATGCTATTTCTAATATTTACACTATAATACTAGTTCCATGATGTATTTATTATGTATTTTAGGCTGAATTTCTGTGATTTGAACATAAAATAAGCACAAATTTGACATATTGCAACAATTGCAAATTCTCATGAGCGCGGACCTATCAGATTTAGCCGATTTTTTACGGTTTTGGTTTAGATGCTATTTCTAATATTTACACTATAATACTAGTGCCATGATGTATTTATTATGTATTTTTGGCTGCATTTCTATGATTTTAACATAAAATAAGCACAAATGTGACATATTGCAAAAATTGCAAATTCTCATGAGCGCGGACCTATCAGATTCAGCCGATTTTTTAGGGTTTTGGTTTAGATGCTATTTCTAATATTTACACTATAATACTAGTGCCATGATGTATTTATTATGTATTTTTTGCTGATTTTCTATTATATGAACAAAAAATAAGAACAAATTTGACATATTGCAAAAATTGCAAATTCTCATGAGCGCTGACCTATCAGATTTAGCCGATTTTTTAGGGTTTTGGTTTAGATGCTATTTCTAATATTTACACTATAATACTAGTGCCATGATGTATTTATTATGTATTTTTGGCTGACTTTCTATGATTTGAACATAAAATAAGCACAAATTTGACATATTGCAAAAATTGCAAATTCTCATGAGCGCGGACCTATCAGATTTAGCCGATTTTTTAGGGTTTTGGTTTAGATGCTATTTCTAATATTTACACTATAATACTAGTGCCATGATGTATTTATTATGTATTTTTGGCTGAATTTCTATGATTTGAACATTAAATAAGCACAAATTTGACATATGGCAAAAATTGCATATTCTCATGAGCGCGGAACTATCAGATTTAGCCGATTTTTTAGTGTTTTGGTTTAGATGCTATTTCTAATATTTACCCTATAATACTAGTGCCATGATGTATTTATTATGAATTTTTTGCTGACTTTCTATGATGTGAATAAAACATAAGAACAAATTTGACATATTGCAAAAATTGCAAATTCTCATGAGCGCGGACCCATCAGATTCAGCCGATTTTTTAGGGTTTTGGTTTAGATGCTATTTCTCATATTTACACTATAATACTAGTCCCATGATGTATTTATTATGTAATTTTGGCTGAATTACTATGATTTGAACAAAAAATAAGAACAAATTTTACATATTGCAAAAATTGCAAATTCTCATGAGCGCGGACCTATCAGATTTAGCCGATTTTTTAGGGTTTTGGTTTAGATGCTATTTCTAATATTTACACTATAATACTAGTTCCATGATGTATTTATTATGTATTTTAGGCTGAATTTCTGTGATTTGAACATAAAATAAGCACAAATTTGACATATTGCAAAAATTGCAAATTCTCATGAGCGCGGACCTATCAGATTCAGCCGATTTTTTAGGGTTTTGGTTTAGATGCTATTTCTAATATTTACCCTATAATACTAGTTCCATGATGTATTTATTATGTATTTTTGGCTGACTTTCTATGATTTGAACAAAAAATAAGAACAAATGTGACATATTGCAAAAATTGCAAATTCTCATGAGCGCAGACCTATCAGATTTAGCCGATTTTTTAGGGTTTTGGTTTAGATTCTATTTCTAATATTTACATTATAATACTAGTGCCATGATGTATTTATTATGTATTTTTGGCTGATTTTCTATTATATGAAAAAAAATAAGAACAAATTTCACATATTGCAAAAATTGCAAATTCTCATGAGCGCTGACCTATCGGATTTAGCCGATTTTTTAGGGTTTTGGTTTAGATGCTATTTCTAATATTTACACTATAATACTAGTGCCATGATGTATTTATTATGTATTTTTGGCTGAATTTCTATGATTTGAACATAAAATAAGCACAAATTTGACATATTGCAAAAATTGCATATTCTCATGAGCGCGGACCTATCAGATTCAGCCGATTTTTTAGGATTTTGGTTTAGATGCTATTTCTCATATTTACACTATAATACTAGTGCCATGATGTATTTATTATGTATTTTTGGCTGAATTACTATGATTTGAACAAAAAATAAGAAAAAATTTTACATATTGCAAAAATTGCAAATTCTCATGAGCGCGGACCTATCAGATTTAGCCGATTTTTTAGGGTTTTGGTTTAGATGCTATTTCTAATATTTACACTATAATACTAGTTCCATGATGTATTTATTATGTATTTTAGGCTGAATTTCTGTGATTTGAACATAAAATAAGCACAAATTTGACATATTGCAACAATTGCAAATTCTCATGAGCGCGGACCTATCAGATTTAGCCGATTTTTTACGGTTTTGGTTTAGATGCTATTTCTAATATTTACACTATAATACTAGTGCCATGATGTATTTATTATGTATTTTTGGCTGAATTACTATGATTTGAACATTAAATAAGCACAAATTTGACATATGGCAAAAATTGCATATTCTCATGAGCGCGGAACTATCAGATTTAGCCGATTTTTTAGTGTTTTGGTTTAGATGCTATATCTAATATTTACCCTATAATACTAGGGCCATGATGTATTTATTATGAATTTTTTACTGACTTTCTATGATGTGAATAAAAAATAAGAACAAATTTGACATATTGCAAAAATTGCAAATTCTCATGAGCGCGGACCCATCAGATTCAGCCGATTTTTTAGGATTTTGGTTTAGATTCTATTTCTCATATTTACACTATAATACTAGTGCCATGATGTATTTATTATGTATTTTTGGCTTAATTACTATGATTTGAACAAAAAATAAGAACAAATTTTACATATTGCAAAAATTGCAAATTCTCATGAGCGCGGACCTATCAGATTTAGCCGATTTTTTAGGGTTTTGGTTTAGATGCTATTTCTAATATTTACACTATAATACTAGTTCCATGATGTATTTATTATGTATTTTAGGCTGAATTTCTGTGATTTGAACATAAAATAAGCACAAATTTGACATATTGCAAAAATTGCAAATTCTCATGAGCGCGGACCTATCAGATTCAGCCGATTTTTTAGGGTTTTGGTTTAGATGCTATTTCTAATATTTACCCTATAATACTAGTGCAATGATGTATTTATTATGTATTTTTGGCTGACTTTCTATGATTTGAATAAACATAAGGACAATTTTGACATATTCCAAAATTGCAAATTCTCATGAGCGCGGACCTATCAGATTTAGCCGATTTTTTAGGGTTTTGGTTTAGATGCTATTTCTAATATTTACACTATAATACTAGTGCCATGATGTATTTATTATGTATTTTTGGCTGATTTTCTATTATATGAACAAAAAATAAGAACAAATTTGACATATTGCAAAAATTGCAAATTCTCATGAGCGCTGACCTATCGGATTTAGCCGATTTTTTAGGGTTTTGGTTTAGATGCTATTTCTAATATTTACACTATAATACTAGTGCCATGATGTATTTATTATGTATTTTTGGCTGAATTTCTATGATTTGAACATAAAATAAGCACAAATTTGACATATTGCAAAAATTGCATATTCTCATGAGCGCGGACCTATCAGATTTAGCCGATTTTTTAGGATTTTGGTTTAGATGCTATTTCTCATATTTACACTATAATACTAGTGCCATGATGTATTTATTATGTATTTTTGGCTGAATTACTATGATTTGAACAAAAAATAAGCACAAATTTTACATATTGCAAAAATTGCAAATTCTCATGAGCGCGGACCTATCAGATTTAGCCGATTTTTTAGGGTTTTGGTTTAGATGCTATTTCTAATATTTACACTATAATACTAGTTCCATGATGTATTTATTATGTATTTTAGGCTGAATTTCTGTGATTTGAACATAAAATAAGCACAAATTTTACATATTGCAACAATTGCAAATTCTCATGAGCGCGGACCTATCAGATTTAGCCGATTTTTTAGGGTTTTTGTTTAGATGCTATTTCTAATATTTACACTATAATACTAGTGCCATGATGTATTTATTATGTATTTTTGGCTGCATTTCTATGATTTTAACATAAAATAAGCACAAATTTGACATATTGCAAAAATTGCAAATTCTCATGAGCGCGGACCTATCAGATTCAGCCGATTTTTTAGGGTTTTGGTTTAGATGCTATTTCTAATATTTACACTATAATACTAGTGCCATGATGTATTTATTATGTATTTTTTGCTGATTTTCTATTATATGAACAAAAAATAAGAACAAATTTGACATATTGCAAAAATTGCAAATTCTCATGAGCGCTGACCTATCAGATTTAGCCGATTTTTTAGGGTTTTGGTTTAGATGCTATTTCTAATATTTACACTATAATACTAGTGCCATGATGTATTTATAATGTATTTTTGGCTGACTTTCTATGATTTGAACATAAAATAAGCACAAATTTTACATATTGCAAAAATTGCAAATTCTCATGAGCGCGGACCTATCAGATTTAGCCGATTTTTTAGGGTTTTGGTTTAGATGCTATTTCTAATATTTACACTATAATACTAGTGCCATGATGTATTTATTATGTATTTTTGGCTGAATTTCTATGATTTGAACATACAATAAGCACAAATTTGACATATTGCAAAAATTGCAAATTCTCATGAGCGCGGACCTATCAGATTTAGCGTATTTTTTAGGGTTTTGGTTTAGATGCTATTTCTAATATTTACACTATAATACTAGTGCCATGATGTATTTATTATGTATTTTTGGCTGACTTTCTATGATTTGAATAAAAAATAAGGACAATTTTGACATATTGCAAAAATTGCAAATTCTCATGAGCGCGGACCTATCAGATTCAGCCGATTTTTTAGGGTTTTGGTTTAGATGCTATTTCTAATATTTACACTATAATACTAGTGCCATGATGTATTTGTTATGTATTTTTAGCTGAATTACTATGATTTGAACAAAAAATAAGAACAAATTTTACATATTGCAAAAATTGCAAATTCTCATGAGCGCGGACCTATCAGATTTAGCCGATTTTTTAGGGTTTTGGTTTAGATGCTATTTCTAATATTTACACTATAATACTAGTTCCATGATGTATTTATTATGTATTTTTGGCTGAATTTCTGTGATTTGAACATAAAATAAGCACAAATTTGACATATTGCAAAAATTGCAAATTCTCATGAGCGCGGACCTATCAGATTTAGCCGATTTTTTACGGTTTTGGTTTAGATGCTATTTCTAATATTTACACTATAATACTAGTGCCATGATGTATTTATTATGTATTTTTGGCTGAATTTCTATGATTTGAACATAAAATAAGCACAAATTTGACATATTGCAAAAATTGCAAATTCTCATGAGCGCGGACCTATCAGATTTAGCCGATTTTTTAGGGTTTTGGTTTAGATGCTATTTCTAATATTTACACTATAATACTAGTGCCATGATGTATTTATTATGTACGTTTGGCTGAATTTCTATGATTTGAACATACAATAAGCACAAATTTGACATATTGCAACAATTGCATATTCTCATGAGCGCGGACCTATCAGATTTAGCCGATTTTTTACGGTTTTGGTTTAGATGCTATTTCTAATATTTACACTATAATACTAGTGCCATGATGTATTCATTATGTATTTTTGGCTGACTTTCTATGATTTGAATAAAAAATAAGGACAATTTTGACATATTGCAAAAATTGCAAATTCTCATGAGCGCGGACCCATCAGATTCAGCCGATTTTTTAGGATTTTGGTTTAGATGCTATTTCTCATATTTACACTATAATACTAGTGCCATGATGTATTTATTATGTATTTTTGGCTGAATTACTATGATTTGCACAAAAAATAAGAACAAATTTTACATATTGCAAAAATTGCAAATTCTCATGAGCGCGGACCTATCAGATTTAGCCGATTTTTTAGGGTTTTGGTTTAGATGCTATTTCTAATATTTACACTATAATACTAGTTCCATGATGTATTTATTATGTATTTTAGGCTGAATTTCTGTGATTTGAACATAAAATAAGCACAAATTTGACATATTGCAAAAATTGCAAATTCTCATGAGCGCAGACCTATCAGATTCAGCCGATTTTTTAGGGTTTTGGTTTAGATGCTATTTCTAATATTTACCCTATAATACTAGTGCAATGATGTATTTATTATGTATTTTTGGCTGACTTTCTATGATTTGAATAAACATAAGGACAATTTTGACATATTCCAAAATGTCAAATTCTCATGAGCGCGGACCTATCAGATTTAGCCGATTTTTTAGGGTTTTGGTTTAGATGCTCTTTCTAATATTTACACTATAATACTAGTGCCATGATGTATTCATTATGTATTTTTTGGCTGACTTTCTATGATTTGAATAAAAAATAAGGACAATTTTGACATATTGCAAAAATTGCAAATTCTCATGAGCGCGGACCTATCAGATTCAGCCGATTTTTTAGGGTTTTGGTTTAGATGCTATTTTTAATATTTACACTATAATACTAGTGCCATGATGTATTTATTATGTACGTTTGGCTGAATTTCTATGATTTGAACATACAATAAGCACAAATTTTACATATTGCAAAAATTGCAAATTCTCATGAGCGCGGACCTATCAGATTTAGCCGATTTTTTAGGGTTTTGGTTTAGATGCTATTTCTAATATTTACACTATAATACTAGTGCCATGATGTATTCATTATGTATTTTTGGCTGACTTTCTATGATTTGAATAAAAAATAAGGACAATTTTGACATATTGCAAAAATTGCAAATTCTCATGAGCGCGGACCTATCAGATTCAGCCGATTTTTTAGGGTTTTGGTTTAGATGCTATTTCTAATATTTACACTATAATACTAGTATCATGATGTATTTGTTATGTATTTTTGGCTGAATTACTATGATTTGAACAAAAAATAAGAACAAATTTTACATATTGCAAAAATTGCAAATTCTCATGAGCGCGGACCTATCAGATTTAGCCGATTTTTTAGGGTTTTGGTTTAGATGCTATTTCTAATATTTACACTATAATACTAGTTCCATGATGTATTTATTATGTATTTTTGGCTGAATTTCTGTGATTTGAACATAAAATAAGCACAAATTTGACATATTGCAAAAATTGCAAATTCTCATGAGCGCGGACCTATCAGATTTAGCCGATTTTTTACGGTTTTGGTTTAGATGCTATTTCTAATATTTACACTATAATACTAGTGCCATGATGTATTTATTATGTATTTTTGGCTGAATTTCTATGATTTGAACATAAAATAAGCACAAATTTGACATATTGCAAAAATTGCAAATTCTCATGAGCGCGGACCTATCAGATTTAGCCGATTTTTTAGGGTTTTGGTTTAGATGCTATTTCTAATATTTACACTATAATACTAGTGCCATGATGTATTTATTATGTACGTTTGGCTGAATTTCTATGATTTGAACATACAATAAGCACAAATTTGACATATTGCAAAAATTTCATATTCTCATGAGCGCGGACCTATCAGATTTAGCCGATTTTTTACGGTTTTGGTTTAGATGCTATTTCTAATATTTACACTATAATACTAGTGCCATGATGTATTCATTATGTATTTTTGGCTGACTTTCTATGATTTGAATAAAAAATAAGGACAATTTTGACATATTGCAAAAATTGCAAATTCTCATGAGCGCGGACCCATCAGATTCAGCCGATTTTTTAGGATTTTGGTTTAGATGCTATTTCTCATATTTACACTATAATACTAGTGCCATGATGTATTTATTATGTATTTTTGGCTGAATTACTATGATTTGCACAAAAAATAAGAACAAATTTTACATATTGCAAAAATTGCAAATTCTCATGAGCGCGGACCTATCAGATTTAGCCGATTTTTTAGGGTTTTGGTTTAGATGCTATTTCTAATATTTACACTATAATACTAGTTCCATGATGTATTTATTATGTATTTTAGGCTGAATTTCTGTGATTTGAACATAAAATAAGCACAAATTTGACATATTGCAAAAATTGCAAATTCTCATGAGCGCAGACCTATCAGATTCAGCCGATTTTTTAGGGTTTTGGTTTAGATGCTATTTCTAATATTTACCCTATAATACTAGTGCAATGATGTATTTATTATGTATTTTTGGCTGACTTTCTATGATTTGAATAAACATAAGGACAATTTTGACATATTCCAAAATTTCAAATTCTCATGAGCGCGGACCTATCAGATTCAGCCGATTTTTTAGGGTTTTGGTTTAGATACTCTTTCTAATATTTACACTATAATACTAGTGCCATGATGTATTCATTATGTATTTTTGGCTGACTTTCTATGATTTGAATAAAAAATAAGGACAATTTTGACATATTGCAAAAATTGCAAATTCTCATGAGCGCGGACCTATCAGATTCAGCCGATTTTTTAGGGTTTTGGTTTAGATGCTATTTCTAATATTTACACTATAATACTAGTGCCATGATGTATTTATTATGTACGTTTGGCTGAATTTCTATGATTTGAACATACAATAAGCACAAATTTGACATATTGCAAAAATTGCAAATTCTCATGAGCGCGGACCTATCAGATTTAGCCGATTTTTTAGGGTTTTGGTTTAGATGCTATTTCTAATATTTACACTATAATACTAGTTCCATGATGTATTTATTATGTATTTTTGGCTGAATTTCTGTGATTTGAACATAAAATAAGCACAAATTTGACATATTGCAAAAATTGCAAATTCTCATGAGCGCGGACCTATCAGATTTAGCCGATTTTTTACGGTTTTGGTTTAGATGCTATTTCTAATATTTACACTATAATACTAGTGCCATGATGTATTTATTATGTATTTTTGGCTGAATTTCTATGATTTGAACATAAAATAAGCACAAATTTGACATATTGCAAAAATTGCAAATTCTCATGAGCGCGGACCTATCAGATTTAGCCGATTTTTTAGGGTTTTGGTTTAGATGCTATTTCTAATATTTACACTATAATACTAGTGCCATGATGTATTTATTATGTACGTTTGGCTGAATTTCTATGATTTGAACATACAATAAGCACAAATTTGACATATTGCAAAAATTGCAAATTCTCATGAGCGCGGACCCATCAGATTCAGCCGATTTTTTAGGATTTTTGTTTAGATGCTATTTCTCATATTTACACTATAATACTAGTGCCATGATGTATTTATTATGTATTTTTGGCTGAATTACTATGATTTGAACAAAAAATAAGAACAAATTTTACATATTGCAAAAATTGCAAATTCTCATGAGCGCGGACCTATCAGATTTAGCCGATTTTTTAGGGTTTTGGTTTAGATGCTATTTCTAATATTTACACTATAATACTAGTTCCATGATGTATTTATTATGTATTTTAGGCTGAATTTCTGTGATTTGAACATAAAATAAGCACAAATTTGACATATTGCAAAAATTGCAAATTCTCATGAGCGCAGACCTATCAGATTCAGCCGATTTTTTAGGGTTTTGGTTTAGATGCTATTTCTAATATTTACCCTATAATACAAGTGCAATGATGTATTTATTATGTATTTTTGGCTGACTTTCTATGATTTGAATAAACATAAGGACAATTTTGACATATTCCAAAATTTCAAATTCTCATGAGCGCGGACCTATCAGATTTAGCCGATTTTTTAGGGTTTTGGTTTAGATTCTATTTCTAATATTTACACTATAATACTAGTGCCATGATGTATTTATTATGTATTTTTGGCTGATTTTCTATTATATGAACAAAAAATAAGAACAAATTTGACATATTGCAAAAATTGCAAATTCTCATGAGCGCTTACCTATCAGATTTAGCCGATTTTTTAGGGTTTTGGTTTAGATGCTATTTCTAATATTTACACTATAATACTAGTGCCATGATGTATTTATTATGTATTTTTGGCTGAATTTCTATGATTTGAACATAAAATAAGCACAAATTTGACATATTGCAAAAATTGCATATTCTCATGAGCGCGGACCTATCAGATTTAGCCGATTTTTTAGGATTTTGGTTTAGATGCTATTTCTCATATTTACACTATAATACTAGTGCCATGATGTATTTATTATGTATTTTTGGCTGAATTACTATGATTTGAACAAAAAATAAGAACAAATTTTACATATTGCAAAAATTGCAAATTCTCATGAGCGCGGACCTATCAGATTTAGCCGATTTTTTAGGGTTTTGGTTTAGATGCTATTTCTAATATTTACACTATAATACTAGTGCCATGATGTATTTATTATGTATTTTTGGCTGAATTACTATGATTTGAACAAAAAATAAGAACAAATTTTACATATTGCAAAAATTGCAAATTCTCATGAGCGCGGACCTATCAGATTTAGCCGATTTTTTAGGGTTTTGGTTTAGATGCTATTTCTAATATTTACACTATAATACTAGTTCCATGATGTATTTATTATGTATTTTAGGCTGAATTTCTGTGATTTGAACATAAAATAAGCACAAATTTGACATATTGCAAAAATTGCAAATTCTCATGAGCGCAGACCTATCAGATTTAGCCGATTTTTTAGGGTTTTGGTTTAGATGCTATTTCTAATATTTACCCTATAATACTAGTGCAATGATGTATTTATTATGTATTTTTGGCTGACTTTCTATGATTTGAATAAACATAAGGACAATTTTGACATATTCCAAAATTTCAAATTCTCATGAGCGCGGACCTATCAGATTTAGCCGATTTTTTAGGGTTTTGGTTTAGATTCTATTTCTAATATTTACACTATAATACTAGTGCCATGATGTATTTATTATGTATTTTTGGCTGATTTTCTATTATATGAACAAAAAATAAGAACAAATTTGACATATTGCAAAAATTGCAAATTCTCATGAGCGCTTACCTATCGGATTTAGCCGATTTTTTAGGGTTTTGGTTTAGATGCTATTTCTAATATTTACACTATAATACTAGTGCCATGATGTATTTATTATGTATTTTTGGCTGAATTTCTATGATTTGAACATAAAATAAGCACAAATTTGACATATTGCAAAAATTGCATATTCTCATGAGCGCGGACCTATCAGATTTAGCCGATTTTTTAGGATTTTGGTTTAGATGCTATTTCTCATATTTACACTATAATACTAGTGCCATGATGTATTTATTATGTATTTTTGGCTGAATTACTATGATTTGAACAAAAAATAAGAACAAATTTTACATATTGCAAAAAGTGCAAATTCTCATGAGCGCGGACCTATCAGATTTAGCCGATTTTTTAGGGTTTTGGTTTAGATGCTATTTCTAATATTTACACTATAATACTAGTTCCATGATGTATTTATTATGTATTTTAGGCTGAATTTCTGTGATTTGAACATAAAATAAGCACAAATTTTACATATTGCAACAATTGCAAATTCTCATGAGCGCGGACCTATCAGATTTAGCCGATTTTTTAGGGTTTTGGTTTAGATGCTATTTCTAATATTTACACTATAATACTAGTGCCATGATGTATTTATTATGTATTTTTGGCTGAATTTCTATGATTTGAACATACAATAAGCACAAATTTGACATATTGCAAAAATTGCAAATTCTCATGAGCGCGGACCTATCAGATTTAGCCGATTTTTTAGGGTTTTGGTTTAGATGCTATTTCTAATATTTACACTATAATACTAGTGCCATGATGTATTTATTATGTATTTTTGGCTGAATTTCTATGATTTGAACATACAATAAGCACAAATTTGACATATTGCAAAAATTGCAAATTCTCATGAGCGCGGACCTATCAGATTTAGCCGATTTTTTAGGGTTTTGGTTTAGATGCTATTTCTAATATTTACACTATAATACTAGTGCCATGATGTATTTATTATGTATTTTTGGCTGAATTTCTATGATTTGAACATACAATAAGCACAAATTTGACATATTGCAAAAATTGCAAATTCTCATGAGCGCGGACCTATCAGATTTAGCCGATTTTTTAGGGTTTTGGTTTAGATGCTATTTCTAATATTTACACTATAATACTAGTGCCATGATGTATTTATTATGTATTTTTGGCTGACTTTCTATGATTTGAATAAAAAATAAGGACAATTTTGACATATTGCAAAAATTGCAAATTCTCATGAGCGCGGACCTATCAGATTCAGCCGATTTTTTAGGGTTTTGGTTTAGATGCTATTTCTAATATTTACACTATAATACTAGTGCCATGATGTATTTGTTTTGTATTTTTGGCTGAATTACTATGATTTGAACAAAAAATAAGAACAAATTTTACATATTGCAAAAATTGCAAATTCTCATGAGCGCGGACCTATCAGATTTAGCCGATTTTTTAGGGTTTTGGTTTAGATGCTATTTCTAATATTTACACTATAATACTAGTTCCATGATGTATTTATTATGTATTTTTGGCTGAATTTCTGTGATTTGAACATAAAATAAGCACAAATTTGACATATTGCAAAAATTGCAAATTCTCATGAGTGCGGACCTATCAGATTTAGCCGATTTTTTAGGGTTTTAGTTTAGATGCTATTTCTAATATTTACACTATAATACTAGTGCCATGATGTATTTATTATGTATTTTTGGCTCACTTTCTATGATTTGAACATAAAATAAGCACAAATTTGACATATTGCAAAAATTGCAAATTCTCATGAGCGCGGACCTATCAGATTTAGCCGATTTTTTAGGGTTTTGGTTTAGATGCTATTTCTAATATTTACACTATAATACTAGTGCCATTATGTATTTATTATGTATTTTTGGCTGAATTTCTATGATTTGAACATAAAATAAGCACAAATTTGACATATTGCAAAAATTGCAAATTCTCATGAGCGCGGACCTATCAGATTTAGCCGATTTTTTAGGGTTTTGGTTTAGATGCTATTTCTAATATTTACACTATAATACTAGTGCCATGATGTATTTGTTATGTATTTTTGGCTGAATTTCTATGATTTGAACATTAAATAAGCACAAATTTGACATATGGCAAAAATTGCATATTCTCATGAGCGCGGAACTATCAGATTGAGCCGATTTTTTAGTGTTTTGGTTTAGATGCTATTTCTAATATTTACCCTATAATACTAGTGCCATGATGTATTTATTATGAATTTTTTGCTGACTTTCTATGATGTGAATAAAAAATAAGAACAAATTTGACATATTGCAAAAATTGCAAATTCTCATGAGCGCGGACCCATCAGATTCAGCCGATTTTTTGGGATTTTGGTTTAGATGCTATTTCTCATATTTACACTATAATACTAGTGCCATGATGTATTCATTATGTATTTTTGGCTGAATTACTATGATTTGAACAAAAAATAAGAACAAATTTTACATATTGCAAAAATTGCAAATTCTCATGAGCGCGGACCTATCAGATTTAGCCGATTTTTTAGGGTTTTGGTTTAGATGCTATTTCTAATATTTACACTATAATACTAGTGCCATGATGTATTTGTTATGTATTTTTGGCTGAATTACTATGATTTGAACATTAAATAAGCACAAATTTGACATATTGCAAAAATTGCATATTCTCATGAGCGCGGAACTATCAGATTTAGCCGATTTTTTAGTGTTTTGGTATAGATGCTATTTCTAATATTTACCCTATATTACTAGTGCCATGATGTATTTATTATGAATGTTTGGCTGACTTTCTATGATTTTAACATACAATAAGCACAAATTTGACATATTGCAAAAATTGCAAATTCTCATGAGCGCTGACCTATCGGATTTAGCCGATTTTTTAGGGTTTTGGTTTAGATGCTATTTCTAATATTTACACTATAATACTAGTGCCATGATGTATTTATTATGTATTTTTGGCTGAATTTCTATGATTTGAACATACAATAAGCACAAATTTGACATATTGCAAAAATTGCAAATTCTCATGAGCGCGGACCTATCAGATTTAGCCGATTTTTTAGGGTTTTGATTTAGATGCTATTTCTAATATTTACACTATAATACTAGTGCCATGATGTATTTATTATGTATTTTTGGCTGACTTTCTATGATTTGAATAAAAAATAAGGACAATTTTGACATATTGCAAAAATTGCAAATTCTCATGAGCGCGGACCTATCAGATTCAGCCGATTTTTTAGGGTTTTGGTTTAGATGCTATTTCTAATATTTACACTATAATACTAGTGCCATGATGTATTTGTTTTGTATTTTTGGCTGAATTACTATGATTTGAACAAAAAATAAGAACAAATTTTACATATTGCAAAAATTGCTAATTCTCATGAGCGCGGACCTATCAGATTTAGCCGATTTTTTAGGGTTTTGGTTTAGATGCTATTTCTAATATTTACACTATAATACTAGTTCCATGATGTATTTATTATGTATTTTTGGCTGAATTTCTGTGATTTGAACATAAAATAAGCACAAATTTGACATATTGCAAAAATTGCAAATTCTCATGAGCGCGGACCTATCAGATTTAGCCGATTTTTTAGGGTTTTAGTTTAGATGCTATTTCTAATATTTACACTATAATACTAGTGCCATGATGTATTTATTATGTATTTTTGGCTCACTTTCTATGATTTGAACATAAAATAAGCACAAATTTGACATATTGCAAAAATTGCAAATTCTCATGAGCGCGGACCTATCAGATTTAGCCGATTTTTTAGGGTTTTGGTTTAGATGCTATTTCTAATATTTACACTATAATACTAGTGCCATGATGTATTTGTTATGTATTTTTGGCTGAATTACTATGATTTGAACATTAAATAAGCACAAATTTGACATATTGCAAAAATTGCATATTCTCATGAGCGCGGAACTATCAGATTTAGCCGATTTTTTAGTGTTTTGGTATAGATGCTATTTCTAATATTTACCCTATATTACTAGTGCCATGATGTATTTATTATGAATGTTTGGCTGACTTTCTATGATTTTAACATACAATAAGCACAAATTTGACATATTGCAAAAATTGCAAATTCTCATGAGCGCTGACCTATCGGATTTAGCCGATTTTTTAGGGTTTTGGTTTAGATGCTATTTCTAATATTTACACTATAATACTAGTGCCATGATGTATTTATTATGTATTTTTGGCTGAATTTCTATGATTTGAACATACAATAAGCACAAATTTGACATATTGCAAAAATTGCAAATTCTCATGAGCGCGGACCTATCAGATTTAGCCGATTTTTTAGGGTTTTGGTTTAGATGCTATTTCTAATATTTACACTATAATACTAGTGCCATGATGTATTTATTATGTATTTTTGGCTGAATTTCTATGATTTGAACATACAATAAGCACAAATTTGACATATTGCAAAAATTGCAAATTCTCATGAGCGCGGACCTATCAGATTTAGCCGATTTTTTAGGGTTTTGGTTTAGATGCTATTTCTAATATTTACACTATAATACTAGTTCCATGATGTATTTATTATGTATTTTTGGCTGAATTTCTGTGATTTGAACATAAAATAAGCACAAATTTGACATATTGCAAAAATTGCAAATTCTCATGAGCGCGGACCTATCAGATTTAGCCGATTTTTTAGGGTTTTAGTTTAGATGCTATTTCTAATATTTACACTATAATACTAGTGCCATGATGTATTTATTATGTATTTTTGGCTCACTTTCTATGATTTGAACATAAAATAAGCACAAATTTGACATATTGCAAAAATTGCAAATTCTCATGAGCGCGGACCTATCAGATTTAGCCGATTTTTTAGGGTTTTGGTTTAGATGCTATTTCTAATATTTACACTATAATACTAGTGCCATTATGTATTTATTATGTATTTTTGGCGGAATTTCTATGATTTGAACATAAAATAAGCACAAATTTGACATATTGCAAAAATTGCAAATTCTCATGAGCGCGGACCTATCAGATTTAGCCGATTTTTTAGGGTTTTGGTTTAGATGCTATTTCTAATATTTACACTATAATACTAGTGCCATGATGTATTTGTTATGTATTTTTGGCTGAATTTCTATGATTTGAACATTAAATAAGCACAAATTTGACATATGGCAAAAATTGCATATTCTCATGAGCGCGGAACTATCAGATTGAGCCGATTTTTTAGTGTTTTGGTTTAGATGCTATTTCTAATATTTACCCTATAATACTAGTGCCATGATGTATTTATTATGAATTTTTTGCTGACTTTCTATGATGTGAATAAAAAATAAGAACAAATTTGACATATTGCAAAAATTGCAAATTCTCATGAGCGCGGACCCATCAGATTCAGCCGATTTTTTAGGATTTTGGTTTAGATGCTATTTCTCATATTTACACTATAATACTAGTGCCATGATGTATTCATTATGTATTTTTGGCTGAATTACTATGATTTGAACAAAAAATAAGAACAAATTTTACATATTGCAAAAATTGCAAATTCTCATGAGCGCGGACCTATCAGATTTAGCCGATTTTTTAGGGTTTTGGTTTAGATGCTATTTCTAATATTTACACTATAATACTAGTGCCATGATGTATTTGTTATGTATTTTTGGCTGAATTACTATGATTTGAACATTAAATAAGCACAAATTTGACATATTGCAAAAATTGCATATTCTCATGAGCGCGGAACTATCAGATTTAGCCGATTTTTTAGTGTTTTGGTATAGATGCTATTTCTAATATTTACCCTATATTACTAGTGCCATGATGTATTTATTATGAATGTTTGGCTGACTTGCTATGATTTTAACATACAATAAGCACAAATTTGACATATTGCAAAAATTGCAAATTCTCATGAGCGCGGACCTATCAGATTTAGCCGATTTCTTAGGGTTTTGGTTTAGATGCTATTTCTAATATTTACACTATAATACTAGTGCCATGATGTATTTATTATGTATTTTTGGCTGACTTTCTATGATTTGAATAAAAAATAAGGACAATTTTGACATATTGCAAAAATTGCAAATTCTCATGAGCAGCGGACCTATCAGATTCAGCCGATTTTTTAGGGTTTTGGTTTAGATGCTATTTCTAATATTTACACTATAATACTAGTGCCATGATGTATTTGTTATTTATTTTTGGCTGAATTACTATGATTTGAAGAAAAAATAAGAACAAATTTTACATATTGCAAAAATTGCAAATTCTCATGAGCGCGGACCTATCAGATTTAGCCGATTTTTTAGGGTTTTGGTTTAGATGCTATTTCTAATATTTACACTATAATACTAGTTCCATGATGTATTTATTATGTATTTTTGGCTGAATTTCTGTGATTTGAACATAAAATAAGCACAAATTTGACATATTGCAAAAATTGCAAATTCTCATGAGCGCGGACCTATCAGATTTAGCCGATTTTTTACGGTTTTGGTTTAGATGCTATTTCTAATATTTACACTATAATACTAGTGCCATGATGTATTTATTATGTATTTTTGGCTGAATTTCTATGATTTGAACATAAAATAAAAACAAATTTGACATATTGCAAAAATTGCAAATTCTCATGAGCGCGGACCTATCAGATTTAGCCGATTTTTTAGGGTTTTGGTTTAGATGCTATTTCTAATATTTACACTATAATACTAGTGCCATGATGTATTTATTATGTACTTTTGGCTGAATTTCTATGATTTGAACATACAATAAGCACAAATTTGACATATTGCAAAAATTGCAAATTCTTATGAGCGCGGACCTATAAGATTTAGCCGATTTTTTAGGGTTTTGGTTTAGATGCTCTTTCTAATATTTACACTATAATACTAGTGCCATGATGTATTCATTATGTATTTTTGGCTGACTTTCTATGATTTGAATAAAAAATAAGGACAATTTTGACATATTGCAAAAATTGCAAATTCTCATGAGCGCGGACCTATCAGATTCAGCCGATTTTTTAGGGTTTTGGTTTAGATGCTATTGCTAATATTTACACTATAATACTAGTGCCATGATGTATTTGTTATGTATTTTTGGCTGAATTTCTATGATTTGAACATTAAATAAGCACAAATTTGACATATGGCAAAAATTGCATATTCTCATGAGCGCGGAACTATCAGATTTAGCCGATTTTTTAGTGTTTTGGTTTAGATGCTATTTCTAATATTTACCCTATAATACTAGTGCCATGATGTATTTATTATGAATTTTTTGCTGACTTTCTATGATGTGAATAAAAAATAAGAACAAATTTGACATATTGCAAAAATTGCAAATTCTCATGAGCGCGGACCCATCAGATTCAGCCGATTTTTTAGGATTTTGGTTTAGATGCTATTTCTAATATTTACACTATAATACTAGTGCCATGATGTATTTGTTATGTATTTTTGGCTGAATTTCTATGATTTGAACATTAAATAAGCACAAATTTGACATATGGCAAAAATTGCATATTCTCATGAGCGCGGAACTATCAGATTGAGCCGATTTTTTAGTGTTTTGGTTTAGATGCTATTTCTAATATTTACCCTATAATACTAGTGCCATGATGTATTTATTATGAATTTTTTGCTGACTTTCTATGATGTGAATAAAAAATAAGAACAAATTTGACATATTGCAAAAATTGCAAATTCTCATGAGCGCGGACCCATCAGATTCAGCCGATTTTTTAGGATTTTGGTTTAGATGCTATTTCTCATATTTACACTATAATACTAGTGCCATGATGTATTCATTATGTATTTTTGGCTGAATTACTATGATTTGAACAAAAAATAAGAACAAATTTTACATATTGCAAAAATTGCAAATTCTCATGAGCGCGGACCTATCAGATTTAGCCGATTTTTTAGGGTTTTGGTTTAGATGCTATTTCTAATATTTACACTATAATACTAGTGCCATGATGTATTTGTTATGTATTTTTGGCTGAATTACTATGATTTGAACATTAAATAAGCACAAATTTGACATATTGCAAAAATTGCATATTCTCATGAGCGCGGAACTATCAGATTTAGCCGATTTTTTAGTGTTTTGGTATAGATGCTATTTCTAATATTTACCCTATATTACTAGTGCCATGATGTATTTATTATGAATGTTTGGCTGACTTGCTATGATTTTAACATACAATAAGCACAAATTTGACATATTGCAAAAATTGCAAATTCTCATGAGCGCGGACCTATCAGATTTAGCCGATTTCTTAGGGTTTTGGTTTAGATGCTATTTCTAATATTTACACTATAATACTAGTGCCATGATGTATTTATTATGTATTTTTGGCTGACTTTCTATGATTTGAATAAAAAATAAGGACAATTTTGACATATTGCAAAAATTGCAAATTCTCATGAGCAGCGGACCTATCAGATTCAGCCGATTTTTTAGGGTTTTGGTTTAGATGCTATTTCTAATATTTACACTATAATACTAGTGCCATGATGTATTTGTTATTTATTTTTGGCTGAATTACTATGATTTGAAGAAAAAATAAGAACAAATTTTACATATTGCAAAAATTGCAAATTCTCATGAGCGCAGACCTATCAGATTCAGCCGATTTTTTAGGGTTTTGGTTTAGATGCTATTTCTAATATTTACACTATAATACTAGTTCCATGATGTATTTATTATGTATTTTTGGCTGAATTTCTGTGATTTGAACATAAAATAAGCACAAATTTGACATATTGCAAAAATTGCAAATTCTCATGAGCGCGGACCTATCAGATTTAGCCGATTTTTTACGGTTTTGGTTTAGATGCTATTTCTAATATTTACACTATAACACTAGTGCCATGATGTATTTATTATGTATTTTTGGCTATATTTCTATGATTTGAACAAAAAATAAGAACACATTTGACATATTGCAAAAATTGCAAATTCTCATGAGCACGGACCTATCAGATTTAGCCGATTTTTTTAAGTTTTGGTTTAGATGCTATTTCTTATATTTACACTATAATACTAGTGCCATGATGTATTTATTATGTATTTTTGGCTGAATTTCTATGATTTGAACAAAAAATAAGAACAAATTTGACATATTGCAAAAATTGCAAATTCTCATGAGCGCGGACCTATCAGATTTAGCCGATTTTTTCGGGTTTTGGTTTAGATGCTATTTCTAATATTTACACTATAATACTAGTGCCATGATGTATTTATTATGTATTTTTGGCTGAATTTCTATGATTTGAACATAAAATAAGCACAAATTTGACATATTGCAAAAATTGCATATTCTCATGAGCGCGGACCTATCAGATTTAGCCGGTTTTTTGGGTTTTGGTTTAGATGCTATTTCTAATATTTACCCTATAATACTAGTGCCATGATGTATTTATTATGTATTTTTGGCTGAATATCTATTATTTGAACAAAAAATAAGAACAAATTTGACATATTGCAAAAATTGCAAATTCTCATGAGCGCGGACCTATCAGATTTAGCCGATCTTTTAGGGTTTTGGTTTAGATGCTATTTCTAATATTTACACTATAATACTAGTGCCATGATGTATTTATTATGTATTTTTGGCTGAATTTCTATGATTTGAACATAAAATAAGCACAAATTTTACATATTGCAAAAATTGCAAATTCTCATGAGCGCGGACCCATCAGATTCAGCCGATTTTTTAGGATTTTGGTTTAGATGCTATTTCTCATATTTACACTATAATACTAGTGCCATGATGTATTTATTATGTATTTTTGGCTGAATTACTATGATTTGAACAAAAAATAATAACAAATTTTACATATTGCAAAAATTGCAAATTCTCATGAGCGCGGACCTATCAGATTTAGCCGATTTTTTAGGGTTTTGGTTTAGATGCTATTTCTAATATTTACACTATAATACTAGTGCCATGATGTATTTATTATGTATTTTTGGCTGAATTTCTATGAGTTGAACAAAAAATAAAAACAAATTTGACATATTGCAAAAATTGCAAATTCTCATGAGCGCGGACCTATCAGATTTAGCCGATTTTTTAGGGTTTTGGTTTAGATGCTATTTCTAATATTTACACTATAATACTAGTGCCATGATGTATTTATTATGTATTTTTGGCTGACTTTCTATGATTTGAATAAAAAATAAGGACAATTTTGACATATTGCAAAAATTGCAAATTCTCATGAGCGCGGACCTATCAGATTCAGCCGATTTTTTAGGGTTTTGGTTTAGATGCTATTTCTAATATTTACACTATAATACTAGTGCCATGATGTATTTGTTATGTATTTTTGGCTGAATTACTATGATTTGAACAAAAAATAAGAACAAATTTTACATATTGCAAAAATTGCAAATTCTCATGAGCGCGGACCTATCAGATTTAGCCGATTTTTTAGGGTTTTGGTTTAGATGCTATTTCTAATATTTACACTATAATACTAGTGCCATTATGTATTTATTATGTATTTTTGGCTGAATTTCTATGATTTGAACATAAAATAAGCACAAATTTGACATATTGCAAAAATTGCAAATTCTCATGAGCGCGGACCTATCAGATTTAGCCGATTTTTTAGGGTTTTGGTTTAGATGCTATTTCTAATATTTACACTATAATACTAGTGCCATTATGTATTTATTATGTATTTTTGGCTGACTTTCTATGATTTGAACATAAAATAAGCACAAATTTGACATATTGCAAAAATTGCAAATTCTCATGAGCGCGGACCTATCAGATTAAGCCGATTTTTTAGGGTTTTGGTTTAGATGCTATTTCTAATATTTACACTATAATACTAGTGCCATGATGTATTTATTATGTACTTTTGGCTGAATTTCTATGATTTGAACATACAATAAGCACAAATTTGACATATTGCAAAAATTGCAAATTCTCATGAGCGCGGACCTATAAGATTTAGCCGATTTTTTAGGGTTTTGGTTTAGATGCTCTTTCTAATATTTACACTATAATACTAGTGCCATGATGTATTCATTATGTATTTTTGGCTGACTTTCTATGATTTTAATAAAAAATAAGGACAATTTTGACATATTGCAAAAATTGCAAATTCTCATGAGCGCTGACCTATCGGATTTAGCCGATTTTTTAGGGTTTTGGTTTAGATGCTATTTCTAATATTTACACTATAATACTAGTGCCATGATGTATTTATTATGTATTTTTGGCTGAATTTCTATGATTTGAACATACAATAAGCACAAATTTGACATATTGCAAAAATTGCAAATTCTCATGAGCGCGGACCTATCAGATTTAGCCGATTTTTTAGGGTTTTGGTTTAGATGCTATTTCTAATATTTACACTATAATACTAGTGCCATGATGTATTTATTATGTATTTTTGGCTGACTTTCTATGATTTGAATAAAAAATAAGGACAATTTTGACATATTGCAAAAATTGCAAATTCTCATGAGCGCGGACCTATCAGATTCAGCCGATTTTTTAGGGTTTTGGTTTAGATGCTATTTCTAATATTTACACTATAATACTAGTGCCATGATGTATTTGTTTTGTATTTTTGGCTGAATTACTATGATTTGAACAAAAAATAAGAACAAATTTTACATATTGCAAAAATTGCAAATTCTCATGAGCGCGGACCTATCAGATTTAGCCGATTTTTTAGGGTTTTGGTTTAGATGCTATTTCTAATATTTACACTATAATACTAGTTCCATGATGTATTTATTATGTATTTTTGGCTGAATTTCTGTGATTTGAACATAAAATAAGCACAAATTTGACATATTGCAAAAATTGCAAATTCTCATGAGCGCGGACCTATCAGATTTAGCCGATTTTTTAGGGTTTTAGTTTAGATGCTATTTCTAATATTTACACTATAATACTAGTGCCATGATGTATTTATTATGTATTTTTGGCTCACTTTCTATGATTTGAACATAAAATAAGCACAAATTTGACATATTGCAAAAATTGCAAATTCTCATGAGCGCGGACCTATCAGATTTAGCCGATTTTTTAGGGTTTTGGTTTAGATGCTATTTCTAATATTTACACTATAATACTAGTGCCATTATGTATTTATTATGTATTTTTGGCGGAATTTCTATGATTTGAACATAAAATAAGCACAAATTTGACATATTGCAAAAATTGCAAATTCTCATGAGCGCGGACCTATCAGATTTAGCCGATTTTTTAGGGTTTTGGTTTAGATGCTATTTCTAATATTTACACTATAATACTAGTGCCATGATGTATTTGTTATGTATTTTTGGCTGAATTTCTATGATTTGAACATTAAATAAGCACAAATTTGACATATGGCAAAAATTGCATATTCTCATGAGCGCGGAACTATCAGATTGAGCCGATTTTTTAGTGTTTTGGTTTAGATGCTATTTCTAATATTTACCCTATAATACTAGTGCCATGATGTATTTATTATGAATTTTTTGCTGACTTTCTATGATGTGAATAAAAAATAAGAACAAATTTGACATATTGCAAAAATTGCAAATTCTCATGAGCGCGGACCCATCAGATTCAGCCGATTTTTTAGGATTTTGGTTTAGATGCTATTTCTCATATTTACACTATAATACTAGTGCCATGATGTATTCATTATGTATTTTTGGCTGAATTACTATGATTTGAACAAAAAATAAGAACAAATTTTACATATTGCAAAAATTGCAAATTCTCATGAGCGCGGACCTATCAGATTTAGCCGATTTTTTAGGGTTTTGGTTTAGATGCTATTTCTAATATTTACACTATAATACTAGTGCCATGATGTATTTGTTATGTATTTTTGGCTGAATTACTATGATTTGAACATTAAATAAGCACAAATTTGACATATTGCAAAAATTGCATATTCTCATGAGCGCGGAACTATCAGATTTAGCCGATTTTTTAGTGTTTTGGTATAGATGCTATTTCTAATATTTACCCTATATTACTAGTGCCATGATGTATTTATTATGAATGTTTGGCTGACTTGCTATGATTTTAACATACAATAAGCACAAATTTGACATATTGCAAAAATTGCAAATTCTCATGAGCGCGGACCTATCAGATTTAGCCGATTTCTTAGGGTTTTGGTTTAGATGCTATTTCTAATATTTACACTATAATACTAGTGCCATGATGTATTTATTATGTATTTTTGGCTGACTTTCTATGATTTGAATAAAAAATAAGGACAATTTTGACATATTGCAAAAATTGCAAATTCTCATGAGCAGCGGACCTATCAGATTCAGCCGATTTTTTAGGGTTTTGGTTTAGATGCTATTTCTAATATTTACACTATAATACTAGTGCCATGATGTATTTGTTATTTATTTTTGGCTGAATTACTATGATTTGAAGAAAAAATAAGAACAAATTTTACATATTGCAAAAATTGCAAATTCTCATGAGCGCGGACCTATCAGATTTAGCCGATTTTTTAGGGTTTTGGTTTAGATGCTATTTCTAATATTTACACTATAATACTAGTTCCATGATGTATTTATTATGTATTTTTGGCTGAATTTCTGTGATTTGAACATAAAATAAGCACAAATTTGACATATTGCAAAAATTGCAAATTCTCATGAGCGCGGACCTATCAGATTTAGCCGATTTTTTACGGTTTTGGTTTAGATGCTATTTCTAATATTTACACTATAATACTAGTGCCATGATGTATTTATTATGTATTTTTGGCTGAATTTCTATGATTTGAACATAAAATAAAAACAAATTTGACATATTGCAAAAATTGCAAATTCTCATGAGCGCGGACCTATCAGATTTAGCCGATTTTTTAGGGTTTTGGTTTAGATGCTATTTCTAATATTTACACTATAATACTAGTGCCATGATGTATTTATTATGTACTTTTGGCTGAATTTCTATGATTTGAACATACAATAAGCACAAATTTGACATATTGCAAAAATTGCAAATTCTTATGAGCGCGGACCTATAAGATTTAGCCGATTTTTTAGGGTTTTGGTTTAGATGCTCTTTCTAATATTTACACTATAATACTAGTGCCATGATGTATTCATTATGTATTTTTGGCTGACTTTCTATGATTTGAATAAAAAATAAGGACAATTTTGACATATTGCAAAAATTGCAAATTCTCATGAGCGCGGACCTATCAGATTCAGCCGATTTTTTAGGGTTTTGGTTTAGATGCTATTGCTAATATTTACACTATAATACTAGTGCCATGATGTATTTGTTATGTATTTTTGGCTGAATTTCTATGATTTGAACATTAAATAAGCACAAATTTGACATATGGCAAAAATTGCATATTCTCATGAGCGCGGAACTATCAGATTTAGCCGATTTTTTAGTGTTTTGGTTTAGATGCTATTTCTAATATTTACCCTATAATACTAGTGCCATGATGTATTTATTATGAATTTTTTGCTGACTTTCTATGATGTGAATAAAAAATAAGAACAAATTTGACATATTGCAAAAATTGCAAATTCTCATGAGCGCGGACCCATCAGATTCAGCCGATTTTTTAGGATTTTGGTTTAGATGCTATTTCTCATATTTACACTATAATACTAGTGCCATGATGTATTTATTATGTATTTTTGGCTGAATTACTATGATTTGAACAAAAAATAATAACAAATTTTACATATTGCAAAAATTGCAAATTCTCATGAGCGCGGACCTATCAGATTTAGCCGATTTTTTAGGGTTTTGGTTTAGATGCTATTTCTAATATTTACACTATAATACTAGTGCCATGATGTATTTATTATGTATTTTTGGCTGAATTTCTATGAGTTGAACAAAAAATAAAAACAAATTTGACATATTGCAAAAATTGCAAATTCTCATGAGCGCGGACCTATCAGATTTAGCCGATTTTTTAGGGTTTTGGTTTAGATGCTATTTCTAATATTTACACTATAATACTAGTGCCATGATGTATTTATTATGTATTTTTGGCTGACTTTCTATGATTTGAATAAAAAATAAGGACAATTTTGACATATTGCAAAAATTGCAAATTCTCATGAGCGCGGACCTATCAGATTCAGCCGATTTTTTAGGGTTTTGGTTTAGATGCTATTTCTAATATTTACACTATAATACTAGTGCCATGATGTATTTGTTATGTATTTTTGGCTGAATTACTATGATTTGAACAAAAAATAAGAACAAATTTTACATATTGCAAAAATTGCAAATTCTCATGAGCGCGGACCTATCAGATTTAGCCGATTTTTTAGGGTTTTGGTTTAGATGCTATTTCTAATATTTACACTATAATACTAGTGCCATTATGTATTTATTATGTATTTTTGGCTGAATTTCTATGATTTGAACATAAAATAAGCACAAATTTGACATATTGCAAAAATTGCAAATTCTCATGAGCGCGGACCTATCAGATTTAGCCGATTTTTTAGGGTTTTGGTTTAGATGCTATTTCTAATATTTACACTATAATACTAGTGCCATTATGTATTTATTATGTATTTTTGGCTGACTTTCTATGATTTGAACATAAAATAAGCACAAATTTGACATATTGCAAAAATTGCAAATTCTCATGAGCGCGGACCTATCAGATTAAGCCGATTTTTTAGGGTTTTGGTTTAGATGCTATTTCTAATATTTACACTATAATACTAGTGCCATGATGTATTTATTATGTACTTTTGGCTGAATTTCTATGATTTGAACATACAATAAGCACAAATTTGACATATTGCAAAAATTGCAAATTCTCATGAGCGCGGACCTATAAGATTTAGCCGATTTTTTAGGGTTTTGGTTTAGATGCTCTTTCTAATATTTACACTATAATACTAGTGCCATGATGTATTCATTATGTATTTTTGGCTGACTTTCTATGATTTTAATAAAAAATAAGGACAATTTTGACATATTGCAAAAATTGCAAATTCTCATGAGCGCGGACCTATCAGATTCAGCCGATTTTTTAGGGTTTTGGTTTAGATGCTATTTCTAATATTTACACTATAAATCTAGTGCCATGATGTATTTGTTATGTATTTTTGGCTGAATTTCTATGATTTGAACATTAAATAAGCACAAATTTGACATATGGCAAAAATTGCATATTCTCATGAGCGCGGAACTATCAGATTTAGCCGATTTTTTAGTGTTTTGGTTTAGATGCTATTTCTAATATTTACCCTATAATACTAGTGCCATGATGTATTTATTATGAATTTTTTGCTGACTTTCTATGATGTGAATAAAAAATAAGAACAAATTTGACATATTGCAAAAATTGCAAATTCTCATGAGCGCGGACCCATCAGATTCAGCCGATTTTTTAGGATTTTGGTTTAGATGCTATTTCTCATATTTACACTATAATACTAGTGCCATGATGTATTTATTATGTATTTTTGGCTGAATTACTATGATTTGAATAAAAATTAAGAACAAATTTTACATATTGCAAAAATTGCAAATTCTCATGAGCGCGGACCTATCAGATTTAGCCGATTTTTTAGGGTTTTGGTTTAGATGCTATTTCTAATATTTACACTATAATACTAGTTCCATGATGTATTTATTATGTATTTTAGGCTGAATTTCTGTGATTTGAACATAAAATAAGCACAAATTTGACATATTGCAAAAATTGCAAATTCTCATGAGCGCGGACCTATCAGATTTAGCCGATTTTTTAGGGTTTTGGTTTAGATGCTATTTCTAATATTTACACTATAATACTAGTGCCATGATGTATTTATTATGTATTTTTGGCTGAATTTCTATGATTTGAACATAAAATAAGCACAAATTTGACATATTGCAAAAATTGCAAATTCTCATGAGCGCGGACCTATCAGATTCAGCCGATTTTTTAGTGTTTTGGTATAGATGCTGTTTCTAATATTTACCCTATAATACTAGTGCAATGATGTATTTATTATGAATGTTTGGCTGACTTTCTATGATGTGAATAAAAAATAAGAACAAATTTGACATATTGCAAAAATTGCAAATTCTCATGAGCGCGGACCTATCAGATTTAGCCGATTTTTTAGGGTTTTGGTTTAGATGCTATTTCTTATATTTACACTATAATACTAGTGCCATGATGTATTCATTATGTATTTTTGGCTGACTTTCTATGATTTGAACAAAAAATAAGAACAAATGTGACATATGGCAAAAATTGCAAATTCTCATGAGCGCGGACCTATCAGATTTAGCCGATTTTTTAGGGTTTTGGTTTAGATGCTATTTCTAATATTTACACTATAATACTAGTTCCATGATGTATTTATTATGTATTTTTGGCTGACTTTCTATTATATGAACATAAAATAAGCACAAATTTTACATATTAAAAAATTGCAAATTCTCATGAGCGCGGACCTATCAGATTTAGCCGATTTTTTAGGGTTTTGGTTTAGATGCTATTTCTAATATTTACACTATAATACTAGTTCCATGATGTATTTATTATGTATTTTTGGCTGACTTTCTATGATTTGAACAAAAAATAAGACCAAATGTCACAGATGGCAAAAATTGCAAATTCTCATGAGCGCGGACCTATCAGATTTAGCCGATTTTTTAGGGTTTTGGTTTAGATGCTATTTCTAATATTTACACTATAATACTAGTGCCATGATGTATTTATTATGTATTTTTGGCTGACTTTCTATGATTTGAACATAAAATAAGCACAAATTTTACATATTAAAAAATTGCAAATTCTCATGAGTGCGGACCTATATGATTTAGCCGATTTTTTAGGGTTTTGGTATAGATGCTATTTCTAATATTTACACTATAATACTAGTGCCATGATGTATTTATTATGTATTTTTGGCTGAATTTCTATGATTTGAACAAAAAATAAGAACAAATTTGACATATTGCAAAAATTGCAAATTCTCATGAGCGCGGACCTATCAGAGTAAGCCGATTTTTTAGGGTTTTGTTTTAGATGCTATTTCTAATATTTACACTATAATACTAGTGCAATGATGTATTTATTATGTATTTTTTGCTGACTTTCCATGATTTGAATAAACATAAGGACAATTTTGACATATTCCAAAATTGCAAATTCTCATGAGCGCGGACCTATCAGATTTAGCCGATTTTTTAGGGTTTTGGTTTAGATGCTATTTCTAATATTTACACTATAATACTAGTGCCATGATGTATTTATTATGTATTTTTGGCTGAATTTCTATGAGTTGAACAAAAAATAAAAACAAATTTGACATATTGCAAAAATTGCAAATTCTCATGAGCGCGGACCTATCAGATTTAGCCGATTTTTTAGGGTTTTGGTTTAGATGCTATTTCTAATATTTACACTATAATACTAGTTCCATGATGTATTTATTATGTATTTTTGGCTGACTTTCTATGATTTGAACAAAAAATAAGACCAAATGTCACATATGGCAAAAATTGCAAATTCTCATGAGCGCGGACCTATCAGATTTAGCCGATTTTTTAGGGTTTTGGTTTAGATGCTATTTCTAATATTTACACTATAATACTAGTGCCATGATGTATTTATTTTGTATTTTTGGCTGACTTTCTATGATTTGAACATAAAATAAGCACAAATTTTACATATTAAAAAATTGCAAATTCTCATGAGTGCGGACCTATATGATTTAGCCGATTTTTTAGGGTTTTGGTTTAGATGCTATTTCTAATATTTACACTATAATACTAGTGCCATGATGTATTTATTATGTATTTTTGGCTGAATTTCTATGATTTGAACAAAAAATAAGAACAAATTTGACATATTGCAAAAATTGCAAATTCTCATGAGCGCGGACCTATCAGAGTAAGCCGATTTTTTAGGGTTTTGGTTTAGATGCTATTTCTAATATTTACACTATAATACTAGTGCAATGATGTATTTATTATGTATTTTTGGCTGACTTTCCATGATTTGAATAAAAATAAGGACAATTTTGACATATTCCAAAATTGCAAATTCTCATGAGCGCGGACCTATCAGATTTAGCCGATTTTTTAGGGTTTTGGTTTAGATGCTATTTCTAATATTTACACTATAATACTAGTGCCATGATGTATTTATTATGTATTTTTGGCTGAATTTCTATGAGTTGAACAAAAAATAAAAACAAATTTTACATATTGCAAAAATTGCAAATTCTCATGAGCGCGGACCTATCAGATTTAGCCGATTTTTTAGGGTTTTGGTTTAGATGCTATTTCTAATATTTACACTATAATACTAGTTCCATGATGTATTTATTATGTATTTTTGGCTGACTTTCTATGATTTGAACAAAAAATAAGACCAAATGTCACATATGGCAAAAATTGCAAATTCTCATGAGCGCGGACCTATCAGATTCAGCCGATTTTTTAGGGTTTTGGTTTAGATGCTATTTCTAATATTTACACTATAATACTAGTGCCATGATGTATTTATTATGTATTTTTGGCTGATTTTCTATTATATGAACAAAAAATAAGAACAAATTTGACATATTGCAAAAATTGCAAATTCTCATGAGCGCTGACCTATCAGATTTAGCCGATTTTTTAGGGTTTTGGTTTAGATGCTATTTCTAATATTTACACTATAATACTAGTGCCATGATGTATTTATTATGTATTTTTGGCTGAATTTCTATGATTTGAACATAAAATAAGCACAAATTTGACATATTGCAAAAATTGCAAATTCTCATGAGCGCGGACCTATCAGATTTAGCCGATTTTTTAGGGTTTTGGTTTAGATGCTATTTCTTATATTTACACTATAATACTAGTGCCATGATGTATTTATTATGAAATTATGGCTGAATTTCTATGATTTGAACATAAAATAAGCACAAATTTTACATATTGCAAAAATTGCAAATTCTCATGAGCGCGGACCTATATGATTTAGCCGATTTTTTAGGGTTTTGGTTTAGATGCTATTTCTAATATTTACACTATAATACTAGTGCCATGATGTATTTATTATGTATTTTTGGCTGAATTTCTATGATGTGAATAAAAAATAAGAACAAATTTGACATATTGCAAAAATTGCAAATTCTCATGAGCGCGGACCCATCAGATTCAGCCGATTTTTAAGGATTTTTGTTTAGATGCTATTTCTCATATTTACACTATAATACTAGTGCCATGATGTATTTATTATGTATTTTTGGCTGAATTACTATGATTTGAACAAAAAATAAGAACAAATTTTACATATTGCAAAAATTGCAAATTCTCATGAGCGCTGACCTATCAGATTTAGCCGATTTTTTAGGGTTTTGGTTTAGATGCTATTTCTAATATTTACCCTATAATACTAGTGCCATGATGTATTTATTATGAATTTTTTGCTGACTTTCTATGATGTGAATAAAAAATAAGAACAAATTTGACATATTGCAAAAATTGCAAATTCTCATGAGCGCGGACCCATCAGATTCAGCCGATTTTTTAGGATTTTGGTTTAGATGCTATTTCTCATATTTACACTATAATACTAGTGCCATGATGTATTTATTATGTATTTTTGGCTGAATTACTATGATTTGAACAAAAAATAAGAACAAATTTTACATATTGCAAAAATTGCAAATTCTCATGAGCGCGGACCTATCAGATTTAGCCGATTTTTAAGGGTTTTGGTTTAGATGCTATTTCTAATATTTACACTATAATACTAGTGCCATGATGTATTTGTTATGTATTTTTGGCTGAATTACTATGATTTGAACATTAAATAAGCACAAATTTGACATATTGCAAAAATTGCATATTCTCATGAGCGCGCAACTATCAGATTTAGCCGATTTTTTAGTGTTTTGGTATAGATGCTATTTCTAATATTTACCCTATAATACTAGTGCAATGATGTATTTATTATGAATGTTTGGCTGACTTTCTATGATGTGAATAAAAAATAAGAACAAATTTGACATATTGCAAAAATTGCAAATTCTCATGAGTGCGGACCTATATGATTTAGCCGATTTTTTAGGGTTTTGGTTTAGATGCTATTTCTAATATTTACACTATAATACTAGTGCCATGATGTATTTATTATGTATTTTTGGCTGAATTTCTATGATTTGAACAAAAAATAAGAACAAATTTGACATATTGCAAAAATTGCAAATTCTCATGAGCGCGGACCTATCAGAGTAAGCCGATTTTTTAGGGTTTTGGTTTAGATGCTATTTCTAATATTTACACTATAATACTAGTTCCATGATGTATTTATTATGTATTTTTGGCTGACTTTCTATGATTTGAACATAAAATAAGCACAAATTTTACATATTAAAAAATTGCAAATTCTCATGAGTGCGGACCTATATGATTTAGCCGATTTTTTAGGGTTTTGGTTTAGATGCTATTTCTAATATTTACACTATAATACTAGTTCCATGATGTATTTGTTATGTATTTTAGGCTGAATTTCTGTGATTTGAACATAAAATAAGCACAAATTTTACATATTGCAAAAATTGCAAATTCTCATGAGCGCGGACCTATCAGATTTAGCCGATTTTTTACGGTTTTGGTTTAGATGCTATTTCTAATATTTACACTATAATACTAGTGCCATGATGTATTTCTTATGTATTTTTGGCTGAATTTCTATGATTTGAACATAAAATAAGCACAAATTTTACATATTAAAAAATTGCAAATTCTCATGAGCGCGGACCTATCAGATTTAGCCGATTTTTTAGGGTTTTGGTTTAGATGCTGTTTCGAATATTTACACTATAATACTAGTGCCATGATGTATTTATTATGTATTTTTGGCTGAATTTCTATGATTTGAACAAAAAATAAGAACAAATTTGACATATTGCAAAAATTGCAAATTCTCATGAGCGCGGACCTATCAGATTAAGCCGATTTTTTAGGGTTTTGGTTTAGATGCTATTTCTAATATTTACCCTATAATACTAGTGCCATGATGTATTTATTATGTATTTTTGGCTGACTTTCTATGATTTGAATAAACATAAGGACAATTTTGACATATTCCACAATTGCAAATTCTCATGAGCGCGGACCTATCAGATTTAGCCGATTTTTTAGGGTTTTGGTTTAGATGCTATTTCTAATATTTACACTATAATACTAGTGCCATGATGTATTTATTATGTATTTTTGGCTCAATTTCTATGATTTGAACATAAAATAAGCACAAATTTGACATATTGCAAAAATTGCATATTCTCATGAGCGCGGACCTATCAGATTTAGCAGATTTTTTAGGATTTTGGTTTAGATGCTATTTCTCATATTTACACTATAATACTAGTGCCATGATGTATTTATTATGTATTTTTGGCTGAATTTCTATGATTTGAACAAAAAATAAGTACAAATTTTACATATTGCAAAAATTGCAAATTCTCATGAGCGCGGACCTATCAGATTTAGCCGATTTTTTAGGGTTTTGGTTTAGATGCTATTTCTAATATTTACACTATAATACTAGTTCCATGATGTATTTATTATGTATTTTAGGCTGAATTTCTGTTATTTGAACATAAAATAAGCACAAATGTGACATATTGCAAAAATTGCAAATTCTCATGAGCGCGGACCTATCAGATTTAGCCGATTTTTTAGGGTTTTGGTTTAGATGCTATTTCTAATATTTACACTATAATACTAGTGCCATGATGTATTTATTATGTATTTTTGGCTGACTTTCTATGATTTGAACATAAAATAAGCACAAATTTTACATATTGCAAAAATTGCAAATTCTCATGAGCGCGGACCTATCAGATTTAGCCGATTTTTTAGGGTTTTGGTTTAGATGCTATTTCTAATATTTACACTATAATACTAGTTCCATGATGTATTTATTATGTATTTTTTGCTGAATTTCTATTATATGAACAAAAAATAAGGACAAATTTGACATATTGCAAAAATTGAAAATTCTCATGAGCGCGGACCTATCAGATTCAGCCGATTTTTTAGGGTTTTGGTTTAGATGCTATTTCTAATATTTACACTATAATACTAGTGCCATGATGTATTTACTATGTATTTTTGGCTGAATTTCTATTATTTGAACAAAAAATAAGAACAAATTTGACATATTGCAAAAATTGCAAATTCTCATGAGCGCGGACCTATCAGATTTAGCCGATTTTTTAGGGTTTTGGTTTAGATGCTATTTCTAATATTTACACTATAATACTTGTGCCATGATGTATTTCTTATGTATTTTTGGCTGAATTTCTATGATTTGAACATAAAATAAGCACAAATTTGACATATTGCAAAAATTGCAAATTCTCATGAGCGCGGACCTATCAGATTTAGCCGATTTTTTAGGGTTTTGGTTTAGATGCTATTTCTAATATTTACACTATAATACTAGTGCCATGATGTATTTTTTATGTAGTTTTGGCTGAATTTCTGTTATTTGAACATAAAATAAGCACAAATTTGACATATTGCAAAAATTGCATATTCTCATGAGCGCGGACCTATCAGATATAGCCGAGTTTTTAGGGTTTTGGTTTAGATGCTATTTCTAATATTTACCCTATAATACTAGTGCCATGATGTATTTATTATGTATTTTTGGCTGACTTTCTATGATTTGAATAAACATAAGGACAATTGTGACATATTCCAAAATTGCAAATTCTCATGAGCGCGGACCTATCAGATTTAGTCGATTTTTTAGGGTTTTGGTTTAGATGCTATTTCTAATATTTACACTATAATACTAGTTCCATGATGTATTTATTATGTATTTTTGGCTCAATTTCTATGATTTGAACATAAAATAAGCACAAATTTGACATATTGCAAAAATTGCAAATTCTCATGAGCGCGGACCTATCAGATTTAGCCGATTTTTTAGGGTTTTGGTTTAGATGCTATTTCTAATATTTACACTATAATACTAGTGCCATGATGTATTTATTATGTATTTTTGGCTGACTTTCTATGATTTGAACATAAAATAAGCACAAATTTTACATATTGCAAAAATTGCAAATTCTCATGAGCGCGGACCTATCAGATTTAGCCGATTTTTTAGGGTTTTGGTTTAGATGCTATTTCTAATATTTACACTATAATACTAGTTCCATGATGTATTTATTATGTATTTTTGGCTGAATTTCTATTAAATGAACAAAAAATAAGGACAAATTTGACATATTGCAAAAATTGAAAATTCTCATGAGCGCGGACCTATCAGATTTAGCCGATTTTTTAGGGTTTTGGTTTAGATGCTATTTCTAATATTTACACTATAATACTAGTGCCATGATTTATCTATTATGTATTTTTGGCTGAATTTCTATGATTTGAACAAAAAATAAGAACAAATTTGACATATTGCAACGATTGCAAATTCTCATGAGCGCGGACCTATCAGATTAAGCCGATTTTTTAGGGTTTTGGTTTAGATGCTATTTCTAATATTTACCCTATAATACTAGTGCCATGATGTATTTATTATGTATTTTTGGCTGACTTTCTATGATTTGAATAAACATAAGGACACTTTTGACATATTCCAAAATTGCAAATTCTCATGAGCGCGGACCTATCAGATTTAGCCGATTTTTTAGGGTTTTGGTTTAGATGCTATTTCTAATATTTACACTATAATACTAGTGCCATGATGTATTTATTATGTATTTTTGGCTCAATTTCTATGATTTGAACATAAAATAAGCACAAATTTGACATATTGCAAAAATTGCATATTCTAATGATCGCGGACGTATCAGATTTAGCCGATTTTTTAGGATTTTGGTTTAGATGCTATTTCTCATATTTACACTATAATACTAGTGCCATGATGTATTTATTATGTATTTTTGGCTAAATTACTATGATTTGAACAAAAAATAAGAACAAATTTTACATATTGCAAAAATTGCAAATTCTCATGAGCGCGGACCTATCAGATTTAGCCGATTTTTTAGGGTTTTGGTTTAGATGCTATTTCTAATATTTACACTATAATACTAGTGCCATGATGTATTTATTATGTATTTTTTGCTGAATTTCTATGATTTGAACATAAAATAAGCACAAATTTTACATATTGCAAAAATTGCAAATTCTCATGAGCGCGGACCTATCAGATTTAGCCGATTTTTTAGGGTTTTGGTTTAGATGCTATTTCTAATATTTACACTATAATACTAGTGCCATGATGTATTTATTATGTATTTTTGGCTGAATTTCTATTATATGAACAAAAAATAAGGACAAATTTGACATATTGCAAAAATTGAAAATTCTCATGAGCGCGGACCTATCAGATTCAGCCGATTTTTTAGGGTTTTGGTTTAGATGCTATTTCTAATATTTACACTATAATACTAGTGCCATGATGTATTTATTATGTATTTTTGGCTCAATTTCTATGATTTGAACATAAAATAAGCACAAACTTGACATATTGCAAAAATTGCAAATTCTCATGAGCGCGGACCTATCAGATTCAGCCGATTTTTTAGGGTTTTGGTTTAGATGCTATTTCTAATATTTACACTATAATACTAGTGCCATGATGTATTTGTTATGTATTTTTGGCTGAATTACTATGATTTGAACATTAAATAAGCACAAATTTGACATATTGCAAAAATTGCATATTCTCATGAGCGCGGAACTATCAGATTTAGCCGATTTTTTAGTGTTTTGGTTTAGATGCTATTTCTAATATTTACCCTATAATACTAGTGCCATGATGTATTTATTATGAATTTTTTGCTGACTTTCTATGATGTGAATAAAAAATAAGAACCAATTTGACATATTGCAAAAATTGCAAATTCTCATGAGCGCGGACCTATCAGATTTAGCCGATTTTTTAGGGTTTTGGTTTAGATGCTATTTCTTATATTTACACTATAATACTAGTGCCATGATGTATTTATTATGTATTTTTGGCTGAATATCTATGATTTGAACAAAAAATAAGAACACATTTGACATATTGCAAAAATTGTAAATTCTCATGAGCGCGGACCTATCAGATTTAGCCGATTTTTTAGGGTTTTGGTTTAGATGCTATTTCTAATATTTACACTATAATACTAGTGCCATGATGTATTTTTTATGTAGTTTTGGCTGAATTTCTATGATTTGAACATAAAATAAGCACAAATTTGACATATTGCAAAAATTGCATATTCTCATGAGCGCGGACCTATCAGATTAAGCCGATTTTTTAGGGTTTTGGTGTAGATGCTATTTCTAATATTTACCCTATAATACTAGTGCCATGATGTATTTATTATGTATTTTTGGCTGACTTTCTATGATTTGAATAAACATAAGGACAATTTTGACATATTCCAAAATTGCAAATTCTCATGAGCGCGGACCTATCAGATTTAGCCGATTTTTTAGGGTTTTGGTTTAGATGCTATTTCTAATATTTACACTATAATAGTAGTGCCATGATGTATTTATTATGTATTTTTGGCTCAATTTCTATGATTTGAACATAAAATAAGCACAAATTTTACATATTGCAAAAATTGCATATTCTCATGAGCGCGGACCTATCAGATTTAGCCGATTTTTTAGGATTTTGGTTTAGATGCTATTTCTCATATTTACACTATAATACTAGTGCCATGATGTATTTATTATGTATTTTTGGCTGAATTTCTATGATTTGAATAAACATAAGGACAATTTTGACATATTGCAAAATTGCAAATTCTCATGAGCGCGGACCTATCAGATTTAGCCGATTTTTTAGGGTTTTGGTTTAGATGCTATTTCTAATATTTACACTATAATACTAGTTCCATGATGTATTTGTTATGTATTTTAGGCTGAATTTCTGTGATTTGAACATAAAATAAGCACAAATTTGACATATTGCAAAAATTGCAAATTCTCATGAACGCGGACCTATCAGATTAAGCCGATTTTTTAGGGTTTTGGTTTAGATGCTATTTCTAATATTTACCCTATAATACTAGTGCCATGATGTATTTATTATGTATTTTTGGCTGACTTTCTATGATTTGAATAAACATAAGGACAATTTTGACATATTCCAAAATTGCAAATTCTCATGAGCGCGGACCTATCAGATTTAGCCGATTTTTTAGGGTTTTGGTTTAGATGCTATTTCTAATATTTACACTATAATAGTAGTGCCATGATGTATTTATTATGTATTTTTGGCTCAATTTCTATGATTTGAACATAAAATAAGCACAAATTTTACATATTGCAAAAATTGCATATTCTCATGAGCGCGGACCTATCAGATTTAGCCGATTTTTTAGGATTTTGGTTTAGATGCTATTTCTCATATTTACACTATAATACTAGTGCCATGATGTATTTATTATGTATTTTTGGCTGAATTTCTATGATTTGAACAAAAAATAAGAACAAATTTTACATATTGCAAAAATTGCAAATTCTCATGAGCGCGGACCTATCAGATGTAGCCGATTTTTTAGGGTTTTGGTTTAGATGCTATTTCTAATATTTACACTATAATACTAGTTCCATGATGTATTTATTATGTATTTTAGGCTGAATTTCTGTTATTTGAACATAAAATAAGCACAAATTTGACATATTGCAAAAATTGCAAATTCTCATGAGCGCGGACCTATCAGATTTAGCCGATTTTTTGGGGTTTTGGTTTAGATGCTATTTCTAATATTTACACTATAATACTAGTGCCATGATGTATTTATTATGTATTTTTGGCTGAATTTCTATGATTTGAACATAAAATAAGCACAAATTTTACATATTGCAAAAATTGCAAATTCTCATGAGCGCGGACCTATCAGATTTAGCCGATTTTTTAGGGTTTTGGTTTAGATGCTATTTCTAATATTTACACTATAATACTAGTGCCATGATGTATTTATTATGTATTTTTGGCTGAATTTCTATTATATGAACAAAAAATAAGGACAAATTTGACATATTGCAAAAATTGAAAATTCTCATGAGCGCGGACCTATCAGATTCAGCCGATTTTTTAGGGTTTTGGTTTAGATGCTATTTCTAATATTTACACTATAATACTAGTGCCATGATGTATTTATTATGTATTTTTGGCTGAATTTCTATGATTTGAACATAAAATAAGCACAAACTTTACATATTGCAAAAATTGAAAATTCTCATGAGCGCGAACTTATCAGATTCAGCCGATTTTTTAGGGTTTTGGTTTAGATGCTATTTCTAATATTTACACTATAATACTAATGCCATGATGTATTTGTTATGTATTTTTGGCTGAATTACTATGATTTGAACATTAAATAAGCACAAATTTGACATATTGCAAAAATTGCATATTCTCATGAGCGCGGAACTATCAGATTTAGCCGATTTTTTAGTGTTTTGGTTTAGATGCTATTTCTAATATTTACCCTATAATACTAGTGCCATGATGTATTTATTATGAATTTTTGGCTGACTTTCTATGATGTGAATAAAAAATAAGAACCAATTTTACATATTGCAAAAATTGCAAATTCTCATGAGCGCGGACCTATCAGATTTAGCCGATTTTTTAGGGTTTTGGTTTAGATGCTATTTCTAATATTTACACTATAATACTTGTGCCATGATGTATTTATTATGTATTTTTGGCTGAATTTCTATGATTTGAACATAAAATAAGCACAAATTTTACATATTGCAAAAATTGCAAATTCTCATGAGCGCGGACCTGTCAGATTTAGCCGATTTTTTAGGGTTTTGGTTTAGATGCTATTTCTAATATTTACACTATAATACTAGTGCCATGATGTATTTTTTATGTAGTTTTGGCTGAATTTCTGTTATTTGAACATAAAATAAGCACAAATTTGACATATTGCAAAAATTGCATATTCTCATGAGCGCGGACCTATCAGATATAGCCGAGTTTTTAGGGTTTTGGTTTAGATGCTATTTCTAATATTTACACTATAATACTAGTGCCATGATGTATTTATTATGTATTTTTGGCTGAATTTCTATGATTTGAACATAAAATAAGCACAAATTTGACATATTGCAAAAATTGCAAATTCTCATGAGCGCGGACCTATCAGATTTAGCCGATTTTTTAGGGTTTTGGTTTAGATGCTATTTCTCATATTTACACTATAATACTAGTTCCATGATGTATTTCTTATGTATTTTTGGCTGAATTTCTATTATATGAACAAAAAATAAGGACAAATTTGACATATTGCAAAAATTGAAAATTCTCATGAGCGCGGACCTATCAGATTTAGCCGATTTTTTAGGGTTTTGGTTTAGATGCTATTTCTAATATTTACACTATAATACTAGTGCCATGATGTATCTATTATGTATTTTTGGCTGAATTTCTATGATTTGAACAAAAAATAAGAACAAATTTGACATATTGCAAAAATTGCAAATTCTCATGAGCGCGGACCTATCAGATTTAGCCGATTTTTTAGGGTTTTGGTTTAGATGCTATTTCTCATATTTACCCTATAATACTAGTGCCATGATGTATTTATTATGTATTTTTGGCTGACTTTCTATGATTTGAATAAACATAAGGACAATTTTGACATATTCCAAAATTGCAAATTCTCATGAGCGCGGACCTATCAGATTTAGCCGATTTTTAAGGGTTTTGGTTTAGATGCTATTTCTAATATTTACACTATAATACTAGTGCCATGATGTATTTATTATGTATTTTTGGCTGACTTTCTATGATTTGAATAAAAAATAAGGACAATTTTGACATATTGCAAAAATTGCAAATTCTCATGAGCGCGGACCTATCAGATTCAGCCGATTTTTTAGGGTTTTGGTTTAGATGCTATTTCTAATATTTACACTATAATACTAGTGCCATGATGTATTTGTTATTTATTTTTGGCTGAATTACTATGATTTGAACATTAAATAAGCACAAATTTGACATATTGCAAAAATTGCAAATTCTCATGAGCGCGGACCTATCAGATTTAGCCGATTTTTTAGTGTTTTGGTTTAGATGCTATTTCTAATATTTAACCTATAATACTAGTGCCATGATGTATTTATTATGAATTTTTGGCTGACTTTCTATGATGTGAATAAAAAATAAGAACCAATTTGACATATTGCAAAAATTGCAAATTCTCATGAGCGCGGACCTATCAGATTTAGCCGATTTTTTAGGATTTTGGTTTAGATGCTATTTCTCATATTTACACTATAATACTAGTGCCATGATGTATTTATTATGTATTTTTGGCTGAATTTCTATGATTTGAACAAAAAATAAGAACAAATTTTACATATTGCAAAAATTGAAAATTCTCATGAGCGCGGACCTATCAGATTTAGCCGATTTTTTAGGGTTTTGGTTTAGATGCTATTTCTAATATTTACACTATAATACTAGTGCCATGATGTATTTATTATGTATTTTAGGCTGAATTTCTGTTATTTGAACATAAAATAAGCACAAATTTGACATATTGCAAAAATTGCAAATTCTCATGAGCGCGGACCTATCAGATTTAGCCGATTTTTTAGGGTTTTGGTTTAGATGCTATTTCTAATATTTACACTATAATACTAGTGCCATGATGTATTTATTATGTATTTTTGGCTCAATTTCTATGATTTGAACATAAAATAAGCACAAATTTGACATATTGCAAAAATTGCATATTCTCATGAGCGCAGACCTATCAGATTTAGCCGATTTTTTAGGGTTTTGGTTTAGATGCTATTTCTCATATTTACACTATAATACTAGTGCCATGATGTATTTATTATGTATTTTTGGCTTAATTACTATGATTTGAACATAAAATAAGAACAAATTTTACATATTGCAAAAATTGCAAATTCTCATGAGCGCGGACCTATCAGATTTAGCCGATTTTTTAGGGTTTTGGTTTAGATGCTATTTCTAATATTTACACTATAATACTAGTGCCATGATGTATTTATTATGTATTTTTGGCTGAATTTCTATGATTTTAACATAAAATAAGCACAAATTTTACATATTGCAAAAATTGCAAATTCTCATGAGCGCGGACCTATCAGATTTAGCCGATTTTTTAGGGTTTTGGTTTAGATGCTATTTCTAATATTTACACTATAATACTAGTGCCATGATGTATTTATTATGTATTTGTGGCTGAATTTCTATTATATGAACAAAAAATAAGGACAAATTTGACATATTGCAAAAATTGAAAATTCTCATGAGCGCGGACCTATCAGATTCAGCCGATTTTTTAGGGTTTTGGTTTAGATGCTATTTCTCATATTTACACTATAATACTAGTGCCATGATGTATTTATTATGTATTTTTGGCTGAATTTCTATGATTTGAACATAAAATAAGCACAAACTTGACATATTGCAAAAATTGCAAATTCTCATGAGCGCGGACCTATCAGATTCAGCCGATTTTTTAGGGTTTTGGTTTAGATGCTATTTCTAATATTTACACTATAATACTAGTGCCATGATGTATTTGTTATGTATTTTTGGCTGAATTACTATGATTTGAACATTAAATAAGCACAAATTTGACATATTGCAAAAATTGCATATTCTCATGAGCGCGGAACTATCAGATTTAGCCGATTTTTTAGTGTTTTGGTTTAGATGCTATTTCTAATATTTACCCTATAATACTAGTGCCATGATGTATTTATTATGAATTTTTGGCTGACTTTCTATGATGTGAATAAAAAATAAGAACCAATTTGACATATTGCAAAAATTGCAAATTCTCATGAGCGCGGACCTATCAGATTTAGCCGATTTTTTAGGGTTTTGGTTTAGATGCTATATCTTATATTTACACTATAATACTAGTGCCATGATGTATTTATTATGTATTTTTGGCTGAATATCTATGATTTGAACAAAAAATAAGAACACATTTGACATATTGCAAAAATTGTAAATTCTCATGAGCGCGGACCTATCAGATTTAGCCGATTTTTTAGGGTTTTGGTTTAGATGCTATTTCTAATATTTACACTATAATACTAGTGCCATGATGTATTTTTTATGTAGTTTTGGCTGAATTTCTATGATTTGAACATAAAATAAGCACAAATTTGACATATTGCAAAAATTGCATATTCTCATGAGCGCGGACCTATCAGATTAAGCCGATTTTTTAGGGTTTTGGTTTAGATGCTATTTCTAATATTTACCCTATAATACTAGTGCCATGATGTATTTATTATGTATTTTTGGCTGACTTTCTATGATTTGAATAAACATAAGGACAATTTTGAAATATTCCAAAATTGCCAATTCTCATGAGCGCGGACCTATCAGATTTAGTTGATTTTTTAGGGTGTTGGTGTAGATGCTATTTCTAATATTTACACTATAATACTAATGCCATGATGTATTTATTATGTATTTTTGGCTCAATTTCTATGATTTGAACATAAAATAAGCACAAATTTTACATATTGCAAAAATTGCAAATTCTCATGAGCGCGGACCTATCAGATTTAGCCGATTTTTTAGGGTTTTGGTTTAGATGCTATTTCTAATATTTACACTATAATACTAGTGCCATGATGTATTTATTATGTATTTTTGGCTCAATTTCTATTATATGAACAAAAAATAAGGACAACTATGACATATTGCAAAAATTGAAAATTCTCATGAGCGCGGACCTATCAGATTCAGCCGATTTTTTAGGGTTTTGGTTTAGATGCTATTTCTAATATTTACACTATAATACTAGTGCCATGATGTATTCATTATGTATTTTTGGCTGAATTTCTATTATTTGAACAAAAAATAAGAACAAATTTGACATATTGCAAAAATTGCAAATTCTCATGAGCGCGGACCTATCAGATTTAGCCGATTTTTTAGGGTTTTGGTTTAGATGCTATTTCTAATATTTACACTATAATACTAGTTCCATGATGTATTTATTATGTAGTTTAGGCTGAATTTCTGTTATTTGAACATAAAATAAGCACAAATTTGACATATTGCAAAAATTGCAAATTCTCATGAGCGCGGACCTATCAGATTTAGCCGATTTTTTAGGGTTTTGGTTTAGATGCTGTTTCTAATATTTACACTATAATACTAGTGCCATGATGTATTTTTTATGTAGTTTTGGCTGAATTTCTATGATTTGAACATAAAATAAGCACAAATTTGACATATTGCAAAAATTGCATATTCTCATGAGCGCGGACCTATCAGATTAAGCCGATTTTTTAGGGTTTTGGTTTAGATGCTATTTCTCATATTTACACTATAATACTAGTGCCATGATGTATTTATTATGTATTTTTGGCTGACTTTCTATGATTTGAATAAACATAAGGACAATTTTGACATATTCCAAAATTGCAAATTCTCATGAGCGCGGACCTATCAGATTCAGCCGATTTTTTAGGGTTTTGGTTTAGATGCTATTTCTAATATTTACACTATAATACTAGTGCCATGATGTATTTATTATGTATTTTTGGCTCAATTTCTATGATTTGAACATAAAATAAGCACAAATTTGCCATATTGCAAAAATTGCATATTCTCATGAGCGCGGACCTATCAGATTTAGCCGATTTTTTAGGATTTTGGTTTAGATGCTATTTCTCATATTTACACTATAATACTAGTGCCATGATGTATTTATTATGTATTTTTAGCTGAATGACTATGATTTGAACAAAAAATAAGAACAAATTTTACATATTGCAAAAATTGCAAATTCTCATGAGCGCGGACCTATCAGATTTAGCCGATTTTTTAGGGTTTTGGTTTAGATGCTATTTCTAATATTTACACTATAATACTAGTGCCATGATGTATTTATTATGTATTTTAGGCTGAATTTCTGTGATTTGAACATAAAATAAGCACAAATTTGACATATTGCAAAAATTGCAAATTCTCATGAGCGCGGACCTATCAGATTTAGCCGATTTTTTAGGGTTTTGGTTTAGATGCTATTTCTAATATTTACACTATAATACTAGTGCCATGATGTATTTATTATGTATTTTTGGCTGAATTTCTATGATTTGAACATAAAATAAGCACAAATTTAACATATTGCAAAAATTGCAAATTCTAATGAGCGCGGACCTATCAGATTCAGCCGATTTTTTAGGGTTTTGGGTTAGATGCTATTTCTAATATTTACACTATAATACTAGTGCCATGATGTATTTATTATGTATTTTTGGCTGAATTTCTATTATATGAACAACAAATAAGAACAAATTTGACATATTGCAAAAATTGCAAATTCTCATGAGCGCTGACCTATCAGATTTAGCCGATTTTTTAGGGTTTTGGTTTATATGCTATTTCTAATATTTACACTATAATACTAGTGCCATGATGTATTTATTATGTATTTTTTGCTCAATTTCTATGATTTGAACATAAAATGAGCACAAATTTGACATATTGCCAAAATTGCAAATTCTCATGAGCGCTGACCTATCAGATGTAGCCGATTTTTTAGGGTTTTGGTTTAGATTCTATTTCTAATATTTACACTATAATACTAGTGCCATGATGTATTTATTATGTATTTTTGGCTGACTTTCTATGATTTGAATAAACATAAGGACAATTTTGACATATTCCAAAATTGCAAATTCTCATGAGCGCGGACCAATCAGATTTAGCCGATTTTTTAGGGTTTTGGTTTAGATGCTATTTCTAATATTTACACTATAATACTAGTGCCATGATGTATTTATTATGTATTTTTGGCTCAATTTCTATGATTTGAACATAAAATAAGCACAAATTTGACATATTGCAAAAATTGCATATTCTCATGAGCGCGGACCTATCAGATTTAGCCGATTTTTTAGGATTTTGGTTTAGATGCTATTTCTCATATTTACACTATAATACTAGTACCATGATGTATTTATTATGTATTTTTGGCTGAATTACTATGATTTGAACAAAAAATAAGAACAAATTTTACATATTGCAAAAATTGCAAATTCTCATGAGCGCGGACCTATCAGATTTAGCCGATTTTTTAGGGTTTGTTTAAGATGCTATTTCTAATATTTACACTATAATACTAGTTCCATGATGTATTTATTATGTATTTTTTGCTGAATTTCTATGATTTGAACATAAAATAAGCACAAATTTGACATATTGCAAAAATTGCAAATTCTCATGAGCGCGGACCTATCAGATTCAGCCGATTTTTTAGGGTTTTGGTTTAGATGCTATTTCTAATATTTACACTATAATACTAGTGCCATGATGTATTTATTATGTATTTTTGGCTGAATTTCTATTATATGAACAAAAAATAAGAACAAATTTGACATATTGCAAAAATTGCAAATTCTCATGAGCGCTGACCTATCAGATTTAGCCGAATTTTTAGGGTTTTGGTTTAGATGCTATTTCTAATATTTACACTATAATACTAGTGCCATGATGTATTTATTATGTATTTTTGGCTGAATTTCTATGATTTGAACATAAAATAAGCACAAATTTGACATATTGCAAAAATTGCAAATTCTCATGAGCGCGGACCTATCAGATTTAGCCGATTTTTTAGGGTTTTGGTTTAGATGCTATTTCTAATATTTACACTATAATACTAGTGCCATGATGTATTTATTATGTATTTTTGGCTGAATTTCTATGATTTGAACATAAAATAAGCACAAATTTGACATATTGCAAAAATTGCAAATTCTCATGAGCGCGGACCTATCAGATTTAGCCGATTTTTTAGGGTTTTGGTTTAGATGCTATTTCTAATATTTACACTATAATACTAGTGCCATGATGTATTCATTATGTATTTTTGGCTGACTTTCTATGATTTGAATAAAAAATAAGGACAATTTTGACATATTGCAAAAATTGCAAATTCTCATGAGCGCGGACCTATCAGATTCAGCCGATTTTTTAGGGTTTTGGTTTAGATGCTATTTCTAATATTTACACTATAATACTAGTGCCATGATGTATTTATTATGTATTTTTGGCTGAATTTCTATTATATGAACATAAAATAAGCACAAATTTGACATATTGCAAAAATTGCAAATTCTCATGAGCGCGGACCTATCAGATTTAGCCGATTTTTTAGGGTTTTGGTTTAGATGCTATTTCTAATATTTACACTATAATACTAGTGCCATGATGTATTCATTATGTATTTGTGGCTGACTTTCTATGATTTTCATAAAAAAAAAGGACAAATTTGGCATATTGCAAAAATTGCAAATTCTCATGAGCGCGGACCTATCAGATTCAGCCGATTTTTTAGGGTTTTGGTTTAGATGCTATTTCTAATATTTACACTATAATACTAGTGCCATGATGTATTTGTTATGTATTTTTGGCTGAATTACTATGATTTGAACATTAAATAAGCACAAATTTGACATATTGCAAAAATTGCATATTCTCATGAGCGCGGAACTATCAGATTTAGCCGATTTTTTAGTGTTTTGGTTTAGATGCTATTTCTAATATTTACACTATAATACTAGTGCCATGATGTATTTTTTATGTATTTTTGGCTCAATTTCTATGATTTGAACATAAAATGAGCACAAATTTGACATATTGCAAAAATTGCAAATTCTCATGAGCGAGGACCTATCAGATTCAGCCGATTTTTTAGGGTTTTGGTTTAGATGCTATTTCTAATATTTACACTATAATACTAGTGCCATGATGTATTTATTATGTATTTTTGGCTGAATTTCTATGATTTGAACATAAAATAAGCACAAATTTGACATATTGCAAAAATTGCAAATTCTCATGAGCGCGGACCTATCAGATTTAGCCGATTTTTTAGGGTTTTGGTTTAGATGCTATTTCTAATATTTACACTATAATACTAGTGCCATGATGTATTTATTATGTATTTTTGGCTGAATTTCTATGATTTGAACATAAAATAAGCACAAATTTGACATATTGCAAAAATTGCAAATTCTCATGAGCGCGGACCTATCAGATTTAGCCGATTTTTTAGGGTTTTGGTTTAGATGCTATTTCTAATATTTACACTATAATACTAGTGCCATGATGTATTCATTATGTATTTTTGGCTGACTTTCTATGATTTGAATAAAAAATAAGGACAATTTTGACATATTGCAAAAATTGCAAATTCTCATGAGCGCGGACCTATCAGATTCAGCCGATTTTTTAGGGTTTTGGTTTAGATGCTATTTCTAATATTTACACTATAATACTAGTGCCATGATGTATTTATTATGTATTTTTGGCTGAATTTCTATTGTATGAACATAAAATAAGCACAAATTTGACATATTGCAAAAATTGCAAATTCTCATGAGCGCGGACCTATCAGATTTAGCCGATTTTTTAGGGTTTTGGTTTAGATGCTATTTCTAATATTTACACTATAATACTAGTGCCATGATGTATTTATTATGTATTTTTGGCTGACTTTCTATGATTTGAACATAAAATAAACACAAATTTGACATATTGCAAAAATTGCAAATTCTCATGAGCGCGGACCTATCAGATTAAGCCGATTTTTTAGGGTTTTGGTTTAGATGCTATTTCTGATATTTACACTATAATACTAGTGCCATGATGTATTCATTATGTATTTGTGGCTGACTTTCTATGATTTTCATAAAAAAAAAGGACAAATTTGGCATATTGCAAAAATTGCAAATTCTCATGAGCGCGGACCTATCAGATTCAGCCGATTTTTTAGGGTTTTGGTTTAGATGCTATTTCTAATATTTACACTATAATACTAGTGCCATGATGTATTTATTATGTATTTTTGGCTGAATTTCTATTATATGAACAAAAAATAAGCACAAATTTGACATATTGCAAAAATTGCAAATTCTCATGAGCGCTGACCTATCAGATTTAGCGTATTTTTTAGGGTTTTGGTTTAGATGCTATTTCTAATATTTACACTATAATACTAGTGCCATGATGTATTTATTATGTATTTTTGGCTGAATTTCTATGATTTGAACATAAAATGAGCACAAATTTGACATATTGCAAAAATTGCAAATTCTCATGAGCGCGGACCTATCAGATTCAGCCGATTTTTTAGGGTTTTGGTTTAGATGCTATTTCTAATATTTACACTATAATACTAGTGCCATGATGTATTTTTTATGTATTTTTGGCTCAATTTCTATGATTTGAACATAAAATGAGCACAAATTTGACATATTGCAAAAATTGCAAATTCTCATGAGCGAGGACCTATCAGATTCAGCCGATTTTTTAGGGTTTTGGTTTAGATGCTATTTCTAATATTTACACTATAATACTAGTGCCATGATGTATTTATTATGTATTTTTGGCTGACTTTCTATGATTTGAATAAACATAAGGACAATTTTGACATATTCCAAAATTGCAAATTCTCATGAGCGCGGACCAATCAGATTTAGCCGATTTTTTAGGGTTTTGGTTTAGATGCTATTTCTAATATTTACACTATAATACTAGTGCCATGATGTATTTATTATGTATTTTTGGCTCAATTTCTATGATTTGAACATAAAATAAGCACAAATTTGACATATGGCAAAAATTGCATATTCTCATGAGCGCGGACCTATCAGATTTAGCCGATTTTTTAGGATTTTGGTTTAGATGCTATTTCTCATATTTACACTATAATACTAGTACCATGATGTATTTATTATGTATTTTTGGCTGAATTTCTATGATTTGAACAAAAAATAAGAACAAATTTTACATATTGCAAAAATTGCAAATTCTCATGAGCGCGGACCTATCAGATTTAGCCGATTTTTAAGGGTTTGTTTTAGATGCTATTTCTAATATTTACACTATAATACTAGTTCCATGATGTATTTATTATGTATTTTTGGCTGAATTTCTATGATTTGAACATAAAATAAGCACAAATTTGACATATTGCAAAAATTGCAAATTCTCATGAGCGCGGACCTATCAGATTTAGCCGATTTTTTAGGGTTTGTTTTAGATGCTGTTTCTAATATTTACACTATAATACTAGTGCCATGATGTATTTATTATGTATTTTTGGCTGAATTTCTATGATTTGAACATAAAATAAGCACAAATTTGACATATTGCAAAAATTGCATATTCTCATGAGCGCGGACCTATCAGATTTAGCCGATTTTTTAGGATTTTGGTTTAGATGCTATTTCTCATATTTACACTATAATACTAGTACCATGATGTATTTATTATGTATTTTTGGCTGAATTACTATGATTTGAACAAAAAATAAGAACAAATTTTACATATTGCAAAAATTGCAAATTCTCATGAGCGCGGACCTATCAGATTTAGCCGATTTTTTAGGGTTTGTTTAAGATGCTATTTCTAATATTTACACCATAATACTAGTTCCATGATGTATTTATTATGTATTTTTTGCTGAATTTCTATGATTTGAACATAAAATAAGCACAAATTTGACATATTGCAAAAATTGCAAATTCTCATGAGCGCGGACCTATCAGATTCAGCCGATTTTTTAGGGTTTTGGTTTAGATGCTATTTCTAATATTTACACTATAATACTAGTGCCATGATGTATTTATTATGTATTTTTGGCTGAATTTCTATTATATGAACAAAAAATAAGAACAAATTTGACATATTGCAAAAATTGCAAATTCTCATGAGCGCTGACCTATCAGATTTAGCCGATTTTTTAGGGTTTTGGTTTAGATGCTATTTCTAATATTTACACTATAATACTAGTGCCATGATGTATTTATTATGTATTTTTGGCTGAATTTCTATGATTTGAACATAAAATAAGCACAAATTTGACATATTGCAAAAATTGCAAATTCTCATGAGCGCGGACCTATCAGATTAAGCCGATTTTTAGGGTTTTGGTTTAGATGCTATTTCTAATATTTACACTATAATACTAGTGCCAATGATGTATTCATTATGTATTTGTGGCTGACTTTCTATGATTTGCATAAAAAATAAGGACAAATTTGACATATTGCAAAAATTGCAAATTCTCATGAGCGCGGACCTATCAGATTCAGCTGATTTTTTAGGGTTTTGGTTTAGATGCTATTTCTAATATTTACACTATAATACTAGTGCCATGATGTATTTATTATGTATTTTTGGCTGAATTTCTATGATTTGAACATAAAATAAGCACAAATTTGACATATTGCAAAAATTGCAAATTCTCATGAGCGCGGACCTATCAGATTTAGCCGATTTTTTAGGGTTTTGGTTTAGATGCTATTTCTTATATTTACACTATAATACTAGTGCCATGATGTATTCATTATGTATTTTTGGCTGACTTTCTATGATTTGAATAAAAAATAAGGACAATTTTGACATATTGCAAAAATTGCAAATTCTCATGAGCGCGGACCTATCAGATTCAGCCGATTTTTTAGGGTTTTGGTTTAGATGCTATTTCTAATATTTACACTATAATACTAGTGCCATGATGTATTTATTATGTATTTTTGGCTGAATTTCTATTATATGAACATAAAATGAGCACAAATTTGACATATTGCAAAAATTGCAAATTCTCATGAGCGCGGACCTATCAGATTTAGCCGATTTTTTAGGGTTTTGGTTTAGATGCTATTTCTAATATTTACACTATAATACTACTGCCATGATGTATTTATTATGTATTTTTGGCTGACTTTCTATGATTTGAACATAAAATAAGCACAAATTTGACATATTGCAAAAATTGCAAATTCTCATGAGCGCGGACCTATCAGATTAAGCCGATTTTTAGGGTTTTGGTTTAGATGCTATTTCTAATATTTACACTATAATACTAGTGCCAATGATGTATTCATTATGTATTTGTGGCTGACTTTCTATGATTTGCATAAAAAATAAGGACAAATTTGACATATTGCAAAAATTGCAAATTCTCATGAGCGCGGACCTATCAGATTCAGCTGATTTTTTAGGGTTTTGGTTTAGATGCTATTTCTAATATTTACACTATAATACTAGTGCCATGATGTATTTATTATGTATTTTTGGCTGAATTTCTATGATTTGAACATAAAATAAGCACAAATTTGACATATTGCAAAAATTGCAAATTCTCATGAGCGCGGACCTATCAGATTTAGCCGATTTTTTAGGGTTTTGGTTTAGATGCTATTTCTTATATTTACACTATAATACTAGTGCCATGATGTATTCATTATGTATTTTTGGCTGACTTTCTATGATTTGAATAAAAACTAAGGACAATTTTGACATATTGCAAAAATTGCAAATTCTCATGAGCGCGGACCTATCAGATTCAGCCGATTTTTTAGGGTTTTGGTTTAGATGCTATTTCTAATATTTACACTATAATACTAGTGCCATGATGTATTTATTATGTATTTTTGGCTGAATTTCTATTATATGAACATAAAATAAGCACAAATTTGACATATTGCAAAAATTGCAAATTCTCATGAGCGCGGACCTATCAGATTTAGCCGATTTTTTAGGGTTTTGGTTTAGATGCTATTTCTAATATTTACACTATAATACTAGTGCCATGATGTATTTATTATGTATTTTTGGCTGACTTTCTATGATTTGAACATAAAATAAACACAAATTTGACATATTGCAAAAATTGCAAATTCTCATGAGCGCGGACCTATCAGATTAAGCCGATTTTTTAGGGTTTTGGTTTAGATGCTATATCTAATATTTACACTATAATACTAGTGCCATGATGTATTCATTATGTATTTGTGGCTGACTTTCTATGATTTTCATAAAAAAAAAGGACAAATTTGGCATATTGCAAAAATTGCAAATTCTCATGAGCGCGGACCTATCAGATTCAGCCGATTTTTTAGGGTTTTGGTTTAGATGCTATTTCTAATATTTACACTATAATACTAGTGCCATGATGTATTTATTATGTATTTTTGGCTGAATTTCTATTATATGAACAAAAAATAAGCACAAATTTGACATATTGCAAAAATTGCAAATTCTCATGAGCGCTGACCTATCAGATTTAGCGTATTTTTTAGGGTTTTGGTTTAGATGCTATTTCTAATATTTACACTATAATACTAGTGCCATGATGTATTTATTATGTATTTTTGGCTGAATTTCTATGATTTGAACATAAAATGAGCACAAATTTGACATATTGCAAAAATTGCAAATTCTCATGAGCGCGGACCTATCAGATTCAGCCGATTTTTTAGGGTTTTGGTTTAGATGCTATTTCTAATATTTACACTATAATACTAGTGCCATGATGTATTTTTTATGTATTTTTGGCTCAATTTCTATGATTTGAACATAAAATGAGCACAAATTTGACATATTGCAAAAATTGCAAATTCTCATGAGCGAGGACCTATCAGATTCAGCCGATTTTTTAGGGTTTTGGTTTAGATGCTATTTCTAATATTTACACTATAATACTAGTGCCATGATGTATTTATTATGTATTTTTGGCTGACTTTCTATGATTTGAATAAACATAAGGACAATTTTGACATATTCCAAAATTGCAAATTCTCATGAGCGCGGACCAATCAGATTTAGCCGATTTTTTAGGGTTTTGGTTTAGATGCTATTTCTAATATTTACACTATAATACTAGTGCCATGATGTATTTATTATGTATTTTTGGCTCAATTTCTATGATTTGAACATAAAATAAGCACAAATTTGACATATGGCAAAAATTGCATATTCTCATGAGCGCGGACCTATCAGATTTAGCCGATTTTTTAGGATTTTGGTTTAGATGCTATTTCTCATATTTACACTATAATACTAGTACCATGATGTATTTATTATGTATTTTTGGCTGAATTTCTATGATTTGAACAAAAAATAAGAACAAATTTTACATATTGCAAAAATTGCAAATTCTCATGAGCGCGGACCTATCAGATTTAGCCGATTTTTAAGGGTTTGTTTTAGATGCTATTTCTAATATTTACACTATAATACTAGTTCCATGATGTATTTATTATGTATTTTTGGCTGAATTTCTATGATTTGAACATAAAATAAGCACAAATTTGACATATTGCAAAAATTGCAAATTCTCATGAGCGCGGACCTATCAGATTTAGCCGATTTTTTAGGGTTTGTTTTAGATGCTGTTTCTAATATTTACACTATAATACTAGTGCCATGATGTATTTATTATGTATTTTTGGCTGAATTTCTATGATTTGAACATAAAATAAGCACAAATTTGACATATTGCAAAAATTGCATATTCTCATGAGCGCGGACCTATCAGATTTAGCCGATTTTTTAGGATTTTGGTTTAGATGCTATTTCTCATATTTACACTATAATACTAGTACCATGATGTATTTATTATGTATTTTTGGCTGAATTACTATGATTTGAACAAAAAATAAGAACAAATTTTACATATTGCAAAAATTGCAAATTCTCATGAGCGCGGACCTATCAGATTTAGCCGATTTTTTAGGGTTTGTTTAAGATGCTATTTCTAATATTTACACCATAATACTAGTTCCATGATGTATTTATTATGTATTTTTTGCTGAATTTCTATGATTTGAACATAAAATAAGCACAAATTTGACATATTGCAAAAATTGCAAATTCTCATGAGCGCGGACCTATCAGATTCAGCCGATTTTTTAGGGTTTTGGTTTAGATGCTATTTCTAATATTTACACTATAATACTAGTGCCATGATGTATTTATTATGTATTTTTGGCTGAATTTCTATTATATGAACAAAAAATAAGAACAAATTTGACATATTGCAAAAATTGCAAATTCTCATGAGCGCTGACCTATCAGATTTAACCGATTTTTTAGGGTTTTGGTTTAGATGCTATTTCTAATATTTACACTATAATACTAGTGCCATGATGTATTTATTATGTATTTTTGGCTGAATTTCTATGATTTGAACATAAAATAAGCACAAATTTGACATATTGCAAAAATTGCAAATTCTCATGAGCGCGGACCTATCAGATTAAGCCGATTTTTAGGGTTTTGGTTTAGATGCTATTTCTAATATTTACACTATAATACTAGTGCCAATGATGTATTCATTATGTATTTGTGGCTGACTTTCTATGATTTGCATAAAAAATAAGGACAAATTTGACATATTGCAAAAATTGCAAATTCTCATGAGCGCGGACCTATCAGATTCAGCTGATTTTTTAGGGTTTTGGTTTAGATGCTATTTCTAATATTTACACTATAATACTAGTGCCATGATGTATTTATTATGTATTTTTGGCTGAATTTCTATGATTTGAACATAAAATAAGCACAAATTTGACATATTGCAAAAATTGCAAATTCTCATGAGCGCGGACCTATCAGATTTAGCCGATTTTTTAGGGTTTTGGTTTAGATGCTATTTCTTATATTTACACTATAATACTAGTGCCATGATGTATTCATTATGTATTTTTGGCTGACTTTCTATGATTTGAATAAAAAATAAGGACAATTTTGACATATTGCAAAAATTGCAAATTCTCATGAGCGCGGACCTATCAGATTCAGCCGATTTTTTAGGGTTTTGGTTTAGATGCTATTTCTAATATTTACACTATAATACTAGTGCCATGATGTATTTATTATGTATTTTTGGCTGAATTTCTATTATATGAACATAAAATGAGCACAAATTTGACATATTGCAAAAATTGCAAATTCTCATGAGCGCGGACCTATCAGATTTAGCCGATTTTTTAGGGTTTTGGTTTAGATGCTATTTCTAATATTTACACTATAATACTAGTGCCATGATGTATTTATTATGTATTTTTGGCTGACTTTCTATGATTTGAACATAAAATAAGCACAAATTTGACATATTGCAAAAATTGCAAATTCTCATGAGCGCGGACCTATCAGATTAAGCCGATTTTTAGGGTTTTGGTTTAGATGCTATTTCTAATATTTACACTATAATACTAGTGCCAATGATGTATTCATTATGTATTTGTGGCTGACTTTCTATGATTTGCATAAAAAATAAGGACAAATTTGACATATTGCAAAAATTGCAAATTCTCATGAGCGCGGACCTATCAGATTCAGCTGATTTTTTAGGGTTTTGGTTTAGATGCTATTTCTAATATTTACACTATAATACTAGTGCCATGATGTATTTATTATGTATTTTTGGCTGAATTTCTATGATTTGAACATAAAATAAGCACAAATTTGACATATTGCAAAAATTGCAAATTCTCATGAGCGCGGACCTATCAGATTTAGCCGATTTTTTAGGGTTTTGGTTTAGATGCTATTTCTTATATTTACACTATAATACTAGTGCCATGATGTATTCATTATGTATTTTTGGCTGACTTTCTATGATTTGAATAAAAACTAAGGACAATTTTGACATATTGCAAAAATTGCAAATTCTCATGAGCGCGGACCTATCAGATTCAGCCGATTTTTTAGGGTTTTGGTTTAGATGCTATTTCTAATATTTACACTATAATACTAGTGCCATGATGTATTTATTATGTATTTTTGGCTGAATTTCTATTATATGAACATAAAATAAGCACAAATTTGACATATTGCAAAAATTGCAAATTCTCATGAGCGCGGACCTATCAGATTTAGCCGATTTTTTAGGGTTTTGGTTTAGATTCTATTTCTAATATTTACACTATAATACTAGTGCAATGATGTATTTATTATGTATTTTTGGCTGACTTTCTATGATTTGAACATAAAATAAACACAAATTTGACATATTGCAAAAATTGCAAATTCTCATGAGCGCGGACCTATCAGATTAAGCCGATTTTTAGGGTTTTGGTTTAGATGCTATTTCTAATATTTACACTATAATACTAGTGCCAATGATGTATTCATTATGTATTTGTGGCTGACTTTCTATGATTTGCATAAAAAATAAGGACAAATTTGACATATTGCAAAAATTGCAAATTCTCATGAGCGCGGACCTATCAGATTCAGCTGATTTTTTAGGGTTTTGGTTTAGATGCTATTTCTAATATTTACACTATAATACTAGTGCCATAATGTATTTATTATGTATTTTTGGCTGAATTTCTATTATATGAACAAAAAATAAGCACAAATTTGACATATTGCAAAAATTGCAAATTCTCATGAGCGCTGACCTATCAGATTTAGCCGATTTTTTAGGGTTTTGGTTTAGATGCTATTTCTAATATTTACACTATAATACTAGTGCCATGATGTATTTATTATGTATATTTGGCTGAATTTCTATGATTTGAACATAAAATGAGCACAAATTTTACATATTGCAAAAATTGCAAATTCTCATGAGCGCGGACCTATCAGATTTAGCCGATTTTTTAGGGTTTTGGTTTAGATGCTATTTCTAATATTTACACTATAATACTAGTGCCATGATGTATTTATTATGTATTTTTGGCTGAATTTCTATTATATGAAGGAAAAATAAGGACAAATTTGACATATTGCAAAAATTGCAAATTCTCATGAGCACGGACCTATCAGATTTAGCCGATTTTTTAGGGTTTGGTTTAGATGCTATTTCTTATATTTACACTATAATACTAGTGCCATGATGTATTTATTATGTATTTTTGGCTTAATTTCTATTGTTTGAACATAAAATAAGGACAAATTTGACATATTGCAAAAATTGCACATTCTCATGAGCGCGGACCTATCAGATTTAGCCGATTTTTTAGGGTTTTGGTTTAGATGCTATTTCTAATATTTACACTATAATACTAGTGCCATGATGTATTTATTATGTATTTTTGGCTGACTTTCTATGATTTGAATAAACATAAGGACAATTTTGACATATTTCAAAATTGCAAATTCTCATGAGCGCGGACCAATCAGATTTAGCCGATTTTTTAGGGTTTTGGTTTAGATGCTATTTCTAATATTTACACTATAATACTAGTGCCATGATGTATTTATTATGTATTTTTGGCTCACTTTCTATGATTTGAACATAAAATAAGCACAAATTTGACATATTGCAAAAATTGCATATTCTCATGAGCGCGGACCTATCAGATTTAGCCGATTTTTTAGGATTTTGGTTTAGATGCTATTTCTAATATTTACACTATAATACTAGTACCATGATGTATTTATTATGTATTTTTGGCTGAATTTCTATGATTTGAACAAAAAATAAGAACAAATTTTACATATTGCAAAAATTGCAAATTCTCATGAGCGCGGACCTATCAGATTTAGCCGATTTTTAAGGGTTTGTTTTAGATGCTATTTCTAATATTTACACTATAATACTAGTTCCATGATGTATTTATTATGTATTTTTGGCTGAATTTCTATGATTTGAACATAAAATAAGCACAAATTTGACATATTGCAAAAATTGCAAATTCTCATGAGCGCGGACCTATCAGATTCAGCCGATTTTTTAGGGTTTGTTTTAGATGCTATTTCTAATATTTACACTATAATACTAGTGCCATGATGTATTTATTATGTATTTTTGGCTGAATTTCTATGATTTGAACATAAAATAAGCACAAATTTGACATATTGCAAAAATTGCATATTCTCATGAGCGCGGACCTATCAGATTTAGCCGATTTTTTAGGATTTTGGTTTAGATGCTATTTCTCATATTTACACTATAATACTAGTACCATGATGTATTTATTATGTATTTTTGGCTGAATTACTATGATTTGAACAAAAAATAAGAACAAATTTTACATATTGCAAAAATTGCAAATTCTCATGAGCGCGGACCTATCAGATTTAGCCGATTTTTTAGGGTTTGTTTTAGATGCTATTTCTAATATTTACACTATAATACTAATTCCATGATGTATTTATTGTGTATTTTTGGCTGAATTTCTATGATTTGAACATAAAATAAGCACAAATTTGACATATTGCAAAAATTGCAAATTCTCATGAGCGCGGACCTATCAGATTCAGCCGATTTTTTAGGGTTTTGGTTTAGATGCTATTTCTAATATTTACACTATAATACTAGTGCCATGATGTATTTATTATGTATTTTTGGCTGAATTTCTATTATATGAACAAAAAATAAGAACAAATTTGACATATTGCAAAAATTGCAAATTCTCATGAGCGCTGACCTATCAGATTTAGCCGATTTTTTAGGGTTTTGGTTTAGATGCTATTTCTAATATTTACACTATAATACTAGTGCCATGATGTATTTATTATGTATTTTTGGCTGAATTTCTATGATTTGAACATAAAATAAGCACAAATTTGACATATTGCAAAAATTGCAAATTCTCATGAGCGCGGACCTATCAGATTTAGCCGATTTTTTAGGGTTTTGGTTTAGATGCTATTTCTAACATTTACACTATAATACTAGTGCCATGATGTATTTATTATGTATTTTTGGCTGAATTTCTATGATTTGAACATAAAATAAGCACAAATTTGACATATTGCAAAAATTGCAAATTCTCATGAGCGCGGACCTATCAGATTTAGCCGATTTTTTAGGGTTTTGGTTTAGATGCTATTTCTTATATTTACACTATAATACTAGTGCCATGATGTATTCATTATGTATTTTTGGCTGACTTTCTATGATTTGAATAAAAAATAAGGACAATTTTGACATATTGCAAAAATTGCAAATTCTCATGAGCGCGGACCTATCAGATTTAGCCGATTTTTTAGTGTTTTGGTTTAGATGCTATTTCTAATATTTACACTATAATACTAGTGCAATGATGTATTTATTATGTATTTTTGGCTGACTTTCTATGATTTGAACATAAAATAAACACAAATTTGACATATTGCAAAAATTGCAAATTCTCATGAGCGCGGACCTATCAGATTAAGCCGATTTTTAGGGTTTTGGTTTAGATGCTATTTCTAATATTTACACTATAATACTAGTGCCAATGATGTATTCATTATGTATTTGTGGCTGACTTTCTATGATTTGCATAAAAAATAAGGACAAATTTGACATATTGCAAAAATTGCAAATTCTCATGAGCGCGGACCTATCAGATTCAGCTGATTTTTTAGGGTTTTGGTTTAGATGCTATTTCTAATATTTACACTATAATACTAGTGCCATGATGTATTTATTATGTATTTTTGGCTGAATTTCTATTATATGAACATAAAATAAGCACAAATTTGACATATTGCAAAAATTGCAAATTCTCATGAGCGCGGACCTATCAGATTTAGCCGAGTTTTTAGGGTTTTGGTTTAGATTCTATTTCTAATATTTACACTATAATACTAGTGCAATGATGTATTTATTATGTATTTTTGGCTGACTTTCTATGATTTGAACATAAAATAAACACAAATTTGACATATTGCAAAAATTGCAAATTCTCATGAGCGCGGACCTATCAGATTAAGCCGATTTTTAGGGTTTTGGTTTAGATGCTATTTCTAATATTTACACTATAATACTAGTGCCAATGATGTATTCATTATGTATTTGTGGCTGACTTTCTATGATTTGCATAAAAAATAAGGACAAATTTGACATATTGCAAAAATTGCAAATTCTCATGAGCGCGGACCTATCAGATTCAGCTGATTTTTTAGGGTTTTGGTTTAGATGCTATTTCTAATATTTACACTATAATACTAGTGCCATAATGTATTTATTATGTATTTTTGGCTGAATTTCTATTATATGAACAAAAAATAAGCACAAATTTGACATATTGCAAAAATTGCAAATTCTCATGAGCGCTGACCTATCAGATTTAGCCGATTTTTTAGGGTTTTGGTTTAGATGCTATTTCTAATATTTACACTATAATACTAGTGCCATGATGTATTTATTATGTATTTTTGGCTGAATTTCTATGATTTGAACATAAAATGAGCACAAATTTTACATATTGCAAAAATTGCAAATTCTCATGAGCGCGGACCTATCAGATTTAGCCGATTTTTTAGGGTTTTGGTTTAGATGCTATTTCTAATATTTACACTATAATACTAGTGCCATGATGTATTTATTATGTATTTTTGGCTGAATTTCTATTATATGAAGGAAAAATAAGGACAAATTTGACATATTGCAAAAATTGCAAATTCTCATGAGCACGGACCTATCAGATTTAGCCGATTTTTTAGGGTTTGGTTTAGATGCTATTTCTTATATTTACACTATAATACTAGTGCCATGATGTATTTATTATGTATTTTTGGCTGAATTTCTATTATTTGAACATAAAATAAGGACAAATTTGACATATTGCAAAAATTGCACATTCTCATGAGCGCGGACCTATCAGATTTAGCCGATTTTTTAGGGTTTTGGTTTAGATGCTATTTCTAATATTTACACTATAATACTAGTGCCATGATGTATTTATTATGTATTTTTGGCTGATTTTCTATGATTTGAATAAACATAAGGACAATTTTGACATATTTCAAAATTGCAAATTCTCATGAGCGCGGACCAATCAGATTTAGCCGATTTTTTAGGGTTTTGGTTTAGATGCTATTTCTAATATTTACACTATAATACTAGTGCCATGATGTATTTATTATGTATTTTTGGCTCACTTTCTATGATTTGAACATAAAATAAGCACAAATTTGACATATTGCAAAAATTGCATATTCTCATGAGCGCGGACCTATCAGATTTAGCCGGTTTTTTAGGATTTTGGTTTAGATGCTATTTCTCATATTTACACTATAATACTAGTACCATGATGTATTTATTATGTATTTTTGGCTGAATTACTATGATTTGAACAAAAAATAAGAACAAATTTTACATATTGCAAAAATTGCAAATTCTCATGAGCGCGGACCTATCAGATTTAGCATATTTTTTAGGGTTTGTTTTAGATGCTATTTCTAATATTTACACTATAATACTAGTTCCATGATGAATTTATTATGTATTTTTGGCTGAATTTCTATGATTTGAACATAAAATAAGCACAAATTTGACATATTGCAAAAATTGCATATTCTCATGAGCGCGGACCTATCAGATTCAGCCGATTTTTTAGGGTTTGTTTTAGATGCTATTTCTAATATTTACACTATAATACTAGTGCCATGATGTATTTATTATGTATTTTTGGCTGAATTTCTATGATTTGAACATAAAATAAGCACAAATTTGACATATTGCAAAAATTGCATATTCTCATGAGCGCGGACCTATCAGATTTAGCCGATTTTTTAGGATTTTGGTTTAGATGCTATTTCTCATATTTACACTATAATACTAGTACCATGATGTATTTATTATGTATTTTTGGCTGAATTACTATGATTTGAACAAAAAATAAGAACAAATTTTACATATTGCAAAAATTGCAAATTCTCATGAGCGCGGACCTATCAGATTTAGCCGATTTTTTAGGGTTTGTTTTAGATGCTATTTCTAATATTTACACTATAATACTAGTTCCATGATGTATTTATTATGTATTTTTGGCTGAATTTCTATTATTTGAACATAAAATAAGCACAAATTTGACATATTGCAAAAATTGCAAATTCTCATGAGCGCGGACCTATCAGATTCAGCCGATTTTTTAGGGTTTTGGTTTAGATGCTATTTCTAATATTTACACTATAATACTAGTGCCATGATGTATTTATTATGTATTTTTGGCTGAATTTCTATTATATGAACAAAAAATAAGAACAAATTTGACATATTGCAAAAATTGCAAATTCTCATGAGCGCTGACCTATCAGATTTAGCCGATTTTTTAGGGTTTTGGTTTAGATGCTATTTCTAATATTTACACTATAATACTAGTGCCATGATGTATTTATTATGTATTTTTGGCTGAATTTCTATGATTTGAACATAAAATAAGCACAAATTTGACATATTGCAAAAATTGCAAATTCTCATGAGCGCGGACCTATCAGATTTAGCCGATTTTTTAGGGTTTTGGTTTAGATGCTATTTCTAATATTTACACTATAATACTAGTGCCATGATGTATTTATTATGTATTTTTGGCTGAATTTCTATGATTTGAACATAAAATAAACACAAATTTGACATATTGCAAAAATTGCAAATTCTCATGAGCGCGGACCTATCAGATTTAGCCGATTTTTTAGGGTTTTGGTTTAGATGCTATTTCTTATATTTACACTATAATACTAGTGCCATGATGTATTCATTATGTATTTTTGGCTGACTTTCTATGATTTGAATAAAAAATAAGGACAATTTTGACATATTGCAAAAATTGCAAATTCTCATGAGCGCGGACCTATCAGATTCAGCCGATTTTTTAGGGTTTTGGTTTAGATGCTATTTCTAATATTTACACTATAATACTAGTGCCATGATGTATTTATTATGTATTTTTGGCTGAATTTCTATTATATGAACATAAAATAAGCACAAATTTGACATATTGCAAAAATTGCAAATTCTCATGAGCGCGGACCTATCAGATTTAGCCGATTTTTTAGGGTTTTGGTTTAGATGCTATTTCTAATATTTACACTATAATACTAGTGCAATGATGTATTTATTATGTATTTTTGGCTGACTTTCTATGATTTGAACATAAAATAAACACAAATTTGACATATTGCAAAAATTGCAAATTCTCATGAGCGCGGACCTATCAGATTAAGCCGATTTTTAGGGTTTTGGTTTAGATGCTATTTCTAATATTTACACTATAATACTAGTGCCAATGATGTATTCATTATGTATTTGTGGCTGACTTTCTATGATTTGCATAAAAAATAAGGACAAATTTGACATATTGCAAAAATTGCAAATTCTCATGAGCGCGGACCTATCAGATTCAGCTGATTTTTTAGGGTTTTGGTTTAGATGCTATTTCTAATATTTACACTATAATACTAGTGCCATAATGTATTTATTATGTATTTTTGGCTGAATTTCTATTATATGAACAAAAAATAAGCACAAATTTGACATATTGCAAAAATTGCAAATTCTCATGAGCGCTGACCTATCAGATTTAGCCGATTTTTTAGGGTTTTGGTTTAGATGCTATTTCTAATATTTACACTATAATACTAGTGCCATGATGTATTTATTATGTATTTTTGGCTGAATTTCTATGATTTGAACATAAAATGAGCACAAATTTTACATATTGCAAAAATTGCAAATTCTCATGAGCGCGGACCTATCAGATTTAGCCGATTTTTTAGGGTTTTGGTTTAGATGCTATTTCTAATATTTACACTATAATACTAGTGCCATGATGTATTTATTATGTATTTTTGGCTGAATTTCTATTATATGAAGAAAAAATAAGGACAAATTTGACATATTGCAAAAATTGCAAATTCTCATGAGCACGGACCTATCAGATTTAGCCGATTTTTTAGGGTTTGGTTTAGATGCTATTTCTTATATTTACACTATAATACTAGTGCCATGCTGTATTTATTATGTATTTTTGGCTGAATTTCTATTATTTGAACATAAAATAAGGACAAATTTGACATATTGCAAAAATTGCACATTCTCATGAGCGCGGACCTATCAGATTTAGCCGATTTTTTAGGGTTTTGGTTTAGATGCTATTTCTAATATTTACACTATAATACTAGTGCCATGATGTATTTATTATGTATTTTTGGCTGACTTTCTATGATTTGAATAAACATAAGGACAATTTTGACATATTTCAAAATTGCAAATTCTCATGAGCGCGGACCAATCAGATTTAGCCGATTTTTTAGGGTTTTGGTTTAGATGCTATTTCTAATATTTACACTATAATACTAGTGCCATGATGTATTTATTATGTATTTTTGGCTCACTTTCTATGATTTGAACATAAAATAAGCACAAATTTGACATATTGCAAAAATTGCATATTCTCATGAGCGCGGACCTATCAGATTTAGCCGATTTTTTAGGATTTTGGTTTAGATGCTATTTCTCATATTTACACTATAATACTAGTACCATGATGTATTTATTATGTATTTTTGGCTGAATTACTATGATTTGAACAAAAAATAAGAACAAATTTTACATATTGCAAAAATTGCAAATTCTCATGAGCGCGGACCTATCAGATTTAGCCGATTTTTTAGGGTTTGTTTTAGATGCTATTTCTAATATTTACACTATAATACTAGTTCCATGATGTATTTATTATGTATTTTAGGCTTAATTTCTGTGATTTGAACATAAAATAAGCACAAATTTGACATATTGCAAAAATTGCAAATTCTCATGAGCGCTGACCTATCAGATTTAGCCGATTTTTTAGGGTTTTGGTTTAGATGCTATTTCTAATATTTACACTATAATACTAGTGCCATGATGTATTTATTATGTATTTTTGGCTGAATTTCTATGATTTGAACATAAAATAAGCACAAAGTTGACATATTGCAAAAATTGAAAATTCTCATGAGCGCGGACCTATCAGATTTAGCCGATTTTTTAGGGTTTTGGTTTAGATGCTATTTCTAATATTTACACTATAATACTAGTGCCATGATGTATTTATTATGTATTTTTGGCTCAATTTCTATGATTTGAACATAAAATAAGCACAAATTTGACATATTGCAAAAATTGCAAATTCTCATGAGCGCAGACCTATCAGATTTAGCCGATTTTTTAGGGTTTTGGTTTAGATGCTATTTCTAATATTTACACTATAATACTAGTGCCATGATGTATTCATTATGTATTTTTGGCTGACTTTCTATGATTTGAATAAAAAATAAGGACAATTTTGACATATGGCAAAAATTGCAAATCTCATGTGCGCGGACCTATCAGATTCAGCCGATTTTTTAGGGTTTTGGTTTAGATGCTATTTCTAATATTTACACTATAATACTAGTGCCATGATGTATTCATTATGTATTTTTGGCTGACTTTCTATTATATGAACATAAAATAAGCACAAATTTGACATATTGCAAAAATTGCAAATTCTCATGAGCGCTGACCTATCAGATTTAGCCGATTTTTTAGGGTTTTGGTTTAGATGCTATTTCTAATATTTACACTATAATACTAGTGCCATGATGTATTTATTATGTATTTTTGGCTGACTTTCTATGATTTGAACATAAAATGAGCACAAATTTTGACATATTGCAAAAATTGCAAATTCTCATGACCGCGGACCTATCAGATTTAGCCGATTTTTTAGGGTTTTGGTTTAGATGCTATTTCTAATATTTACACTATAATACTAGTGCCATGATGTATTTATTATGTATTTTTGGCTGAATTTCTATTATATGAACAAAAAATAAGGACAAATTTGACATATTGCAAAAATGTAAAATTCTCATGACCGCGGACCTATCAGATTCAGCCGATTTTTTAGGGTTTTGGTTTAGATGCTATTTCTAATATTTACACTATAATACTAGGGCCATGATGTATTTACTATGTATTTTTGGCTGAATTTCTATTATTTGAACATAAAATAAGCACAAATTTGACATATTGCAAAAATTGCAAATTCTCATGAGCGCGGACCTATCAGATTTAGCCGATTTTTTAGGGTTTTGGTTTAGATGCTATTTCTAATATTTACACTATAATACTAGTGCCATGATGTATTTATTATGTATTTTTGGCTGAATTTCTATTATATGAACAAAAAATAAGAACAAATTTGACATATTGCAAAAATTGCAAATTCTCATGAGCGCTGACCTATCAGATTTAGCCGATTTTTTAGGGTTTTGGTTTAGATGCTATTTCTAATATTTACACTATAATACTAGTGCCATGATGTATTTATTATGTATTTTTGGCTGAATTTCTATGATTTGAACATAAAATAAGCACAAATTTGACATATTGCAAAAATTGCAAATTCTCATGAGCGCGGACCTATCAGATTTAGCCGATTTTTTAGGGTTTTGGTTTAGATGCTATTTCTAATATTTACACTATAATACTAGTGCCATGATGTATTCATTATGTATTTTTGGCTGACTTTCTATGATTTGAATAAAAAATAAGGACAATTTTGACATATGGCAAAAATTGCAAATCTCATGTGCGCGGACCTATCAGATTCAGCCGATTTTTTAGGGTTTTGGTTTAGATGCTATTTCTAATATTTACACTATAATACTAGTGCCATGATGTATTCATTATGTATTTTTGGCTGACTTTCTATTATATGAACATAAAATAAGCACAAATTTGACATATTGCAAAAATTGCAAATTCTCATGAGCGCTGACCTATCAGATTTAGCCGATTTTTTAGGGTTTTGGTTTAGATGCTATTTCTAATATTTACACTATAATACTAGTGCCATGATGTATTTATTATGTATTTTTGGCTGAATTTCTATTATATGAACAAAAAATAAGGACAAATTTGACATATTGCAAAAATTGAAAATTCTCATGAGCGCGGACCTATCAGATTTAGCCGATTTTTTAGGGTTTTGGTTTAGATGCTATTTCTTATATTTACACTATAATACTAGGGCCATGATGTATTTACTATGTATTTTTGGCTGAATTTCTATGATTTGAACATAAAATAAGCACAAATTTGACATATTGCAAAAATTGCAAATTCTCATGAGCGCGGACCTATCAGATTTAGCCGATTTTTTAGGGTTTTGGTTTAGATGCTATTTCTAATATTTACACTATAATACTAGTGCCATGATGTATTTATTATGTATTTTTGGCTGACTTTCTATTATATGAACAAAAAATAAGAACAAATTTGACATATTGCAAAAATTGCAAATTCTCATGAGCGCTGACCTATCAGATTTAGCCGATTTTTTAGGGTTTTGGTTTAAATGCTATTTCTAATATTTACACTATAATACTAGTGCCATGATGTATTTACTATGTATTTTTGGCTTAATTTCTATGATTTGAACATAAAATAAGCACAAATTTGACATATTGCAAAAATTGCAAATTCTCATGAGCGCGGACCTATCAGATTTAGCCGATTTTTTAGGGTTTTGGTTTAGATGCTATTTCTAATATTTACACTATAATACTAGTGCCATGATGTATTTATTATGTATTTTTGGCTGAATTTCTATGATTTGAACATAAAATAAGCACAAATTTGACATATTGCAAAAATTGCACATTCTCATGAGCGCAGACCTATCAGATTTAGCCGATTTTTTAGGGTTTTGGTTTAGATGCTATTTCTAATATTTACACTATAATACTAGTGCCATGATGTATTCATTATGTATTTTTGGCTGACTTTCTATGATTTGAATAAAAAATAAGGACAATTTTGTCATATGGCAAAAATTGCAAATCTCATGTGCGCGGACCTATCAGATTCAGCCGATTTTTTAGGGTTTTGGTTTAGATGCTATTTCTAATATTTACACTATAATACTAGTGCCATGATGTATTCATTATCTATTTTTGGCTGACTTTCTATTATATGAACAAGAAATAAGCACAAATTTGACATATTGCAAAAATTGCAAATTCTCATGAGCGCGGACCTATCAGATTTAGCCGATTTTTTAGGGTTTTGGTTTAGATGCTATTTCTAATATTTACACTATAATACTAGTGCCATGATGTATTTATTATGTATTTTTGGCTGACTTTCTATGACTTGAACATAAAATGAGCACAAATTTTACATATTGCAAAAATTGCAAATTCTCATGAGCGCGGACCTATCAGATTTAGCCGATTTTTTAGGGTTTTGGTTTAGATGCTATTTCTAATATTTACACTATAATACTAGTGCCATGATGTATTTATTATGTATTTTTGGCTGAATTTCTATTATATGAACAAAAAATAAGGACAAATTTGACATATTGCAAAAATTGAAAATTCTCATGACCGCGGACCTATCAGATTCAGCCGATTTTTTAGGGTTTTGGTTTAGATGCTATTTCTAATATTTACACTATAATACTAGGGCCATGATGTATTTACTATGTATTTTTGGCTGAATTTCTATTATTTGAACATAAAATAAGCACAAATTTGACATATTGCAAAAATTGCAAATTCTCATGAGCGCGGACCTATCAGATTTAGCCGATTTTTTAGGGTTTTGGTTTAGATGCTATTTCTAATATTTACACTATAATACTAGTGCCATGATGTATTCATTATGTATTTTTGGCTGACTTTCTATGATTTGCATTAAAAATAAGGACAAATTTGACATATTGCAAAAATTGCAAATTCTCATAAGCGTGGACCTATCAGATTCAGCCGATTTTTTAGGGTTTTGGTTTAGATGCTATTTCTAATATTAACACTATAATACTAGTGCCATGATGTATTTATTATGTATTTTTGGCTGACTTTCTATTATATGAACAAAAAATAAGCACAAATTTTACATATTGCAAAAATTGCAAATTCTCATGAGCGCTGACCTATCAGATTTAGCCGATTTTTTAGGGTTTTGGTTTAGATGCTATTTCTAATATTTACACTATAATACTGGAGCCATGATGTATTTATTATGTATTTTTGGCTGAGTTTCTATGATTTGAATAAACATAAGGACAATTATGACATATTCCAAAATTGCAAATTCTCATGAGCGCGGACCAATCAGATTTAACCGATTTTTTAGGGTTTTGGTTTAGATGCTATTTCTAATATTTACACTATAATACTAGTGCCATGATGTATTTATTATGTATTTTTGGCTGAATTTCTATGATTTGAACATAAAATAAGCACAAATTTGACATATTGCAAAAATTGCAAATTCTCATGAGCGCGGACCTATCAGATTTAGCCGATTTTTTAGGGTTTTGGTTTAGATGCTATTTCTAATATTTACACTATAATACTAGTGCCATGATGTATTTATTATGTATTTTTGGCTGAATTTCTATGATTTGAACATAAAATAAGCACAAATTTGACATATTGCAAAAATTGCAAATTCTCATGAGCGCAGACCTATCAGATTTAGCCGATTTTTTAGGGTTTTGGTTTAGATGCTATTTCTAATATTTACACTATAATACTAGTGCCATGATGTATTCATTATGTATTTTTGGCTGACTTTCTATGATTTGAATAAAAAATAAGGACAATTTTGACATATGGCAAAAATTGCAAATCTCATGTGCGCGGACCTATCAGATTCAGCCGATTTTTTAGGGTTTTGGTTTAGATGCTATTTCTAATATTTACACTATAATACTAGTGCCATGATGTATTCATTATGTATTTTTGGCTGACTTTCTATTATATGAACATAAAATAAGCACAAATTTGACATATTGCAAAAATTGCAAATTCTCATGAGCGCTGACCTATCAGATTTAGCCGATTTTTTAGGGTTTTGGTTTAGATGCTATTTCTAATATTTACACTATAATACTAGTGCCATGATGTATTTATTATGTATTTTTGGCTGACTTTCTATGATTTGAACATAAAATGAGCACAAATTTTGACATATTGCAAAAATTGCAAATTCTCATGACCGCGGACCTATCAGATTTAGCCGATTTTTTAGGGTTTTGGTTTAGATGCTATTTCTAATATTTACACTATAATACTAGTGCCATGATGTATTTATTATGTATTTTTGGCTGAATTTCTATTATATGAACAAAAAATAAGGACAAATTTGACATATTGCAAAAATGTAAAATTCTCATGACCGCGGACCTATCAGATTCAGCCGATTTTTTAGGGTTTTGGTTTAGATGCTATTTCTAATATTTACACTATAATACTAGGGCCATGATGTATTTACTATGTATTTTTGGCTGAATTTCTATTATTTGAACATAAAATAAGCACAAATTTGACATATTGCAAAAATTGCAAATTCTCATGAGCGCGGACCTATCAGATTTAGCCGATTTTTTAGGGTTTTGGTTTAGATGCTATTTCTAATATTTACACTATAATACTAGTGCCATGATGTATTTATTATGTATTTTTGGCTGAATTTCTATTATATGAACAAAAAATAAGAACAAATTTGACATATTGCAAAAATTGCAAATTCTCATGAGCGCTGACCTATCAGATTTAGCCGATTTTTTAGGGTTTTGGTTTAGATGCTATTTCTAATATTTACACTATAATACTAGTGCCATGATGTATTTATTATGTATTTTTGGCTGAATTTCTATGATTTGAACATAAAATAAGCACAAATTTGACATATTGCAAAAATTGCAAATTCTCATGAGCGCGGACCTATCAGATTTAGCCGATTTTTTAGGGTTTGGGTTTAGATGCTATTTCTAATATTTACACTATAATACTAGTGCCATGATGTATTCATTATGTATTTTTGGCTGACTTTCTATGATTTGAATAAAAAATAAGGACAATTTTGACATATGGCAAAAATTGCAAATCTCATGTGCGCGGACCTATCAGATTCAGCCGATTTTTTAGGGTTTTGGTTTAGATGCTATTTCTAATATTTACACTATAATACTAGTGCCATGATGTATTCATTATGTATTTTTGGCTGACTTTCTATTATATGAACATAAAATAAGCACAAATTTGACATATTGCAAAAATTGCAAATTCTCATGAGCGCTGACCTATCAGATTTAGCCGATTTTTTAGGGTTTTGGTTTAGATGCTATTTCTAATATTTACACTATAATACTAGTGCCATGATGTATTTATTATGTATTTTTGGCTGAATTTCTATTATATGAACAAAAAATAAGGACAAATTTGACATATTGCAAAAATTGAAAATTCTCATGAGCGCGGACCTATCAGATTTAGCCGATTTTTTAGGGTTTTGGTTTAGATGCTATTTCTTATATTTACACTATAATACTAGGGCCATGATGTATTTACTATGTATTTTTGGCTGAATTTCTATGATTTGAACATAAAATAAGCACAAATTTGACATATTGCAAAAATTGCAAATTCTCATGAGCGCGGACCTATCAGATTTAGCCGATTTTTTAGGGTTTTGGTTTAGATGCTATTTCTAATATTTACACTATAATACTAGTGCCATGATGTATTTATTATGTATTTTTGGCTGACTTTCTATTATATGAACAAAAAATAAGAACAAATTTGACATATTGCAAAAATTGCAAATTCTCATGAGCGCTGACCTATCAGATTTAGCCGATTTTTTAGGGTTTTGGTTTAAATGCTATTTCTAATATTTACACTATAATACTAGTGCCATGATGTATTTACTATGTATTTTTGGCTTAATTTCTATGATTTGAACATAAAATAAGCACAAATTTGACATATTGCAAAAATTGCAAATTCTCATGAGCGCGGACCTATCAGATTTAGCCGATTTTTTAGGGTTTTGGTTTAGATGCTATTTCTAATATTTACACTATAATACTAGTGCCATGATGTATTTATTATGTATTTTTGGCTGAATTTCTATGATTTGAACATAAAATAAGCACAAATTTGACATATTGCAAAAATTGCACATTCTCATGAGCGCAGACCTATCAGATTTAGCCGATTTTTTAGGGTTTTGGTTTAGATGCTATTTCTAATATTTACACTATAATACTAGTGCCATGATGTATTCATTATGTATTTTTGGCTGACTTTCTATGATTTGAATAAAAAATAAGGACAATTTTGTCATATGGCAAAAATTGCAAATCTCATGTGCGCGGACCTATCAGATTCAGCCGATTTTTTAGGGTTTTGGTTTAGATGCTATTTCTAATATTTACACTATAATACTAGTGCCATGATGTATTCATTATCTATTTTTGGCTGACTTTCTATTATATGAACAAGAAATAAGCACAAATTTGACATATTGCAAAAATTGCAAATTCTCATGAGCGCGGACCTATCAGATTTAGCCGATTTTTTAGGGTTTTGGTTTAGATGCTATTTCTAATATTTACACTATAATACTAGTGCCATGATGTATTTATTATGTATTTTTGGCTGACTTTCTATGACTTGAACATAAAATGAGCACAAATTTTACATATTGCAAAAATTGCAAATTCTCATGAGCGCGGACCTATCAGATTTAGCCGATTTTTTAGGGTTTTGGTTTAGATGCTATTTCTAATATTTACACTATAATACTAGTGCCATGATGTATTTATTATGTATTTTTGGCTGAATTTCTATTATATGAACAAAAAATAAGGACAAATTTGACATATTGCAAAAATTGAAAATTCTCATGACCGCGGACCTATCAGATTCAGCCGATTTTTTAGGGTTTTGGTTTAGATGCTATTTCTAATATTTACACTATAATACTAGGGCCATGATGTATTTACTATGTATTTTTGGCTGAATTTCTATTATTTGAACATAAAATAAGCACAAATTTGACATATTGCAAAAATTGCAAATTCTCATGAGCGCGGACCTATCAGATTTAGCCGATTTTTTAGGGTTTTGGTTTAGATGCTATTTCTAATATTTACACTATAATACTAGTGCCATGATGTATTCATTATGTATTTTTGGCTGACTTTCTATGATTTGCATTAAAAATAAGGACAAATTTGACATATTGCAAAAATTGCAAATTCTCATAAGCGTGGACCTATCAGATTCAGCCGATTTTTTAGGGTTTTGGTTTAGATGCTATTTCTAATATTAACACTATAATACTAGTGCCATGATGTATTTATTATGTATTTTTGGCTGACTTTCTATTATATGAACAAAAAATAAGCACAAATTTTACATATTGCAAAAATTGCAAATTCTCATGAGCGCTGACCTATCAGATTTAGCCGATTTTTTAGGGTTTTGGTTTAGATGCTATTTCTAATATTTACACTATAATACTGGAGCCATGATGTATTTATTATGTATTTTTGGCTGAGTTTCTATGATTTGAATAAACATAAGGACAATTATGACATATTCCAAAATTGCAAATTCTCATGAGCGCGGACCAATCAGATTTAACCGATTTTTTAGGGTTTTGGTTTAGATGCTATTTCTAATATTTACACTATAATACTAGTGCCATGATGTATTTATTATGTATTTTTGGCTGAATTTCTATGATTTGAACATAAAATAAGCACAAATTTGACATATTGCAAAAATTGCAAATTCTCATGAGCGCGGACCTATCAGATTTAGCCGATTTTTTAGGGTTTTGGTTTAGATGCTATTTCTAATATTTACACTATAATACTAGTGCCATGATGTATTTATTATGTATTTTTGGCTGAATTTCTATGATTTGAACATAAAATAAGCACAAATTTGACATATTGCAAAAATTGCACATTCTCATGAGCGCAGACCTATCAGATTTAGCCGATTTTTTAGGGTTTTGGTTTAGATGCTATTTCTAATATTTACACTATAATACTAGTGCCATGATGTATTCATTATGTATTTTTGGCTGACTTTCTATGATTTGAATAAAAAATAAGGACAATTTTGACATATTGCCAAAATTGCAAATCTCATGTGCGCGGACCTATCAGATTCAGCCGATTTTTTAGGGTTTTGGTTTAGATGCTATTTCTAATATTTACACTATAATACTAGTGCCATGATGTATTCATTATCTATTTTTGGCTGACTTTCTATTATATGAACATAAAATAAGCACAAATTTGACATATTGCAAAAATTGCAAATTCTCATGAGCGCTGACCTATCAGATTTAGCCGATTTTTTAGGGTTTTGGTTTAGATGCTATTTCTAATATTTACACTATAATACTAGTACCATGATGTATTTATTATGTATTTTTGGCTGAATTTCTATGATTTGAACATAAAATGAGCACAAATTTTACATATTGCAAAAATTGCAAATTCTCATGAGCGCGGACCTATCAGATTTCGCCGATTTTTTAGGGTTTTGGTTTAGATGCTATTTCTAATATTTACACTATAATACTAGTGCCATGATGTATTTATTATGTATTTTTGGCTGAATTTCTATTATATGAACAAAAAATAAGGACAAATTTGACATATTGCAAAAATGTAAAATTCTCATGACCGCGGACCTATCAGATTCAGCCGATTTTTTAGGGTTTTGGTTTAGATGCTATTTCTAATATTTACACTATAATACTAGGGCCATGATGTATTTACTATGTATTTTTGGCTGAATTTCTATTATTTGAACATAAAATAAGCACAAATTTGACATATTGCAAAAATTGCAAATTCTCATGAGCGCGGACCTATCAGATTTAGCCGATTTTTTAGGGTTTTGATTTAGATGCTATTTCTAATATTTACACTATAATACTAGTGCCATGATGTATTCATTATGTATTTTTGGCTGACTTTCTATGATTTGCATTAAAAATAAGGACAAATTTGACATATTGCAAAAATTGCAAATTCTCATAAGCGTGGACCTATCAGAGTCAGCCGATTTTTTAGGGTTTTGGTTTAGATGCTATTTCTAATATTTACACTATAATACTAGTGCCATGATGTATTTATTATGTATTTTTGGCTGACTTTCTATTATATGAACAAAAAATAAGCACAAATTTGACATATTGCAAAAATTGCAAATTCTCATGAGCGCTGACCTATCAGATTTAGCCGATTTATTAGGGTTTTGGTTTAGATGCTATTTCTAATATTTACACTATAATACTAGTGCCATGATGTATTTATTATGTATTTTTGGCTGACTTTCTATGATTTGAATAAACATAAGGACAATTATGACATATTCCAAAATTGCAAATTCTCATGAGCGCGGACCAATCAGATTTAGCCGATTTTTTAGGGTTTTGGTTTAGATGCTATTTCTAATATTTACACTATAATACTAGTGCCATGATGTATTTATTATGTATTTTAGGCTGAATTTCTGTTATTTGAACATAAAATAAGCACAAATTTGACATATTGCAAAAATTGCAAATTCTCATGAGCGCGGACCTATCAGATTTAGCCGATTTTTTAGGGTTTTGGTTTAGATGCTATTTCTAATATTTACACTATAATACTAGTGCCATGATGTATTTATTATGTATTTTTGGCTCAATTTCTATGATTTGAACATAAAATAAGCACAAATTTGACATATTGCAAAAATTGCAAATTCTCATGAGCGAGGACCTATCAGATTTGGCCGATTTTGTAGGGTTTTGGTGTAGATGCTATTTCTAATATTTACACTATAATACTAGTGCCATGATGTATTTATTATGTATTTTTGGCTGACTTTCTATGATTTGAACATAAAATAAGCACAAATTTGACATATTGCAAAAATTGCAAATTCTCATGAGCGCGGACCTATCAGATTTAGCCGATTTTTTAGGGTTTTGGTTTAGATGCTATTTCTAATATTTACACTATAATACTAGTGCCATGATGTATTTATTATGTATTTTTGGCTGAATTTATATTATATGAACAAAAAATAAGAACAAATTTGACATATTGCAAAAATTGCAAATTCTCATGAGCGCTGACCTATCAGATTTAGCCGATTTTTTAGGGTTTTGGTTTAGATGCTATTTCTAATATTTACACTATAATACTAGTGCCATGATGTATTTATTATGTATTTTTGGCTGAATTTCTATGATTTGAACATAAAATAAGCACAAATTTGACATATTGCAAAAATTGAAAATTCTCATGACCGCGGACCTATCAGATTCAGCCGATTTTTTAGGGTTTTGGTTTAGATGCTATTTCTAATATTTACACTATAATACTAGTGCCATGATGTATTTATTATGTATTTTTGGCTGACTTTCTATTATATGAACAAAAAATAAGCACAAATTTGACATATTGCAAAAATTGCAAATTCTCATGAGCGCTGACCTATCAGATTTAGCCGATTTTTTAGGGTTTTGGTTTAGATGCTATTTCTAATATTTACACTATAATACTGGTGCCATGATGTATTTATTATGTATTTTTGGCTGACTTTCTATGATTTGAATAAACATAAGGACAATTATGACATATTCCAAAATTGCAAATTCTCATGAGCGCGGACCTATCAGATTTAGCCGATTTTTTAGGGTTTTGGTTTAGATGCTATTTCTAATATTTACACTATAATACTAGTGCCATGATGTATTTATTATGTATTTGTGGCTCACTTTCTATGATTTGAACATAAAATAAGCACAAATTTGACATATTGCAAAAATTGCATATTCTCATGAGCGCGGACCTATCAGATTTAGCCGATTTTTTAGGATTTTGGTTTAGATGCTATTTCTCATATTTACACTATAATACTAGTGCCATGATGTATTTATTATGTATTTTTGGCTGAATTACTATGATTTGAACAAAAAATAAGAACAAATTTTACATATTGCAAAAATTGCAAATTCTCATGAGCGCGGACCTATCAGATTTAGCCGATTTTTTAGGGTTTGTTTTAGATGCTATTTCTAATATTTACACTATAATACTAGTTCCATGATGTATTTATTATGTATTTTAGGCTGAATTTCTGTGATTTGAACATAAAATAAGCACAAATTTGACATATTGCAAAAATTGCAAATTCTCATGAGCGCGGACCTATCAGATTCAGCCGATTTTTTAGGGTTTTGGTTTAGATGCTATTTCTAATATTTACACTATAATACTAGTTCCATGATGTATTTATTATGTATTTTTGGCTGAATTTCTATTATATGAACAAAAAATAAGAACAAATTTGACATATTGCAAAAATTGCAAATTCTCATGAGCGCTGACCTATCAGATTTAGCCGATTTTTTAGGGTTTTGGTTTAGATGCTATTTCTAATATTTACACTATAATACTAGTGCCATGATGTATTTATTATGTATTTTTTGCTGAATTTCTATGATTTGAACATAAAATAAGCACAAATTTGACATATTGCAAAAATTGCAAATTCTCATGAGCGCGGACCTATCAGATTTAGCCTATTTTTTAGGGTTTTGGTTTAGATGCTATTTCTAATATTTACACTATAATACTAGTGCCATGATGTATTTATTATGTATTTTTGGCTGAATTTCTATGATTTGAACATAAAATAAGCAAAAATTTGACATATTGCAAAAATTGCAAATTCTCATGAGCGCGGACCTATCAGATTTAGCCGATTTTTTAGGGTTTTGGTTTAGATGCTATTTCTTATATTTACACTATAATACTAGTGCCATGATGTATTCATTATGTATTTTTGGCTGACTTTCTATGATTTTCATAAAAAATAAGGACAAATTTGACATATTGCAAAAATTGCAAATTCTCATGAGCGCGGACCTATCAGATTTAGCCGATTTTTTAGGGTTTTGGTTTAGATGCTATTTCTAATATTTACACTATAATACTAGTGCCATGATGTATTTATTATGTATTTTTTGCTGACTTTCTATGATTTGAATAAACATAAGGACAATTTTGACATATTGCAAAAATTGCAAATTCTCATGAGCGCGGACCTATCAGATTCAGCCGATTTTTTAGGGTTTTGGTTTAGATGCTATTTCTAATATTTACACTATAATACTAGTGCCATGATGTATTTATTATGTATTTTTGGCTGACTTTCTATGATTTGAACATAAAATGAGCACAAATTTTACATATTGCAAAAATTGCAAATTCTCATGAGCGCGGACCTATCAGATTTAGCCGATTTTTTAGGGTTTTGGTTTAGATGCTATTTCTAATATTTACACTATAATACTAGTGCCATGATGTATTTATTATGTATTTTTGGCTGAATTTCTATTATATGAACAAAAAATAAGAACAAATTTGACATATTGCAAAAATTGCAAATTCTCATGAGCGCTGACCTATCAGATTTAGCCGATTTTTTAGGGTTTTGGTTTAGATGCTATTTCTAATATTTACACTATAATACTAGTGCCATGATGTATTTATTATGTATTTTTGGCTGAATTTCTATGATTTGAACATAAAATGAGCACAAATTTGACATATTGCAAAAATTGCAAATTCTCATGAGCGCGGACCTATCAGATTTAGCCGATTTTTTAGGGTTTTGGTTTAGATGCTATTTCTAATATTTACACTATAATACTAGTGCCATGATGTATTTATTATGTATTTTTGGCTGAATTTCTATTATATGAAGAAAAAATAAGGACAAATTTGACATATTGCAAAAATTGCAAATTCTCATGAGCGCGGACCTATCAGATTTAGCCGATTTTTTAGGGTTTTGGTTTAGATGCTATTTCTAATATTTACACTATAATACTAGTGCCATGATGTATTTATTATGTATTTTTGGCTAAATTTCTATTATATGAACAAAAAATAAGGACAAATTTGACATATTGCAAAAATTGAAAATTCTCATGAGCGCGGACCTATCAGATTCAGCCGATTTTTTAGGGTTTTGGTTTAGATGCTATTTCTAATATTTACACTATAATACTGGGGCCATGATGTATTTACTATGTATTTTTGGCTGAATTTCTATTATTTCAACATAAAATAAGCACACATTTGACATATTGCAAAAATTGCAAATTCTCATGAGCGCGGACCTATCAGATTTAGCCGATTTTTTAGGGTTTTGGTTTAGATGCTATTTCTTATATTTACACTATAATACTAGTGCCATGATGTATTTATTATGTATTTTTGGCTGAATTTCTATTATGTGAACAAAAAATAAGAACAAATTTGACATATTGCAAAAATTGCAAATTCTCATGAGCGCTGACCTATCAGATTTAGCCGATTTTTTAGGGTTTTGGTTTAGATGCTATTTCTAATATTTACACTATAATACTAGTGCCATGATGTATTTATTATGTATTTTTGGCTGAATTTCTATTATTTGAACATAAAATGAGCACAAATTTTACATATTGCAAAAATTGCAAATTCTCATGAGCGCGGACCTATCAGATTTAGCCGATTTTTTAGGGTTTGTTTTAGATGCTATTTCTAATATTTACACTATAATACTAGTTCCATGATGTATTTATTATGTATTTTAGGCTGAATTTCTGTGATTTGAACATAAAATAAGCACAAATTTGACATATTGCAAAAATTTAAAATTCTCATGAGCGCAGACCTATCAGATTTAGCCGATTTTTTAGGGTTTTGGTTTAGATGCTATTTCTAATATTTACACTATAATACTAGTGCCATGATGTATTCATTATGTATTTTTGGCTGAATTTCTATTATTTGAATAAAAAATAAGGACAATTTTGACATAATACAAAAATTGCAAATCTCATGAGCGCGGACCTATCAGATTCAGCCGATTTTTTAGAGTTTTGGTTTAGATGCTATTTCTAATATTTACACTATAATACTAGTGCCATGATGTATTCATTATGTATTTTTGGCTGACTTTCTATTATATGAACATAAAATAAGCACAAATTTTACATATTGCAAAAATTGCAAATTCTCATGAGCGCTGACCTATCAGATTTAGCCGATTTTGTAGGGTTTTGGTTTAGATGCTATTTCTAATATTTACACTATAATACTAGTGCCATGATGTATTTATTATGTATTTTTGGCTGAATTTCTATGATTTGAACATAAAATGAGCACAAATTTTACATATTGCAAAAATTGCAAATTCTCATGAGCGCGGACCTATCAGATTTAGCCGATTTTTTAGGGTTTTGGTTTAGATGCTATTTCTAATATTTACACTATAATACTAGTGCCATGATGTATTTATTATGTATTTTTGGCTGAATTTCTATTATATGAACAAAAAATAAGGACAAATTTGACATATTGCAAAAATTGAAAATTCTCATGAGCGCGGACCTATCAGATTCAGCCGATTTTTTAGGGTTTTGGTTTAGATGCTATTTCTAATATTTACACTATAATACTAGGGCCATGATGTATTTACTATGTATTTTTGGCTGAATTTCTATTATTTGAACATAAAATAAGCACAAATTTGACATATTGCAAAAATTGCAAATTCTCATGAGCGCGGACCTATCAGATTTAGCCGATTTTTTAGGGTTTTGGTTTAGATGCTATTTCTAATATTTAAACTATAATACTAGTGCCATGATTTATTTATTATGTATTTTTGGCTCACTTTCTATGATTTGAACATAAAATAAGCACAAATTTGACATATTGCAAAAATTGCATATTCTCATGAGCGTGGACCTATCAGATTTAGCCGATTTTTTAGGGTTTTGGTTTAGATGCTATTTCTCATATTTACACTATAATACTAGTGCCATGATGTATTTATTATGTATTTTTTGCTGACTTTCTATGATTTGAATAAACATAAGGACAATTTTGACATATTTCAAAATTGCAAATTCTCATGAGCGCGGACCTATCAGATTTAGCCGATTTTTTAGGGTTTTGGTTTAGATGCTGTTTCTAATATTTACACTATAATACTAGTGCAATGATGTATTTATTATGTATTTTTGGCTCACTTTCTATGATTTGAACATAAAATAAGCACAAATTTGACATATTGCAAAAATTGCATATTCTCATGAGCGCGGACCTATCAGATTTAGCCGATTTTTTAGGATTTTGGTTTAGATGCTATTTCTCATATTTACACAATAATACTAGTGCCATGATGTATTTATTATGTATTTTTGGCTGAATTTCTATGATTTGACCATAAAATAAGCACAAATTTGACATATTGCAAAAATTGCAAATTCTCATGAGCGCAGACCTATCAGATTTAGCCGATTTTTTAGGGTTTTGGTTTAGATGCTATTTCTAATATTTACACTATAATACTAGTGCCATGATGTATTCATTATGTATTTTTGGCTGACTTTCTATGATTTGAATAAAAAATAAGGACAATTTTGACATATTGCAAAATTTGCAAATCTCATGAGCGCGGACCTATCAGATTCAGCCGATTTTTTAGGGTTTTGGTTTAGATGCTATTTCTAATATTTACACTATAATACTAGTGCCATGATGTATTTATTATGTATTTTGTGCTGACTTTCTATGATTTGAATAAACATAAGGACAATTTTGACATATTTCAAAATTGCAAATTCTCATGAGCGCGGACCAATCAGATTTAGCCGATTTTTTAGGGTTTTGGTTTAGATGCTATTTCTAATATTTACACTATAATACTAGTGCCATGATGTATTTATTATGTATTTTTGGCTTAATTACTATGATTTGAACAAAAAATAAGAACAAATTTTACATATTGCAAAAATTGCAAATTCTCATGAGCGCGGACCTATCAGATTTAGCCAATTTTTTAGGGTTTGTTTTAGATGCTATTTCTAATATTTACACTATAATACTAGTTCCATGATGTATTTATTATGTATTTTTGGCTCAATTTCTATGATTTGAACATAAAATAAGCACAAATTTGACATATTGCAAAAATTGCAAATTCTCATGAGCGCGGACCTATCAGATTTAGCCGATTTTTTAGGGTTTTGGTTTGGATGCTATTTCTAATATTTACACTATAATACTAGTGCCATGATGTATTCATTATGTATTTTTGGCTGAATTTCTATTATTTGAATAAAAAATAAGGACAATTTTGACATATTTCAAAATTGCAAATCTCATGAGCGCGGACCTATCAGATTCAGCCGATTTTTTAGGGTTTTGGTTTAGATGCTATTTCTAATATTTACCCTATAATACTAGGGCCATGATGTATTTATTATGTATTTTTGGCTGACTTTCTAGGATTTGAATAAACATAAGGACAATTTTGACATATTCCAAAATTGCAAATTCTCATGAACGCGGACCTATCAGATTTAGCCGATTTTTTAGGGTTTTGGTTTAGATGCTATTTCTAATATTTACACTATAATACTAGTGCCATGATGTATTTATTATGTATTTTTGGCTTAATTTCTATGATTTGAACATAAAATAAGCACAAATTTGACATATTGCAAAAATTGCAAATTCTCATGAGCGCGGACCTATCAGATTCAGCCGATTTTTTAGGGTTTTGGTTTAGATGCTATTTCTAATATTTACACTATAATACTAGTGCCATGATGTATTTATTATGTATTTTTGGCTGAATTTCTATTATATGAACAAAAAATAAGGACAAATTTGACATATTGCAAAAATTGAAAATTCTCATGAGCGTGGACCTATCAGATTTAGCCGATTTTTTAGGATTTTGGTTTAGATGCTATTTCTCATATTTACACTATAATACTAGTGCCATGATGTATTTATTATGTATTTTTTGCTGACTTTCTATGATTTGAATAAACATAAGGACAATTTTGACATATTTCAAAATTGCAAATTCTCATGAGCGCGGACCAATCAGATTTAGCCGATTTTTTAGGGTTTTGGTTTAGATGCTGTTTCTAATATTTACACTATAATACTAGTGCCATGATGTATTTATTATGTATTTTTGGCTCACTTTCTATGATTTGAACATAAAATAAGCACAAATTTGACATATTGCAAAAATTGCATATTCTCATGAGCGCGGACCTATCAGATTTAGCCGATTTTTTAGGATTTTGGTTTAGATGCTATTTCTCATATTTACACTATAATACTAGTGCCATGATGTATTTATTATGTATTTTTGGCTGAATTTCTATGATTTGACCATAAAATAAGCACAAATTTGACATATTGCAAAAATTGCAAATTCTCATGAGCGCAGACCTATCAGATTTAGCCGATTTTTTAGGGTTTTGGTTTAGATGCTATTTCTAATATGTACACTATAATACTAGTGCCATGATGTATTCATTATGTATTTTTGGCTGACTTTCTATGATTTGAATAAAAAATAAGGACAATTTTGACATATTGCAAAAATTGCAAATCTCATGAGCGCGGACCTATCAGATTCAGCCGATTTTTTAGGGTTTTGGTTTAGATGCTATTTCTAATATTTACACTATAATACTAGTGCCATGATGTATTTATTATGTATTTTGTGCTGACTTTCTATGATTTGAATAAACATAAGGACAATTTTGACATATTTCAAAATTGCAAATTCTCATGAGCGCGGACCAATCAGATTTAGCCGATTTTTTAGGGTTTTGGTTTAGATGCTATTTCTAATATTTACACTATAATACTAGTGCCATGATGTATTTATTATGTATTTTTGGCTGAATTACTATGATTTGAACAAAAAATAAGAACAAATTTTACATATTGCAAAAATTGCAAATTCTCATGAGCGCGGACCTATCAGATTTAGCCGATTTTTTAGGGTTTGTTTTAGATGCTATTTCTAATATTTACACTATAATACTAGTTCCATGATGTATTTATTATGTATTTAAGGCTTAAATTTCTGTGATTTGAAAATAAAATAAGCTCAAATTTTACATATTGCAAAAATTGAAAATTCTCATGAGCGCGGACCTATCAGATTCAGCCGATTTTTTAGGGTTTTGGTTTAGATGCTATTTCTAATATTTACACTATAATACTAGTTCCATGATGTATTTATTATGTATTTTTGGCTGAATTTCTATTATATGAACAAAAAATAAGAACAAATTTGACATATTGCAAAAATTGCAAATTCTCATGAGCGCTGACCTATCAGATTTAACCGATTTTTTAGGGTTTTGGTTTAGATGCTATTTCTAATATTTACACTATAATACTAGTGCCATGATGTATTTATTATGTATTTTTGGCTGAATTTCTATTATTTGAACAAAAAATAAGCACAAATTTTACATATTGCAAAAATTGCAAATTCTCATGAGCGCGGACCTATCAGATTTAGCCGATTTTTTAGGGTTTTGGTTTAGATGCTATTTCTAATATTTACACTATAATACTAGTGCCATGATGTATTTATTATGTATTTTTGGCTCAATTTCTATGATTTTAACATAAAATAAGCACAAATTTGACATATTGCAAAAATTGCAAATTCTCATGAGCGCAGACCTATCAGATTTAGCCGATTTTTTAGGGTTTTGGTTTAGATGCTATTTCTAATATTTACACTATAATACTAGTGCCATGATGTATTTATTATGTATTTTTGGCTGAATTTCTATTATTTTAATAAAAAATAAGGACAATTTTGACATATTGCAAAAATTGCAAATCTCATGAGCGCGGACCTATCAGATTCAGCCGATTTTTTAGGGTTTTGGTTTAGATGCTATTTCTAATATTTACACTATAATACTAGTGCCATGATGTATTTATTATGTATTTTAGGCTGAATTTCTATTATATGAACAAAAAATAAGGACAAATTTGACATATTGCAAAAATTGCAAATTCTCATGAGCGCGGACCTATCAGATTTAGCCGATTTTTTAGGGTTTTGGTTTAGATGCTATTTCTAATATTTACACTATAATACTAGGGCCATGATGTATTTACTATGTATTTTTGGCTGAATTTCTATTATTTGAACATAAAATAAGCACAAATTTGACATATTGCAAAAATTGCAAATTCTCATGAGCGCGGACCTATCAGATTTAGCCGATTTTTTAGGGTTTTGGTTTAGATGCTATTTCTAATATTTACACTATAATACTAGTTCCATGATGTATTTATTATGTATTTTTGGCTCAATTTCTATGATTTGAACATAAAATAAGCACAAATTTGACATATTGCAAAAATTGCAAATTCTCATGAGCGCAGACCTATCAGATTTAGCCGATTTTTTAGGGTTTTGGTTTGGATGCTATTTCTAATATTTACACTATAATACTAGTGCCATGATTTATTCATTATGTATTTTTGGCTGAATTTCTATTATTTGAATAAAAAATAAGGACAATTTTGACATATTGCAAAAATTGCAAATCTCATGAGCGCGGACCTATCAGATTCAGCCGATTTTTTAGGGTTTTGGTTTAGATGCTATTTCTAATATTTACCCTATAATACTAGTGCCATGATGTATTTATTATGTATTTTTGGCTGACTTTCTATGATTTGAATAAACATAAGGACAATTTTGACATATTCCAAAATTGGAAATTCTCATGAACGCGGACCTATCAGATTTAGCCGATTTTTTAGGGTTTTGGTTTAGATGCTATTTCTAATATTTACACTATAATACTAGTGCCATGATGTATTTATTATGTATTTTTGGCTTAATTTCTATGATTTGAACATAAAATAAGCACAAATTTGACATATTGCAAAAATTGGAAATTCTCATGAGCGCGGACCTATCAGATTCAGCCGATTTTTTAGGGTTTTGGTTTAGATGCTATTTCTAATATTTACACTATAATACTAGTGCCATGATGTATTTATTATGTATTTTTGGCTGAATTTCTATTATATGAACATAAAATAAGCACATATTTGACATATTGCAAAAATTGCAAATTCTCATGAGCGCTGACCTATCAGATTTAGCCGATTTTTTAGGGTTTTGGTTTAGATGCTATTTCTAATATTTACACTATAATACTAGTGCCATGATGTATTTATTATGTATTTTTGGCTGAATTTCTATGATTTGAACATAAAATGAGCACAAATTTTACATATTGCAAAAATTGCAAATTCTCATGAGCGCGGACCTATCAGATTTAGCCGATTTTTTAGGGTTTTGGTTTAGATACTATTTCTAATATTTAAACTATAATACTAGTGCCATGATGTATTTATTATGTATTTTTGGCTCACTTTCTATGATTTGAACATAAAATAAGCACAAATTTGACATATTGCAAAAATTGCATATTCTCATGAGCGTGGACCTATCAGATTTAGCCGATTTTTTAGGATTTTGGTTTAGATGCTATTTCTCATATTTACACTATAATACTAGTGCCATGATGTATTTATTATGTATTTTTTGCTGACTTTCTATGATTTGAATAAACATAAGGACAATTTTGACATATTTCAAAATTGCAAATTCTCATGAGCGCGGACCAATCAGATTTAGCCGATTTTTTAGGGTTTTGGTTTAGATGCTGTTTCTAATATTTACACTATAATACTAGTGCCATGATGTATTTATTATGTATTTTTGGCTCACTTTCTATGATTTGAACATAAAATAAGCACAAATTTGACATATTGCGAAAATTGCATATTCTCATGAGCGCGGACCTATCAGATTTAGCCGATTTTTTAGGATTTTGGTTTAGATGCTATTTCTCATATTTACACTATAATACTAGTGCCATGATGTATTTATTATGTATTTTTGGCTGAATTTCTATGATTTGACCATAAAATAAGCACAAATTTGACATATTGCAAAAATTGCAAATTCTCATGAGCGCAGACCTATCAGATTTAGCCGATTTTTTAGGGTTTTGGTTTAGATGCTATTTCTAATATTTACACTATAATACTAGTGCCATGATGTATTTATTATGTATTTTTGGCTGACTTTCTATGATTTGAATAAAAAATAAGGACAATTTTGACATATTGCAAAAATTGCAAATCTCATGAGCGCGGACCTATCAGATTCAGCCGATTTTTTAGGGTTTTGGTTTAGATGCTATTTCTAATATTTACACTATAATACTAGTGCCATGATGTATTTATTATGTATTTTGTGCTGACTTTCTATGATTTGAATAAACATAAGGACAATTTTGACATATTTCAAAATTGCAAATTCTCATGAGCGCGGACCAATCAGATTTAGCCGATTTTTTAGGGTTTTGGTTTAGATGCTATTTCTAATATTTACACTATAATACTAGTGCCATGATGTATTTATTATGTATTTTTGGCTGAATTACTATGATTTGAACAAAAAATAAGAACAAATTTTACATATTGCAAAAATTGCAAATTCTCATGAGCGCGGACCTATCAGATTTAGCCGATTTTTTAGGGTTTGTTTTAGATGCTATTTCTAATATTTACACTATAATACTAGTTCCATGATGTATTTATTATGTATTTTAGGATGAATTTCTGTGATTTGAAAATAAAATAAGCTCAAATTTTACATATTGCAAAAATTGAAAATTCTCATGAGCGCGGACCTATCAGATTCAGCCGATTTTTTAGGGTTTTGGTTTAGATGCTATTTCTAATATTTACACTATAATACTAGTGCCATGATGTATTTATTATGTATTTTTGGCTGAATTTCTATTATATGAACAAAAAATAAGAACAAATTTGACATATTGCAAAAATTGCAAATTCTCATGAGCGCTGACCTATCAGATTTAGCCGATTTTTTAGGGTTTTGGTTTAGATGCTATTTCTAATATTTACACAATAATACTAGTGCCATGATGTATTTATTATGTATTTTTGGCTGAATTTCTATTATTTGAACATAAAATAAGCACAAATTTTACATATTGCAAAAATTGCAAATTCTCATGAGCGCGGACCTATCAGATTTAGCCGATTTTTTAGGGTTTTGGTTTAGATGCTATTTCTAATATTTACACTATAATATAAGTGCCATGATGTATTTATTTTGTATTTTTGGCTCAATTTCTATGATTTGAACATAAAATAAGCACAAATTTGACATATTGCAAAAATTGCAAATTCTCATGAGCGCAGACCTATCAGATTTAGCCGATTTTTTAGGGTTTTGGTTTAGATGCTATTTCTAATATTTACACTATAATACTAGTGCCATGATGTATTTATTATGTATTTTTGGCTGAATTTCTATTATTTGAATAAAAAATAAGGACAATTTTGACATATTGCAAAAATTGCAAATCTCATGAGCGCGGACCTATCAGATTCAGCCGATTTTTTAGGGTTTTGGTTTAGATGCTATTTCTAATATTTACACTATAATACTAGTGCCATGATGTATTTATTATGTATTTTAGGCTGAATTTCTATTATATGAACAGAAAATAAGGACAAATTTGACATATTGCAAAAATTGAAAATTCTCATGAGCGCGGACCTATCAGATTCAGCCGATTTTTTAGGGTTTTGGTTTAGATGCTATTTCTAATATTTACACTATAATACTAGGGCCATGATGTATTTACTATGTATTTTTGGCTGAATTTCTATTATTTGAACATAAAATAAGCACAAATTTGACATATTGCAAAAATTGCAAATTCTCATGAGCGCGGACCTATCAGATTTAGCCGATTTTTTAGGGTTTTGGTTTAGATGCTATTTCTAATATTTAAACTATAATACTAGTGCCATGATGTATTTATTATGAATTTTTGGCTCACTTTCTATGATTTGAACATAAAATAAGCACAAATTTGACATATTGCAAAAATTGCATATTCTCATGAGCGTGGACCTATCAGATTTAGCCGATTTTTTAGGATTTTGGTTTAGATGCTATTTCTTATATTTACACTATAATACTAGTGCCATGATGTATTTATTAAGTATTTTTGGCTGACTTTCTATGATTTGAATAAACATAAGGACAATTTTGACATATTTCAAAATTGCATATTCTCATGAGCGCGGACCTATCAGATTTAGCCGATTTTTTAGGATTTTGGTTTAGATGCTATTTCTCATATTTACACTATAATACTAGTGCCATGATGTATTTATTATGTATTTTTGGCTGAATTTCTATGATTTGAACATAAAATAAGCACAAATTTGACATATTGCAAAAATTGCAAATTCTCATGAGCGCAGACCTATCAGATTTAGCCGATTTTTTAGGGTTTTGGTTTAGATGCTATTTCTAATATTTACACTATAATACTAGTGCCATGATGTATTCATTATGTATTTTTGGCTGACTTTCTATGATTTGAATAAAAAATAAGGACAATTTTGACATATTGCAAAAATTGCAAATCTCATGAGCGCGGACCTATCAGATTCAGCCGATTTTTTAGGGTTTTGGTTTAGATGCTATTTCTAATATTTACACTATAATACTAGTGCCATGATGTATTCATTATGTATTTTTGGCTGACTTTCTATTATATGAACATAAAATAAGCACAAATTTGACATATTGCAAAAATTGCAAATTCTCATGAGCGCGGACCTATCAGATTTAGCCGATTTTTTAGGGTTTTGGTTTAGATGCTATTTCTAATATTTACACTATAATACTAGTGCCATGATGTATTTATTATGTATTTTTGGCTGAATTTCTATTATATGAACAAAAAATAAGGACAAATTTGACATATTGCAAAAATTGAAAATTCTCATGAGCGCTGACCTATCAGATTTAGCCGATTTTTTAGGGTTTTGGTTTAGATGCTATTTCTAATATTTAAACTATAATACTAGGGCCATGATGTATTTATTATGTATTTTTGGCTGAATTTCTATGATTTGAACATAAAACAAGCACAAATTTTACATATTGCAAAAATTGCAAATTCTCATGAGCGCGGACCTATCAGATTTCGCCGATTTTTTAGGGTTTTGGTTTAGATGCTATTTCTAATATTTACACTATAATACTAGTGCCATGATGTATTTATTATGTATTTTTGGCTGAATGTCTGTGATTTGAACATAAAATAAGCACAATTTTTACATATTGCAAAAATTGCAAATTCTCATGAGCGCGGACCTATTAGATTTAGCCGATTTTTTAGGGTTTTGGTTTAGATGCTATTTCTAATATTTACACTATAATACTAGTTCAATGATGTATTTATTATGTATTTTAGGCTGAATTTCTGTGATTTGAACATAATATAAGCACAAATTTGAGATATTGCAAAAATTGCAAATTCTCATGAGCGCGGACCTATCAGATTTAGCCGATTTTTTAGGGTTTTGGTTTAGATGCTGTTTCTAATATTTACACTATAATACTAGTGCCATGATGTATTTTTTCTGTAGTTTTGGCTGAATTTCTATGATTTGAACATAAAATAAGAACAAATTTTACATATTGCAAAAATTGCATATTCTCATGAGCGCGGACCTATCAGATTTAGCCGATTTTTTAGGGTTTTGGTTTAGATGCTATTTCTAATATTTACCCTATAATACTAGTGTCATGATGTATTTATTATGTATTTTTGGCTGACTTTCTATGATTTGAATAAACGTAAGGACAATTTTGACATATTCCAAAATTGCAAATTCTCATGAGCGCGGACCTATCAGATTTAGCTGATTTTTTAGGGTTTTGGTTTAGATGCTATTTCTAATATTTACACTATAATACTAGTGCCATGATGTATTTATTATGTATTTTTCGCTGAATTTCTATTATATTAACAAAAAATAAGAACAAATTTTACATATTGCAAAAATTGCAAATTCTCATGAGCGCTGACCTATCAGATTTAGCCGATTTTTTAGGGTTTTGGTTTAGATGCTATTTCTAATATTTACACTATAATACTAGTGCCATGATGTATTTATTATGTATTTTTGGCTGAATTTCTATGATTTGAACATAAAATAAGCACAAATTTGACATATTGCAAAAATTGCAAATTCTCATGAGCGCGGACCTATCAGATTTAGCCGATTTTTTAGGGTTTTGGTTTAGATGCTATTTCTAATATTTACACTATAATACTAGTGCCATGATGTATTTATTATGTATTTTTGGCTGAATTTCTGTGATTTGAACATAAAATAAGCACAAATTTTACATATTGCAAAAATTGCAAATTCTCATGAGCGCGGACCTATCAGATTTAGCCGATTTTTTAGGGTTTTGGTTTAGATGCTATTTCTAATATTTAAACTATAATACTAGTGCCATGATGTATTTATTATGTATTTTAGGCTGAATTTCTGTGATTTGAACATAAAATAAGCACAAATTTGACATATTGCCAAAATTGCAAATTCTCATGAGCGCGGACCTATCAGATTTAGCCGATTTTTTAGGGTTTTGGTTTAGATGCTGTTTCTAATATTTACACTATAATACTAGTGCCATGATGTATTTTTTCTGTAGTTTTGGCTGAATTTCTATGATTTGAACATAAAATAAGAACAAATTTGACATATTGCAAAAATTGCATATTCTCATGAGCGCGGACCTATCAGATTTAGCCGATTTTTTAGGGTTTTGGTTTAGATGCTATTTCTAATATTTACTCTATAATACTAGTGCCATGATGTATTTATTATGTATTTTTGGCTGACTTTCTATGATTTTAATAAACATAAGGACAATTTTGACATATTCAAAAACTGCAAATTCTCATGAGCGCGGACCTATCAGATTTAGCTGATTTTTTAGGGTTTTGGTTTAGATGCTATTTCTAATATTTACACTATAATACTAGTGCCATGATGTATTTATTATGTATTTTTGGCTGAATATCTATTATATGAACAAAAAATAAGAACAAATTTGACATATTGCAAAAATTGCAAATTCTCATGAGCGCTGACCTATCAGATGTAGCCGATTTTTTAGGGTTTTGGTTTAGATGCTATTTCTAATATTTACACTATAATACTAGTGCCATGATGTATTTATTATGTATTTTTGGCTGAATTTCTATGATTTGAACATAAAATAAGCACAAATTTGACATATTGCAAAAATTGCAAATTCTCATGAGCGCGGACCTATCAGATTCAGCCGATTTTTTAGGGTTTTGGTTTAGATGCTATTTCTAATATTTACCCTATAATACTAGTGCCATGATGTATTTATTATGTATTTTTGGCTGACTTTCTATGATTTGAATAAACATAAGGACAATTTTGACATATTCCAAAATTGCAAATTCTCATGAGCGCGGACCTATCAGATTCAGCCGATTTTTTAGGGTTTTTGTTTAGATGCAATTTCTAATATTTACACTATAATACTAGGGCCATGATGTATTTACTATGTATTTTTGGCTGAATTTCTATTATTTGAACATAAAATAAGCACAAATTTGACATATTGCAAAAATTGCAAATTCTCATGAGCGCGGACCTATCAGATTTAGCCGATTTTTTAGGGTTTTGGTTTAGATGCTATTTCTAATATTTAAACTATAATACTAGTGCCATGATGTATTTATTATGTATTTTTGGCTGAATTTCTATGATTTGAACATAAAATAAGCACAAATTTGACATATTGCAAAAATTGCAAATTCTCATGAGCGCAGACCTATCAGATTTAGCCGATTTTTTAGGGTTTTGGTTTAGATGCTATTTCTAATATTTACACTATAATACTAGTGCCATGATGTATTTATTATGTATTTTTGGCTGAATTTCTATGATTTGAACATAAAATAAGCACAAATTTTACATATTGCAAAAATTGCAAATTCTCATGAGCGCGGACCTATCAGATTTAGCCGATTTTTTAGGGTTTTGGTTTAGATGCTATTTCTAATATTTACACTATAATACTAGTGCCATGATGTATTTATTATGTATTTAAGGCTGAATTTCTGTGATTTGAACATAAAATAAGCACAAATTTGACATATTGCAAAAATTGCAAATTCTGATGAGCGCGGACCTATCAGATTTAGCCGATTTTTTAGGGTTTTGGTTTAGATGCTGTTTCTAATATTTACACTATAATACTAGTGCCATGATGTATTTTTTATGTAGTTTTGGCTGAATTTCTATGATTTGAACATAAAATAAGCACAAATTTGACATATTGCAAAAATTGCATATTCTCATGAGCGCGGACCTATCAGATTAAGCGTATTTTTTAGGGTTTTGGTTTAGATGCTATTTCTAATATTTACCCTATAATACTAGTGCCATGATGTATTTATTATGTATTTTTGGCTGAATTTCTATGATTTGAACATAAAATAAGCACAAATTTGACATATTGCAAAAATTGCAAATTCTCATGATCGCGGACCTATCAGATTTAGCCGATTTTTTACGGTTTTGGTTTAGATGCTATTTCTAATATTTACACTATAATACTAGTGCCATGATGTATTTATTATGTATTTTTGGCTGAATTTCTATGATTTGAACATAAAATAAGCAAAAATTTGACATATTGCAAAAATTGGAAATTCTCATGAGCGCGCACCTATCAGATTCAGCCGATTTTTAGGGTTTTGGTTTACATGCTATTTCTAATATTTACACTATAATACTAGTGCCATGATGTATTTATTATGTATTTTGGGCTGAATTTATATTATGTGAACAAAAAAAAAGAACAAATTTGACATATTGCAAAAATTGCAAATTCTCATGAGCGCTGACCTATCAGATTTAGCCGATTTTTTAGGGTTTTGGTTTAGATGCTATTTCTAATATTTACACTATAATACTAGTGCCATGATGTATTTATTATGTATTTTTGGCTGACTTTCTATTATATGAACATGAAATAAGCACAAATTTGACATATTGCAAAAATTGCAAATTCTCATGAGCGCTGACCTATCAGATTTAGCCGATTTTTTTAAGGTTTTGGTTTAGATGCTATTTCTAATATTTACACTATAATACTAGTGCCATGATGTATTTATTATGTATTTTTGGCTGAATTTCTATGATTTGAAGATAAAATTAGCACAAATTTTACATATTGCAAAAATTGAAAATTCTCATGAGCGCGGACCTATCAGATTTAGCCGATTTTTTAGGGTTTTGGTTTAGATGCTATTTCTAATATTTACACTATAATACTAGTGCCATGATGTATTTATTATGTATTTTTGGCTGAATTTCTATTATATGAACAAAAAATAAGGACAAATTGGACATATTGCAAAAACTGCAAATTCTCATGAGCGCGGACCTATCAGATTCAGCCGATTTTTTAGGGTTTTGGTTTAGATTCTATTTCTAATATTTACACTATAATACTAGTGCCATGATGTATTTATTATGTATTTTTGGCTGAATTTCTATTATTTGAACATAAAATAAGAACACATTTTACATATTGCAAAAATTGCAAATTCTCATGAGCGCGGACCTATTAGATTTAGCCGATTTGTTAGAGTTTTGGTTTAGATGCTATTTCTAATATTTACACTATAATACTAGAGCCCTGATGTATTTATTATGTATTTTTGGCTGACTTTCTATGATTTGAATAAAAAATAAGGACAATTTTGACATATTGCAAAAATTGCAAATTCTCATGAGCGCGGACCTATCAGATTTAGCGTATTTTTTAGGGTTTTGGTTTAGATGCTATTTCTAATATTTACACTATAATACTAGTGCCATGATGTATTTATAATGTATTTTTGGCTGAATATCTGTGATTTGTACAAAAAATAAGAACACATTTGACATATTTCAAAAATTGCAAATTCTCATGAGCGCGGACCTATCAGATTTAGCGTATTTTTTAGGGTTTTGGTTTAGATGCTATTTCTAATATTTACACTATAATACTAGTGCCATGATGTATTTATTATGTATTTTTGGCTGAATTTCTATTATTTGAACATAAAATAAGCACAAATTTGACATATTGCAAAAATTGCATATTCTCATGAGCGCGGACCTATCAGATTTAGCCGATTTTTTAGGGTTTTGGTTTAGATGCTATTTCTAATATTTATTCTATAATACTAGTGCCATGATGTATTTATTATGTATTTGTGGCTGACTTTCTATGATTTGCATAAAAAATAAGGACAATTTTGACATATTGCAAAAATTGCAAATTCTCATGAGCGCGGACCTATCAGATTTAGCCGATTTTTTAGGGTTTTGGTTTAGATGCTATTTCTAATATGTACACCATAATACTAGTGCCATGATGTATTTATTATGTATTTTTGGCTGACTTTCTATGATTTGAATAAAAAATAAGGACAATTTTGACATATTGCAAAAATTGCAAATTCTCATGAGCGCGGACCTATCAGATTTAGCGTATTTTTTAGGGTTTTGGTTTAGATGCTATTTCTAATATTTACACTATAATACTAGTGCCATGATGTATTTATTATGTATTTTTGGCTTACTATCTATGATTTGAACAAAAAATAAGAACACATTTGACATATTGCAAAAATTGCAAATTTCCATGAGCGCGGACCTATCAGATTCAGCCGATTTTTTAGGGTTTTGGTTTAGATGCTATTTCTAATATTTACACTATAATACAAGTGCCATGATGTATTTATTATGTATTTTTGGCTGAATTTCTATTATTTGAACATAAAATAAGCACAAATTTGACATATTGCAAAAATTGCATATTCTCATGAGCGCGGACCTATCAGATTAAGCCGATTTTTTAGGGTTTTGGTTTAGATGCTATTTCTAATATTTACCCTATAATACTAGTGCCATGATGTATTTATTATGTATTTTTGGCTGACTTTCTATGATTTGAATAAACATAAGGACAATTTTGACATATTCCAAAATTGCAAATTCTCATGAGCGCGGACCTATCAGATTTAGCCGATTTTTTAGGGTTTTGGTTTAGATGCTATTTCTAATATTTACACTAGTGCCATGATGTATTTATTATGTATTTTTGGCTGAATTTCTATTATATGAACAAAAAATAAGCACAAATTTTACATATTGCAAAAATTGCAAATTCTCATGAGCGCGGACCTATCAGATTCAGCCGATTTTTTAGGGTTTTGGTTTAGATGCTATTTCTAATATTTACACTATAATACTAGTGCCATGATGTATTTATTATGTATTTTTGGCTGAATTTCTATTATATGAACAAAAAAAAAGAACAAATTTGACATATTGCAAAAATTGCAAATTCTCATGAGCGCTGACCTATCAGATTTAGCCGATTTTTTAGGGTTTTGGTTTAGATGCTATTTCTAATATTTACACTATAATACTAGTGCCATGATGTATTCATTATGTATTTTTGGCTGACTTTCTATTATATGAACATAAAATAAGCACAAATTTGACATATTGCAAAAATTGCAAATTCTCATGAGCGCTGACCTATCAGATTTAGCCGATTTTTTAGGGTTTTGGTTTAGATGCTATTTCTAATATTTACACTATAATACTAGTGCCATGATGTATTTATTATGTATTTTTGGCTGAATTTCTATGATTTGAACAAAAAATAAGAACACATTTGACATATTGCAAATATTGCAAATTCTCATGAGCGCGGACCTATCAGATTTAGCGTATTTTTTAGGGTTTTGGTTTAGATGCTATTTCTAATATTTACACTATAATACTAGTGCCATGATGTATTTATTATGTATTTTTGGCTGAATTTCTATTATTTGAACATAAAATAAGAACACATTTTACATATTGCAAAAATTGCAAATTCTCATGAGCGCGGACCTATTAGATTTAGCCGATTTGTTAGGGTTTTGGTTTAGATTCTATTTCTAATATTTACACTATAATACTAGAGCCCTGATGTATTTATTATGTATTTTTGGCTGACTTTCTATGATTTGAATAAAAAATAAGGACAATTTTGACATATTGCAAAAATTGCAAATTCTCATGAGCGCGGACCTATCAGATTTAGCGTATTTTTTAGGGTTTTGGTTTAGATGCTATTTCTAATATTTACACTATAATACTAGTGCCATGATGTATTTATAATGTATTTTTGGCTGAATATCTGTGATTTGTACAAAAAATAAGAACACATTTGACATATTTCAAATATTGCAAATTCTCATGAGCGCGGACCTATCAGATTTAGCGTATTTTTTAGGGTTTTGGTTTAGATGCTATTTCTAATATTTACACTATAATACTAGTGCCATGATGTATTTATTATGTATTTTTGGCTGAATTTCTATTATTTGAACATAAAATAAGCACAAATTTGACATATTGCAAAAATTGCATATTCTCATGAGCGCGGACCTATCAGATTTAGCCGATTTTTTAGGGTTTTGGTTTAGATGCTATTTCTAATATTTATTCTATAATACTAGTGCCATGATGTATTTATTATGTATTTGTGGCTGACTTTCTATGATTTGCATAAAAAATAAGGACAATTTTGACATATTGCAAAAATTGCAAATTCTCATGAGCGCGGACCTATCAGATTTAGCCGATTTTTTAGGGTTTTGGTTTAGATGCTATTTCTAATATGTACACCATAATACTAGTGCCATGATGTATTTATTATGTATTTTTGGCTGACTTTCTATGATTTGAATAAAAAATAAGGACAATTTTGACATATTGCAAAAATTGCAAATTCTCATGAGCGCGGACCTATCAGATTTAGCGTATTTTTTAGGGTTTTGGTTTAGATGCTATTTCTAATATTTACACTATAATACTAGTGCCATGATGTATTTATTATGTATTTTTGGCTTACTATCTATGATTTGAACAAAAAATAAGAACACATTTGACATATTGCAAAAATTGCAAATTTCCATGAGCGCGGACCTATCAGATTCAGCCGATTTTTTAGGGTTTTGGTTTAGATGCTATTTCTAATATTTACACTATAATACAAGTGCCATGATGTATTTATTATGTATTTTTGGCTGAATTTCTATTATTTGAACATAAAATAAGCACAAATTTGACATATTGCAAAAATTGCATATTCTCATGAGCGCGGACCTATAAGATTTAGCCGATTTTTTAGGATTTTGGTTTAGATGCTATTTCTCATATTTACACTATAATACTAGTGCCATGATGTATGTATTATGTATTGTTGGCTGACTTTCTATGATTTGAACATACAATAAGCACAAATTTTACATATTGCAAAAATTGAACATTCTCATGAGCGCAGACCTATCAGATTTAGCCGATTTTTTCGGGTTTTAGTTTAGATGCTATTTCTTATATTTACACTATAATACTAGACCTATGATGTATTTATTATGTATTTTTGGCTGACTTTCTATGATTTGAACAACAAATAAGGACAATTTTGACATATTGCAAAAATTGCAAATTCTCATGAGCGCGGACCTATCAGATTTAGCGTAATTTTTAGGGTTTTGGTTTAGATGCTATTTCTAATATTTACACTATAATACTAGTGCCATGATGTATTTATTATGTATTTTTGGCTTACTATCTATGATTTGAACAAAAAATAAGAACACATTTGACATATTGCAAAAATTGCAAATTTCCATGAGCGCGGACCTATCAGATTCAGCCGATTTTTTAGGGTTTTGGTTTAGATGCTATTTCTAATATTTACACTATAATACTAGTGCCATGATGTATTTATTATGTATTTTTGGCTGAATTTCTATGATTTGAACATAAAATAAGCACAAATTTGACATATTGCAAAAATTGCATATTCTCATGAGCGCGGACCTATCAGATTTAGCCGATTGTTTAGGATTTTGGTTTAGATGCTATTTCTCATATTTACACTATAATACTAGTGCCATGATGTATGTATTATGTATTGTTGACTGACTTTCTATGATTTGAATAAAAAATTAGGACAATTTTGACATATTGCAAAAATTGCAAATTCTCATGAGCGCGGACCTATCAGATTTAGCCGATTTTTTAGGGTTTTGGTTTAGATGCTATTTCTAATATGTACACTATAATACTAGTGCAATGATGTATTTATTATGTATTTTTGGCTGACTTTCTATGATTTGAATAAAAAATAAGAACAATTTTGACATATTGCAAAAATTGCAAATTCTCATGAGCGCGGACCTATCAGATTTAGCCGATTTTTTAGGGTTTTGGTTTAGATGCTATTTCTAATATTTACACTATAATACTAGTGCCATGATGTATGTATTATGTATTGTTGGCTGACTTTCTATGATTTGAACATAAAATAAGCACAAATTTTACATATTGCAAAAATTGAACATTCTCATGAGCGCAGACCTATCAGATTTAGCGTATTTTTTAGGGTTTTGGTTTAGATGCTATTTCTTATATTTACACTATAATACTAGACCCATGATGTATTTATTATGTATTTTTGGCTGACTTTCTATGATTTGAACAAAAAATAAGAACAAATTTGACATATTGCAAAAATTGCAAATTCTCATGAGCGCGGACCTATCAGATTTAGCCGATTTTTTAGGGTTTTGGTTTAGATGCTATTTCTAATATTTACACTATAATACTAGTGCCATGATGTATTTATTATGTATTTTTGGCTGAATATCTATGATTTGAACAAAAAATAAGAACACATTTGACATATTGCAAAAATTGCAAATTCTCATGAGCGCGGACCTATCAGATTGAGCGTATTTTTTAGGGTTTTGGTTTAGATGCTATTTCTAATATGTACACTATAATACTAGTGCCATGATGTATTTATTATGTATTTTTGGCTGAATTTCTATGATTTGAACATAAAATAAGCACAAATTTGACATATTGCAAAAATTGCATATTCTCATGAGCGCGGACCTATCAGATTTAGCCGATTTTTTAGGGTTTTGGTTTAGATGCTATTTCTAATATTTACACTATAATACTAGTGCCATGATGTATTTATTATGTATTTTTGCTGAATATCTATGATTTGAACAAAAAATAAGAACAAATTTTACATATTGCAAATATTGCAAATTCTCATGAGCGCGGACCTATCAGATTAAGCGTATTTTTTAGGGTTTTGGTTTAGATGCTATTTCTAATATTTACACTATAATACTAGTGCCATGATGTATTTATTATGTATTTTTGGCTGAATTTCTATGATTTGAACATAAAATAAGCACAAATGTGACATATTGCAAAAATTGCAAATTCCCATGAGCGCGGACCTATCAGATTTAGCCGATTTTTTAGGGTTTTGGTTTAGATGCTATTTCTAATATTTACACTATAATACTAGTGCCATGATGTATTTATTATGTATTTTTGGCTGACTTTCTATGATTTGAATAAAAAATAAGGACAATTTTGACATATTGCAAAAATTGCATATTCTCATGAGCGCGGACCTATCAGATTTAGCCGATTTTTTAGGGTTTTGGTTCAGATGCTATTTCTAATATTTATTCTATAATACTAGTGCCATGATGTATTTATTATGTATTTTTGGCTGACTTTCTATGATTTGAATAAAAAAAAAGGAATATTTTGTCATATTGCAAAAATTGCAAATTCTCATGAGCGCGGACCTATCAGATTTAGCCGATTTTTTAGGGTTTTGGTTTAGATGCTATTTCTAATATTTACACTATAATACTAGTGCCATGATGTATTTATTATGTATTTTTGGCTGAATTTCTATGATTTGAACAAAACATAAGAACAAATTTGACATATTGCAAAAATTGCATATTCTCATGAGCGCGGACCTATCAGATTCAGCCGATTTTTTAGGGTTTTCGTTTAGATGCTATTTCTAATATTTACACTATAATACTAGTGCCATGATGTATTTATTATGTATTTTTGGCTGAATTTCTATGATTTGAACATAAAATAAGCACAAATTTGACATATTGCAAAAATTGCATATTCTCATGAGCGCGGACCTATCAGATTTAGCCGATTTTTTAGGATTTTGGTTTAGATGCTATTTCTTATATTTACACTATAATACTAGTGCCATGATGTATTTATTATGTATTTTTGGCTGAATTACTATGATTTGAACAAAAAATAACAACAAATTTGACATATTGCAAAAATTGCAAATTCTCATGAGCGCGGACCTATCAGATTAAGCCGATTTTTTAGGGTTTTGGTTTAGATGCTATTTCTAATATTTACACTATAATACTAGTGCCATGATGTATTTATTATGTATTTTTGGCTGAATTTCTATGATTTGAACATAAAATAAGCACAAATTTGACATATTGCAAAAATTGCAAATTCTCATGAGCGCGGACCTATCAGATTCAGCCGATTTTTTAGGGTTTTGGTTTAGATGCTATTTCTAATATTTACACTAGTGCCATGATGTATTTATTATGTATTTTTGGCTGAATTTCTATTATATGAACAAAAAATAAGCACAAATTTTACATATTGCAAAAATTGCAAATTCTCATGAGCGCGGACCTATCAGATTCAGCAGATTTTTTAGGGTTTTGGTTTAGATGCTATTTCTAATATTTACACTATAATACTAGTGCCATGATGTATTTATTATGTATTTTTGGCTGAATTTCTATTATATGAACAAAAAAAAAGAACAAATTTGACATATTGCAAAAATTGCAAATTCTCATGAGCGCTGACCTATCAGATTTAGCCGATTTTTTAGGGTTTTGGTTTAGATGCTATTTCTAATATTTACACTATAATACTAGTGCCATGATGTATTCATTATGTATTTTTGGCTGACTTTCTATTATATGAACATAAAATAAGCACAAATTTGACATATTGCAAAAATTGCAAATTCTCATGAGCGCGGACCTATCAGATTTAGCCGATTTTTTAGGGTTTTGGTTTAGATGCTATTTCTAATATTTACACTATAATACTAGTGCCATGATGTATTTATTATGTATTTTTGGCTGAATTTCTATGATTTGAACAAAAAATAAGAACACATTTGACATATTGCAAATATTGCAAATTATCATGAGCGCGGACCTATCAGATTTAGCCGATTTTTTAGGGTTTTGGTTTAGATGCTATTTCTAATATTTACACTATAATACTAGTGCCATGATGTATTTATTATGTATTTTTGGCTGAATATCTATGATTTGAATAAAAAATAAGAACACATTTGACATATTGCAAAAATTGCAAATTCTCATGAGCGCGGACCTATTAGATTTAGCCGATTTGTTAGGGTTTTGGTTTAGATGCTATTTCTAATATTTACACTATAATACTAGAGCCCTGATGTATTTATTATGTATTTTTGGCTGACTTTCTATGATTTGAATAAAAAATAAGGACAATTTTGACATATTGCAAAAATTGCAAATTCTCATGAGCGCGGACCTATCAGATTTAGCGTATTTTTTAGGGTTTTGGTTTAGATGCTATTTCTAATATTTACACTATAATACTAGTGCCATGATGTATTTATTATGTATTTTTGGCTGAATTTCTATTATTTGAACATAAAATAAGCACAAATTTGACATATTGCAAAAATTGCATATTCTCATGAGCGCGGACCTATCAGATTTAGCCGATTTTTTAGGGTTTTGGTTTAGATGCTATTTCTAATATTTATTCTATAATACTAGTGCCATGATGTATTTATTATGTATTTGTGGCTGACTTTCTATGATTTGCATAAAAAATAAGGACAATTTTGACATATTGCAAAAATTGCAAATTCTCATGAGCGCGGACCTATCAGATTTAGCGTATTTTTTAGGGTTTTGGTTTAGATGCTATTTCTAATATGTACACCATAATACTAGTGCCATGATGTATTTATTATGTATTTTTGGCTGACTTTCTATGATTTGAATAAAAAATAAGGACAATTTTGACATATTGCAAAAATTGCAAATTCTCATGAGCGCGGACCTATCAGATTCAGCCGATTTTTTAGGGTTTTGGTTTAGATGCTATTTCTAATATTTACACTATAATACTAGTGCCATGATGTATTTATTATGTATTTTTGGCTTACTATCTATGATTTGAACAAAAAATAAGAACACATTTGACATATTGCAAAAATTGCAAATTTCCATGAGCGCGGACCTATCAGATTCAGCCGATTTTTTAGGGTTTTGGTTTAGATGCTATTTCTAATATTTACACTATAATACAAGTGCCATGATGTATTTATTATGTATTTTTGGCTGAATTTCTATTATTTGAACATAAAATAAGCACAAATTTGACATATTGCAAAAATTGCATATTCTCATGAGCGCGGACCTATCAGATTTAGCCGATTTTTTAGGATTTTGGTTTAGATGCTACTTCTCATATTTACACTATAATACTAGTGCCATGATGTATGTATTATGTATTGTTGGCTGACTTTCTATGATTTGAATAAAAGATTAGGACAAATTTTACATATTGCAAAAATTGCAAATTCTCATGAGCGCGGACCTATCAGATTTAGCCGATTTTTTAGGGTTTTGGTTTAGATGCTATTTCTAATATTTACACTATAATACTAGTGCCATGATGTATTCATTATGTATTTTTGGCTGACTTTCTATTATATGAACATAAAATAAGCACAAATTTGACATATTGCAAAAATTGCAAATTCTCATGAGCGCGGACCTATCAGATTTAGCCGATTTTTTAGGGTTTTGGTTTAGATGCTATTTCTAATATTTACACTATAATACTAGTGCCATGATGTATTTATTATGTATTTTTGGCTGAATTTCTATGATTTGAACAAAAAATAAGAACACATTTGACATATTGCAAATATTGCAAATTCTCATGAGCGCGGACCTATCAGATTTAGCCGATTTTTTAGGGTTTTGGTTTAGATGCTATTTCTAATATTTACACTATAATACTAGTGCCATGATGTATTTATTATGTATTTTTGGCTGAATATCTATGATTTGAATAAAAAATAAGAACACATTTGACATATTGCAAAAATTGCAAATTCTCATGAGCGCGGACCTATTAGATTTAGCCGATTTGTTAGGGTTTTGGTTTAGATGCTATTTCTAATATTTACACTATAATACTAGAGCCCTGATGTATTTATTATGTATTTTTGGCTGACTTTCTATGATTTGAATAAAAAATAAGGACAATTTTGACATATTGCAAAAATTGCAAATTCTCATGAGCGCGGACCTATCAGATTTAGCGTATTTTTTAGGGTTTTGGTTTAGATGCTATTTCTAATATTTACACTATAATACTAGTGCCATGATGTATTTATAATGTATTTTTGGCTGAATATCTGTGATTTGTACAAAAAATAAGAACACATTTGACATATTTCAAAAATTGCAAATTCTCATGAGCGCGGACCTATCAGATTTAGCGTATTTTTTAGGGTTTTGGTTTAGATGCTATTTCTAATATTTACACTATAATACTAGTGCCATGATGTATTTATTATGTATTTTTGGCTGAATTTCTATTATTTGAACATAAAATAAGCACAAATTTGACATATTGCAAAAATTGCATATTCTCATGAGCGCGGACCTATCAGATTTAGCCGATTTTTTAGGGTTTTGGTTTAGATGCTATTTCTAATATTTATTCTATAATACTAGTGCCATGATGTATTTATTATGTATTTGTGGCTGACTTTCTATGATTTGCATAAAAAATAAGGACAATTTTGACATATTGCAAAAATTGCAAATTCTCATGAGCGCGGACCTATCAGATTTAGCGTATTTTTTAGGGTTTTGGTTTAGATGCTATTTCTAATATGTACACTATAATACTAGTGCCATGATGTATTTATTATGTATTTTTGGCTTACTATCTATGATTTGAACAAAAAATAAGAACACATTTGACATATTGCAAAAATTGCAAATTTCCATGAGCGCGGACCTATCAGATTCAGCCGATTTTTTAGGGTTTTGGTTTAGATGCTATTTCTAATATTTACACTATAATACAAGTGCCATGATGTATTTATTATGTATTTTTGGCTGAATTTCTATTATTTGAACATAAAATAAGCACAAATTTGACATATTGCAAAAATTGCATATTCTCATGAGCGCGGACCTATCAGATTATGCCGATTTTTTAGGATTTTGGTTTAGATGCTACTTCTCATATTTACACTATAATACTAGTGCCATGATGTATGTATTATGTATTGTTGGCTGACTTTCTATGATTTGAATAAAAGATTAGGACAAATTTTACATATTGCAAAAATTGCAAATTCTCATGAGCGCGGACCTATCAGATTTAGCCGATTTTTTAGGGTTTTGGTTTAGATGCTATTTCTAATATGTACACTATAATACTAGTGCCATGATGTATTTATTATGTATTTTTGGCTGACTTTCTATGATTTGAATAAAAAATAAGAACAATTTTGACATATTGCAAAAATTGAAAATTCTCATGAGCGCGGACCTATCAGATTTAGCCGATTTTTTAGGGTTTTGGTTTAGATGCTATTTCTAATATTTACACTATAATACTAGTGCCATGATGTATTTATTATGTATTTTTAGCTTACTATCTATGATTTGAACAAAAAATAAGAACACATTTGACATATTGCAAAAATTGCAAATTCTCATGAGCGCGGACCTATCAGATTTAGCCGATTTTTTAGGGTTTTGGTTTAGATGCTATTTCTAATATTTACACTATAATACTAGTGCCATGATGTATTTATTATGTATTTTTGGCTGAATTTCTATGATTTGAATATAAAATAAGCACAAATTTGACATATTGCAAAAATTGCATATTCTCATGAGCGCGGACCTATCAGATTTAGCCGATTTTTTAGGATTTTGGTTTAGATGCTATTTCTCATATTTACACTATAATACTAGTGCCATGATGTATGTATTATGTATTGTTGGCTGACTTTCTATGATTTGAACATACAATAAGCACAAATTTTACATATTGCAAAAATTGAACATTCTCATGAGCGCAGACCTATCAGATTTCGCCGATTTTTTGGGGTTTTAGTTTAGATGCTATTTCTTATATTTACACTATAATACTAGACCCATGATGTATTTATTATGTATTTTTGGCTGACTTTCTATGATTTGAACAAAAAATAAGGACAATTTTGACATATTGCAAAAATTGCAAATTCTCATGAGCGCGGACCTATCAGATTTAGCGTAATTTTTAGGGTTTTGGTTTAGATGCTATTTCTAATATTTACACTATAATACTAGTGGCATGATGTATTTATTATGTATTTTTGGCTTACTATCTATGATTTGAACAAAAAATAAGAACACATTTGACATATTGCAAAAATTGCAAATTTCCATGAGCGCGGACCTATCAGATTAAGCCGATTTTTTAGGGTTTTGGTTTAGATGCTATTTCTAATATTTACACTATAATACAAGTGCCATGATGTAGTTATTATGTATTTTTGGCTGAATTTCTATGATTTGAACATAAAATAAGCACAAATTTGACATATTGCAAAAATTGCATATTCTCATGAGCGCGGACCTATCAGATTTAGCCGATTGTTTAGGATTTTGGTTTAGATGCTATTTCTCATATTTACACTATAATACTAGTGCCATGATGTATGTATTATGTATTGTTGACTGACTTTCTATGATTTGAATAAAAAATTAGGACAATTTTGACATATTGCAAAAATTGCAAATTCTCATGAGCGCGGACCTATCAGATTTAGCCGATTTTTTAGGGTTTTGGTTTAGATGCTATTTCTAATATGTACACTATAATACTAGTGCCATGATGTATTTATTATGTATTTTTGGCTGACTTTCTATGATTTGAATAAAAAATAAGAACAATTTTGACATATTGCAAAAATTGCAAATTCTCATGAGCGCGGACCTATCAGATTTAGCCGATTTTTTAGGGTTTTGGTTTAGATGCTATTTCTAATATTTACACTATAATACTAGTGCCATGATGTATGTATTATGTATTGTTGGCTGACTTTCTATTATTTGAACATAAAATAAGCACAAATTTTACATATTGCAAAAATTGAACATTCTCATGAGCGCGGACCTATCAGATTTAGCCGATTTTTTAGGGTTTTGGTTTAGATGCTATTTCTAATATGTACACTATAATACTAGTGCCATGATGTATTTATTATGTATTTTTGGCTGACTTTCTATGATTTGAATAAAAAATAAGAACAATTTTGACATATTGCAAAAATTGCAAATTCTCATGAGCGCGGACCTATCAGATTTAGCCGATTTTTTAGGGTTTTGGTTTAGATGCTATTTCTAATATTTACACTATAATACTAGTGCCATGATGTATGTATTATGTATTGTTGGCTGACTTTCTATGATTTGAACATAAAATAAGCACAAATTTTACATATTGCAAAAATTGAACATTCTCATGAGCGCAGACCTATCAGATTTAGCCGATTTTTTCGGGTTTTGGTTTAGATGCTATTTCTTATATTTACACTATAATACTAGACCCATGATGTATTTATTATGTATTTTTGGCTGACTTTCTATGATTTGAACAAAAAATAAGAACAAATTTGACATATTGCAAAAATTGCAAATTCTCATGAGCGCGGACCTATCAGATTTAGCCGATTTTTTAGGGTTTTGGTTTAGATGCTATTTCTAATATTTACACTATAATACTAGTGCCATGATGTATTTATTATGTATTTTTGGCTGAATATCTATGATTTGAACAAAAAATAAGAACACATTTGACATATTGCAAAAATTGCAAATTCTCATGAGCGCGGACCTATCAGATTGAGCGTATTTTTTAGGGTTTTGGTTTAGATGCTATTTCTAATATGTACACTATAATACTAGTGGCATGATGTATTTATTATGTATTTTTGGCTGAATTTCTATTATTTGAACATAAAATAAGCACAAATTTGACATATTGCAAAAATTGCATATTCTCATGAGCGCGGACCTATCAGATTTAGCCGATTTTTTAGGGTTTTGGTTTAGATGCTATTTCTCATATTTACACTATAATACTAGTGCCATGATGTATTTATTATGTATTTTTGGCTGACTTTCTATGATTTGAATAAAAAATAAGGACAATTTTGACATATTGCAAAAATTGCATATTCTCATGAGCGCGGACCTATCAGATTTAGCCGATTTTTTAGGGTTTTGGTTCAGATGCTATTTCTAATATTTATTCTATAATACTAGTGCCATGATGTATTTATTATGTATTTTTGGCTGACTTTCTATGATTTGAATAAAAAAAAAGGAATATTTTGTCATATTGCCAAAATTGCAAATTCTCATGAGCGCGGACCTATCAGATTTAGCCGATTTTTTAGGGTTTTGGTTTAGATGCTATTTCTAATATTTACACTATAATACTAGGACCATGATGTATTTATTATGTATTTTTGGCTGAATTTCTATGATTTGAACAAAACATAAGAACAAATTTGACATATTGCAAAAATTGCATATTCTCATGAGCGCGGACCTATCAGATTCAGCCGATTTTTTAGGGTTTTCGTTTAGATGCTATTTCTAATATTTACACTATAATACTAGTGCCATGATGTATTTATTATGTATTTTTGGCTGAATTTCTATGATTTGAACATAAAATAAGCACAAATTTTACAGATTGCAAAAATTGCAAATTCTCATGAGCGCGGACCTATCAGATGTAGCCGATTTTTTAGGGTTTTGGTTTAGATGCTATTTCGTAAATTTACACTATAATACTAGACCCATGATGTATTTATTATGTATTTTTGGCTGAATTTCTATGATTTGAACATAAAATAAGCACAAATTTGACATATTGCAAAAATTGCATATTCTCATGAGCGCGGACCTATCAGATTTAGCCGATTTTTTAGGGTTTTTGTTTAGATGCTATTTCTAATATTTACACTATAATACTAGTGCCATGATGTATTTATTATGTATTTTTGGCTGACTTTCTATTATTTGAATAAAAAATAAGAACAATTTTGACATATTGCAAAAATTGCAAATTCTCATGAGCGCGGACCTATCAGATTTAGCGTATTTTTTAGGGTTTTGGTTTAGATGCTATTTCTAATATTTACACTATAATACTAGTGCCATGATGTATTTATTATGTATTTTTGGCTGAATTTCTATGATTTGAACATAAAATAAGCACAAATTTTACATATTGCAAAAATTGAACATTCTCATGAGCGCGGACCTATTAGATTTAGCCGATTTTGTTGGGTTTTGGTTCAGATTCTATTTCTTATATTTACACTATAATACTAGACCAATGATGTATTTATTATGTATTTTTGGCTGACTTTCTATCATTTGAACAAAAAATAAGAACAAATTTGACATATTGCAAAAATTGCAAATTCTCATGAGCGCGGACCTATCAGATTTAGCCGATTTTTTAGGGTTTTGGTTTAGATGCTATTTCTAATATGTACACTATAATACTAGTGCAATGATGTATTTATTATGTATTTTTGGCTGAATTTCTATTCTTTGAACATAAAATAAGCACAAATTTGACATATTGCAAAAATTGCAAATTCTCATGAGCGCGGACCTATCAGATTTAGCCGATTTTTTAGGGTTTTGGTTTAGATGCTATTTCTAATATTTACACTATAATACTAGTGCCATGATGTATTTATTATGTATTTTTGGCTGAATTTCTATGATTTGAACAAAAAATAAGAACAAATTTGACATATTGCAAATATAGCAAATTCTCATGAGCGTGGACCTATCAGATTTAGCGTATTTTTTAGGGTTTTGGTTTAGATGCTATTTCTAATATTTACACTATAATACTAGTGCCATGATGTATTTATTATGTATTTTTGGCTGAATTTCTATTATTTGAACATAAAATAAGAACACATTTGACATATTGCAAAAATTGCAAATTCTCATGAGCGCGGACCTATCAGATTTAGCGTATTTTTTAGGGTTTTGGTTTAGATGCTATTTCTAATATTTACACTATAATACTAGTGCCATGATGTATTTATTATGTATTTTTGGCTGACTTTCTATGATTTTAATAAAAAATAAGGACAATTTTGACATATTGCAAAAATTGCAAATTCTCATGAGCGCGGACCTATCAGATTTAGCGTATTATTTAGGGTTTTGGTTTAGATGCTATTTCTAATATTTACACTATAATACTAGTGCCATGATGTATTTATAATGTATTTTTGGCTGAATATCTGTGATTTGAACAAAAAATAAGAACACATTTGACATATTTCAAAAATTGCAAATTCTCATGAGCGCGGACCTATCAGATTTAGCCGATTTTTTAGGGTTTTGGTTTAGATGCTATTTCTAATATTTACACTATAATACTAGTGCAGTGATGTATTTATTATGTATTTTTGGCTGAATTTCTATGATTTGAACATAAAATAAGCACAAATGTGACATATTGCAAAAATTGCAAATTCCCATGAGCGCCGACCTATCAGATTTAGCGTATTTTTTAGGGTTTTGGTTTAGATGCTATTTCTTATAGTTACACTATAATACTAGTGCCATGATGTATTTATTATGTATTTTTGGCTGACTTTCTATGATTTGAATAAAAAATAAGGACAATTTTGACATATTGCAAAAATTGCATATTCTCATGAGCGCGGACCTATCAGATTTAGCCGATTTTTTAGGGTTTTGGTTCAGATGCTATTTCTAATATTTATTCTATAATACTAGTGCCATGATTTATTTATTTTGTATTTTTGGCTGACTTTCTATGATTTGAATGAAAAAAAAGGAATATTTTGTCATATTGCAAAAATTGCAAATTCTCATGAGCGCGGACCTATCAGATTTAGCCGATTTTTTAGGGTTTTGGTTTAGATGCTATTTCTAATATTTACACTATAATACTAGTGCCATGATGTATTTATTATGTATTTTTGGCTTAATTTCTATGATTTGAACGAAACATAAGAACAAATTTGACATATTGCAAAAATTGCATATTCTCATGAGCGCGGACCTATCAGATTCAGCCGATTTTTTAGGGTTTTGGTTTAGAGGCTATTTCTAATATTTACACTATAATACTAGTGCCATGATGTATTTATTATGTATTTTTGGCTGAATTTCTATGATTTGAACATAAAATAAGCACAAATTTTACAGATTGCAAAAATTGCATATTCTCATGAGCGCGGACCTATCAGATTTAGCCGATTTTTTAGGGTTTTTGTTTAGATGCTATTTCTAATATTTACACTATAATACTAGTGCCATGATGTATTTATTTTGTATTTTTGGCTGACTTTCTATGATTTGAATAAAAAATAAGAACAATTTTGACATATTGCAAAAATTGCAAATTCTCATGAGCGCGGACCTATCAGATTTAGCGTATTTTTTAGGGTTTTGGTTTAGATGCTATTTCTAATATTTACACTATAATACTAGTGCCATGATGTATTTATTATGTATTTTTGGCTGAATTTCTATGATTTGAACATAAAATAAGCACAAATTTTACATATTGCAAAAATTGAACATTCTCATGAGCGCGGACCTATTAGATTTAGCCGATTTTGTTGCGTTTTGGTTTAGATGCTATTTCTTATATTTACACTATAATACTAGACCAATGATGTATTTATTATGTATTTTTGGCTGACTTTCTATGATTTGAACAAAAAATAAGAACAAATTTGACATATTGCAAAAATTGCAAATTCTCATGAGCACGGACCTATCAGATTTAGCCGATTTTTTAGGGTTTTGGTTTAGATGCTATTTCTAATATTTACACTATAATACTAGTTCAATGATGTATTTATTATGTATTTTTGGCTGACTTTCTATGATTTGAATAAAAAATAAGAACAATTTTGACATATTGCAAAAATTGCAAATTCTCATGAGCGCGGACCTATCAGATTTAGCCGATTTTTTAGGGTTTTGGTTTAGATGCTATTTCTAATATTTACACTATAATACTAGTGCCATGATGTATTTATTATGTATTTTTGGCTGAATATCTGTGATTTGAACAAAAAATAAGAACACATTTGACATATTGCAAAAATTGCAAATTCTCATGAGCGCGGACCTATCAGATTAAGCATATTTTTTAGGGTTTTGGTTTAGATGCTATTTCTCATATTTACACTATAATACTAGTGCCATGATGTATTTATTATGTATTTTTGGCTGAATTTCTATTATTTGAACATAAAATAAGCACAAATTTGACATATTGCAAAAATTGCATATTCTCATGAGCGCGGACCTATCAGATTTAGCCGATTTTTTAGGGTTTTGGTTTAGATGCTATTTCTAATATTTATTCTATAATACTAGTGCCATGATGTATTTATTATGTATTTTTGGCTGACTTTCTATGATTTGAATAAAAAATAAGTACAATTTTGACATATTGCAAAAATTGCAAATTCTCATGAGCGCGGACCTATCAGATTTAGCCGATTTTTTAGGGTTTTGGTTTAGATGCTATTTCTAATATGTACACTATAATACTAGTGCCATGATGTATTTATTATGTATTTTTGGCTGACTTTCTATGATTTGAATAAAAAATAAGGACAAATTTGACATATTGCAAAAATTGCAAATGCTCATGAGCGCAGACCTATAAGATTTAGCGTATTTTTTAGGGTTTTGGTTTAGATGCTATTTCTAATATTTACACTATAATACTAGTGCCATGATGTATTTATTATGTATTTTTGGCTGAATTTCTATTCTTTGAACATAAAATAAGCACAAATTTGACATATTGCAAAAATTGCAAATTCTCATGAGCGCGGACCTATCAGATTTAGCGTATTTTTTAGGGTTTTGGTTTAGATGCTATTTCTAATATTTACACTATAATACTAGTGCCATGATGTATTTATTATGTATTTTTGGCTGAATTTCTATGATTTGAACATAAAATAAGCACAAATTTTACATATTGCAAAAATTGAACATGCTCATGAGCGCGGACCTATCAGATTTAGCCGATTTTGTTGCGTTTTGGTTTAGATGCTATTTCTTATATTTACACTATAATACTAGACCCATGATGTATTTATTATGTATTTTTGGCTGACCTTCTATGATTTGAACAAAAAATAAGAACACATTTGACATATTGCAAAAATGGCAAATTCTCATGAGCGCGGACCTATCAGATTTAGCGTATTTTTTAGGGTTTTGGTTTAGATGCTATTTCTAATATTTACACTATAATACTAGTGCCATGATGTATTTATTATGTATTTTTGGCTGAATATCTATGATTTGAATAAAAAATAAGAACACATTTGACATATTGCAAAAATTGCAAATTCTCATGAGCGCGGACCTATCAGATTGAGCGTATTTTTTAGGGTTTTGGTTTAGATGCTATTTCTAATATTTACACTATAATACTATTGCCATGATGTATTTATTATGTATTTGTGGCTGAATTTCTATGATTTGAAGATAAAATAAGCACAAATTTGGCATATTGCAAAAATTGCAAATTCTCATGAGCGCGGGCCTATCAGATTTAGCCGATTTTTTAGGGTTTTGGTTTAGATGCTATTTCTAATATTTACACTATAATACTAGTGCCATGATGTATTTATAATGTATTTTTGGCTGAATATCTGTGATTTGAACAAAAAATAAGAACACATTTGACATATTGCAAAAATTGCAAATTCTCATGAGCGCGGACCTATCAGATTAAGCATATTTTTTAGGGTTTTGGTTTAGATGCTATTTCTCATATTTACACTATAATACTAGTGCCATGATGTATTTATTATGTATTTTTGGCTGAATTTCTATTATTTGAACATAAAATAAGCACAAATTTGACATATTGCAAAAATTGCATATTCTCATGAACGCGGACCTATCAGATTTAGCCGATTTTTTAGGGTTTTGGTTTAGATGCTATTTCTAATATTTATTCTATAATACTAGTGCCATGATGTATTTATTATGTATTTTTGGCTGACTTTCTATGATTTGAATAAAAAATAAGTACAATTTTGACATATTGCAAAAATTGCAAATTCTCATGAGCGCGGACCTATCAGATTTAGCCGATTTTTTAGGGTTTTGGTTTAGATGCTATTTCTAATATGTACACTATAATACTAGTGCCATGATGTATTTATTATGTATTTTTGGCTGACTTTCTATGATTTGAATAAAAAATAAGGACAAATTTGACATATTGCAAAAATTGCAAATGCTCATGAGCGCAGACCTATCAGATTTAGCGTATTTTTTAGGGTTTTGGTTTAGATGCTATTTCTAATATTTACACTATAATACTAGTGCCATGATGTATTTATTATGTATTTTTGGCTTACTATCTATGATTTGAACAAAAAATAAGAACACATTTGACATATTGCAAAAATTGCAAATTCTCATGAGCGCGGACCTATCAGATTTAGCGTATTTTTTAGGGTTTTGGTTTAGATGCTATTTCTAACATTTACACTATAATACTAGTGCCATGATGTATTTATTATGTATTTTTGGCTGAATTTCTATTCTTTGAACATAAAATAAGCACAAATTTGACATATTGCAAAAATTGCAAATTCTCATGAGCGCGGACCTATCAGATTTAGCGTATTTTTTAGGGTTTTGGTTTAGATGCTATTTCTAATATTTACACTATAATACTAGTGCCATGATTTATTTATTATGTATTTTTGGCTGAATTTCTATGATTTGAACATAAAATAAGCACAAATTTTACATATTGCAAAAATTGAACATGCTCATGAGCGCGGACCTATCAGATTTAGCCGATTTTGTTGCGTTTTGGTTTAGATGCTATTTCTTATATTTACACTATAATACTAGACCCATGATGTATTTATTATGTATTTTTGGCTGACCTTCTATGATTTGAACAAAAAATAAGAACACATTTGACATATTGCAAAAATGGCAAATTCTCATGAGCGCGGACCTATCAAATTTAGCGTATTTTTTAGGGTTTTGGTTTAGATGCTATTTCTAATATTTACACTATAATACTAGTGCCATGATGTATTTATTATGTATTTTTTGCTGAATATCTATGATTTGAATAAAAAATAAGAACACATTTGACATATTGCAAAAATTGCAAATTCTCATGAGCGCGGACCTATCAGATTGAGCGTATTTTTTAGGGTTTTGGTTTAGATGCTATTTCTAATATTTACACTATAATACTATTGACATGATGTATTTATTATGTATTTGTGGCTGAATTTCTATGATTTGAAGATAAAATAAGCACAAATTTTACATATTGCAAAAATTGCAAATTCTCATGAGCGCGGACCTATCAGATTTAGCCGATTTTTTAGGGTTTTGGTTTAGATGCTATTTCTAATATTTACACTATAATACTAGTGCCATGATGTATTTATTATGTATTTAAGGCTGAATTTCTGTGATTTGAACATAAAATAAGCACAAATTTGACATATTGCAAAAATTGCAAATTCTGATGAGCGCGGACCTATCAGATTTAGCCGATTTTTTAGGGTTTTGGTTTAGATGCTGTTTCTAATATTTACACTATAATACTAGTGCCATGATGTATTTTTTATGTAGTTTTGGCTGAATTTCTATGATTTGAACATAAAATAAGCACAAATTTGACATATTGCAAAAATTGCATATTCTCATGAGCGCGGACCTATCAGATTAAGCGTATTTTTTAGGGTTTTGGTTTAGATGCTATTTCTAATATTTACACTATAATACTAGTGCCATGATGTATTTATTATGTATTTTTGGCTGAATTTCTATTATTTGAACATAAAATAAGCACAAATTTGACATATTGCAAAAATTGCATATTCTCACGAGCGCGGACCTATCAGATTTAGCCGATTTTTTAGGGTTTTGGTTTAGATGCTATTTCTAATATATATTCTATAATACTAGTGCCATGATGTATTTATTATGTATTTTTGGCTGACTTTCTATGATTTGAATAAAAAATAAGGACAATTTTGACATATTGCAAAAATTGCAAATTCTCATGAGCGCGGACCTATCAGATTTAGCCGATTTTTTAGGGTTTTGGTTTAGATGCTATTTCTAATATGTACACTATAATACTAGTGCCATGATGTATTTATTATGTATTTTTTGCTGACTTTCTATGATTTGAATAAAAAATAAGGACAAATTTGACATATTGCAAAAATTGCAAATGCTCATGAGCGCAGACCTATCAGATTTAGCGTATTTTTTAGGGTTTTGGTTTAGATGCTATTTCTAATATTTACACTATAATACTAGTGCCATGATGTATTTATTATGTATTTTTGGCTTACTATCTATGATTTGAACAAAAAATAAGAACACATTTGACATATTTCAAAAATTGCAAATTCTTATGAGCGCGGACCTATCAGATTTAGCGTATTTTTAAGGGTTTTGGTTTAGATGCTATTTCTAATATTTACACTATAATACTAGTGCCATGATGTATTTATTATGTATTTTTGGCTGAATTTCTATTCTTTGAACATAAAATAAGCACAAATTTGACATATTGCAAAAATTGAACATGCTCATGAGCGCGGACCTATCAGATTTAGCCGATTTTGTTGCGTTTTGGTTTAGATGCTATTTCTTATATTTACACTATAATACTAGACCCATGATGTATTTATTATGTATTTTTGGCTGACCTTCTATGATTTGAACAAAAAATAAGAACAAATTTGACATATTGCAAAAATGGCAAATTCTCATGAGCGCATACCTATCAGATTTAGCGTATTTTTTAGGGTTTTGGTTTAGATGCTATTTCTAATATTTACACTATAATACTAGTGCCATGATGTATTTATTATGTATTTTTGGCTGAATATCTATGATTTGAATAAAAAATAAGAACACATTTGACATATTGCAAAAATTGCAAATTCTCATGAGCGCGGACCTATCAGATTGAGCGTATTTTTTAGGGTTTTGGTTTAGATGCTATTTCTAATATTTACACTATAATACTATTGCCATGATGTATTTATTATGTATTTGTGGCTGAATTTCTATGATTTGAAGATAAAATAAGCACAAATTTGGCATATTGCAAAAATTGCAAATTCTCATGAGCGCGGGCCTATCAGATTTAGCCGATTTTTTAGGGTTTTGGTTTAGATGCTATTTCTAATATTTACACTACATTACTAGTGCCATGATGTATTTATTATGTATTTTTGGCTGAATTTCTATGATTTGAACATAAAATAAGCACAAATTTGACATATTGCAAAAATTGCATATTCTCATGAGCGCGGACCTATCAGATTTAGCGTATTTTTTAGGGTTTTGGTTTAGATGCTATTTCTAATATTTACACTATAATACTAGTGCCATGATGTATTTATTATGTATTTTTGGCTGACTGTCTATGATTTGAATAAAAAATAAGAACAATTTTGACATATTGCAAAAATTGCAAATTCTCATGAGCGCGGACCTATCAGATTAAGCGTATTTTTTAGGGTTTTGGTTTAGATGCTATTTCTAATATTTACACAATAATACTAGTGCCATGATGTATTTATTATGTATTTTTGGCTGACTTTCTATGATTTGAACAAAAAATAAGAACAAATTTGACATATTGCAAAAATTGCAAATTCTCATGAGCGCGGACCTATCAGATTTAGCCGATTTTTTAGGGTTTTTGTTTAGATGCTATTTCTAATATTTACACTATAATACTAGTGCCATGATGTATTTATTATGTATTTTTGGCTGAATATCTATGATTTGAACAAAAAATAAGAACACATGTGACATATTGCAAAAATTGCAAATTCTCATGAGCGCGGACCTATCAGATTTAGCGTATTTTTTAGGGTTTTGGTTTAGATGCTATTTCTAATATTTACACTATAATACTAGTGCCATGATGTATTTATTATGTATTTGTGGCTGAATTTCTATGATTTGAAGATAAAATAAGCACAAATTTGACATATTGCAAAAATTGCAAATTCTCATGAGCGCGGACCTATCAGATTTTGCCGATTTTTTAGGGTTTTGGTTTACATGCTATTTCTAATATTTACACTACATTACTAGTGCCATGATGTATTTATTATGTATTTTTGGCTGAATTTCTATGATTTGAACATAAAATAAGCACAAATTTGACATATTGCAAAAATTGCAAATTCTCATGAGCGCGGACCTATCAGATTTAGCGTATTTTTTAGGGTTTTGGTTTAGATGCTATTTCTAATATTTACACTATAATACTAGTGCCATGATGTATTTATTATGTATTTTTGGCTGAATATCTATGATTTGAATAAAAAATAAGAACACATTTGACATATTGCAAAAATTGCAAATTCTCATGAGCGCGGACCTATCAGATTGAGCGTATTTTTTAGGGTTTTGGTTTAGATGCTATTTCTAATATTTACACTATAATACTAGTGCCATGATGTATTTATTATGTATTTGTGGCTGAATTTCTATGATTTGAAGATAAAATAAGCACAAATTTGGCATATTGCAAAAATTGCAAATTCTCATGAGCGCGGGCCTATCAGATTTAGCCGATTTTTTAGGGTTTTTGTTTAGATGCTATTTCTAATATTTACACTACATTACTAGTGCCATGATGTATTTATTATGTATTTTTGGCTGAATTTCTATGATTTGAACATAAAATAAGCACAAATTTGACATATTGCAAAAATTGCATATTCTCATGAGCGCGGACCTATCAGATTTAGCCGATTTTTTAGGGTTTTGGTTTAGATGCTATTTCTAATATTTACACTATAATACTAGTGCCATGATGTATTTATTATGTATTTTTGGCTGACTGTCTATGATTTGAATAAAAAATAAGAACAAATTTGACATATTGCAAAAATTGCAAATTCTCATGAGCTATCAGATTTAGCGTATTTTTTAGGGTTTTGGTTTAGATGCTATTTCTAATATTTACACTATAATACTAGTGCCATGATGTATTTATTATGTATTTTTGGCTGAATATCTATGATTTGAACAAAAAATAAGAACACATTTGACATATTGCAAAAATTGCAAATTCTCATGAGCGCGGACCTATCAGATTGAGCGTATTTTTTAGGGTTTTGGTTTAGATGCTATTTCTAATATTTACACTATAATACTAGTGCCATGATGTATTTATTATGTATTTGTGGCTGAATTTCTATGATTTGAAGATAAAATAAGCACAAATTTGGCATATTGCAAAAATTGCAAATTCTCATGAGCGCGGGCCTATCAGATTTAGCCGATTTTTTAGGGTTTTCGTTTAGATGCTATTTCTAATATTTACACTACATTACTAGTGCCATGATGTATTTATTATGTATTTTTGGCTGAATTTCTATGATTTGAACATAAAATAAGCACAAATTTGACATATTGCAAAAATTGCATATTCTCATGAGCGCGGACCATTCAGATTTAGCCGATTTTTTAGGGTTTTGGTTTAGATGCTATTTCTAATATTTACACTATAATACTAGTGCCATGATGTATTTATTATGTATTTGTGGCTGAATTTCTATGATTTGAACAAAAAATAAGAACAAATTTGACATATTGCAAAAATTGCAAATTCTCATGAGCGCGGACCTATCAGATTTAGCCTATTTTTTAGGGTTTTGGTTTAGATGCTATTTCTAATATTTACACTACATTACTAGTGCCATGATGTATTTATTATGTATTTTTGGCTGACTTTCTATGATTTGAACACAAAATAAGCACAAATTTGACATATTGCAAAAATTGCATATTCTCATGAGCGCGGACCTATCAGATTTAGCCGATTTTTTAGGGTTTTGGTTTAGATGCTATTTCTAATATTTACACTATAATACTAGTGCCATGATGTATTTATTATGTATTTTTGGCTGACTTTCTATGATTTGAATAAAAAATAAGAACACATTTGACATATTGCAAAAATTGCAAATTCTCATGAGCGCGGACCTATCAGATTTAGCGTATTTTTTAGGGTTTTGGTTTAGATGCTATTTCTTATATTTACACTATAATACTAGTGCCATGATGTATTTATTATGTATTTGTGGCTGAATTTCTATAATTTGAAGATAAAATAAGCACAAATTTGACATATTGCAAAAATTGCAAATTCTCATGAGCGCGGGCCTATCAGATTAAGCCGATTTTTTAGGGTTTTGGTTTAGATGCTATTTCTAATATTTACACTATAATACTAGTGCAATGATGTATTTATTATGTATTTTTGGCTGAATTTCTATGATTTGAATAAAAAATAAAACACATTTGACATATTGCAAAAATTGCAAATTCTCATGAGCGCGGACCTATCAGATTGAGTGTATTTTTTAGGGTTTTGGTTTAGATGCTATTTCTAATATTTACACTATAATACTAGTGCCATGATGTATTTATTATGTATTTGTGTCTGAATTTCTATGATTTGAAGATAAAATAAGCACAAATTTGGCATATTGCAAAAATTGCAAATTCTCATGAGCGCGGGCCTATCAGATTTAGCCGATTTTTTAGGGTTTTCGTTTAGATGCTATTTCTAATATTTACACTACATTACTAGTGCCATGATGTATTTATTATGTATTTTTGGCTGAATTTCTATGATTTGAACATAAAATAAGCACAAATTTGACATATTGCAAAAATTGCATATTCTCATGAGCGCGGACCATTCAGATTTAGCCGATTTTTTAGGGTTTTGGTTTAGATGCTATTTCTAATATTTACACTATAATACTAGTGCCATGATGTATTTATTATGTATTTGTGGCTGAATTTCTATGATTTGAACAAAAAATAAGAACAAATTTGACATATTGCAAAAATTGCAAATTCTCATGAGCGCGGACCTATCAGATTTAGCCTATTTTTTAGGGTTTTGGTTTAGATGCTATTTCTAATATTTACACTACATTACTAGTGCCATGATGTATTTATTATGTATTTTTGGCTGACTTTCTGTGATTTGAACACAAAATAAGCACAAATTTGACATATTGCAAAAATTGCATATTCTCATGAGCGCGGACCTATCAGATTTAGCCGATTTTTTAGGGTTTTGGTTTAGATGCTATTTCTAATATTTACACTATAATACTAGTGCCATGATGTATTTATTATGTATTTTTGGCTGACTTTCTATGATTTGAATAAAAAATAAGAACACATTTGACATATTGCAAAAATTGCAAATTCTCATGAGCGCGGACCTATCAGATTTAGCGTATTTTTTAGGGTTTTGGTTTAGATGCTATTTCTAATATTTACACTATAATACTAGTGCCATGATGTATTTATTATGTATTTGTGGCTGAATTTCTATAATTTGAAGATAAAATAAGCACAAATTTGACATATTGCAAAAATTGCAAATTCTCATGAGCGCGGGCCTATCAGATTAGGCCGATTTTTTAGGGTTTTGGTTTAGATGCTATTTCTAATATTTACACTATAATACTAGTGCAATGATGTATTTATTATGTATTTTTGGCTGACTTTCTATGATTTGAATAAAAAATAAAACACATTTGACATATTGCAAAAATTGCAAATTCTCATGAGCGCGGACCTATCAGATTGAGTGTATTTTTTAGGGTTTTGGTTTAGATGCTATTTCTAATATTTACACTATAATACTAGTGCCATGATGTATTTATTATGTATTTGTGTCTGAATTTCTATGATTTGAAGATAAAATAAGCACAAATTTGGCATATTGCAAAAATTGCAAATTCTCATGAGCGCGGGCCTATCAGATTTAGCCGATTTTTTAGGGTTTTCGTTTAGATGCTATTTCTAATATTTACACTACATTACTAGTGCCATGATGTATTTATTATGTATTTTTGGCTGAATTTCTATGATTTGAACATAAAATAAGCACAAATTTGACATATTGCAAAAATTGCATATTCTCATGAGCGCGGACCATTCAGATTTAGCCGATTTTTTAGGGTTTTGGTTTAGATGCTATTTCTAATATTTACACTATAATACTAGTGCCATGATGTATTTATTATGTATTTGTGGCTGAATTTCTATGATTTGAACAAAAAATAAGAACAAATTTGACATATTGCAAAAATTGCAAATTCTCATGAGCGCGGACCTATCAGATTTAGCCTATTTTTTAGGGTTTTGGTTTAGATGCTATTTCTAATATTTACACTACATTACTAGTGCCATGATGTATTTATTATGTATTTTTGGCTGACTTTCTGTGATTTGAACACAAAATAAGCACAAATTTGACATATTGCAAAAATTGCATATTCTCATGAGCGCGGACCTATCAGATTTAGCCGATTTTTTAGGGTTTTGGTTTAGATGCTATTTCTAATATTTACACTATAATACTAGTGCCATGATGTATTTATTATGTATTTTTGGCTGACTTTCTATGATTTGAATAAAAAATAAGAACACATTTGACATATTGCAAAAATTGCAAATTCTCATGAGCGCGGACCTATCAGATTTAGCGTATTTTTTAGGGTTTTGGTTTAGATGCTATTTCTAATATTTACACTATAATACTAGTGCCATGATGTATTTATTATGTATTTGTGGCTGAATTTCTATAATTTGAAGATAAAATAAGCACAAATTTGACATATTGCAAAAATTGCAAATTCTCATGAGCGCGGGCCTATCAGATTAGGCCGATTTTTTAGGGTTTTGGTTTAGATGCTATTTCTAATATTTACACTATAATACTAGTGCAATGATGTATTTATTATGTATTTTTGGCTGAATTTCTATGATTTGAATAAAAAATAAAACACATTTGACATATTGCAAAAATTGCAAATTCTCATGAGCGCGGACCTATCAGATTGAGTGTATTTTTTAGGGTTTTGGTTTAGATGCTATTTCTAATATTTACACTATAATACTAGTGCCATGATGTATTTATTATGTATTTGTGTCTGAATTTCTATGATTTGAAGATAAAATAAGCACAAATTTGGCATATTGCAAAAATTGCAAATTCTCATGAGCGCGGGCCTATCAGATTAAGCCGATTTTTTAGGGTTTTGGTTTAGATGCTATTTCTAATATTTACACTACATTACTAGTGCCATGATGTATTTATTATGTATTTTTGGCTGAATTTCTATGATTTGAATAAAAAATAAGAACACATTTGACATATTGCAAAAATTGCAAATTCTCATGAGCGCGGACCTATCAGATTTAGCGTATTTTTTAAGGTTTTGGTTTAGATGCTATTTCTAATATTTACACTATAATACTAGTGCCATGATGTATTTATTATGTATTTGTGGCTGAATTTCTATGATTTGAAGATAAAATAAGCACAAATTTGACATATTGCAAAAATTGCAAATTCTCATGAGCGCGGACCTATCAGATTTAGCGTATTTTTGAGGGTTTTGGTTTAGATGCTATTTCTAATATTTACACTATAATACTAGTGCCATGATGTATTTATTATGTATTTTTGGCTGAATTTCTATGATTTGAATAAAAAATAAGAACAATTTTGACATATTGCAAAAATTGCAAATTCTCATGAGCGCGGACCTATCAGATTTAGCGTATTTTTTAGGGTTTTGGTTTAGATGCTATTTCTAATATTTACACTATAATACTAGTGCCATGATGTATTTATTATGTATTTTTGGCTGAATATCTATGATTTGAACAAAAAATAAGAACACATTTGACATATTGCAAAAATTGCAAATTCTCATGAGCGCGGACCTATCAGATTTAGCGTATTTTTTAGGGTTTTGGTTTAGATGCTATTTCTAATATTTACACTATAATACTAGTGCCATGATGTATTTATTATGTATTTTTGTCTTAATTTCTATGATTTGAACATAAAATAAGCACAAATTTTACATATTGCAAAAATTGAAAATTCTCATGAGCGCGGACCTATCAGATTTAGCCGATTTTTTCGGGTTTTGGTTTAGATGCTATTTTTTATATTTACACTATAATACTAGACCCATGATGTATTTATTATGTATTTTTGGCTGAATTTCTATGATTTGAACATAAAATAAGCACAAATTTTACATATTGCAAAAATTGAACATTCTCATGAGCGCGGACCTATCAGATTTAGCCGATTTGTTCGGGTTTTGGTTTAGATGCTATTTTTTATATTTACACTATAATACTAGACCCATGATGTATTTATTGTGTATTTTTGGCTGACTTTCTATGATTTGAACAAAAAATAAGAACAAATTTGACATATTGCAAAAATTGCAAATTCTCATGAGCGCGGACCTATCAGATTTAGCGTATTTTTTAGGGTTTTGGTTTAGATGCTATTTCTAATATTTACACTATAATACTAGTGCCATGATGTATTTATTATGTATTTTTGGCTGAATATCTATGATTTGAACAAAAAATAAGAACACATTTGACATATTGCAAAAATTGCAAATTCTCATGAGCGCGGGCCTATCAGATTTAGCCGATTTTTTAGGGTTTTGGTTTAGATGCTATTTCTAATATTTACACTATAATACTAGTGCCATGATGTATTTATTATGTATTTTTGGCTGACTTTCTATGATTTGAACATAAAATAAGCACAAATTTGACATATTGCAAAAATTGCAAATTCTCATGAGCGCGGACCTATCAGATTTAGCGTATTTTTTAGGGTTTTGGTTTAGATGCTATTTCTAATATTTACACTATAATACTAGTGCCATGATGTATTTATTATGTATTTTTGGCTGACTTTCTATGATTTTAATAAAAAATAAGGACAATTTTGACATATTGCAAAAATTGCAAATTCTCATGAGCGCGGGCCTATCAGATTTAGCCGATTTTTTAGGGTTTTGGTTTAGATGCTATTTCTAATATTTACACTATAATACTAGTGCCATGATGTATTTATTATGTATTTTTGGCTGACTTTCTATGATTTGAACACAAAATAAGCACAAATTTGACATATTGCAAAAATTGCATATTCTCATGAGCGCGGACCTATCAGATTTAGCCGATTTTTTAGGGTTTTGGTTTAGATGCTATTTCTAATATTTACACTATAATACTAGTGCCATGATGTATTTATTATGTATTTTTGGCTGACTTTCTATGATTTGAATAAAAAATAAGAACACATTTGACATATTGCAAAAATTGCAAATTCTCATGAGCGCGGACCTATCAGATTTAGCGTATTTTTTAGGGTTTTGGTTTAGATGCTATTTCTAATATTTACACTATAATACTAGTGCCATGATGTATTTATTATGTATTTGTGGCTGAATTTCTATGATTTGAAGATAAAATAAGCACAAATTTGACATATTGCAAAAATTGCAAATTCTCATGAGCGCGGGCCTATCAGATTTAGCCGATTTTTTAGGGTTTTGGTTTAGATGCTATTTCTAATATTTACACTATAATACTAGTGCCATGATGTATTTATTATGTATTTTTGGCTGAATTTCTATGATTTGAATAAAAAATAAGAACACATTTGACATATTGCAAAAATTGCAAATTCTCATGAGCGCGGACCTATCAGATTTAGCGTATTTTTTAGGGTTTTGGTTTAGATGCTATTTCTAATATTTACACTATAATACTAGTGCCATGATGTATTTATTATGTATTTTTGGCTGAATATCTATGATTTGAACAAAAAATAAGAACACATTTGACATATTGCAAAAATTGCAAATTCTCATGAGCGCGGGCCTATCAGATTTAGCCGATTTTTTAGGGTTTTGGTTTAGATGCTATTTCTAATATTTACACTATAATACTAGTGCCATGATGTATTTATTATGTATTTTTGGCTGACTTTCTATGATTTGAACATAAAATAAGCACAAATTTGACATATTGCAAAAATTGCAAATTCTCATGAGCGCGGACCTATCAGATTTAGCGTATTTTTTAGGGTTTTGGTTTAGATGCTATTTCTAATATTTACACTATAATACTAGTGCCATGATGTATTTATTATGTATTTTTGGCTGACTTTCTATGATTTGAAGATAAAATAAGCACAAATTTGACATATTGCAAAAATTGCAAATTCTCATGAGCGCGGGCCTATCAGATTTAGCCGATTTTTTAGGGTTTTGGTTTAGATGCTATTTCTAATATTTACACTATAATACTAGTGCCATGATGTATTTATTATGTATTTTTGGCTGACTTTCTATGATTTGAACACAAAATAAGCACAAATTTGACATATTGCAAAAATTGCATATTCTCATGAGCGCGGACCTATCAGATTTAGCCGATTTTTTAGGGTTTTGGTTTAGATGCTATTTCTAATATTTACACTATAATACTAGTGCCATGATGTATTTATTATGTATTTTTGGCTGACTTTCTATGATTTGAATAAAAAATAAGAACACATTTGACATATTGCAAAAATTGCAAATTCTCATGAGCGCGGACCTATCAGATTTAGCGTATTTTTTAGGGTTTTGGTTTAGATGCTATTTCTAATATTTACACTATAATACTAGTGCCATGATGTATTTATTATGTATTTGTGGCTGAATTTCTATGATTTGAAGATAAAATAAGCACAAATTTGACATATTGCAAAAATTGCAAATTCTCATGAGCGCGGGCCTATCAGATTTAGCCGATTTTTTAGGGTTTTGGTTTAGATGCTATTTCTAATATTTACACTATAATACTAGTGCCATGATGTATTTATTATGTATTTTTGGCTGAATTTCTATGATTTGAATAAAAAATAAGAACACATTTGACATATTGCAAAAATTGCAAATTCTCATGAGCGCGGACCTATCAGATTTAGCGTATTTTTTAGGGTTTTGGTTTAGATGCTATTTCTAATATTTACACTATAATACTAGTGCCATGATGTATTTATTATGTATTTTTGGCTGACTTTCTATGATTTGAACAAAAAATAAGAACACATTTGACATATTGCAAAAATTGCAAATTCTCATGAGCGCGGGCCTATCAGATTTAGCCGATTTTTTAGGGTTTTTGTTTAGATGCTATTTCTAATATTTACACTATAATACTAGTGCCATGATGTATTTATTATGTATTTTTGGCTGACTTTCTATGATTTGAACATAAAATAAGCACAAATTTGACATATTGCAAAAATTGCATATTCTCATGAGTGCGGACCTATCAGATTTAGCCGATTTTTTAGGGTTTTGGTTTAGATGCTATTTCTAATATTTACACTATAATACTAGTGCCATGATGTATTTATTATGTATTTTTGGCTGACTTTCTATGATTTGAATAAAAAATAAGAACACATTAAACATATTGCAAAAATTGCAAATTCTCATGAGCGCGGACCTATCAGATTTAGCGTATTTTTTAGGGTTTTGGTTTAGATGCTATTTCTAATATTTACACTATAATACTAGTGCCATGATGTATTTATTATGTATTTGTGGCTGAATTTCTATGATTTGAAGATAAAATAAGCACAAATTTGACATATTGCAAAAATTGCAAATTCTCATGAGCGCGGACCTATCAGATTTAGCGTATTTTTTAGGGATTTGGTTTAGATGCTATTTCTAATATTTACACTACATTACTAGTGCCATGATGTATTTATTATGTATTTTTGGCTGAATTTCTATGATTTGAACAAAAAATAAGCACAAATTTGACATATTGCAAAAATTGCATATTCTCATGAGCGCGGACCTATCAGATTTAGCCGATTTTTTAGGGTTTTGGTTTAGATGCTATTTCTAATATTTACACTATAATACTAGTGCCATGATGTATTTATTATGTATTTTTGGCTGACTTTCTATGATTTGAATAAAAAATAAGAACACATTTGACATATTGCAAAAATTGCAAATTCTCATGAGTGCGGACCTATCAGATTTAGCGTATTTTTTAGGGTTTTGGTTTAGATGCTATTTCTAATATTTACACTATAATACTAGTGCCATGATGTATTTATTATGTATTTTTGGCTGACTTTCTATGATTTGAACAAAAAATAAGAACACATTTGACATATTGCAAAAATTGCAAATTCTCATGAGCGCGGACCTATCAGATTTAGCCGATTTTTTAGGGTTTTGGTTTAGATGCTATTTCTAATATTTACACTATAATACTAGTGCCATGATGTATTTATTATGTATTTTTTGCTGACTTTCTATGATTTGAACATAAAATAAGCACAAATTTGACATATTGCAAAAATTGCATATTCTCATGAGCGCGGACCTATCAGATTTAGCGTATTTTTTAGGGTTTTGGTTTAGATGCTATTTCTAATATTTACACTATAATACTAGTGCCATGATGTATTTATTATGTATTTTTGGCTGACTTTCTATGATTTGAACATAAAATAAGAACACATTTGACATATTGCAAAAATTGCATATTCTCATGAGCGCGGACCTATCAGATTTAGCCGATTTTTTAGGGTTTTGGTTTAGATGCTAATTCTAATATTTACACTATAATACTAGTGCCATGATGTATTTATTATGTATTTTTGGCTGACTTTCTATGATTTGAATAAAAAATAAGAACACATTTGACATATTGCAAAAATTGCAAATTCTCATGAGCGCGGACCTATCAGATTTAGCGTATTTTTTAGGGTTTTGGTTTAGATGCTATTTCTAATATTTACACTATAATACTAGTGCCATGATGTATTTATTATGTATTTTTGGCTGAATTTCTATGATTTGAACAAAAAATAAGAACACATTTGACATATTGCAAAAATTGCAAATTCTCATGAGCGCGGGCCTATCAGATTTAGCCGATTTTTTAGGGTTTTTGTTTAGATGCTATTTCTAATATTTACACTATAATACTAGTGCCATGATGTATTTATTATGTATTTTTGGCTGACTTTCTATGATTTGAACATAAAATAAGCACAAATTTGACATATTGCAAAAATTGCATATTCTCATGAGTGCGGACCTATCAGATTTAGCCGATTTTTTAGGGTTTTGGTTTAGATGCTATTTCTAATATTTACACTATAATACTAGTGCCATGATGTATTTATTATGTATTTTTGGCTGACTTTCTATGATTTGAATAAAAAATAAGAACACATTTGACATATTGCAAAAATTGCAAATTCTCATGAGTGCGGACCTATCAGATTTAGCGTATTTTTTAGGGTTTTGGTTTAGATGCTATTTCTAATATTTACACTATAATACTAGTGCCATGATGTATTTATTATGTATTTTTGGCTGACTTTCTATGATTTGAACATAAAATAAGAACACATTTGACATATTGCAAAAATTGCATATTCTCATGAGCGCGGACCTATCAGATTTAGCCGATTTTTTAGGGTTTTGGTTTAGATGCTATTTCTAATATTTACACTATAATACTAGTGCCATGATGTATTTATTATGTATTTTTGGCTGACTTTCTATGATTTGAATAAAAAATAAGAACACATTTGACATATTGCAAAAATTGCAAATTCTCATGAGCGCGGACCTATCAGATTTAGCGTATTTTTTAGGGTTTTGGTTTAGATGCTATTTCTAATATTTACACTATAATACTAGTGCCATGATGTATTTAATATGTATTTTTGGCTGAATTTCTATGATTTGAACAAAAAATAAGAACACATTTGACATATTGCAAAAATTGCGAATTCTCATGAGCGCGGGCCTATCAGATTTAGCCGATTTTTTAGGGTTTTTGTTTAGATGCTATTTCTAATATTTACACTATAATACTAGTGCACTGATGTATTTATTATGTATTTGTGGCTGACTTTCTATGATTTGAACATAAAATAAGCACAAATTTGACATATTGCAAAAATTGCATATTCTCATGAGCGCGGACCTATCAGATTTAGCCGATTTTTTAGGGTTTTGGTTTAGATGCTATTTCTAATATTTACACTATAATACTAGTGCCATGATGTATTTATTATGTATTTTTGGCTGACTTTCTATGATTTGAATAAAAAATAAGAACACATTTGACATATTGCAAAAATTGAACATTCTCATGAGCGCGGACCTATCAGATTTAGCGTATTTTTTAGGGTTTTGGTTTAGATGCTATTTCTAATATTTACACTATAATACTAGTGCACTGATGTATTTATTATGTATTTGTGGCTGAATTTCTATGATTTGAAGATAAAATAAGCACAAATTTGACATATTGCAAAAATTGCAAATTCTCATGAGCGCGGACCTATCAGATTTAGCGTATTTTTTAGGGTTTCGGGTTAGATGCTATTTCTAATATTTACACTACATTACTAGTGCCATGATGTATTTATTATGTATTTTTGGCTGAATATCTATGATTTGAATAAAAAATAAGAACACATTTGACATATTGCAAAAATTGCAAATTCTCATGAGCGCGGACCTATCAGATTTAGCGTATTTTTTAGGGTTTTGGTTTAGATGCTTTTTCTAATATTTACACTATAATACTAGTGCCATGATGTATTTATTATGTATTTTTGGCTGAATTTCTATGATTTGAACATAAAATAAGCACAAATTTTACATATTGCAAAAATTGAACATTCTCATGAGCGCGGACCTATCAGATTTAGCGTATTTTTTAGGGTTTTGGTTTAGATGCTATTTCTTATATTTACACTATAATACTAGACCCATGATGTATTTATTATGTATTTTTGGCTGACTTTCTATGATTTGAACAAAAAATAAGAACAAATTTGACATATTGCAAAAATTGCAAATTCTCATGAACGCGGACCTATCAGATTTAGCGTATTTTTTAGGGTTTTGGTTTAGATGCTATTTCAAATATTTACACTATAATACTAGTGCCATGATGTATTTATTATGTATTTTTGGCTGAATATCTATGATTTGAACAAAAAAAAAGAACACATTTGACATATTGCAAAAATTGCAAATTCTCATGAGCGCGGGCCTATCAGATTTAGCCGATTTTTTAGGGTTTTGGTTTAGATGCTATTTCTAATATTTACACTATAATACTAGTGCCGTGATGTATTTATTATGTATTTTTGGCTGACTTTCTATGATTTGAACATAAAATAAGCACAAATTTGACATATTGCAAAAATTGCATATTCTCATGAGCGCGGACCTATCAGATTTAGCCGATTTTTTAGGGTTTTGGTTTAGATGCTATTTCTAATATTTACACTATAATACTAGTGCCATGATGTATTTATTATGTATTTTTGGCTGACTTTCTATGATTTGAATAAAAAATTAGAACACATTTGACATATTGCAAAAATTGCAAATTCTCATGAGCGCGGACCTATCAGATTTAGCGTATTTTTTAGGGTTTTGGTTTAGATGCTATTTCTAATATTTACACTATAATACTAGTGCCATGATGTATTTATTATGTATTTTTGGCTGAATATCTATGATTTGAACAAAAAATAAGAACACATTCGACATATTGCAAAAATTGCAAATTCTCATGAGCGCGGGCCTATCAGATTTAACCGATTTTTTAGGGTTTTGGTTTAGATGCTATTTCTAATATTTACACTATAATACTAGTGCCATGATGTATTTATTATGTATTTTTGGCTGACTTTCTATGATTTGAACATAAAATAAGCACAAATTTGACATATTGCAAAAATTGCAAATTCTCATGAGCGCGGACCTATCAGATTTAGCGTATTTTTTAGGGTTTTGGTTTAGATGCTATTTCTAATATTTACACTATAATACTAGTGCCATGATGTATTTATTATGTATTTGTGGCTGAATTTCTATGATTTGAAGATAAAATAAGCACAAATTTGACATATTGCAAAAATTGCAAATTCTCATGAGCGCGGACCTATCAGATTTAGCCTATGTTTAAGGGTTTTGGTTTAGATGCTATTTCAAATATTTACACTACATTACTAGTGCCATGATGTATTTATTATGTATTTTTGGCTGACTTTCTATGATTTGAACACAAAATAAGCACAAATTTGACATATTGCAAAAATTGCATATTCTCATGAGCGCGGACCTATCAGATTTAGCCGATTTTTTAGGGTTTTGGTTTAGATGCTATTTCTAATATTTACACTATAATACTAGTGCCATGATGTATTTATTATGTATTTTTGGCTGACTTTCTATGATTTGAATAAAAAATAAGAACACATTTGACATATTGCAAAAATTGCAAATTCTCATGAGCGCGGACCTATCAGATTTAGCGTATTTTTTAGGGTTTTGGTTTAGATGCTATTTCTAATATTTACACTATAATACTAGTGCCATGATGTATTTATTATGTATTTGTGGCTGAATTTCTATGATTTGAAGATAAAATAAGCACAAATTTGACATATTGCAAAAATTGCAAATTCTCATGAGCGCGGGCCTATCAGATTTAGCCGATTTTTTAGGGTTTTGGTTTAGATGCTATTTCTAATATTTACACTATAATACTAGTGCCATGATGTATTTATTATGTATTTTTGGCTGAATTTCTATGATTTGAATAAAAAATAAGAACACATTTGACATATTGCAAAAATTGCAAATTCTCATGAGCGCGGACCTATCAGATTTAGCGTATGTGGTAGGGTTTTGGTTTAGATGCTATTTCTAATATTTACACTATAATACTAGTGCCATGATGTATTTATTATGTATTTTTGGCTGACTTTCTATGATTTGAACATAAAATAAGCACAAATTTGACATATTGCAAAAATTGCATATTCTCATGAGCGCGGACCTATCAGATTTAGCCGATTTTTTAGGGTTTTGGTTTAGATGCTATTTCTAATATTTACACTATAATACTAGTGCCAGGATGTATTTATTATGTATTTTTGGCTGACTTTCTATGATTTGAATAAAAAATAAGAACACATTTGACATATTGCAAAAATTGCAAATTCTCATGAGCGCGGACCTATCAGATTTAGCGTATTTTTTAGGGTTTTGGTTTAGATGCTATTTCTAATATTTACACTATAATACTAGTGCCATGATGTATTTATTATGTATTTTTGGCTGAATATCTATGATTTGAACAAAAAATAAGAACACATTTGACATATTGCAAAAATTGCAAATTCTCATGAGCGCGGGCCTATCAGATTTAGCCGATTTTTTAGGGTTTTGGTTTAGATGCTATTTCTAATATTTACACTATAATACTAGTGCCATGATGTATTTATTATGTATTTTTTGCTGACTTTCTATGATTTGAACATAAAATAAGCACAAATTTGACATATTGCAAAAATTGCATATTCTCATGAGCGCGGACCTATCAGATTTAGCGTATTTTTTAGGGTTTTGGTTTAGATGCTATTTCTAATATTTACACTATAATACTAGTGCCATGATGTATTTATTATGTATTTTTGGCTGACTTTCTATGATTAGAATAAAAAATAAGAACACATTTGACATATTGCAAAAATTGCAAATTCTCATGAGCGCGGACCTATCAGATTTAGCGTATTTTTTAGGGTTTTGGTTTAGATGCTATTTCTAATATTTACACTATAATACTAGTGCCATGATGTATTTATTATGTATTTGTGGCTGAATTTCTATGATTTGAAGATAAAATAAGCACAAATTTGACATATTGCAAAAATTGCAAATTCTCATGAGCGCGGACCTATCAGATTTAGCGTATTTTTTAGGGTTTTGGTTTAGATGCTATTTCTAATATTTACACTACATTACTAGTGCCATGATGTATTTATTATGTATTTTTGGCTGAATTTCTATGATTTGAACAAAAAATAAGCACAAATTTGACATATTGCAAAAATTGCATATTCTCATGAGCGCGGACCTATCAGATTTAGCGTATTTTTTAGAGTTTTGGTTTAGATGCTATTTCTAATATTTACACTATAATACTAGTGCCATGATGTATTTATTATGTATTTTTGGCTGACTTTCTATGATTTGAATAAAAAATAAGAACACATTTGACATATTGCAAAAATTGCAAATTCTCATGAGCGCGGACCTATCAGATTTAGCGTATTTTTTAGGGTTTTGGTTTAGATGCTATTTCTAATATTTACACTATAATACTAGTGCCATGATGTATTTATTATGTATTTTTGGCTGACTTTCTATGATTTGAACATAAAATAAGAACACATTTGACATATTGCAAAAAATTGCATATTCTCATGAGCGCGGACCTATCAGATTTAGCCGATTTTTTAGGGTTTTGGTTTAGATGCTATTTCTAATATTTACACTATAATACTAGTGCCATGATGTATTTATTATGTATTTTTGGCTGACTTTCTATGATTTGAATAAAAAATAAGAACACATTTGACATATTGCAAAAATTGCAAATTCTCATGAGCGCGGACCTATCAGATTTAGCGTATTTTTTAGGGTTTTGGTTTAGATGCTATTTCTAATATTTACACTATAATACTAGTGCCATGATGTATTTATTATGTATTTTTGGCTGAATTTCTATGATTTGAACAAAAAATAAGAACACATTTGACATATTGCAAAAAATTGCAAATTCTCATGAGCGCGGGCCTATCAGATTTAGCCGATTTTTTAGGGTTTTGGTTTAGATGCTATTTCTAATATTTACACTATAATACTAGTGCACTGATGTATTTATTATGTATTTGTGGCTGACTTTCTATGATTTGAACATAAAATAAGCATAAATTTGACATATTGCAAAAATTGCATATTCTCATGAGCGCGGACCTATCAGATTTAGCCGATTTTTTAGGGTTTTGGTTTAGATGCTATTTCTAATATTTACACTATAATACTAGTGCCATGATGTATTTATTATGTATTTTTGGCTGACTTTCTATGATTTGAATAAAAAATAAGAACACATTTGACATATTGCAAAAATTGCAAATTCTCATGAGCGCGGACCTATCAGATTTAGCGTATTTTTTAGGGTTTTGGTTTAGATGCTATTTCTAATATTTACACTATAATACTAGTGCCATGATGTATTTATTATGTATTTGTGGCTGAATTTCTATGATTTGAAGATAAAATAAGCACAAATTTGACATATTGCAAAAATTGCAAATTCTCATGAGCGCGGACCTATCAGATTTAGCGTATTTTTTAGGGTTTTGGTTTAGATGCTATTTCTAATATTTACACTACATTACTAGTGCCATGATGTATTTATTATGTATTTTTGGCTGAATATCTATGATTTGAATAAAAAATAAGAACACATTTGACATATTGCAAAAATTGCAAATTCTCATGAGCGCGGACCTATCAGATTTAGCGTATTTTTTAGGGTTTTGGTTTAGATGCTATTTCTAATATTTACACTATAATACTAGTGCCATGATGTATTTATTATGTATTTTTGGCTGAATTTCTATGATTTGAACATAAAATAAGCACAAATTTTACATATTGCAAAAATTGAACATTCTCATGAGCGCGGGCCTATCAGATTTAGCCGATTTTTTAGGGTTTTGGTTTAGATGCTATTTCTAATATTTACACTATAATACTAGTGCCATGATGTATTTATTATGTATTTTTGGCTGACTTTCTATGATTTGAACATAAAATAAGCACAAATTTGACATATTGCTAAAATTGCAAATTCTCATGAGCGCGGACCTATCAGATTTAGCGTATTTTTTAGGGTTTTGGTTTAGATGCTACTTCTAATATTTACACAATAATACTAGTGCCATGATGTATTTATTATGTATTTGTGGCTGAATTTCTATGATTTGAAGATAAAATAAGCACAAATTTGACATATTGCAAAAATTGCAAATTCTCATGAGCGCGGACCTATCAGATTTAGCCTATGTTTTAGGGTTTTGGTTTAGATGCTATTTCAAATATTTACACTACATTACTAGTGCCATGATGTATTTATTATGTATTTTAGGCTGACTTTCTATGATTTGAATAAAAAATAAGAACACATTTGACATATTGCAAAAATTGCAAATTCTCATGAGCGCGGACCTATCAGATTTAGCGTATTTTTTAGGGTTTTGGTTTAGATGCTATTTCTAATATTTACACTATAATACTAGTGCCATGATGTATTTATTATGTATTTTTGGCTGACTTTCTATGATTTGAAGATAAAATAAGCACAAATTTGACATATTGCAAAAATTGCATATTCTCATGAGCGCGGACCTATCAGATTTAGCCGATTTTTTAGGGTTTTGGTTTAGATGCTATTTCTAATATTTACACTATAATACTAGTGCCATGATGTATTTATTATGTATTTTTGGCTGAATTTCTATGATTTGAATAAAAAATAAGAACACATTTGACATATTGCAAAAATTGCAAATTCTCATGAGCGCGGACCTATCAGATTTAGCGTATTTTTTAGGGTTTTGGTTTAGATGCTATTTCTAATATTTACACTATAATACTAGTGCCATGATGTATTTATTATGTATTTTTGGCTGACTTTCTATGATTTGAAGATAAAATAAGCACAAATTTGACATATTGCAAAAATTGCATATTCTCATGAGCGCGGACCTATCAGATTTAGCCGATTTTTTAGGGTTTTGGTTTAGATGCTATTTCTAATATTTACACTATAATACTAGTGCCATGATGTATTTATTATGTATTTTTGGCTGAATTTCTATGATTTGAATAAAAAATAAGAACACATTTGACATATTGCAAAAATTGCAAATTCTCATGAGCGCGGACCTATCAGATTTAGCGTATTTTTTAGGGTTTTGGTTTAGATGCTATTTCTAATATTTACACTATAATACTAGTGCCATGATGTATTTATTATGTATTTGTGGCTGAATTTCTATAATTTGAAGATAAAATAAGCACAAATTTGACATATTGCAAAAATTGCAAATTCTCATGAGCGCGGGCCTATCAGATTAAGCCGATTTTTTAGGGTTTTGGTTTAGATGCTATTTCTAATATTTACACTACATTACTAGTGCCATGATGTATTTATTATGTATTTTTAGCTGAATAACTATGATTTGAATAAAAATTAAGAACACATTTGACATATTGCAAAAATTGCAAATTCTCATGAGCGCGGACCTATCAGATTTAGCGTATTTTTTAGGGTTTTGGTTTAGATGCTATTTCTAATATTTACACTATAATACTAGTGCCATGATGTATTTATTATGTATTTTTGGCTGAATTTCTATGATTTGAACATAAAATAAGCACAAATTTTACATATTGCAAAAATTGAACATTCTCATGAGCGCGGGCCTATCAGATTTAGCCGATTTTTTAGGGTTTTGGTTTAGATGCTATTTCTAATATTTACACTATAATACTAGTGCCATGATGTATTTATTATGTATTTTTGGCTGACTTTCTATGATTTGAACATAAAATAAGCACAAATTTGACATATTGCAAAAATTGCAAATTCTCATGAGCGCGGACCTATCAGATTTAGCGTATTTTTTAGGGTTTTGGTTTAGATGCTATTTCTAATATTTACACTATAATACTAGTGCCATGATGTATTTATTATGTATTTGTGGCTGAATTTCTATGATTTGAAGATAAAATAAGCACAAATTTGACATATTGCAAAAATTGCAAATTCTCATGAGCGCGGACCTATCAGATTTAGCCTATGTTTTAGGGTTTTGGTTTAGATGCTATTTCAAATATTTACACTACATTACTAGTGCCATGATGTATTTATTATGTATTTTTGGCTGACTTTCTATGATTTGAACACAAAATAAGCACAAATTTGACATATTGCCAAAATTGCATATTCTCATGAGCGCGGACCTATCAGATTTAGCCGATTTTTTAGGGTTTTGGTTTAGATGCTATTTCTAATATTTACACTATAATACTAGTGCCATGATGTATTTATTATGTATTTTTGGCTTAATTTCTATGATTTGAATAAAAAATAAGAACACATTTGACATATTGCAAAAATTGCAAATTCTCATGAGCGCGGACCTATCAGATTTAGCGTATTTTTTAGGGTTTTGGTTTAGATGCTATTTCTAATATTTACACTATAATACTAGTGCCATGATGTATTTATTATGTATTTTTGGCTGACTTTCTATGATTTGAACATAAAATAAGCACAAATTTGACATATTGCAAAAATTGCATATTCTCATGAGCGCGGACCTATCAGATTTAGCCGATTTTTTAGGGTTTTGGTTTAGATGCTATTTCTAATATTTACACTATAATACTAGTGCCATGATGTATTTATTATGTATTTTTGGCTGACTTTCTATGATTTGAATAAAAAATAAGAACACATTTGACATATTGCAAAAATTGCAAATTCTCATGAGCGCGGACCTATCAGATTTAGCGTATTTTTTAGGGTTTTGGTTTAGATGCTATTTCTAATATTTACACTATAATACTAGTGCCATGATGTATTTATTATGTATTTTTGGCTGAATATCTATGATTTGAACAAAAAATAAGAACACATTTGACATATTGCAAAAATTGCAAATTCTCATGAGCGCGGACCTATCAGATTTAGCGTATTTTTTAGGGTTTTGGTTTAGATGCTATTTCTAATATTTACACTATAATACTAGTGCCATGATGTATTTATTATGTATTTGTGGCTGAATTTCTATGATTTGAAGATAAAATAAGCACAAATTTGACATATTGCAAAAATTGCAAATTCTCATGAGCGCGGACCTATCAGATTTAGCGTATTTTTTAGGGTTTTGGTTTAGATGCTATTTCTAATATTTACACTACATTACTAGTGCCATGATGTATTTATTATGTATTTTTGGCTGAATTTCTATGATTTGAACAAAAAATAAGCACAAATTTGACATATTGCAAAAATTGCATATTCTCATGAGCGCGGACCTATCAGATTTAGCGTATTTTTTAGGGTTTTGGTTTAGATGCTATTTCTAATATTTACACTATAATACTAGTGCCATGATGTATTTATTATGTATTTTTGGCTGACTTTCTATGATTTGAATAAAAAATAAGAACACATTTGACATATTGCAAAAATTGCAAATTCTCATGAGCGCGGACCTATCAGATTTAGCGTATTTTTGAGGGTTTTGGTTTAGATGCTATTTCTAATATTTACACTATAATACTAGTGCCATGATGTATTTATTATGTATTTTTGGCTGACTTTCTATGATTTGAACATAAAATAAGAACACATTTGACATATTGCAAAAAATTGCAAATTCTCATGAGCGCGGACCTATCAGATTTAGCCGATTTTTTAGGGTTTTGGTTTAGATGCTATTTCTAATATTTACACTATAATACTAGTGCCATGATGTATTTATTATGTATTTTTGGCTGAATTTCTATGATTTGAACAAAAAATAAGAACACATTTGACATATTGCAAAAATTGCAAATTCTCATGAGCGCGGGCCTATCAGATTTAGCCGATTTTTTAGGGTTTTGTTTAGATGCTATTTCTAATATTTACACTATAATACTAGTGCACTGATGTATTTATTATGTATTTGTGGCTGACTTTCTATGATTTGAACATAAAATAAGCACAAATTTGACATATTGCCAAAATTGCATATTCTCATGAGCGCGGACCTATCAGATTTAGCGTATTTTTTAGGGTTTTGGTTTAGATGCTATTTCTAATATTTACACTATAATACTAGTGCCATGATGTATTTATTATGTATTTTTGGCTGACTTTCTATGATTAGAATAAAAAATAAGAACACATTTGACATATTGCAAAAATTGCAAATTCTCATGAGCGCGGACCTATCAGATTTAGCGTATTTTTTAGGGTTTTGGTTTAGATGCTATTTCTAATATTTACACTATAATACTAGTGCCATGATGTATTTATTATGTATTTGTGGCTGAATTTCTATGATTTGAAGATAAAATAAGCACAAATTTGACATATTGCAAAAATTGCAAATTCTCATGAGCGCGGACCTATCAGATTTAGCGTATTTTTTAGGGTTTTGGTTTAGATGCTATTTCTAATATTTACACTACATTACTAGTGCCATGATGTATTTATTATGTATTTTTGGCTGAATTTCTATGATTTGAACAAAAAATAAGCACAAATTTGACATATTGCAAAAATTGCAAATTCTCATGAGCGCGGACCTATCAGATTTAGCGTATTTTTTAGAGTTTTGGTTTAGATGCTATTTCTAATATTTACACTATAATACTAGTGCCATGATGTATTTATTATGTATTTTTGGCTGACTTTCTATGATTTGAATAAAAAATAAGAACACATTTGACATATTGCAAAAATTGCAAATTCTCATGAGCGCGGACCTATCAGATTTAGCGTATTTTTTAGGGTTTTGGTTTAGATGCTATTTCTAATATTTACACTATAATACTAGTGCCATGATGTATTTATTATGTATTTTTGGCTGACTTTCTATGATTTGAACATAAAATAAGAACACATTTGACATATTGCAAAAAATTGCATATTCTCATGAGCGCGGACCTATCAGATTTAGCCGATTTTTTAGGGTTTTGGTTTAGATGCTATTTCTAATATTTACACTATAATACTAGTGCCATGATGTATTTATTATGTATTTTTGGCTGACTTTCTATGATTTGAATAAAAAATAAGAACACATTTGACATATTGCAAAAATTGCAAATTCTCATGAGCGCGGACCTATCAGATTTAGCGTATTTTTTAGGGTTTTGGTTTAGATGCTATTTCTAATATTTACACTATAATACTAGTGCCATGATGTATTTATTATGTATTTTTGGCTGAATTTCTATGATTTGAACAAAAAATAAGAACACATTTGACATATTGCAAAAAATTGAACATTCTCATGAGCGCGGGCCTATCAGATTTAGCCGATTTTTTAGGGTTTTTGTTTAGATGCTATTTCTAATATTTACACTATAATACTAGTGCACTGATGTATTTATTATGTATTTGTGGCTGACTTTCTATGATTTGAACATAAAATAAGCATAAATTTGACATATTGCAAAAATTGCATATTCTCATGAGCGCGGACCTATCAGATTTAGCCGATTTTTTAGGGTTTTGGTTTAGATGCTATTTCTAATATTTACACTATAATACTAGTGCCATGATGTATTTATTATGTATTTTTGGCTGACTTTCTATGATTTGAATAAAAAATAAGAACACATTTGACATATTGCAAAAATTGCAAATTCTCATGAGCGCGGACCTATCAGATTTAGCGTATTTTTTAGGGTTTTGGTTTAGATGCTATTTCTAATATTTACACTATAATACTAGTGCCATGATGTATTTATTATGTATTTGTGGCTGAATTTCTATGATTTGAAGATAAAATAAGCACAAATTTGACATATTGCAAAAATTGCAAATTCTCATGAGCGCGGACCTATCAGATTTAGCGTATTTTTTAGGGTTTTGGTTTAGATGCTATTTCTAATATTTACACTACATTACTAGTGCCATGATGTATTTATTATGTATTTTTGGCTGAATATCTATGATTTGAATAAAAAATAAGAACACATTTGACATATTGCAAAAATTGCAAATTCTCATGAGCGCGGACCTATCAGATTTAGCGTATTTTTTAGGGTTTTGGTTTAGATGCTATTTCTAATATTTACACTATAATACTAGTGCCATGATGTATTTATTATGTATTTTTGGCTGAATTTCTATGATTTGAACATAAAATAAGCACAAATTTTACATATTGCAAAAATTGAACATTCTCATGAGCGCGGGCCTATCAGATTTAGCCGATTTTTTAGGGTTTTGGTTTAGATGCTATTTCTAATATTTACACTATAATACTAGTGCCATGATGTATTTATTATGTATTTTTGGCTGACTTTCTATGATTTGAACATAAAATAAGCACAAATTTGACATATTGCTAAAATTGCAAATTCTCATGAGCGCGGACCTATCAGATTTAGCGTATTTTTTAGGGTTTTGGTTTAGATGCTACTTCTAATATTTACACAATAATACTAGTGCCATGATGTATTTATTATGTATTTGTGGCTGAATTTCTATGATTTGAAGATAAAATAAGCACAAATTTGACATATTGCAAAAATTGCAAATTCTCATGAGCGCGGACCTATCAGATTTAGCCTATGTTTTAGGGTTTTGGTTTAGATGCTATTTCAAATATTTACACTACATTACTAGTGCCATGATGTATTTATTATGTATTTTAGGCTGACTTTCTATGATTTGAATAAAAAATAAGAACACATTTGACATATTGCAAAAATTGCAAATTCTCATGAGCGCGGACCTATCAGATTTAGCGTATTTTTTAGGGTTTTGGTTTAGATGCTATTTCTAATATTTACACTATAATACTAGTGCCATGATGTATTTATTATGTATTTTTGGCTGACTTTCTATGATTTGAAGATAAAATAAGCACAAATTTGACATATTGCAAAAATTGCATATTCTCATGAGCGCGGACCTATCAGATTTAGCCGATTTTTTAGGGTTTTGGTTTAGATGCTATTTCTAATATTTACACTATAATACTAGTGCCATGATGTATTTATTATGTATTTTTGGCTGAATTTCTATGATTTGAATAAAAAATAAGAACACATTTGACATATTGCAAAAATTGCAAATTCTCATGAGCGCGGACCTATCAGATTTAGCGTATTTTTTAGGGTTTTGGTTTAGATGCTATTTCTAATATTTACACTATAATACTAGTGCCATGATGTATTTATTATGTATTTTTGGCTGACTTTCTATGATTTGAAGATAAAATAAGCACAAATTTGACATATTGCAAAAATTGCATATTCTCATGAGCGCGGACCTATCAGATTTAGCCGATTTTTTAGGGTTTTGGTTTAGATGCTATTTCTAATATTTACACTATAATACTAGTGCCATGATGTATTTATTATGTATTTTTGGCTGAATTTCTATGATTTGAATAAAAAATAAGAACACATTTGACATATTGCAAAAATTGCAAATTCTCATGAGCGCGGACCTATCAGATTTAGCGTATTTTTTAGGGTTTTGGTTTAGATGCTATTTCTAATATTTACACTATAATACTAGTGCCATGATGTATTTATTATGTATTTGTGGCTGAATTTCTATAATTTGAAGATAAAATAAGCACAAATTTGACATATTGCAAAAATTGCAAATTCTCATGAGCGCGGGCCTATCAGATTAAGCCGATTTTTTAGGGTTTTGGTTTAGATGCTATTTCTAATATTTACACTACATTACTAGTGCCATGATGTATTTATTATGTATTTTTAGCTGAATAACTATGATTTGAATAAAAATTAAGAACACATTTGACATATTGCAAAAATTGCAAATTCTCATGAGCGCGGACCTATCAGATTTAGCGTATTTTTTAGGGTTTTGGTTTAGATGCTATTTCTAATATTTACACTATAATACTAGTGCCATGATGTATTTATTATGTATTTTTGGCTGAATTTCTATGATTTGAACATAAAATAAGCACAAATTTTACATATTGCAAAAATTGAACATTCTCATGAGCGCGGGCCTATCAGATTTAGCCGATTTTTTAGGGTTTTGGTTTAGATGCTATTTCTAATATTTACACTATAATACTAGTGCCATGATGTATTTATTATGTATTTTTGGCTGACTTTCTATGATTTGAACATAAAATAAGCACAAATTTGACATATTGCAAAAATTGCAAATTCTCATGAGCGCGGACCTATCAGATTTAGCGTATTTTTTAGGGTTTTGGTTTAGATGCTATTTCTAATATTTACACTATAATACTAGTGCCATGATGTATTTATTATGTATTTGTGGCTGAATTTCTATGATTTGAAGATAAAATAAGCACAAATTTGACATATTGCAAAAATTGCAAATTCTCATGAGCGCGGACCTATCAGATTTAGCCTATGTTTTAGGGTTTTGGTTTAGATGCTATTTCAAATATTTACACTACATTACTAGTGCCATGATGTATTTATTATGTATTTTTGGCTGACTTTCTATGATTTGAACACAAAATAAGCACAAATTTGACATATTGCCAAAATTGCATATTCTCATGAGCGCGGACCTATCAGATTTAGCCGATTTTTTAGGGTTTTGGTTTAGATGCTATTTCTAATATTTACACTATAATACTAGTGCCATGATGTATTTATTATGTATTTTTGGCTTAATTTCTATGATTTGAATAAAAAATAAGAACACATTTGACATATTGCAAAAATTGCAAATTCTCATGAGCGCGGACCTATCAGATTTAGCGTATTTTTTAGGGTTTTGGTTTAGATGCTATTTCTAATATTTACACTATAATACTAGTGCCATGATGTATTTATTATGTATTTTTGGCTGACTTTCTATGATTTGAACATAAAATAAGCACAAATTTGACATATTGCAAAAATTGCATATTCTCATGAGCGCGGACCTATCAGATTTAGCCGATTTTTTAGGGTTTTGGTTTAGATGCTATTTCTAATATTTACACTATAATACTAGTGCCATGATGTATTTATTATGTATTTTTGGCTGACTTTCTATGATTTGAATAAAAAATAAGAACACATTTGACATATTGCAAAAATTGCAAATTCTCATGAGCGCGGACCTATCAGATTTAGCGTATTTTTTAGGGTTTTGGTTTAGATGCTATTTCTAATATTTACACTATAATACTAGTGCCATGATGTATTTATTATGTATTTTTGGCTGAATATCTATGATTTGAACAAAAAATAAGAACACATTTGACATATTGCAAAAATTGCAAATTCTCATGAGCGCGGACCTATCAGATTTAGCGTATTTTTTAGGGTTTTGGTTTAGATGCTATTTCTAATATTTACACTATAATACTAGTGCCATGATGTATTTATTATGTATTTGTGGCTGAATTTCTATGATTTGAAGATAAAATAAGCACAAATTTGACATATTGCAAAAATTGCAAATTCTCATGAGCGCGGACCTATCAGATTTAGCGTATTTTTTAGGGTTTTGGTTTAGATGCTATTTCTAATATTTACACTACATTACTAGTGCCATGATGTATTTATTATGTATTTTTGGCTGAATTTCTATGATTTGAACAAAAAATAAGCACAAATTTGACATATTGCAAAAATTGCATATTCTCATGAGCGCGGACCTATCAGATTTAGCGTATTTTTTAGGGTTTTGGTTTAGATGCTATTTCTAATATTTACACTATAATACTAGTGCCATGATGTATTTATTATGTATTTTTGGCTGACTTTCTATGATTTGAATAAAAAATAAGAACACATTTGACATATTGCAAAAATTGCAAATTCTCATGAGCGCGGACCTATCAGATTTAGCGTATTTTTGAGGGTTTTGGTTTAGATGCTATTTCTAATATTTACACTATAATACTAGTGCCATGATGTATTTATTATGTATTTTTGGCTGACTTTCTATGATTTGAACATAAAATAAGAACACATTTGACATATTGCAAAAAATTGCAAATTCTCATGAGCGCGGACCTATCAGATTTAGCGTATTTTTTAGGGTTTTGGTTTAGATGCTATTTCTAATATTTACACTATAATACTAGTGCCATGATGTATTTATTATGTATTTTTGGCTGAATTTCTATGATTTGAACAAAAAATAAGAACACATTTGACATATTGCAAAAATTGCAAATTCTCATGAGCGCGGGCCTATCAGATTTAGCCGATTTTTTAGGGTTTTGTTTAGATGCTATTTCTAATATTTACACTATAATACTAGTGCACTGATGTATTTATTATGTATTTGTGGCTGACTTTCTATGATTTGAACATAAAATAAGCACAAATTTGACATATTGCAAAAATTGCATATTCTCATGAGCGCGGACCTATCAGATTTAGCCGATTTTTTAGGGTTTTGGTTTAGATGCTATTTCTAATATTTACACTATAATACTAGTGCCATGATGTATTTATTATGTATTTTTGGCTGACTTTCTATGATTTGAATAAAAAATAAGAACACATTTGACATATTGCAAAAATTGCAAATTCTCATGAGCGCGGACCTATCAGATTTAGCGTATTTTTTAGGGTTTTGGTTTAGATGCTATTTCTAATATTTACACTATAATACTAGTGCCATGATGTATTTATTATGTATTTGTGGCTGAATTTCTATGATTTGAAGATAAAATAAGCACAAATTTGACATATTGCAAAAATTGCAAATTCTCATGAGCGCGGACCTATCAGATTTAGCGTATTTTTTAGGGTTTTGGTTTAGATGCTATTTCTAATATTTACACTACATTACTAGTGCCATGATGTATTTATTATGTATTTTTGGCTGAATATCTATGATTTGAATAAAAAATAAGAACACATTTGACATATTGCAAAAATTGCAAATTCTCATGAGCGCGGACCTATCAGATTTAGCGTATTTTTTAGGGTTTTGGTTTAGATGCTATTTCTAATATTTACACTATAATACTAGTGCCATGATGTATTTATTATGTATTTTTGGCTGAATTTCTATGATTTGAACATAAAATAAGCACAAATTTTACATATTGCAAAAATTGAACATTCTCATGAGCGCGGGCCTATCAGATTTAGCCGATTTTTTAGGGTTTTGGTTTAGATGCTATTTCTAATATTTACACTATAATACTAGTGCCATGATGTATTTATTATGTATTTTTGGCTGACTTTCTATGATTTGAACATAAAATAAGCACAAATTTGACATATTGCAAAAATTGCAAATTCTCATGAGCGCGGACCTATCAGATTTAGCGTATTTTTTAGGGTTTTGGTTTAGATGCTATTTCTAATATTTACACTATAATACTAGTGCCATGATGTATTTATTATGTATTTATGGCTGAATTTCTATGATTTGAAGATAAAATAAGCACAAATTTGACATATTGCAAAAATTGCAAATTCTCATGAGCGCGGACCTATCAGATTTAGCCTATGTTTTAGGGTTTTGGTTTAGATGCTATTTCAAATATTTACACTACATTACTAGTGCCATGATGTATTTATTATGTATTTTTGGCTGACTTTCTATGATTTGAACACAAAATAAGCACAAATTTGACATATTTCAAAAATTGCATATTCTCATGAGCGCGGACCTATCAGATTTAGCCGATTTTTTAGGGTTTTGGTTTAGATGCTATTTCTAATATTTACACTATAATACTAGTGCCATGATGTATTTATTATGTATTTTTGGCTGAATTTCTATGATTTGAATAAAAAATAAGAACACATTTGACATATTGCAAAAATTGCAAATTCTCATGAGCGCGGACCTAACAGATTTAGCGTATTTTTTAGGGTTTTGGTTTAGATGCTATTTCTAATATTTACACTATAATACTAGTGCCATGAGTTATTTATTATGTATTTTTGGCTGACTTTCTATGATTTGAACATAAAATAAGCACAAATTTGACATATTGCAAAAATTGCAAATTCTCATGAGCGCGGACCTATCAGATTTAGCCGATTTTTTAGGGTTTTGGTTTAGATGCTATTTCTAATATTTACACTATAATACTAGTGCCATGATGTATTTATTATGTATTTTTGGCTGACTTTCTATGATTTGAATAAAAAATAAGAACACATTTGACATATTGCAAAAATTGCAAATTCTCATGAGCGCGGACCTATCAGATTTAGCGTATTTTTTAGGGTTTTGGTTTAGATGCTATTTCTAATATTTACACTATAATACTAGTGCCATGATGTATTTATTATGTATTTTTGGCTGACTTTCTATGATTTGAACATAAAATAAGAACACATTTGACATATTGCAAAAAATTGCATATTCTCATGAGCGCGGACCTATCAGATTTAGCCGATTTTTTAGGGTTTTTGTTTAGATGCTATTTCTAATATTTACACTATAATACTAGTGCACTGATGTATTTATTATGTATTTGTGGCTGACTTTCTATGATTTGAACATAAAATAAGCACACATTTGACATATTGCAAAAATTGCATATTCTCATGAGCGCGGACCTATCAGATTTAGCGTATTTTTTAGGGTTTTGGTTTAGATGCTATTTCTAATATTTACACTACATTACTAGTGCCATGATGTATTTATTATGTATTTTTGGCTGAATATCTATGATTTGAATAAAAAATAAGAACACATTTGACATATTGCAAAAATTGCAAATTCTCATGAGCGCGGACCTATCAGATTTAGCGTATTTTTTAGGGTTTTGGTTTGATGCTATTTCTAATATTTACACTATAATACTAGTGCCATGATGTATTTATTATGTATTTTTGGCTGAATTTCTATGATTTGAACATAAAATAAGCACAAATTTTACATATTGCAAAAATTGAACATTCTTATGAGCGCGGACCTATCAGATTTAGCCGATTTTTAAGGGTTTTGGTTTAGATGCTATTTTTTATATTTACACTATAATACTAGACCAATGATGTATTTATTATGTATTTTTGGCTGACTTTCTATGATTTGAACAAAAAATAAGAACAAATTTGACATATTGCAAAAATTGCAAATTCTCATGAGCGCGGACCTATCAGATTTAGCGTATTTTTTAGGGTTTTGGTTTAGATGCTATTTCAAATATTTACACTATAATACTAGTGCCATGATGTATTTATTATGTATTTTTGGCTGAATATCTATGATTTGAACAAAAAATAAGAACACATTTGACATATTGCAAAAATTGCAAATTCTCATGAGCGCGGGCCTATCAGATTTAGCCGATTTTTTAGGGTTTTTGTTTAGATGCTATTTCTAATATTTACACTATAATACTAGTGCCATGATGTATTTATTATGTATTTTTGGCTGACTTTCTATGATTTGAACATAAAATAAGCACAAATTTGACATATTGCAAAAATTGCATATTCTCATGAGCGCGGACCTATCAGATTCAGCCGATTTTTTAGGGTTTTGGTTTAGATGCTATTTCTAATATTTACACTATAATACTAGTGCCATGATGTATTTATTATGTATTTTTGGCTGACTTTCTATGATTTGAATAAAAAATAAGAACACATTTGACATATTGCAAAAATTGCAAATTCTCATGAGCGCGGACCTATCAGATTTAGCGTATTTTTTACGGTTTTGGTTTAGATGCTATTTCTAATATTTACACTATAATACTAGTGCCATGATGTATTTATTATGTATTTTTGGCTGAATATCTATGATTTGAACAAAAAATAAGAACACATTTGACATATTGCAAAAATTGCAAATTCTCATGAGCGCGGGCCTATCAGATTTAGCCGATTTTTTAGGGTTTTGGTTTAGATGCTATTTCTAATATTTACACTATAATACTAGTGCCATGATGTATTTATTATGTATTTTTGGCTGACTTTCTATGATTTGAACATAAAATAAGCACAAATTTGACATATTGCAAAAATTGCAAATTCTCATGAGCGCGGACCTATCAGATTTAGCGTATTTTTTAGGGTTTTGGTTTAGATGCTATTTCTAATATTTACACTATAATACTAGTGCCATGATGTATTTATTATGTATTTGTGGCTGAATTTCTATGATTTGAAGATAAAATAAGCACAAATTTGACATATTGCAAAAATTGCAAATTCTCATGAGCGCGGACCTATCAGATTTAGCCTATGTTTAAGGGTTTTGGTTTAGATGCTATTTCAAATATTTACACTACATTACTAGTGCCATGATGTATTTATTATGTATTTTTGGCTGACTTTCTATGATTTGAACACAAAATAAGCACAAATTTGACATATTGCAAAAATTGCATATTCTCATGAGCGCGGACCTATCAGATTTAGCCGATTTTTTAGGGTTTTGGTTTAGATGCTAATTCTAATATTTACACTATAATACTAGTGCCATGATGTATTTATTATGTATTTTTGGCTGACTTTCTATGATTTGAATAAAAAATAAGAACACATTTGACATATTGCAAAAATTGCAAATTCTCATGAGCGCGGACCTATCAGATTTAGCGTATTTTTTAGGGTTTTGGTTTAGATGCTATTTCTAATATTTACACTATAATACTAGTGCCATGATGTATTTATTATGTATTTGTGGCTGAATTTCTATGATTTGAAGATAAAATAAGCACAAATTTGACATATTGCAAAAATTGCAAATTCTCATGAGCGCGGGCCTATCAGATTTAGCCGATTTTTTAGGGTTTTGGTTTAGATGCTATTTCTAATATTTACACTATAATACTAGTGCCATGATGTATTTATTATGTATTTTTGGCTGAATTTCTATGATTTGAATAAAAAATAAGAACACATTTGACATATTGCAAAAATTGCAAATTCTCATGAGCGCGGACCTATCAGATTTAGCGTATTTTTTAGGGTTTTGGTTTAGATGCTATTTCTAATATTTACACTATAATACTAGTGCCATGATGTATTTATTATGTATTTTTGGCTGACTTTCTATGATTTGAACATAAAATAAGCACAAATTTGACATATTGCAAAAATTGCATATTCTCATGAGCGCGGACCTATCAGATTTAGCCGATTTTTTAGGGTTTTGGTTTAGATGCTATTTCTAATATTTACACTATAATACTAGTGCCATGATGTATTTATTATGTATTTTTGGCTGACTTTCTATGATTTGAATAAAAAAAAAGAACACATTTGACATATTGCAAAAATTGCAAATTCTCATGAGCGCGGACCTATCAGATTTAGCGTATTTTTTAGGGTTTTGGTTTAGATGCTATTTCTAATATTTACACTATAATACTAGTGCCATGATGTATTTATTATGTATTTTTGGCTGAATATCTATGATTTGAACAAAAAATAAGAACACATTTGACATATTGCAAAAATTGCAAATTCTCATGAGCGCGGGCCTATCAGATTTAGCCGATTTTTTAGGGTTTTGGTTTAGATGCTATTTCTAATATTTACACTATAATACTAGTGCCATGATGTATTTATTATGTATTTTTTGCTGACTTTCTATGATTTGAACATAAAATAAGCACAAATTTGACATATTGCAAAAATTGCATATTCTCATGAGCGCGGACCTATCAGATTTAGCGTATTTTTTAGGGTTTTGGTTTAGATGCTATTTCTAATATTTACACTATAATACTAGTGCCATGATGTATTTATTATGTATTTTTGGCTGACTTTCTATGATTAGAATAAAAAATAAGAACACATTTGACATATTGCAAAAATTGCAAATTCTCATGAGCGCGGACCTATCAGATTTAGCGTATTTTTTAGGGTTTTGGTTTAGATGCTATTTCTAATATTTACACTATAATACTAGTGCCATGATGTATTTATTATGTATTTGTGGCTGAATTTCTATGATTTGAAGATAAAATAAGCACAAATTTGACATATTGCAAAAATTGCAAATTCTCATGAGCGCGGACCTATCAGATTTAGCGTATTTTTTAGGGTTTTGGTTTAGATGCTATTTCTAATATTTACACTACATTACTAGTGCCATGATGTATTTATTATGTATTTTTGGCTGAATTTCTATGATTTGAACTAAAAATAAGCACAAATTTGACATATTGCAAAAATTGCATATTCTCATGAGCGCGGACCTATCAGATTTAGCGTATTTTTTAGGGTTTTGGTTTAGATGCTATTTCTAATATTTACACTATAATACTAGTGCCATGATGTATTTATTATGTATTTTTGGCTGACTTTCTATGATTTGAATAAAAAATAAGAACACATTTGACATATTGCAAAAATTGCAAATTCTCATGAGCGCGGACCTATCAGATTTAGCGTATTTTTTAGGGTTTTGGTTTAGATGCTATTTCTAATATTTACACTATAATACTAGTGCCATGATGTATTTATTATGTATTTTTGGCTGACTTTCTATGATTTGAACATAAAATAAGAACACATTTGACATATTGCAAAAAATTGCATATTCTCATGAGCGCGGACCTATCAGATTTAGCCGATTTTTTAGGGTTTTGGTTTAGATGCTATTTCTAATATTTACACTATAATACTAGTGCCATGATGTATTTATTATGTATTTTTGGCTGACTTTCTATGATTTGAATAAAAAATAAGAACACATTTGACATATTGCAAAAATTGCAAATTCTCATGAGCGCGGACCTATCAGATTTAGCGTATTTTTTAGGGTTTTGGTTTAGATGCTATTTCTAATATTTACACTATAATACTAGTGCCATGATGTATTTATTATGTATTTTTGGCTGAATTTCTATGATTTGAACAAAAAATAAGAACACATTTGACATATTGCAAAAAATTGCAAATTCTCATGAGCGCGGGCCTATCAGATTTAGCCGATTTTTTAGGGTTTTTGTTTAGATGCTATTTCTAATATTTACACTATAATACTAGTGCACTGATGTATTTATTATGTATTTGTGGCTGACTTTCTATGATTTGAACATAAAATAAGCACAAATTTGACATATTGCAAAAATTGCATATTCTCATGAGCGCGGACCTATCAGATTTAGCCGATTTTTTAGGGTTTTGGTTTAGATGCTATTTCTAATATTTACACTATAATACTAGTGCCATGATGTATTTATTATGTATTTTTGGCTGACTTTCTATGATTTGAATAAAAAATAAGAACACATTTGACATATTGCAAAAATTGCAAATTCTCATGAGCGCGGACCTATCAGATTTAGCGTATTTTTTAGGGTTTTGGTTTAGATGCTATTTCTAATATTTACACTATAATACTAGTGCCATGATGTATTTATTATGTATTTGTGGCTGAATTTCTATGATTTGAAGATAAAATAAGCACAAATTTGACATATTGCAAAAATTGCAAATTCTCATGAGCGCGGGCCTATCAGATTTAGCCGATTTTTTAGGGTTTTTGTTTAGATGCTATTTCTAATATTTACACTATAATACTAGTGCCATGATGTATTTATTATGTATTTTTGGCTTAATTTCTATGATTTGAATAAAAAATAAGAACACATTTGACATATTGCAAAAATTGCAAATTCTCATGAGCGCGGACCTATCAGATTTAGCGTATTTTTTAGGGTTTTGGTTTAGATGCTATTTCTAATATTTACACTATAATACTAGTGCCATGATGTATTTATTATGTATTTTTGGCTGACTTTCTATGATTTGAACATAAAATAAGCACAAATTTGACATATTGCAAAAATTGCATATTCTCATGAGCGCGGACCTATCAGATTTAGCCGATTTTTTAGGGTTTTGGTTTAGATGCTATTTCTAATATTTACACTATAATACTAGTGCCATGATGTATTTATTATGTATTTTTGGCTGACTTTCTATGATTTGAATAAAAAATAAGAACACATTTGACATATTGCAAAAATTGCAAATTCTCATGAGCGCGGACCTATCAGATTTAGCGTATTTTTTAGGGTTTTGGTTTAGATGCTATTTCTAATATTTACACTATAATACTAGTGCCATGATGTATTTATTATGTATTTTTGGCTGAATATCTATGATTTGAACAAAAAATAAGAACACATTTGACATATTGCAAAAATTGCAAATTCTCATGAGCGCGGACCTATCAGATTTAGCGTATTTTTTAGGGTTTTGGTTTAGATGCTATTTCTAATATTTACACTATAATACTAGTGCCATGATGTATTTATTATGTATTTGTGGCTGAATTTCTATGATTTGAAGATAAAATAAGCACAAATTTGACATATTGCAAAAATTGCAAATTCTCATGAGCGCGGACCTATCAGATTTAGCGTATTTTTTAGGGTTTTGGTTTAGATGCTATTTCTAATATTTACACTACATTACTAGTGCCATGATGTATTTATTATGTATTTTTGGCTGAATTTCTATGATTTGAACAAAAAATAAGCACAAATTTGACATATTGCAAAAATTGCATATTCTCATGAGCGCGGACCTATCAGATTTAGCGTATTTTTTAGGGTTTTGGTTTAGATGCTATTTCTAATATTTACACTATAATACTAGTGCCATGATGTATTTATTATGTATTTTTGGCTGACTTTCTATGATTTGAATAAAAAATAAGAACACATTTGACATATTGCAAAAATTGCAAATTCTCATGAGCGCGGACCTATCAGATTTAGCGTATTTTTGAGGGTTTTGGTTTAGATGCTATTTCTAATATTTACACTATAATACTAGTGCCATGATGTATTTATTATGTATTTTTGGCTGACTTTCTATGATTTGAACATAAAATAAGAACACATTTGACATATTGCAAAAAATTGCAAATTCTCATGAGCGCGGACCTATCAGATTTAGCCGATTTTTTAGGGTTTTGGTTTAGATGCTATTTCTAATATTTACACTATAATACTAGTGCCATGATGTATTTATTATGTATTTTTGGCTGAATTTCTATGATTTGAACAAAAAATAAGAACACATTTGACATATTGCAAAAATTGCAAATTCTCATGAGCGCGGGCCTATCAGATTTAGCCGATTTTTTAGGGTTTTTGTTTAGATCCTATTTCTAATATTTACACTATAATACTAGTGCACTGATGTATTTATTATGTATTTGTGGCTGACTTTCTATGATTTGAACATAAAATAAGCACAAATTTGACATATTGCAAAAATTGCATATTCTCATGAGCGCGGACCTATCAGATTTAGCCGATTTTTTAGGGTTTTGGTTTAGATGCTATTTCTAATATTTACACTATAATACTAGTGCCATGATGTATTTATTATGTATTTTTGGCTGACTTTCTATGATTTGAATAAAAAATAAGAACACATTTGACATATTGCAAAAATTGCAAATTCTCATGAGCGCGGACCTATCAGATTTAGCGTATTTTTTAGGGTTTTGGTTTAGATGCTATTTCTAATATTTACACTATAATACTAGTGCCATGATGTATTTATTATGTATTTGTGGCTGAATTTCTATGATTTGAAGATAAAATAAGCACAAATTTGACATATTGCAAAAATTGCAAATTCTCATGAGCGCGGACCTATCAGATTTAGCGTATTTTTTAGGGTTTTGGTTTAGATGCTATTTCTAATATTTACACTACATTACTAGTGCCATGATGTATTTATTATGTATTTTTGGCTGAATATCTATGATTTGAATAAAAAATAAGAACACATTTGACATATTGCAAAAATTGCAAATTCTCATGAGCGCGGACCTATCAGATTTAGCGTATTTTTTAGGGTTTTGGTTTAGATGCTATTTCTAATATTTACACTATAATACTAGTGCCATGATGTATTTATTATGTATTTTTGGCTGAATTTCTATGATTTGAACATAAAATAAGCACAAATTTGACATATTGCAAAAATTGCAAATTCTCATGAGCGCGGACCTATCAGATTTAGCGTATTTTTTAGGGTTTTGGTTTAGATGCTATTTCTAATATTTACACTATAATACTAGTGCCATGATGTATTTATTATGTATTTGTGGCTGAATTTCTATGATTTGAAGATAAAATAAGCACAAATTTGACATATTGCAAAAATTGCAAATTCTCATGAGCGCGGACCTATCAGATTTAGCCTATGTTTTAGGGTTTTGGTTTAGATGCTATTTCAAATATTTACACTACATTACTAGTGCCATGATGTATTTATTATGTATTTTTGGCTGACTTTCTATGATTTGAACACAAAATAAGCACAAATTTGACATATTTCAAAAATTGCATATTCTCATGAGCGCGGACCTATCAGATTTAGCCGATTTTTTAGGGTTTTGGTTTAGATGCTATTTCTAATATTTACACTATAATACTAGTGCCATGATGTATTTATTATGTATTTTTGGCTGACTTTCTATGATTTGAATAAAAAATAAGAACACATTTGACATATTGCAAAAATTGCAAATTCTCATGAGCGCAGACCTATCAGATTTAGCGTATTTTTTAGGGTTTTGGTTTAGATGCTATTTCTAATATTTACACTATAATACTAGTGCCATGATGTATTTATTATGTATTTTTGGCTGACTTTCTATGATTTGAACATAAAATAAGCACAAATTTGACATATTGCAAAAATTGCATATTCTCATGAGCGCGGACCTATCAGATTTAGCCGATTTTTTAGGGTTTTGGTTTAGATGCTATTTCTAATATTTACACTATAATACTAGTGCCATGATGTATTTATTATGTATTTTTGGCTGACTTTCTATGATTTGAATAAAAAATAAGAACACATTTGACATATTGCAAAAATTGCAAATTCTCATGAGCGCGGACCTATCAGATTTAGCGTATTTTTTAGGGTTTTGGTTTAGATGCTATTTCTAATATTTACACTATAATACTAGTGCCATGATGTATTTATTATGTATTTTTGGCTGAATATCTATGATTTGAACAAAAAATAAGAACACATTTGACATATTGCAAAAATTGCAAATTCTCATGAGCGCGGACCTATCAGATTTAGCGTATTTTTTAGGGTTTTGGTTTAGATGCTATTTCTAATATTTACACTATAATACTAGTGCCATGATGTATTTATTATGTATTTGTGGCTGAATTTCTATGATTTGAAGATAAAATAAGCACAAATTTGACATATTGCAAAAATTGCAAATTCTCATGAGCGCGGACCTATCAGATTTAGCGTATTTTTTAGGGTTTTGGTTTAGATGCTATTTCTAATATTTACACTACATTACTAGTGCCATGATGTATTTATTATGTATTTTTGGCTGAATTTCTATGATTTGAACAAAAAATAAGCACAAATTTGACATATTGCAAAAATTGCATATTCTCATGAGCGCGGACCTATCAGATTTAGCGTATTTTTTAGGGTTTTGGTTTAGATGCTATTTCTAATATTTACACTATAATACTAGTGCCATGATGTATTTATTATGTATTTTTGGCTGACTTTCTATGATTTGAATAAAAAATAAGAACACATTTGACATATTGCAAAAATTGCAAATTCTCATGAGCGCGGACCTATCAGATTTAGCGTATTTTTGAGGGTTTTGGTTTAGATGCTATTTCTAATATTTACACTATAATACTAGTGCCATGATGTATTTATTATGTATTTTTGGCTGACTTTCTATGATTTGAACATAAAATAAGAACACATTTGACATATTGCAAAAATTGCAAATTCTCATGAGCGCGGACCTATCAGATTTAGCCGATTTTTTAGGGTTTTGGTTTAGATGCTATTTCTAATATTTACACTATAATACTAGTGCCATGATGTATTTATTATGTATTTTTGGCTGAATTTCTATGATTTGAACAAAAAATAAGAACACATTTGACATATTGCAAAAATTGCAAATTCTCATGAGCGCGGGCCTATCAGATTTAGCCGATTTTTTAGGGTTTTTGTTTAGATCCTATTTCTAATATTTACACTATAATACTAGTGCACTGATGTATTTATTATGTATTTGTGGCTGACTTTCTATGATTTGAACATAAAATAAGCACAAATTTGACATATTGCAAAAATTGCATATTCTCATGAGCGCGGACCTATCAGATTTAGCCGATTTTTTAGGGTTTTGGTTTAGATGCTATTTCTAATATTTACACTATAATACTAGTGCCATGATGTATTTATTATGTATTTTTGGCTGACTTTCTATGATTTGAATAAAAAATAAGAACACATTTGACATATTGCAAAAATTGCAAATTCTCATGAGCGCGGACCTATCAGATTTAGCGTATTTTTTAGGGTTTTGGTTTAGATGCTATTTCTAATATTTACACTATAATACTAGTGCCATGATGTATTTATTATGTATTTGTGGCTGAATTTCTATGATTTGAAGATAAAATAAGCACAAATTTGACATATTGCAAAAATTGCAAATTCTCATGAGCGCGGACCTATCAGATTTAGCGTATTTTTTAGGGTTTTGGTTTAGATGCTATTTCTAATATTTACACTACATTACTAGTGCCATGATGTATTTATTATGTATTTTTGGCTGAATATCTATGATTTGAATAAAAAATAAGAACACATTTGACATATTGCAAAAATTGCAAATTCTCATGAGCGCGGACCTATCAGATTTAGCGTATTTTTTAGGGTTTTGGTTTAGATGCTATTTCTAATATTTACACTATAATACTAGTGCCATGATGTATTTATTATGTATTTTTGGCTGAATTTCTATGATTTGAACATAAAATAAGCACAAATTTGACATATTGCAAAAATTGCAAATTCTCATGAGCGCGGACCTATCAGATTTAGCGTATTTTTTAGGGTTTTGGTTTAGATGCTATTTCTAATATTTACACTATAATACTAGTGCCATGATGTATTTATTATGTATTTGTGGCTGAATTTCTATGATTTGAAGATAAAATAAGCACAAATTTGACATATTGCAAAAATTGCAAATTCTCATGAGCGCGGACCTATCAGATTTAGCCTATGTTTTAGGGTTTTGGTTTAGATGCTATTTCAAATATTTACACTACATTACTAGTGCCATGATGTATTTATTATGTATTTTTGGCTGACTTTCTATGATTTGAACACAAAATAAGCACAAATTTGACATATTTCAAAAATTGCATATTCTCATGAGCGCGGACCTATCAGATTTAGCCGATTTTTTAGGGTTTTGGTTTAGATGCTATTTCTAATATTTACACTATAATACTAGTGCCATGATGTATTTATTATGTATTTTTGGCTGACTTTCTATGATTTGAATAAAAAATAAGAACACATTTGACATATTGCAAAAATTGCAAATTCTCATGAGCGCGGACCTATCAGATTTAGCGTATTTTTTAGGGTTTTGGTTTAGATGCTATTTCTAATATTTACACTATAATACTAGTGCCATGATGTATTTATTATGTATTTTTTGCTGAATTTCTATGATTTGAACATAAAATAAGCACAAATTTTACATATTGCAAAAATTGAACATTCTCATGAGCGCGGGCCTATCAGATTTAGCCGATTTTTTAGGGTTTTGGTTTAGATGCTATTTCTAATATTTACACTATAATACTAGTGCCATGATGTATTTATTATGTATTTTTGGCTGACTTTCTATGATTTGAACATAAAATAAGCACAAATTTGACATATTGCAAAAATTGCAAATTCTCATGAGCGCGGACCTATCAGATTTAGCGTATTTTTTAGGGTTTTGGTTTAGATGCTATTTCTAATATTTACACTATAATACTAGTGCCATGATGTATTTATTATGTATTTATGGCTGAATTTCTATGATTTGAAGATAAAATAAGCACAAATTTGACATATTGCAAAAATTGCAAATTCTCATGAGCGCGGACCTATCAGATTTAGCCTATGTTTTGGGGTTTTGGTTTAGATGCTATTTCAAATATTTAAACTACATTACTAGTGCCATGATGTATTTATTATGTATTTTTGGCTGACTTTCTATGATTTGAACACAAAATAAGCACAAATTTGACATATTTCAAAAATTGCATATTCTCATGAGCGCGGACCTATCAGATTTAGCGTATTTTTTAGGGTTTTGGTTTAGATGCTATTTCTAATATTTACACTATAATACTAGTGCCATGATGTATTTATTATGTATTTTTGGCTGAATTTCTATGATTTGAATAAAAAATAAGAACACATTTGACATATTGCAAAAATTGCAAATTCTCATGAGCGCGGACCTAACAGATTTAGCGTATTTTTTAGGGTTTTGGTTTAGATGCTATTTCTAATATTTACACTATAATACTAGTGCCATGATGTATTTATTATGTATTTTTGGCTGACTTTCTATGATTTGAACATAAAATAAGCACAAATTTGACATATTGCAAAAATTGCAAATTCTCATGAGCGCGGACCTATCAGATTTAGCCGATTTTTTAGGGTTTTGGTTTAGATGCTATTTCTAATATTTACACTACATTACTAGTGCCATGATGTATTTATTATGTATTTTTGGCTGAATATCTATGATTTGAATAAAAAATAAGAACACATTTGACATATTGCAAAAATTGCAAATTCTCATGAGCGCGGACCTATCAGATTTAGCGTATTTTTTAGGGTTTTGGTTTAGATGCTATTTCTAATATTTACACTATAATACTAGTGCCATGATGTATTTATTATGTATTTTTGGCTGAATTTCTATGATTTGAACATAAAATAAGCACAAATTTTACATATTGCAAAAATTGAACATTCTCATGAGCGCGGGCCTATCAGATTTAGCCGATTTTTTAGGGTTTTGGTTTAGATGCTATTTCTAATATTTACACTATAATACTAGTGCCATGATGTATTTATTATGTATTTTTGGCTGACTTTCTATGATTTGAACATAAAATAAGCACAAATTTGACATATTGCAAAAATTGCAAATTCTCATGAGCGCGGACCTATCAGATTTAGCGTATTTTTTAGGGTTTTGGTTTAGATGCTATTTCTAATATTTACACTATAATACTAGTGCCATGATGTATTTATTATGTATTTATGGCTGAATTTCTATGATTTGAAGATAAAATAAGCACAAATTTGACATATTGCAAAAATTGCAAATTCTCATGAGCGCGGACCTATCAGATTTAGCCTATGTTTTGGGGTTTTGGTTTAGATGCTATTTCAAATATTTAAACTACATTACTAGTGCCATGATGTATTTATTATGTATTTTTGGCTGACTTTCTATGATTTGAACACAAAATAAGCACAAATTTGACATATTTCAAAAATTGCATATTCTCATGAGCGCGGACCTATCAGATTGAGCCGATTTTTTAGGGTTTTGGTTTAGATGCTATTTCTAATATTTACACTATAATACTAGTGCCATGATGTATTTATTATGTATTTTTGGCTGACTTTCTATGATTTGAATAAAAAATAAGAACACATTTGACATATTGCAAAAATTGCAAATTCTCATGAGCGCGGACCTAACAGATTTAGCGTATTTTTTAGGGTTTTGGTTTAGATGCTATTTCTAATATTTACACTATAATACTAGTGCCATGATGTATTTATTATGTATTTGTGGCTGAATTTCTATGATTTGAACATAAAATAAGCACAAATTTGACATATTGCAAAAATTGCAAATTCTCATGAGCGCGGACCTATCAGATTTAGCCGATTTTTTAGGGTTTTGGTTTAGATGCTATTTCTAATATTTACACTACATTACTAGTGCCATGATGTATTTATTATGTATTTTTGGCTGAATATCTATGATTTGAATAAAAAATAAGAACACATTTGACATATTGCAAAAATTGCAAATTCTCATGAGCGCGGACCTATCAGATTTAGCGTATTTTTTAGGGTTTTGGTTTAGATGCTATTTCTAATATTTACACTATAATACTAGTGCCATGATGTATTTATTATGTATTTTTGGCTGAATTTCTATGATTTGAACATAAAATAAGCACAAATTTTACATATTGCAAAAATTGAACATTCTCATGAGCGCGGGCCTATCAGATTTAGCCGATTTTTTAGGGTTTTGGTTTAGATGCTATTTCTAATATTTACACTATAATACTAGTGCCATGATGTATTTATTATGTATTTTTGGCTGACTTTCTATGATTTGAACATAAAATAAGCACAAATTTGACATATTGCAAAAATTGCAAATTCTCATGAGCGCGGACCTATCAGATTTAGCGTATTTTTTAGGGTTTTGGTTTAGATGCTATTTCTAATATTTACACTATAATACTAGTGCCATGATGTATTTATTATGTATTTGTGGCTGAATTTCTATGATTTGAAGATAAAATAAGCACAAATTTGACATATTGCAAAAATTGCAAATTCTCATGAGCGCGGACCTATCAGATTTAGCCTATGTTTTAGACTTTTGGTTTAGATGCTATTTCAAATATTTACACTACATTACTAGTGCCATGATGTATTTATTATGTATTTTTGGCTGACTTTCTATGATTTGAACACAAAATAAGCACAAATTTGACATATTTCAAAAATTGCATATTCTCATGAGCGCGGACCTATCAGATTGAGCCGATTTTTTAGGGTTTTGGTTTAGATGCTATTTCTAATATTTACACTATAATACTAGTGCCATGATGTATTTATTATGTATTTTTGGCTGACTTTCTATGATTTGAATAAAAAATAAGAACACATTTGACATATTGCAAAAATTGCAAATTCTCATGAGCGCGGACCTATCAGATTTAGCGTATTTTTTAGGGTTTTGGTTTAGATGCTATTTCTAATATTTACACTATAATACTAGTGCCATGATGTATTTATTATGTATTTGTGGCTGAATTTCTATGATTTGAAGATAAAATAAGCACAAATTTTACATATTGCAAAAATTGCAAATTCTCATGAGCGCGGGCCTATCAGATTTAGCCGATTTTTTAGGGTTTTGGTTTAGATGCTATTTCTAATATTTACACTATAATACTAGTGCCATGATGTATTTATTATGTATTTTTGGCTGAATTTCTATGATTTGAATAAAAAATAAGAACACATTTGACATATTGCAAAAATTGCAAATTCTCATGAGCGCGGACCTATCAGATTTAGCGTATTTTTTAGGGTTTTGGTTTAGATGCTATTTCTAATATTTACACTATAATACTAGTGCCATGATGTATTTATTATGTATTTTTGGCTGACTTTCTATGATTTGAACATAAAATAAGCACAAATTTGACATATTGCAAAAATTGCATATTCTCATGAGCGCGGACCTATCAGATTTAGCCGATTTTTTAGGGTTTTGGTTTAGATGCTATTTCTAATATTTACACTATAATACTAGTGCCATGATGTATTTATTATGTATTTTTGGCTGACTTTCTATGATTTGAATAAAAAATAAGAACACATTTGACATATTGCAAAAATTGCAAATTCTCATGAGCGCGGACCTATCAGATTTAGCGTATTTTTTAGGGTTTTGGTTTAGATGCTATTTCTAATATTTACACTATAATACTAGTGCCATGATGTATTTATTATGTATTTTTGGCTGACTTTCTATGATTTGAACATAAAATAAGAACACATTTGACATATTGCAAAAAATTGCATATTCTCATGAGCGCGGACCTATCAGATTTAGCCGATTTTTTAGGGTTTTGGTTTAGATGCTATTTCTAATATTTACACTATAATACTAGTGCCATGATGTATTTATTATGTATTTTTGGCTGACTTTCTATGATTTGAATAAAAAATAAGAACACATTTGACATATTGCAAAAATTGCAAATTCTCATGAGCGCTGACCTATCAGATTTAGCGTATTTTTTAGGGTTTTGGTTTAGATGCTATTTCTAATATTTACACTATAATACTAGTGCCATGATGTATTTATTATGTATTTTTGGCTGAATTTCTATGATTTGAACAAAAAATAAGAACACATTTGACATATTGCAAAAATTGCAAATTCTCATGAGCGCGGACCTATCAGATTTAGCGTATTTTTTAGGGTTTTGGTTTAGATGCTATTTCTAATATTTACACTACATTACTAGTGCCATGATGTATTTATTATGTATTTTTGGCTGAATATCTATGATTTGAATAAAAAATAAGAACACATTTGACATATTGCAAAAATTGCAAATTCTCATGAGCGCGGACCTATCAGATTTAGCCGATTTTTTAGGGTTTTGGTTTGATGCTATTTCTAATATTTACACTATAATACTAGTGCCATGATGTATTTATTATGTATTTTTGGCTGAATTTCTATGATTTGAACATAAAATAAGCACAAATTTTACATATTGCAAAAATTGCAAATTCTCATGAGCGCGGACCTATCAGATTTAGCCGATTTTTAAGGGTTTTGGTTTAGATGCTATTTTTTATATTTACACTATAATACTAGACCAATGATGTATTTATTATGTATTTTTGGCTGACTTTCTATGATTTGAACAAAAAATAAGAACAAATTTGACATATTGCAAAAATTGCAAATTCTCATGAGCGCGGACCTATCAGATTTAGCGTATTTTTTAGGGTTTTTGTTTAGATGCTATTTCAAATATTTACACTATAATACTAGTGCCATGATGTATTTATTATGTATTTTTGGCTGAATATCTATGATTTGAACAAAAAATAAGAACACATTTGACATATTGCAAAAATTGCAAATTCTCATGAGCGCGGGCCTATCAGATTTAGCCGATTTTTTAGGGTTTTTGTTTAGATGCTATTTCTAATATTTACACTATAATACTAGTGCCATGATGTATTTATTATGTATTTTTGGCTGACTTTCTATGATTTGAACATAAAATAAGCACAAATTTGACATATTGCAAAAATTGCATATTCTCATGAGCGCGGACCTATCAGATTTAGCCGATTTTTTAGGGTTTTGGTTTAGATGCTATTTCTAATATTTACACTATAATACTAGTGCCATGATGTATTTATTATGTATTTTTGGCTGACTTTCTATGATTTGAATAAAAAATAAGAACACATTTGACATATTGCAAAAATTGCAAATTCTCATGAGCGCGGACCTATCAGATTTAGCGTATTTTTTAGGGTTTTGGTTTAGATGCTATTTCTAATATTTACACTATAATACTAGTGCCATGATGTATTTATTATGTATTTTTGGCTGAATATCTATGATTTGAACAAAAAATAAGAACACATTTGACATATTGCAAAAATTGCAAATTCTCATGAGCGCGGGCCTATCAGATTTAGCCGATTTTTTAGGGTTTTGGTTTAGATGCTATTTCTAATATTTACACTATAATACTAGTGCCATGATGTATTTATTATGTATTTTTGGCTGACTTTCTCTGATTTGAAGATAAAATAAGCACAAATTTGACATATTGCAAAAATTGCAAATTCTCATGAGCGCGGACCTATCAGATTTAGCGTATTTTTTAGGGTTTTGGTTTAGATGCTATTTCTAATATTTACACTATAATACTAGTGCCATGATGTATTTATTATGTATTTTTGGCTGAATATCTATGATTTGAAGATAAAATAAGCACAAATTTGACATATTGCAAAAATTGCAAATTCTCATGAGCGCGGACCTATCAGATTTAGCGTATTTTTTAGGGTTTTGGTTTAGATGCTTTTTCTAATATTTACACTACATTACTAGTGCCATGATGTATTTATTATGTATTTTTGGCTGAATTTCTATGATTTGAACAAAAAAAAAGCACAAATTTGACATATTGCAAAAATTGCATATTCTCATGAGCGTGGACCTATCAGATTTAGTGTATTTTTTTAGGGTTTTGGTTTAGATGCTATTTCTAATATTTACACTATAATACTAGTGCCATGATGTATTTATTATGTATTTTTGGCTGACTTTCTATGATTTGAATAAAAAATAAGAACACATTTGACATATTGCAAAAATTGCAAATTCTCATGAGCGCGGACCTATCAGATTTAGCGTATTTTTTAGGGTTTTGGTTTAGATGCTATTTCTAATATTTACACTATAATACTAGTGCCATGATGTATTTATTATGTATTTTTGGCTGACTTTCTATGATTTGAACATAAAATAAGAACACATTTGACATATTGCAAAAATTGCATATTCTCATGAGCGCGGACCTATCAGATTTAGCCGATTTTTTAGGGTTTTGGTTTAGATGCTATTTCTAATATTTACACTATAATACTAGTGCCATGATGTATTTATTATGTATTTTTGGCTGACTTTCTATGATTTGAATAAAAAATAAGAACACATTTGACATATTGCAAAAATTGCAAATTCTCATGAGCGCGGACCTATCAGATTTAGCGTATTTTTTAGGGTTTTGGTTTAGATGCTATTTCTAATATTTACACTATAATACTAGTGCCATGATGTATTTATTATGTATTTTTGGCTGAATTTCTATGATTTGAACAAAAAATAAGAACACATTTGACATATTGCAAAAATTGCAAATTCTCATGAGCGCGGGCCTATCAGATTTAGCCGATTTTTTAGGGTTTTTGTTTAGATGCTATTTCTAATATTTACACTATAATACTAGTGCCATGATGTATTTATTATGTATTTTTGGCTGACTTTCTATGATTTGAACATAAAATAAGCACAAATTTGACATATTGCAAAAATTGCATATTCTCATGAGCGCGGACCTATCAGATTTAGCCGATTTTTTAGGGTTTTGGTTTAGATGCTATTTCTAATATTTACACTATAATACTAGTGCCATGATGTATTTATTATGTATTTTTGGCTGACTTTCTATGATTTGAATAAAAAATAAGAACACATTTGACATATTGCAAAAATTGCAAATTCTCATGAGCGCGGACCTATCAGATTTAGCGTATTTTTTAGGGTTTTGGTTTAGATGCTATTTCTAATATTTACACTATAATACTAGTGCCATGATGTATTTATTATGTATTTTTGGCTGAATTTCTATGATTTGAATAAAAAATAAGAACACATTTGACATATTGCAAAAATTGCAAATTCTCATGAGCGCGGACCTATCAGATTTAGCGTATTTTTTAGGGTTTTGGTTTAGATGCTATTTCTAATATTTACACTATAATACTAGTGCCATGATGTATTTATTATGTATTTGTGGCTGAATTTCTATGATTTGAAGATAAAATAAGCACAAATTTGACATATTGCAAAAATTGCAAATTCTCATGAGCGCGGACCTATCAGATTTAGCATATTTTTTAGGGTTTTGGTTTAGATGCTATTTCTAATATTTACACTACATTACTAGTGCCATGATGTATTTATTATGTATTTTTGGCTGAATATCTATGATTTGAATAAAAAAAAAGAACACATTTGACATATTGCAAAAATTGCAAATTCTCATGAGCGCGGACCTATCAGATTTAGCGTATTTTTTAGGGTTTTGGTTTAGATGCTATTTCTAATATTTACACTATAATACTAGTGCCATGATGTATTTATTATGTATTTTTGGCTGACTTTCTATGATTTGAACATAAAATAAGCACAAATTTGACATATTGCAAAAATTGCATATTCTCATGAGCGCGGACCTATCAGATTTAGCCGATTTTTTAGGGTTTTGGTTTAGATGCTATTTCTAATATTTACACTATAATACTAGTGCCATGATGTATTTATTATGTATTTTTGGCTGACTTTCTATGATTTGAATAAAAAATAAGAACACATTTGACATATTGCAAAAATTGCATATTCTCATGAGCGCGGACCTATCAGATTTAGCCGATTTTTTAGGGTTTTGGTTTAGATGCTATTTCTAATATTTACACTATAATACTAGTGCCATGATGTATTTATTATGTATTTTTGGCTGACTTTCTATGATTTGAATAAAAAATAAGAACACATTTGACATATTGCAAAAATTGCAAATTCTCATGAGCGCGGACCTATCAGATTTAGCGTATTTTTTAGGGTTTTGGTTTAGATGCTATTTCTAATATTTACACTATAATACTAGTGCCATGATGTATTTATTATGTATTTGTGGCTGAATTTCTATGATTTGAAGATAAAATAAGCACAAATTTGACATATTGCAAAAATTGCAAATTCTCATGAGCGCGGACCTATCAGATTTAGCGTATTTTTTAGGGTTTTGGTTTAGATGCTATTTCTAATATTTACACTACATTACTAGTGCCATGATGTATTTATTATGTATTTTTGGCTGAATATCTATGATTTGAATAAAAAAAAAGAACACATTTGACATATTGCAAAAATTGCAAATTCTCATGAGCGCGGACCTATCAGATTTAGCGTATTTTTTAGGGTTTTGGTTTAGATGCTATTTCTAATATTTACACTATAATACTAGTGCCATGATGTATTTATTATGTATTTTTGGCTGACTTTCTATGATTTGAACATAAAATAAGCACAAATTTGACATATTGCAAAAATTGCATATTCTCATGAGCGCGGACCTATCAGATTTAGCCGATTTTTTAGGGTTTTGGTTTAGATGCTATTTCTAATATTTACACTATAATACTAGTGCCATGATGTATTTATTATGTATTTTTGGCTGACTTTCTATGATTTGAATAAAAAATAAGAACACATTTGACATATTGCAAAAATTGCAAATTCTCATGAGCGCGGACCTATCAGATTTAGCGTATTTTTTAGGGTTTTGGTTTAGATGCTATTTCTAATATTTACACTATAATACTAGTGCCATGATGTATTTATTATGTATTTTTGGCTGAATATCTATGATTTGAACAACAAATAAGAACACATTTGACATATTGCAAAAATTGCAAATTCTCATGAGCGCGGGCCTATCAGATTTAGCGTATTTTTTAGGGTTTTGGTTTAGATGCTATTTCTAATATTTACACTATAATACTAGTGCCATGATGTATTTATTATGTATTTTTGGCTGACTTTCTATGATTTGAACATAAAATAAGCAAAAATTTGACATATTGCAAAAATTGCATATTCTCATGAGCGCGGACCTATCAGATTTAGCGTATTTTTTAGGGTTTTGGTTTAGATGCTATTTCTAATATTTACACTATAATACTAGTGCCATGATGTATTTATTATGTATTTTTGGCTGAATATCTATGATTTGAACAAAAAATAAGAACACATTTGACATATTGCAAAAATTGCAAATTCTCATGAGCGCGGGCCTATCAGATTTAGCCGATTTTTTAGGGTTTTGGTTTAGATGCTATTTCTAATATTTACACTATAATACTAGTGCCATGATGTATTTATTATGTATTTTTGGCTGACTTTCTATGATTTGAATAAAAAATAAGAACACATTTGACATATTGCAAAAATTGCAAATTCTCATGAGCGCGGACCTATCAGATTTAGCGTATTTTTTAGGGTTTTGGTTTAGATGCTATTTCTAATATTTACACTATAATACTAGTGCCATGATGTATTTATTATGTATTTTTGGCTGAATTTCTATGATTTGAACAAAAAATAAGAACACATTTGACATATTGCAAAAATTGCAAATTCTCATGAGCGCGGGCCTATCAGATTTAGCCGATTTTTTAGGGTTTTTGTTTAGATGCTATTTCTAATATTTACACTATAATACTAGTGCACTGATGTATTTATTATGTATTTGTGGCTGACTTTCTATGATTTGAACATAAAATAAGCACAAATTTGACATATTGCAAAAATTGCATATTCTCATGAGAGCGGACCTATCAGATTTAGCCTATTTTTTAGGGTTTTGGTTTAGATGCTGTTTCGCATATTTACACTACATTACTAGTGCCATGATGTATTTATTATGTATTTTTGGCTGAATTTCTATGATTTGAACAAAAAAAAAGCACAAATTTGACATATTGCAAAAATTGCATATTCTCATGAGCGCGGACCTATCAGATTTAGCGTATTTTTTTAGGGTTTTGGTTTAGATGCTATTTCTAATATTTACACTATAATACTAGTGCCATGATGTATTTATTATGTATTTTTGGCTGACTTTCTATGATTTGAATAAAAAATAAGAACACATTTGACATATTGCAAAAATTGCAAATTCTCATGAGCGCGGACCTATCAGATTTAGCGTATTTTTTAGGGTTTTGGTTTAGATGCTATTTCTAATATTTACACTATAATACTAGTGCCATGATGTATTTATTATGTATTTTTGGCTGAATTTCTATGATTTGAATAAAAAATAAGAACACATTTGACATATTGCAAAAATTGCAAATTCTCATGAGCGCGGACCTATCAGATTTAGCGTATTTTTTAGGGTTTTGGTTTAGATGCTATTTCTAATATTTACACTACATTACTAGTGCCATGATGTATTTATTATGTATTTTTGGCTGAATATCTATGATTTGAATAAAAAAAAAGAACACATTTGACATATTGCAAAAATTGCAAATTCTCATGAGCGCGGACCTATCAGATTTAGCGTATTTTTTAGGGTTTTGGTTTAGATGCTATTTCTAATATTTACACTATAATACTAGTGCCATGATGTATTTATTATGTATTTTTGGCTGACTTTCTATGATTTGAACATAAAATAAGCACAAATTTGACATATTGCAAAAATTGCATATTCTCATGAGCGCGGACCTATCAGATTTAGCCGATTTTTTAGGGTTTTGGTTTAGATGCTATTTCTAATATTTACACTATAATACTAGTGCCATGATGTATTTATTATGTATTTTTGGCTGACTTTCTATGATTTGAATAAAAAATAAGAACACATTTGACATATTGCAAAAATTGCAAATTCTCATGAGCGCGGACCTATCAGATTTAGCGTATTTTTTAGGGTTTTGGTTTAGATGCTATTTCTAATATTTACACTATAATACTAGTGCCATGATGTATTTATTATGTATTTTTGGCTGAATATCTATGATTTGAACAACAAATAAGAACACATTTGACATATTGCAAAAATTGCAAATTCTCATGAGCGCGGGCCTATCAGATTTAGCCGATTTTTTAGGGTTTTGGTTTAGATGCTATTTCTAATATTTACACTATAATACTAGTGCCATGATGTATTTATTATGTATTTTTGGCTGACTTTCTATGATTTGAACATAAAATAAGCAAAAATTTGACATATTGCAAAAATTGCATATTCTCATGAGCGCGGACCTATCAGATTTAGCCGATTTTTTAGGGTTTTGGTTTAGATGCTATTTCTAATATTTACACTATAATACTAGTGCCATGATGTATTTATTATGTATTTTTGGCTGACTTTCTATGATTTGAATAAAAAATAAGAACACATTTGACATATTGCAAAAATTGCATATTCTCATGAGCGCGGACCTATCAGATTTAGCCGATTTTTTAGGGTTTTGGTTTAGATGCTATTTCTAATATTTACACTATAATACTAGTGCCATGATGTATTTATTATGTATTTTTGGCTGACTTTCTATGATTTGAATAAAAAATAAGAACACATTTGACATATTGCAAAAATTGCAAATTCTCATGAGCGCGGACCTATCAGATTTAGCGTATTTTTTAGGGTTTTGGTTTAGATGCTATTTCTAATATTTACACTATAATACTAGTGCCATGATGTATTTATTATGTATTTGTGGCTGAATTTCTATGATTTGAAGATAAAATAAGCACAAATTTGACATATTGCAAAAATTGCAAATTCTCATGAGCGCGGACCTATCAGATTTAGCGTATTTTTTAGGGTTTTGGTTTAGATGCTATTTCTAATATTTACACTACATTACTAGTGCCATGATGTATTTATTATGTATTTTTGGCTGAATATCTATGATTTGAATAAAAAAAAAGAACACATTTGACATATTGCAAAAATTGCAAATTCTCATGAGCGCGGACCTATCAGATTTAGCGTATTTTTTAGGGTTTTTGTTTAGATGCTATTTCTAATATTTACACTATAATACTAGTGCCATGATGTATTTATTATGTATTTTTGGCTGACTTTCTATGATTTGAACATAAAATAAGCACAAATTTGACATATTGCAAAAATTGCATATTCTCATGAGCGCGGACCTATCAGATTTAGCCGATTTTTTAGGGTTTTGGTTTAGATGCTATTTCTAATATTTACACTATAATACTAGTGCCATGATGTATTTATTATGTATTTTTGGCTGACTTTCTATGATTTGAATAAAAAATAAGAACACATTTGACATATTGCAAAAATTGCAAATTCTCATGAGCGCGGACCTATCAGATTTAGCGTATTTTTTAGGGTTTTGGTTTAGATGCTATTTCTAATATTTACACTATAATACTAGTGCCATGATGTATTTATTATGTATTTTTGGCTGAATATCTATGATTTGAACAACAAATAAGAACACATTTGACATATTGCAAAAATTGCAAATTCTCATGAGCGCGGGCCTATCAGATTTAGCGTATTTTTTAGGGTTTTGGTTTAGATGCTATTTCTAATATTTACACTATAATACTAGTGCCATGATGTATTTATTATGTATTTTTGGCTGACTTTCTATGATTTGAACATAAAATAAGCAAAAATTTGACATATTGCAAAAATTGTATATTCTCATGAGCGCGGACCTATCAGATTTAGCGTATTTTTTAGGGTTTTGGTTTAGATGCTATTTCTAATATTTACACTATAATACTAGTGCCATGATGTATTTATTATGTATTTTTGGCTGAATATCTATGATTTGAACAAAAAATAAGAACACATTTGACATATTGCAAAAATTGCAAATTCTCATGAGCGCGGGCCTATCAGATTTAGCCGATTTTTTAGGGTTTTGGTTTAGATGCTATTTCTAATATTTACACTATAATACTAGTGCCATGATGTATTTATTATGTATTTTTGGCTGACTTTCTATGATTTGAACATAAAATAAGCACAAATTTGACATATTGCAAAAATTGCATATTCTCATGAGCGCGGACCTATCAGATTTAGCGTATTTTTTAGGGTTTTGGTTTAGATGCTATTTCTAATATTTACACTATAATACTAGTGCCATGATGTATTTATTATGTATTTTTGGCTGACTTTCTATGATTTGAATAAAAAATAAGAACACATTTGACATATTGCAAAAATTGCAAATTCTCATGAGCGCGGACCTATCAGATTTAGCGTATTTTTTAGGGTTTTGGTTTAGATGCTATTTCTAATATTTACACTATAATACTAGTGCCATGATGTATTTATTATGTATTTTTGGCTGAATATCTATGATTTGAACAAAAAATAAGAACACATTTGACATATTGCAAAAATTGCAAATTCTCATGAGCGCGGGCCTATCAGATTTAGCCGATTTTTTAGGGTTTTTGTTTAGATGCTATTTCTAATATTTACACTATAATACTAGTGCCATGATGTATTTATTATGTATTTGTGGCTGACTTTCTATTATTTGAACATAAAATAAGCACAAATTTGACATATTGCAAAAATTGCATATTCTCATGAGCGCGGACCTATCAGATTTAGCCGATTTTTTAGGGTTTTGGTTTAGATGCTATTTCTAATATTTACACTATAATACTAGTGCCATGATGTATTTATTATGTATTTTTGGCTGACTTTCTATGATTTGATAAAAAAATAAGAACACATTTGACATATTGCAAAAATTGCAAATTCTCATGAGCGCGGACCTATCAGATTTAGCGTATTTTTTAGGGTTTTGGTTTAGATGCTATTTCTAATATTTACACTATAATACTAGTGCCATGATGTATTTATTATGTATTTGTGGCTGAATTTCTATGATTTGAAGATAAAATAAGCACAAATGTGACATATTGCAAGAATTGCATATTCTCATGAGCGCGGACCTATCAGATTTAGCCGATTTGTTAGGGTTTTGGTTTAGATGCTATTTCTAATATTTACACTATAATACTAGTGCCATGATGTATTTATTATGTATTTTTGGCTGAATTTCTATGATTTGAAGATAAAATAAGCACAAATGTGACATATTGCAAAAATTGCAAATTCTCATGAGCGCGGACCTATCAGATTTAGCCTATTTTTTAGGGTTTTGGTTTAGATGCTATTTCTAATATTAACACTACATTACTAGTGCCATGATGTATTTATTATGTATTTTTGGCTGAATTTCTATGATTTGAACAAAAAATAAGCACAAATTTGACATATTGCAAAAATTGCATATTCTCATGAGCGCGGACCTATCAGATTTAGCCGATTTTTTAGGGTTTTGGTTTAGATGCTATTTCTAATATTTACACTATAATACTAGTGCCATGATGTATTTATTATGTATTTTTGGCTGACTTTCTATGATTTGAATAAAAAATAAGAACACATTTGACATATTGCAAAAATTGCAAATTCTCATGAGCGCGGACCTATCAGATTTAGCCGATTTTTTAGGGTTTTGGTTTAGATGCTATTTCTAATATTTACACTATAATACTAGTGCCATGATGTATTTATTATGTATTTTTGGCTGACTTTCTATGATTTGAACATAAAATAAGCACAAATTTGACATATTGCAAAAATTGCATATTCTCATGAGCGCGGACCTATCAGATTTAGCGTATTTTTTAGGGTTTTGGTTTAGATGCTATTTCTAATATTTACACTATAATACTAGTGCCATGATGTATTTATTATGTATTTTTGGCTGACTTTCTATGATTTGAATAAAAATAAGAACACATTTGACATATTGCAAAAATTGCAAATTCTCATGAGCGCGGACCTATCAGATTTAGCGTATTTTTTAGGGTTTTGGTTTAGATGCTATTTCTAATATTTACACTATAATACTAGTGCCATGATGTATTTATTATGTATTTTTGGCTGAATATCTATGATTTGAACAAAAAATAAGAACACATTTGACATATTGCAAAAATTGCAAATTCTCATGAGCGCGGGCCTATCAGATTTAGCCGATTTTTTAGGGTTTTTGTTTAGATGCTTTTTCTAATATTTACACTATAATACTAGTGCCATGATGTATTTATTATGTATTTGTGGCTGACTTTCTATGATTTGAACATAAAATAAGCACAAATTTGACATATTGCAAAAATTGCATATTCTCATGAGCGCGGACCTATCAGATTTAGCCGATTTTTTAGGGTTTTGGTTTAGATGCTATTTCTAATATTTACACTATAATACTAGTGCCATGATGTATTTATTATGTATTTTTGGCTGACTTTCTATGATTTGAATAAAAAATAAGAACACATTTGACATATTGCAAAAATTGCAAATTCTCATGAGCGCGGACCTATCAGATTTAGCGTATTTTTTAGGGTTTTGGTTTAGATGCTATTTCTAATATTTACACTATAATACTAGTGCCATGATGTATTTATTATGTATTTTTGGCTGAATTTCTATGATTTTAAGATAAAATAAGCACAAATGTGACATATTGCAAAAATTGCAAATTCTCATGAGCGCGGACCTATCAGATTTAGCCTATTTTTTAGGGTTTTGGTTTAGATGCTATTTCTAATATTTACACTACATTACTAGTGCCATGATGTATTTATTATGTATTTTTGGCTGAATTTCTATGATTTGAACAAAAAATAAGCACAAATTTGACATATTGCAAAAATTGCATATTCTCATGAGCGCGGACCTATCAGATTTAGCGTATTTTTTAGGGTTTTGGTTTAGATGCTATTTCTAATATTTACACTATAATACTAGTGCCATGATGTATTTATTATGTATTTTTGGCTGACTTTCTATGATTTGAATAAAAAATAAGAACACATTTGACATATTGCAAAAATTGCAAATTCTCATGAGCGCGGACCTATCAGATTTAGCGTATTTTTTAGGGTTTTGGTTTAGATGCTATTTCTAATATTTACACTATAATACTAGTGCCATGATGTATTTATTATGTATTTGTGGCTGAATTTCTATGATTTGAAGATAAAATAAGCAAAAATTTGACATATTGGAAAAATTGCAAATTCTCATGAGCGCGGGCCTATCAGATTTAGCCGATTTTTTAGGGTTTTGGTTTAGATGCTATTTCTAATATTTACACTATAATACTAGTGCCATGATGTATTTATTATGTATTTTTGGCTGAATTTCTATGATTTGAAGATAAAATAAGAACACATTTGACATATTGCAAAAATTGCAAATTCTCATGAGCGCGGACCTATCAGATGTAGCGTATTTTTTAGAGTTTTGGTTTAGATGCTATTTCTAATATTTACACTATAATACTAGTGCCATGATGTATTTATTATGTATTTTTGGCTGACTTTCTATGATTTGAACATAAAATAAGCACAAATTTGACATATTGCAAAAATTGCATATTCTCATGAGCGCGGACCTATCAGATTTAGCCGATTTTTTAGGGTTTTGGTTTAGATGCTATTTCTAATATTTACACTATAATACTAGTGCCATGATGTATTTATTATGTATTTTTGGCTGACTTTCTATGATTTGAATAAAAAATAAGAACACATTTGACATATTGCAAAAATTGCAAATTCTCATGAGCGCGGACCTATCAGATTTAGCGTATTTTTTAGGGTTTTGGTTTAGATGCTATTTCTAATATTTACACTATAATACTAGTGCCATGATGTGTTTATTATGTATTTTTGGCTGAATATCTATGATTTGAACAAAAAATAAGAACACATTTGACATATTGCAAAAATTGCAAATTCTCATGAGCGCAGGCCGATCAGATTTAGCCGATTTTTTAGGGTTTTGGTTTAGATGCTATTTCTAATATTTACACTACATTACTAGTGCCATGATGTATTTATTATGTATTTTTGGCTGAATTTCTATGATTTGAACAAAAAATAAGCACAAATTTGACATATTGCAAAAATTGCATATTCTCATGAGCGCGGACCTATCAGATTTAGCCGATTTTTTAGGGTTTTGGTTTAGATGCTATTTCTAATATTTACACTACATTACTAGTGCCATGATGTATTTATTATGTATTTTTGGCTGAATTTCTATTATTTGAACAAAAAATAAGCACAAATTTGACATATTGCAAAAATTGCATATTCTCATGAGCGCGGACCTATCAGATTTAGCGTATTCTTTAGGGTTTTGGTTTAGATGCTATTTCTAATATTTACACTATAATACTAGTGCCATGATGTATTTATTATGTATTTGTAGCTGAATTTCTATGATTTGAAGATAAAATAAGCACAAATTTGACATATTGCAAAAATTGCAAATTCTCATGAGCGCGGACCTATCAGATTTAGCCTATTTTTTAGGGTTTTGGTTTAGATGCTATTTCTAATATTTACACTACATTACTAGTGCCATGATGTATTTATTATGTATTTTTGGCTGAATTTCTATGATTTGAACAAAAAATAAGCACAAATTTGACATATTGCAAAAATTGCATATTCTCATGAGCGCGGACCTATCAGATTTAGCGTATTTTTTAGGGTTTTGGTTTAGATGCTATTTCTAATATTTACACTATAATACTAGTGCCATGATGTATTTATTATGTATTTTATGCTGACTTTCTATGATTTGAATAAAAAATAAGAACACATTTGACATATTGCAAAAATTGCAAATTCTCATGAGCGCGGACCTATCAGATTTAGCCTATTTTTTAGGGTTTTGGTTTAGATGCTATTTCTAATATTTACACTATAATACTAGTGCCATGATGTATTTATTATGTATTTGTGGCTGAATTTCTATGATTTGAAGATAAAATAAGCACAAATTTGACATATTGCAAAAATTGCAAATTCTCATGAGCGCGGACCTATCAGATTTAGCCTATTTTTTAGGGTTTTGGTTTAGATGCTATTTCTAATATTTACACTACATTACTAGTGCAATGATGTATTTATTATGTATTTTTGGCTGAATTTCTATGATTTGAACAAAAAATAAGCACAAATTTGACATATTGCAAAAATTGCATATTCTCATGAGCGCGGACCTATCAGATTTAGCCGATTTTTTAGGGTTTTGGTTTAGATGCTATTTCTAATATTTACACTATAATACTAGTGCCATGATGTATTTATTATGTATTTTTGGCTGACTTTCTATGATTTGAATAAAAAATAAGAAAACATTTGACATATTGCAAAAATTGCAAATTCTCATGAGCGCGGACCTATCAGATTTAGCGTATTCTTTAGGGTTTTGGTTTAGATGCTATTTCTAATATTTACACTATAATACTAGTGCCATGATGTATTTATTATGTATTTGTGGCTGAATTTCTATGATTTGAAGATAAAATAAGCACAAATTTGACATATTGCAAAAATTGCAAATTCTCATGAGCGCGGGCCTATCAGATTTAGCCGATTTTTTAGGGTTTTGGTTTAGATGCTATTTCTAATATTTACACTATAATACTAGTGCCATGATGTATTTATTATGTATTTTTGGCTGACTTTCTATGATTTGAATAAAAAATAAGCACAAATTTGACATATTGCAAAAATTGCATATTCTCATGAGCGCGGACCTATCAGATTTAGCCGATTTTTTAGGGTTTTGGTTTAGATGCTATTTCTAATATTTACACTATAATACTAGTGCCATGATGTATTTATTATGTATTTTTGGCTGACTTTCTATGATTTGAATAAAAAATAAGAACACATTTGACATATTGCAAAAATTGCAAATTCTCATGAGCGCGGACCTATCAGATTTAGCGTATTTTTTAGGGTTTTGGTTTAGATGCTATTTCTAATATTTACACTATAATACTAGTGCCATGATGTATTTATTATGTATTTGTGGCTGAATTTCTATGATTTGAAGATAAAATAAGCACAAATTTGACATATTGCAAAAATTGCAAATTCTCATGAGCGCGGGCCTATCAGATATAGCCGATTTTTTAGGGTTTTGGTTTAGATGCTATTTCTAATATTTACACTATAATACTAGTGCCATGATGTATTTATTATGTATTTTTGGCTGAATTTCTATGATTTGAATAAAAAATAAGAACACATTTGACATATTGCAAAAATTGCAAATTCTCATGAGCGCGGACCTATCAGATTTAGCGTATTTTTTAGGGTTTTGGTTTAGATGCTCTTTCTAATATTTACACTATAATACTAGTGCCATGATGTATTTATTATGTATTTGTGGCTGAATTTCTATGATTTGAAGATAAAATAAGCACAAATTTGACATAAATCAAAAATTGCAAATTCTCATGAGCGCGGGCCTATCAGATTTAGCCGATTTTTTAGGGTTTTGGTTTAGATGCTACTTCTAATATTTACACTATAATACTAGTGCCATGATGTATTTATTATGTATTTTTGGCTGACTTTCTATGATTTGAATAAAAAATAAGCACAAATTTGACATATTGCAAAAATTGCATATTCTCATGAGCGCGGACCTATCAGATTTAGCCGATTTTTTAGGGTTTTGGTTTAGATGCTATTTCTAATATTTACACTATAATACTAGTGCCATGATGTATTTATTATGTATTTTTGGCTGACTTTCTATGATTTGAACAAAAAATAAGCACAAATTTGACATATTGCAAAAATTGCATATTCTCATGAGCGCGGACCTATCAGATTTAGCCGATTTTTTAGGGTTTTGGTTTAGATGCTATTTCTAATATTTACACTATAATACTAGTGCCATGATGTATTTATTATGTATTTGTGGCTGAATTTCTATGATTTGAATAAAAAATAAGAACACATTTGACATATTGCAAAAATTGCAAATTCTCATGAGCGCGGACCTATCAGATTTAGCCGATTTTTTAGGGTTTTGGTTTAGATGCTATTTCTAATATTTACACTATAATACTAGTGCCATGATGTATTTATTATGTATTTTTGGCTGACTTTCTATGATTTGAACATAAAATAAGCACAAATTTGACATATTGCAAAAATTGCATATTCTCATGAGCGCGGACCTATCAGATTAAGCCGATTTTTTAGGGTTTTGGTTTAGATGCTATTTCTAATATTTACACTATAATACTAGTGCCATGATGTATTTATTATGTATTTTTGGCTGACTTTCTATGATTTGAATAAAAAATAAGAACACATTTGACATATTGCAAAAATTGCAAATTCTCATGAGCGCGGACCTATCAGATTTAGCGTATTTTTTAGGGTTTTGGTTTAGATGCTATTTCTAATATTTACACTATAATACTAGTGCCATGATGTATTTATTATGTATTTGTGGCTGAATTTCTATGATTTGAAGATAAAATAAGCACAAATTTGACATATTGCAAAAATTGCAAATTCTCATGAGCGCGGACCTATCAGATTTAGCCTATTTTTTAGGGTTTTGGTTTAGATGCTATTTCTAATATTTACACTACATTACTAGTGCAATGATGTATTTATTATGTATTTGTGGCTGAATTTCTATGATTTGAACAAAAAATAAGCACAAATTTGACATATTGCAAAAATTGCATATTCTCATGAGCGCGGACCTATCAGATTTAGCCGATTTTTTAGGGTTTTGGTTTAGATGCTATTTCTAATATTTACACTATAATACTAGTGCCATGATGTATTTATTATGTATTTTTGGCTGACTTTCTATGATTTGAATAAAAAATAAGAAAACATTTGACATATTGCAAAAATTGCAAATTCTCATGAGCGCGGACCTATCAGATTTAGCGTATTCTTTAGGGTTTTGGTTTAGATGCTATTTCTAATATTTACACTATAATACTAGTGCCATGATGTATTTATTATGTATTTGTGGCTGAATTTCTATGATTTGAACAAAAAATAAGCACAAATTTGACATATTGCAAAAATTGCATATTCTCATGAGCGCGGACCTATCAGATTTAGCCTATTTTTTAGGGTTTTGGTTTAGATGCTATTTCTAATATTTACACTATAATACTAGTGCCATGATGTATTTATTATGTATTTGTGGCTGAATTTCTATGATTTGAAGATAAAATAAGCACAAATTTGACATATTGCAAAAATTGCAAATTCTCATGAGCGCGGACCTATCAGATTTAGCCTATTTTTTAGGGTTTTGGTTTAGATGCTATTTCTAATATTTACACTACATTACTAGTGCAATGATGTATTTATTATGTATTTTTGGCTGAATCTCTATGATTTGAACAAAAAATAAGCACAAATTTGACATATTGCAAAAATTGCATATTCTCATGAGCGCGGACCTATCAGATTTAGCCGATTTTTTAGGGTTTTGGTTTAGATGCTATTTCTAATATTTACACTATAATACTAGTGCCATGATGTATTTATTATGTATTTTTGGCTGACTTTCTATGATTTGAATAAAAAATAAGAAAACATTTGACATATTGCAAAAATTGCAAATTCTCATGAGCGCGGACCTATCAGATTTAGCGTATTCTTTAGGGTTTTGGTTTAGATGCTATTTCTAATATTTACACTATAATACTAGTGCCATGATGTATTTATTATGTATTTGTGGCTTAATTTCTATGATTTGAAGATAAAATAAGCACAAATTTGACATATTGCAAAAATTGCAAATTCTCATGAGCGCGGACCTATCAGATTTAGCCTATTTTTTAGGGTTTTGGTTTAGATGCTATTTCTAATATTTACACTACATTACTAGTGCCATGATGTATTTATTATGTATTTTTGGCTGAATTTTTATGATTTGAACAAAAAATAAGCACAAATTTGACATATTGCAAAAATTGCAAATTCTCATGAGCGCGGACCTATCAGATTTAGCCGATTTTTTAGGGTTTTGGTTTAGATGCTATTTCTAATATTTACACTATAATACTAGTGCCATGATGTATTTATTATGTATTTTTGGCTGACTTTCTATGATTTGAATAAAAAATAAGAACACATTTGACATATTGCAAAAATTGCAAATTCTCATTAGCGCGGACCTATCAGATTTAGCGTATTTTTTAGGGTTTTGGTTTAGATGCTATTTCTAATATTTACACTATAATACTAGTGCCATGATGTATTTATTATGTATTTGTGGCTTAATTTCTATGATTTGACGATAAAATAAGCACAAATTTGACATATTGCAAAAATTGCAAATTCTCATGAGCGCGGACCTATCAGATTTAGCCTATTTTTTAGGGTTTTGGTTTAGATGCTATTTCTAATATTTACACTACATTACTAGTGCCATGATGTATTTATTATGTATTTTTGGCTGAATTTCTATGATTTGAACAAAAAATAAGCACAAATTTGACATATTGCAAAAATTGCATATTCTCATGAGCGTGGACCTATCAGATTTAGCCGATTTTTTAGGGTTTTGGTTTAGATGCTATTTCTAATATTTACACTATAATACTAGTGCCATGATGTATTTATTATGTATTTTTGGCTGACTTTCTATGATTTGAATAAAAAATAAGAACACATTTGACATATTGCAAAAATTGCAAATTCTCATGAGCGCGGACCTATCAGATTTAGCGTATTTTTTAGGGTTTTGGTTTAGATGCTATTTCTAATATTTACACTATAATACTAGTGCCATGATGTATTTATTATGTATTTGTGGCTGAAATTCTATGATTTGAAGATAAAATAAGCACAAATTTGACATATTGCAAAAATTGCAAATTCTCATGAGCGCGGGCCTATCAGATATAGCCGATTTTTTAGGGTTTTGGTTTAGATGCTATTTCTAATATTTACACTATAATACTAGTGCCATGATGTATTTATTATGTATTTTTGGCTGAATTTCTATGATTTGAATAAAAAATAAGAACACATTTGACATATTGCAAAAATTGCAAATTCTCATGAGCGCGGACCTATCAGATTTAGCGTATTTTTTAGGGTTTTGGTTTAGATGCTATTTCTAATATTTACACTATAATACTAGTGCCATGATGTATTTATTATGTATTTTTGGCTGAATTTCTATGATTTGAAGATAAAATAAGCACACATTTGACATATTGCAAAAATTGCAAATTCTCATGAGTGCGGGCCTATCAGATTTAGCCGATTTTTTAGGGTTTTGGTTTAGATGCTACTTCTAATATTTACACTATAATACTAGTGCCATGATGTATTTATTATGTATTTTTGGCTGACTTTCTATGATTTGAATAAAAAATAAGCACAAATTTGACATATTGCAAAAATTGCATATTCTCATGAGCGCGGACCTATCAGATTTAGCCGATTTTTTAGGGTTTTGGTTTAGATGCTATTTCTAATATTTACACTATAATACTAGTGCCATGATGTATTTATTATGTATTTTTGGCTGACTTTCTATGATTTGAATAAAAAATAAGAACACATTTGACATATTGCAAAAATTGCAAATTCTCATGAGCGCAGACCTATCAGATTTAGCGTATTTTTTAGGGTTTTGGTTTAGATGCTATTTCTAATATTTACACTATAATACTAGTGCCATGATGTATTTATTATGTATTTGTGGCTGAATTTCTATGATTTGAAGATAAAATAAGCACAAATTTGACATATTGCAAAAATTGCAAATTCTCATGAGCGCGGACCTATCAGATTTAGCCTATTTTTTAGGGTTTTGGTTTAGATGCTATTTCTAATATTTACACAACATTACTAGTGCCATGATGTATTTATTATGTATTTTTGGCTGAATTTCTATGATTTGAACAAAAAATAAGCACAAATTTGACATATTGCAAAAATTGCATATTCTCATGAGCGCGGACCTATCAGATTTAGCCGATTTTTTAGGGTTTTGGTTTAGATGCTATTTCTAATATTTACACTATAATACTAGTGCCATGATGTATTTATTATGTATTTTTGGCTGAATTTCTATGATTTGAACAAAAAATAAGAACACATTTGACATATTGCAAAAATTGCAAATTCTCATGAGCGCGGACCTATCAGATTTAGCCGATTTTTTAGGGTTTTGGTTTAGATGCTATTTCTAATATTTACACTATAATACTAGTGCCATGATGTATTTATTATGTATTTTTGGCTGACTTTCTATGATTTGAATAAAAAATAAGAACACATTTGACATATTGCAAAAATTGCAAATTCTCATGAGCGCGGACCTATCAGATTTAGCGTATTTTTTAGGGTTTTGGTTTAGATGCTATTTCTAATATTTACACTATAATACTAGTGCCATGATGTATTTATTATGTATTTGTGGCTGAAATTCTATGATTTGAAGATAAAATAAGCACAAATTTGACATATTGCAAAAATTGCAAATTCTCATGAGCGCGGGCCTATCAGATATAGCCGATTTTTTAGGGTTTTGGTTTAGATGCTATTTCTAATATTTACACTATAATACTAGTGCCATGATGTATTTATTATGTATTTTTGGCTGAATTTCTATGATTTGAATAAAAAATAAGAACACATTTGACATATTGCAAAAATTGCAAATTCTCATGAGCGCGGACCTATCAGATTTAGCGTATTTTTTAGGGTTTTGGTTTAGATGCTATTTCTAATATTTACACTATAATACTAGTGCCATGATGTATTTATTATGTATTTTTGGCTGAATTTCTATGATTTGAAGATAAAATAAGCACACATTTGACATATTGCAAAAATTGCAAATTCTCATGAGTGCGGGCCTATCAGATTTAGCCGATTTTTTAGGGTTTTGGTTTAGATGCTACTTCTAATATTTACACTATAATACTAGTGCCATGATGTATTTATTATGTATTTTTGGCTGACTTTCTATGATTTGAATAAAAAATAAGCACAAATTTGACATATTGCAAAAATTGCATATTCTCATGAGCGCGGACCTATCAGATTTAGCCGATTTTTTAGGGTTTTGGTTTAGATGCTATTTCTAATATTTACACTATAATACTAGTGCCATGATGTATTTATTATGTATTTTTGGCTGACTTTCTATGATTTGAATAAAAAATAAGAACACATTTGACATATTGCAAAAATTGCAAATTCTCATGAGCGCAGACCTATCAGATTTAGCGTATTTTTTAGGGTTTTGGTTTAGATGCTATTTCTAATATTTACACTATAATACTAGTGCCATGATGTATTTATTATGTATTTGTGGCTGAATTTCTATGATTTGAAGATAAAATAAGCACAAATTTGACATATTGCAAAAATTGCAAATTCTCATGAGCGCGGACCTATCAGATTTAGCCTATTTTTTAGGGTTTTGGTTTAGATGCTATTTCTAATATTTACACAACATTACTAGTGCCATGATGTATTTATTATGTATTTTTGGCTGAATTTCTATGATTTGAACAAAAAATAAGCACAAATTTGACATATTGCAAAAATTGCATATTCTCATGAGCGCGGACCTATCAGATTTAGCCGATTTTTTAGGGTTTTGGTTTAGATGCTATTTCTAATATTTACACTATAATACTAGTGCCATGATGTATTTATTATGTATTTTTGGCTGAATTTCTATGATTTGAACAAAAAATAAGAACACATTTGACATATTGCAAAAATTGCAAATTCTCATGAGCGCGGACCTATCAGATTTAGCGTATTTTTTAGGGTTTTGGTTTAGATGCTATTTCTAATATTTACACTATAATACTAGTGCCATGATGTATTTATTATGTATTTGTGGCTGACTTTCTATGATTTGAATAAAAAATAAGAACACATTTGACATATTGCAAAAATTGCAAATTCTCATGAGCGCGGACCTATCAGATTTAGCGTATTTTTTAGGGTTTTGGTTTAGATGCTATTTCTAATATTTACACTATAATACTAGTGCCATGATGTATTTATTATGTATTTGTGGCTGAATTTCTATGATTTGAAGATAAAATAAGCACAAATTTGACATATTGCAAAAATTGCAAATTCTCATGAGCGCGGGCCTATCAGATATAGCCGATTTTTTAGGGTTTTGGTTTAGATGCTATTTCTAATATTTACACTATAATACTAGTGCCATGATGTATTTATTATGTATTTTTGGCTAAATTTCTATGATTTGAATAAAAAATAAGAACACATTTGACATATTGCCAAAATTGCAAATTCTCATGAGCGCGGACCTATCAGATTTAGCGTATTTTTTAGGGTTTTGGTTTAGATGCTATTTCTCATATTTACACTATAATACTAGTGCCATGATGTATTTATTATGTATTTTTGGCTGAATTACTATAATTTAACCAAAAAAAAAGAACAAATTTTACATATTGCAAAAATTGAACATTCTCATGAGCGCGGACCTATCAGATTTAGCCGATTTTTTCGGGTTTTGGTTTAGATGCTATTTTTTATATTTACACTATAATACTAGACCCATAATGTATTTATTATGTATTTTTGGCTGACTTTCTATGATTTGAACAAAAAATAAGAACAAATTTGACATATTGCAAAAATTGCAAATTCTCATGAGCGCGGACCTATCAGATTTAGCCGATTTTTTAGGGTTTTGGTTTAGATGCTATTTCTAATATTTACACTATAATACTAGTGCCATGATGTATTTATTATGTATTTTTGGCTGAATATCTATGATTTGAACAAAAAATAAGAACACATTTGACATATTGCAAAAATTGCAAATTCTCATGAGCGCGGGCCTATCAGATTTAGCCGATTTTTTAGGGTTTTGGTTTAGATGCTATTTCTAATATTTACACTATAATACTAGTGCCATGATGTATTTATTATGTATTTTTGGCTGAATTTCTATGATTTGAATAAAAAATAAGAACAATTTTGACATATTGCAAAAATTGCAAATTCTCATGAGCGCGGACCTATCAGATTTAGCGTATTTTTTAGGGTTTTGGTTTAGATGCTATTTCTAATATTTACACTATAATACTAGTGCCATGATGTATTTATTATGTATTTGTGGCTGACTTTCTATGATTTGAATAAAAAATAAGAACACATTTGACATATTGCAAAAATTGCAAATTCTCATGAGCGCGGACCTATCAGATTTAGCGTATTTTTTAGGGTTTTGGTTTAGATGCTATTTCTAATATTTACACTATAATACTAGTGCCATGATGTATTTATTATGTATTTGTGGCTGAATTTCTATGATTTGAAGATAAAATAAGCACAAATTTGACATATTGCAAAAATTGCAAATTCTCATGAGCGCGGGCCTATCAGATATAGCCGATTTTTTAGGGTTTTGGTTTAGATGCTATTTCTAATATTTACACTATAATACTAGTGCCATGATGTATTTATTATGTATTTTTGGCTAAATTTCTATGATTTGAATAAAAAATAAGAACACATTTGACATATTGCCAAAATTGCAAATTCTCATGAGCGCGGACCTATCAGATTTAGCGTATTTTTTAGGGTTTTGGTTTAGATGCTATTTCTCATATTTACACTATAATACTAGTGCCATGATGTATTTATTATGTATTTTTGGCTGAATTACTATAATTTGACCAAAAAAAAAGAACAAATTTTACATAGTGCAAAAATTGCAAATTCTCATGAGCGCGGACCTATCAGATTTAGCGTATTTTTTAGGGTTTTGGTTTAGATGCTATTTCTAATATTTACACTATAATACTAGTGCCATGATGTATTTATTATGTATTTTTGGCTGAATTTCTATGATTTGAACATAAAATAAGCACAAATTTTACATATTGCAAAAATTGAACATTCTCATGAGCGCGGACCTATCAGATTTAACCGATTTTTTCGGGTTTTGGTTTAGATGCTATTTTTTATATTTACACTATAATACTAGACCCATAATGTATTTATTATGTATTTTTGGCTGACTTTCTATGATTTGAACAAAAAATAAGAACAAATTTGACATATTGCAAAAATTGCAAATTCTCATGAGCGCGGACCTATCAGATTTAGCGTATTTTTTAGGGTTTTGGTTTAGATGCTATTTCTAATATTTACACTATAATACTAGTGCCATGATGTATTTATTATGTATTTTTGGCTGAATATCTATGATTTGAACAAAAAATAAGAACACATTTGACATATTGCAAAAATTGCAAATTCTCATGAGCGCGGGCCTATCAGATTTAGCCGATTTTTTAGGGTTTTGGTTTAGATGCTATTTCTAATATTTACACTATAATACTAGTGCCATGATGTATTTATTATGTATTTTTGGCTGACTTTCTATGATTTGAATAAAAAATAAGAACAATTTTGACATATTGCAAAAATTGCAAATTCTCATGAGCGCGGACCTATCAGATTTAGCGTATTTTTTAGGGTTTTGGTTTAGATGCTATTTCTAATATTTACACTATAATACTAGTGCCATGATGTATTTATTATGTATTTTTGGCTGACTTTCTATGATTTGAATAAAAAATAAGAACACATTTGACATATTGCAAAAATTGCAAATTCTCATGAGCGCGGACCTATCAGATTTAGCGTATTTTTTAGGGTTTTGGTTTAGATGCTCTTTCTAATATTTACACTATAATACTAGTGCCATGATGTATTTATTATGTATTTGTGGCTGAATTTCTATGATTTGAAGATAAAATAAGCACAAATTTGACATATTGCAAAAATTGCAAATTCTCATGAGCGCGGACCTATCAGATTTAGCATATTTTTTAGGGTTTTGGTTTAGATGCTATTTCTAATATTTACACTATAATACTAGTGCCATGATGTATTTATTATGTATTTTTGGCTGAATATCTATGATTTGAACAAAAAATAAGAACACATATGACATATTGCAAAAATTGCAAATTCTCATGAGCGCGGGCCTATCAGATTTAGCCGATTTTTTAGGGTTTTGGTTTAGATGCTATTTCTAATATTTACACTATAATACTAGTGCCATGATGTATTTATTATGTATTTTTGGCTGAATTTCTATGATTTGAATAAAAAATAAGAACAATTTTGACATATTGCAAAAATTGCAAATTCTCATGAGCGCGGACCTATCAGATTTAGCGTATTTTTTAGGGTTTTGGTTTAGATGCTATTTCTAATATTTACACTATAATACTAGTGCCATGATGTATTTATTATGTATTTTTGGCTGAATTTATATGATTTGAACAAAAAATAAGAACAAATTTGACATATTGCATAAATTGCAAATTCTCATGAGCGCGGACCTCTCAGATTTAGCGTATTTTTTAGGATTTTGGTTTAGATGCTATTTCTAATATTTACACTATAATACTAGTGCCATGATGTATTTATTATGTATTTTTGGCTGAATTTCTATGATTTGAACATAAAATAAGCACAAATTTTACATATTGCAAAAATTGAACATTCTCATGAGCGCGGACCTATCAGATTTAGCCAATTTTTTCGGGTTTTGGTTTAGATGCTATTTTTTATATTTACACTATAATACTAGACCCATAATGTATTTATTATGTATTTTTGGCTGACTTTCTATGATTTGAACAAAAAATAAGAACAAATTTGACATATTGCAAAAATTGCAAATTCTCATGAGCGCGGACCTATCAGATTTAGCCGATTTTTTAGGGTTTTGGTTTAGATGCTATTTCTAATATTTACACTATAATACTAGTGCCATGATGTATTTATTATGTATTTTTGGCTGAATATCTATGATTTGAACAAAAAATAAGAACACATTTGACATATTGCAAAAATTGCAAATTCTCATGAGCGCGGGCCTATCAGATTTAGCCGATTTTTTAGGGTTTTGGTTTAGATGCTATTTCTAATATTTACACTATAATACTAGTGCCATGATGTATTTATTATGTATTTTTGGCTGAATTTCTATGATTTGAATAAAAAATAAGAACAATTTTGACATATTGCAAAAATTGCAAATTCTCATGAGCGCGGACCTATCAGATTTAGCGTATTTTTTAGGGTTTTTGTTTAGATGCTATTTCTAATATTTACACTATAATACTAGTGCCATGATGTATTTATTATGTATTTTTGGCTGACTTTCTATGATTTGAATAAAAAATAAGAACACATTTGACATATTGCAAAAATTGCAAATTCTCATGAGCGCGGACCTATCAGATTTAGCGTATTTTTTAGGGTTTTGGTTTAGATGCTATTTCTAATATTTACACTATAATACTAGTGCCATGATGTATTTATTATGTATTTGTGGCTGAATTTCTATGATTTGAAGATAAAATAAGCACAAATTTGACATATTGCAAAAATTGCAAATTCTCATGAGCGCGGGCCTATCAGATATAGCCGATTTTTTAGGGTTTTGGTTTAGATGCTATTTCTAATATTTACACTATAATACTAGTGCCATGATGTATTTATTATGTATTTTTGGCTAAATTTCTATGATTTGAATAAAAAATAAGAACACATTTGACATATTGCCAAAATTGCAAATTCTCATGAGCGCGGACCTATCAGATTTAGCGTATTTTTTAGGGTTTTGGTTTAGATGCTATTTCTCATATTTACACTATAATACTAGTGCCATGATGTATTTATTATGTATTTTTGGCTGAATTACTATAATTTGACCAAAAAAAAAGAACAAATTTTACATAGTGCAAAAATTGCAAATTCTCATGAGCGCGGACCTATCAGATTTAGCGTATTTTTTAGGGTTTTGGTTTAGATGCTATTTCTAATATTTACACTATAATACTAGTGCCATGATGTATTTATTATGTATTTTTAGCTGAATTTCTATGATTTGAACATAAAATAAGCACAAATTTTACATATTGCAAAAATTGAACATTCTCATGAGCGCGGACCTATCAGATTTAGCCGATTTTTTCGGGTTTTGGTTTAGATGCTATTTTTTATATTTACACTATAATACTAGACCCATAATGTATTTATTATGTATTTTTGGCTGACTTTCTATGATTTGAACAAAAAATAAGAACAAATTTGACATATTGCAAAAATTGCAAATTCTCATGAGCGCGGACCTATCAGATTTAGCCGATTTTTTAGGGTTTTGGTTTAGATGCTATTTCTAATATTTACACTATAATACTAGTGCCATGATGTATTTATTATGTATTTTTGGCTGAATATCTATGATTTGAACAAAAAATAAGAACACATTTGACATATTGCAAAAATTGCAAATTCTCATGAGCGCGGGCCTATCAGATTTAGCCGATTTTTTAGGGTTTTGGTTTAGATGCTATTTCTAATATTTACACTATAATACTAGTGCCATGATGTATTTATTATGTATTTTTGGCTGAATTTCTATGATTTGAATAAAAAATAAGAACAATTTTGACATATTGCAAAAATTGCAAATTCTCATGAGCGCGGACCTATCAGATTTAGCGTATTTTTTAGGGTTTTGGTTTAGATGCTATTTCTAATATTTACACTATAATACTAGTGCCATGATGTATTTATTATGTATTTTTGGCTGACTTTCTATGATTTGAATAAAAAATAAGAACACATTTGACATATTGCAAAAATTGCAAATTCTCATGAGCGCGGACCTATCAGATTTAGCGTATTTTTTAGGGTTTTGGTTTAGATGCTATTTCTAATATTTACACTATAATACTAGTGCCATGATGTATTTATTATGTATTTGTGGCTGAATTTCTATGATTTGAAGATAAAATAAGCACAAATTTGACATATTGCAAAAATTGCAAATTCTCATGAGCGCGGACCTATCAGATTTAGCATATTTTTTAGGGTTTTGGTTTAGATGCTATTTCTCATATTTACACTATAATACTAGTGCCATGATGTATTTATTATGTATTTTTGGCTGAATATCTATGATTTGAACAAAAAATAAGAACACATATGACATATTGCAAAAATTGCAAATTCTCATGAGCGCGGGCCTATCAGATTTAGCCGATTTTTTAGGGTTTTGGTTTAGATGCTATTTCTAATATTTACACTATAATACTAGTGCCATGATGTATTTATTATGTATTTTTGGCTGAATTTCTATGATTTGAATAAAAAATAAGAACAATTTTGACATATTGCAAAAACTGCAAATTCTCATGAGCGCGGACCTATCAGATTTAGCGTATTTTTTAGGGTTTTGGTTTAGATGCTATTTCTAATATTTACACTATAATACTAGTGCCATGATGTATTTATTATGTATTATTGGCTGAATTTCTATGATTTGAACAAAAAATAAGAACAAATTTGACATATTGCATAAATTGCAAATTCTCATGAGCGCGGACCTCTCAGATTTAGCGTATTTTTTAGGATTTTGGTTTAGATGCTATTTCTAATATTTACACTATAATACTAGTGCCATGATGTATTTATTATGTATTTTTGGCTGAATTACTATAATTTGACCAACAAATAAGAACAAATTTTACATAGTGCAAAAATTTCAAATTCTCATGAGCGCGGACCTATCAGATTTAGCCGATTTTTTAGGGTTTTGGTTTAGATGCTATTTCTAATATTTACACTATAATACTAGTGCAATGATGTATTTATTATGTATTTTTGGCTGAATTTCTATGATTTGAACAAAAAATAAGAACAAATTTTGACATATTGCATAAATTGCAAATTCTCATGAGCGCGGACCTATCAGATTTAGCCGATTTTTTAGGGTTTTGGTTTAGATGCTATTTCTAATATTTACACTATAATACTAGTGCCATGATGTATTTATTATGTATTTTTGGCTGACTTTCTATGATTTGAATAAAAAATAAGAACAATTTTGACATATTGCAAAAATTGCAAATTCTCATGAGCGCGGACCTATCAGATTTAGCGTATTTTTTAGGGTTTTGGTTTAGATGCTATTTCTAATATTTACACTATAATACTAGTACCATGATGTATTTATTATGTATTTTTGGCTGAATATCTATGATTTGAACAAAAAAAAAGAACAAATTGTACATAGTGCAAAAATTGCAAATTCTCATGAGCGCGGACCTATCAGATTTAGCCGATTTTTTAGGGTTTTGGTTTAGATGCTATTTCTAATATTTACACTATAATACTAGTGCCATGATGTATTTATTATGTATTTTTGGCTGAATATCTATGATTTGAATAACAAATAAGAACAATTTTGACATATTGCAAAAATTGCAAATTCTCATGAGCGCGGACCTATCAGATTTAGCCGATTTTTTAGGGTTTTGGTTTAGATGCTATTTCTAATATTTACACTATAATACTAGTGCCATGATGTATTTATTATGTCTGTTTGGCTGAATTTCTATGATTTGAACAAAAAATAAGAACAAATTTGACATATTGCATAAATTGCAAATTCTCATGAGCGCGGACCTATCAGATTTAGCCGATTTTTTAGGGTTTTGGTTTAGATGCTATTTCTTTTATTTACACTATAATACTAGTGCCATGATGTATTTATTATGTATTTTTGGCTGAATTACTATAATTTGACCAAAAAAAAAGAACAAATTTTACATAGTGCAAAAATTGCAAATTCTCATGAGCGCGGACCTATCAGATTTAGCGTATTTTTTAGGGTTTTGGTTTAGATGCTATTTCTAATATTTACACTATAATACTAGTGCCATGATGTATTTATTATGTATTTTGGGCTGAATTTCTATGATTTGAACATAAAATAAGCACAAATTTTACATATTGCAAAAATTGAACATTCTCATGAGCGCGGACCTATCAGATTTAGCCGATTTTTTCGGGTTTTGGTTTAGATGCTATTTTTTATATTTACACTATAAAACTAGACCCATGATGTATTTATTATGTATTTTTGGCTGACTTTCTATGATTTGAACAAAAAATAAGAACAAATTTGACATATTGCAAAAATTGCAAATTCTCATGAGCGCGGACCTATCAGATTTAGCGTATTTTTTAGGGTTTTGGTTTAGATGCTATTTCTAATATTTACACTATAATACTAGTGCCATGATGTATTTATTATGTATTTTTGGCTGAATATCTATGATTTGAACAAAAAATAAGAACACATTTGACATATTGCAAAAATTGCAAATTCTCATGAGCGCGGGCCTATCAGATTTAGCCGATTTTTTAGGGTTTTGGTTTAGATGCTATTTCTAATATTTACACTATAATACTAGTGCCATGATGTATTTATTATGTATTTTTGGCTGAATTTCTATGATTTGAATAAAAAATAAGAACAATTTTGACATATTGCAAAAATTGCAAATTCTCATGAGCGCGGACCTATCAGATTTAGCGTATTTTTTAGGGTTTTGGTTTAGATGCTATTTCTAATATTTACACTATAATACTAGTGCCATGATGTATTTATTATGTATTTTTGGCTGACTTTCTATGATTTGAATAAAAAATAAGAACACATTTGACATATTGCAAAAATTGCAAATTCTCATGAGCGCGGACCTATCAGATTTAGCGTATTTTTTAGGGTTTTGGTTTAGATGCTATTTCTAATATTTACACTATAATACTAGTGCCATGATGTATTTATGATGTATTTGTGGCTGAATTTCTATGATTTGAAGATAAAATAAGCACAAATTTGACATATTGCAAAAATTGCAAATTCTCATGAGCGCGGGCCTATCAGATATAGCCGATTTTTTAGGGTTTTGGTTTAGATGCTATTTCTAATATTTACACTATAATACTAGTGCCATGATGTATTTATTATGTATTTTTGGCTGAATTTCTATGATTTGAATAAAAAATAAGAACACATTTGACATATTGCAAAAATTGCAAATTCTCATGAGCGCGGACCTATCAGATTTAGCGTATTTTTTAGGGTTTTGGTTTAGATGCTATTTCTCATATTTACACTATAATACTAGTGCCATGATGTATTTATTATGTATTTTTGGCTGAATTACTATAATTTGACCAAAAAAAAAGAACAAATTTTACATAGTGCAAAAATTGCAAATTCTCATGAACGCGGACCTATCAGATTTAGCGTATTTTTTAGGGTTTTGGTTTAGATGCTATTTCTAATATTTACACTATAATACTAGTGCCATGATGTATTTATTATGTATTTTTGGCTGAATTTCTATGATTTGAACATAAAATAAGCACAAATTTTACATATTGCAAAAATTGAACATTCTCATGAGCGCGGACCTATCAGATTTAGCCGATTTTTTAGGGTTTTGGTTTAGATGCTATTTCTAATATTTACACTATAATACTAGTGCCATGATGTATTTATTATGTATTTTTGGCTGAATATCTATGATTTGAACAAAAAATAAGAACACATATGACATATTGCAAAAATTGCAAATTCTCATGAGCGCGGGCCTTTCAGATTTAGCCGATTTTTTAGGGTTTTGGTTTAGATGCTATTTCTAATATTTACACTATAATACTAGTGCCATGATGTATTTATTATGTATTTTTGGCTGAATTTCTATGATTTGAATAAAAAATAAGAACAATTTTGACATATTGCAAAAATTGCAAATTCTCATGAGCGCGGACCTATCAGATTTAGCCGATTTTTTAGGGTTTTGGTTTAGATGCTATTTCTAATATTTACACTATAATACTAGTGCCATGATGTATTTATTATGTATTTTTGGCTGAATTTCTATGATTTGAACAAAAAATAAGAACAAATTTGACATATTGCATAAATTGCAAATTCTCATGAGCGCGGACCTATCAGATTTAGCGTATTTTTTAGGATTTTGGTTTAGATGCTATTTCTAATATTTACACTATAATACTAGTGCCATGATGTATTTATTATGTATTTTTGCTGAATTACTATAATTTGACCAACAAATAAGAACAAATTTTACATAGTGCAAAAATTTCAAATTCTCATGAGCGCGGACCTATCAGATTTAGCCGATTTTTTAGGGTTTTGGTTTAGATGCTATTTCTAATATTTACACTATAATACTAGTGCCATGATGTATTTATTATGTATTTTTGGCTGACTTTCTATGATTTGTATAAAAAATAAGAACAATTTTTACATATTGCAAAAATTGCAAATTCTCATGAGCGCGGACCTATCAGATTTAGCGTATTTTTTAGGGTTTTGGTTTAGATGCTATTTCTAATATTTACACTATAATACTAGTGCAATGATGTATTTATTATGTATTTTTGGCTGAATTTCTATGATTTGAACAAAAAATAAGAACAAATTTTGACATATTGCATAAATTGCAAATTCTCATGAGCGCGGACCAATCAGATTTAGCCGATTTTTTAGGATTTTGGTTTAGATGCTATTTCTCATATTTACACTATAATACTAGTACCATGATGTATTTATTATGTATTTTTGGCTGAATTACTATAATTTGACCAAAAAATAAGAACAAATTTTACATAGTGCAAAAATTGCAAATTCTCATGAGCGCGGACCTATCAGATTTAGCCGATTTTTTAGGGTTTTGGTTTAGATGCTATTTCTAATATTTACACTATAATACTAGTGCCATGATGTATTTATTATGTATTTTTGGCTGACTTTCTATGATTTGAATAAAAAATAAGAACAATTTTGACATATTGCAAAAATTGCAAATTCTCATGAGCGCGGACCTATCAGATTTAGCGTATTTTTTAGGGTTTTGGTTTAGATGCTATTTCTAATATTTACACTATAATACTAGTACCATGATGTATTTATTATGTATTTTTGGCTGAATATCTATGATTTGAACAAAAAAAAAGAACAAATTTTACATAGTGCAAAAATTGCAAATTCTCATGAGCGCGGACCTATCAGATTTAGCCGATTTTTTAGGGTTTTGGTTTAGATGCTATTTCTAATATTTACACTATAATACTAGTGCCATGATGTATTTATTATGTATTTTTGGCTGAATATCTATGATTTGAATAACAAATAAGAACAATTTTGACATATTGCAAAAATTGCAAATTCTCATGAGCGCGGACCTATCAGATTTAGCCGATTTTTTAGGGTTTTGGTTTAGATGCTATTTCTAATATTTACACTATAATACTAGTGCCATGATGTATTTATTATGTCTGTTTGGCTGAATTTCTATGATTTGAACAAAAAATAAGAACAAATTTGACATATTGCAAAAATTGCAAATTCTCATGAGCGCGGACCTATCAGATTTAGCGTATTTTTTAGGGTTTTGGTTTAGATGCTATTTCTAATATTTACACTATAATACTAGTGCCATGATGTATTTATTATGTATTTTTGGCTGACTTTCTATGATTTGAATAAAAAATAAGAACACATTTGACATATTGCAAAAATTGCAAATTCTCATGAGCGCGGACCTATCAGATTTAGCGTATTTTTTAGGGTTTTGGTTTAGATGCTATTTCTAATATTTACACTATAATACTAGTGCCATGATGTATTTATTATGTATTTGTGGCTGAATTTCTATGATTTGAAGATAAAATAAGCACAAATTTGACATATTGCAAAAATTGCAAATTCTCATGAGCGCGGGCCTATCAGATATAGCCGATTTTTTAGGGTTTTGGTTTAGATGCTATTTCTAATATTTACACTATAATACTAGTGCCATGATGTATTTATTATGTATTTTTGGCTGAATTTCTATGATTTGAATAAAAAATAAGAACACATTTGACATATTGCAAAAATTGCAAATTCTCATGAGCGCGGACCTATCAGATTTAGCGTATTTTTTAGGGTTTTGGTTTAGATGCTATTTCTCATATTTACACTATAATACTAGTGCCATGATGTATTTATTATGTATTTTTGGCTGAATTACTATAATTTGACCAAAAAAAAAGAACAAATTTTACATAGTGCAAAAATTGCAAATTCTCATGAGCGCGGACCTATCAGATTTAGCCGATTTTTTAGGGTTTTGGTTTAGATGCTATTTCTAATATTTACACTATAATACTAGTGCCATGATGTATTTATTATGTATTTTTGGCTGACTTTCTATGATTTGAATAAAAAATAAGAACACATTTGACATATTGCAAAAATTGCAAATTCTCATGAGCGCGGACCTATCAGATTTAGCGTATTTCTTAGGGTTTTGGTTTAGATGCTATTTCTAATATTTACACTATAATACTAGTGCCATGATGTATTTATTATGTATTTTTGGCTGAATTTCTATGATTTGAACAAAAAATAAGAACAAATTTGACATATTGCAAAAATTGCAAATTCTCATGAGCGCGGACCTATCAGATTTAGCGTATTTTTTAGGGTTTTGGTTTAGATGCTATTTCTAATATTTACACTATAATACTAGTGCCATGATGTATTTATTATGTATTTTTGGCTGAATATCTATGATTTGAACAAAAAATAAGAACACATATGACATATTGCAAAAATTGCAAATTCTCATGAGCGCGGGCCTTTCAGATTTAGCCGATTTTTTAGGGTTTTGGTTTAGATGCTATTTCTAATATTTACACTATAATACTAGTGCCATGATGTATTTATTATGTATTTTTGGCTGAATTTCTATGATTTGAATAAAAAATAAGAACAATTTTGACATATTGCAAAAATTGCAAATTCTCATGAGCGCGGACCTATCAGATTTAGCCGATTTTTTAGGGTTTTGGTTTAGATGCTATTTCTAATATTTACACTATAATACTAGTGCCATGATGTATTTATTATGTATTTTTGGCTGAATTTCTATGATTTGAACAAAAAATAAGAACAAATTTGACATATTGCATAAATTGCAAATTCTCATGAGCGCGGACCTATCAGATTTAGCGTATTTTCTAGGATTTTGGTTTAGATGCTATTTCTAATATTTACACTATAATACTAGTGCCATGATGTATTTATTATGTATTTTTGCTGAATTACTATAATTTGACCAACAAATAAGAACAAATTTTACATAGTGCAAAAATTTCAAATTCTCATGAGCGCGGACCTATCAGATTTAGCCGATTTTTTAGGGTTTTGGTTTAGATGCTATTTCTAATATTTACACTATAATACTAGTGCCATGATGTATTTATTATGTATTTTTAGCTGAATTTCTATGATTTGTATAAAAAATAAGAACAATTTTTACATATTGCAAAAATTGCAAATTCTCATGAGCGCGGACCTATCAGATTTAGCGTATTTTTTAGGGTTTTGGTTTAGATGCTATTTCTAATATTTACACTATAATACTAGTGCAATGATGTATTTATTATGTATTTTTGGCTGAATTTCTATGATTTGAACAAAAAATAAGAACAAATTTTGACATATTGCATAAATTGCAAATTCTCATGAGCGCGGACCAATCAGATTTAGCCGATTTTTTAGGATTTTGGTTTAGATGCTATTTCTCATATTTACACTATAATACTAGTGCCATGATGTATTTATTATGTATTTTTGGCTGAATTACTATAATTTGACCAAAAAATAAGAACAAATTTTACATAGTGCAAAAATTGCAAATTCTCATGAGCGCGGACCTATCAGATTTAGCCGATTTTTTAGGGTTTTGGTTTAGATGCTATTTCTAATATTTACACTATAATACTAGTGCCATGATGTATTTATTATGTATTTTTGGCTGACTTTCTATGATTTGAATAAAAAATAAGAACAATTTTGACATATTGCAAAAATTGCAAATTCTCATGAGCGCGGACCTATCAGATTTAGCCGATTTTTTAGGGTTTTGGTTTAGATGCTATTTCTAATATTTACACTATAATACTAGTACCATGATGTATTTATTATGTATTTTTGGCTGAATATCTATGATTTGAACAAAAAAAAAGAACAAATTTTACATAGTGCAAAAATTGCAAATTCTCATGAGCGCGGACCTATCAGATTAAGCCGATTTTTTAGGGTTTTGGTTTAGATGCTATTTCTAATATTTACACTATAATACTAGTGCCATGATGTATTTATTATGTATTTTTGGCTGAATATCTATGATTTGAATAACAAATAAGAACAATTTTGACATATTGCAAAAATTGCAAATTCTCATGAGCGCGGACCTATCAGATTTAGCCGATTTTTTAGGGTTTTGGTTTAGATGCTATTTCTAATATTTACACTATAATACTAGTGCCATGATGTATTTATTATGTCTGTTTGGCTGAATTTCTATGATTTGAACAAAAAATAAGAACAAATTTGACATATTGCAAAAATTGCAAATTCTCATGAGCGCGGACCTATCAGATTTAGCGTATTTTTTAGGGTTTTGGTTTAGATGCTATTTCTAATATTTACACTATAATACTAGTGCCATGATGTATTTATTATGTATTTTTGGCTGACTTTCTATGATTTGAATAAAAAATAAGAACACATTTGACATATTGCAAAAATTGCAAATTCTCATGAGCGCGGACCTATCAGATTTAGCGTATTTTTTAGGGTTTTGGTTTAGATGCTATTTCTAATATTTACACTATAATACTAGTGCCATGATGTATTTATTATGTATTTGTGGCTGAATTTCTATGATTTGAAGATAAAATAAGCACAAATTTGACATATTGCAAAAATTGCAAATTCTCATGAGCGCGGGCCTATCAGATATAGCCGATTTTTTAGGGTTTTGGTTTAGATGCTATTTCTAATATTTACACTATAATACTAGTGCCATGATGTATTTATTATGTATTTTTGGCTGAATTTCTATGATTTGAATAAAAAATAAGAACACATTTGACATATTGCAAAAATTGCAAATTCTCATGAGCGCGGACCTATCAGATTTAGCGTATTTTTTAGGGTTTTGGTTTAGATGCTATTTCTCATATTTACACTATAATACTAGTGCCATGATGTATTTATTATGTATTTTTGGCTGAATTACTATAATTTGACCAAAAAAAAAGAACAAATTTTACATAGTGCAAAAATTGCAAATTCTCATGAGCGCGGACCTATCAGATTTAGCCGATTTTTTAGGGTTTTGGTTTAGATGCTATTTCTAATATTTACACTATAATACTAGTGCCATGATGTATTTATTATGTATTTTTGGCTGAATATCTATGATTTGAATAACAAATAAGAACAATTTTGATATATTGCAAAAATTGCAAATTCTCATGAGCGCGGACCTATCAGATTTAGCCGATTTTTTAGGGTTTTGGTTTAGATGCTATTTCTAATATTTACACTATAATACTAGTGCCATGATGTATTTATTATGTCTGTTTGGCTGAATTTCTATGATTTGAACAAAAAATAAGAACAAATTTGACATATTGCAAAAATTGCAAATTCTCATGAGCGCGGACCTATCAGATTTAGCGTATTTTTTAGGGTTTTGGTTTAGATGCTATTTCTAATATTTACACTATAATACTAGTGCCATGATGTATTTATTATGTATTTTTGGCTGACTTTCTATGATTTGAATAAAAAATAAGAACACATTTGACATATTGCAAAAATTGCAAATTCTCATGAGCGCGGACCTATCAGATTTAGCGTATTTTTTAGGGTTTTGGTTTAGATGCTATTTCTAATATTTACACTATAATACTAGTGCCATGATGTATTTATTATGTATTTTTGGCTGAATTTCTATGATTTGAAGATAAAATAAGCACAAATTTGACATATTGCAAAAATTGCAAATTCTCATGAGCGCGGGCCTATCAGATATAGCCGATTTTTTAGGGTTTTGGTTTAGATGCTATTTCTAATATTTACACTATAATACTAGTGCCATGATGTATTTATTATGTATTTTTGGCTGAATTTCTATGATTTGAATAAAAAATAAGAACACATTTGACATATTGCAAAAATTGCAAATTCTCATGAGCGCGGACCTATCAGATTTAGCGTATTTTTTAGGGTTTTGGTTTAGATGCTATTTCTCATATTTACACTATAATACTAGTGCCATGATGTATTTATTATGTATTTTTGGCTGAATTACTATAATTTGACCAAAAAAAAAGAACAAATTTTACATAGTGCAAAAATTGCAAATTCTCATGAGCGCGGACCTATCAGATTTAGCCGATTTTTTAGGGTTTTGGTTTAGATGCTATTTCTAATATTTACACTATAATACTAGTGCCATGATGTATTTATTATGTATTTTTGGCTGACTTTCTATGATTTGAATAAAAAATAAGAACAATTTTGACATATTGCAAAAATTGCAAATTCTCATGAGCGCGGACCTATCAGATTTAGCGTATTTTTTAGGGTTTTTGTTTAGATGCTATTTCTAATATTTACACTATAATACTAGTACCATGATGTATTTATTATGTATTTTTGGCTGAATATCTATGATTTGAACAAAAAATAAGAACACATTTGACATATTGCAAAAATTGCAAATTCTCATGAGCGCGGACCTATCAGATTTAGCGTATTTTTTAGGGTTTTGGTTTAGATGCTATTTCTAATATTTACACTATAATACTAGTGCCATGATGTATTTATTATGTATTTTTGGCTGAATTTCTATGATTTGAACATAAAATAAGCACAAATTTTACATATTGCAAAAATTGAACATTCTCATAAGCGCGGACCTATCAGATTTAGCCGATTTTTTCGGGTTTTGGTTTAGATGCTATTTTTTATATTTACCCTATAATACTAGACCCATGATGTATTTGTTATGTATTTTTGGCTGACTTTCTATGATTTGAACAAAAAATAAGAACAAATTTGACATATTGCAAAAATTGCAAATTCTCATGAGCGCGGACCTATCAGATTTAGCCGATTTTTTAGGGTTTTGGTTTAGATGCTATTTCTAATATTTACACTATAATACTAGTGCCATGATGTATTTATTATGTATTTTTGGCTGAATTTCTATTATTTGAACAAAAAATAAGAACAAATTTGACATATTGCAAAAATTGCAAATTCTCATGAGCGCGGACCTATCAGATTTAGCCGATTTTTTAGGGTTTTGGTTTAGATGCTATTTCTAATATTTACACTATAATACTAGTGCCATGATGTATTTATTATGTATTTTTGGCTGACTTTCTATGATTTGAATAAAAAATAAGAACAATTTTGACATATTGCAAAAATTGCAAATTCTCATGAGCGCGGACCTATCAGATTTAGCGTATTTTTTAGGGTTTTGGTTTAGATGCTATTTCTAATATTTACACTATAATACTAGTGCCATGATGTATTTATTATGTATTTTTGGCTGAATTTCTATGATTTGAACAAAAAATAAGAACAAATTTGACATATTGCATAAATTGCAAATTCTCATGAGCGCGGACCTATCAGATTTAGCCGATTTTTTAGGGTTTTGGTTTAGATGCTATTTCTAATATTTACACTATAATACTAGTGCCATGATGTATTTATTATCTATTTTTGGCTGAATTTCTATTATTTGAACCAAAAATAAGAACAAATTTGACATATTGCAAAAATTGCAAATTCTCATGAGCGCGGACCTATCAGATTTAGCCGATTTTTTAGGGTTTTGGTTTACATGCTTTTTCTTATATTTACACTATAATACTAGTGCCATGATGTATTTATTATGTATTTTTGGCTGACTTTCTATGATTTGAACATAAAATAAGCACAAATTTGACATATTGCAAAAATTGTAAATTCTCATGAGCGCGGAACTGTCAGATTTAGCCGATTTTTTTAGGGTTTTGGTTTAGATGCTATTTCTAATATTTACACTATAATACTAGTGACATGATGTATTTATTATGTATTTTTGGCTGAATTTCTATGATTTGAAGATAAAATAAGCACAAATTTGACATATTGCAAAAATTGCAAATTCTCATGAGCGCGGGCCTATCAGATATAGCCGATTTTTTAGGGTTTTGGTTTAGATGCTATTTCTAATATTTACACTATAATACTAGTGCCATGATGTATTTATTATGTATTTTTGGCTGAATTTCTATGATTTGAATAAAAAATAAGAACACATTTGACATATTGCAAAAATTGCAAATTCTCATGAGCGCGGACCTATCAGATTTAGCGTATTTTTTAGGGTTTTGGTTTAGATGCTATTTCTCATATTTACACTATAATACTAGTGCCATGATGTATTTATTATGTATTTTTGGCTGAATTACTATAATTTGACCAAAAAAAAAGAACAAATTTTACATAGTGCAAAAATTGCAAATTCTCATGAGCGCGGACCTATCAGATTTAGCCGATTTTTTAGGGTTTTGGTTTAGATGCTATTTCTAATATTTACACTATAATACTAGTGCCATGATGTATTTATTATGTATTTTTGGCTGAATATCTATGATTTGAATAACAAATAAGAACAATTTTGATATATTGCAAAAATTGCAAATTCTCATGAGCGCGGACCTATCAGATTTAGCCGATTTTTTAGGGTTTTGGTTTAGATGCTATTTCTAATATTTACACTATAATACTAGTGCCATGATGTATTTATTATGTCTGTTTGGCTGAATTTCTATGATTTGAACAAAAAATAAGAACAAATTTGACATATTGCAAAAATTGCAAATTCTCATGAGCGCGGACCTATCAGATTTAGCGTATTTTTTAGGGTTTTGGTTTAGATGCTATTTCTAATATTTACACTATAATACTAGTGCCATGATGTATTTATTATGTATTTTTGGCTGACTTTCTATGATTTGAATAAAAAATAAGAACACATTTGACATATTGCAAAAATTGCAAATTCTCATGAGCGCGGACCTATCAGATTTAGCGTATTTTTTAGGGTTTTGGTTTAGATGCTATTTCTAATATTTACACTATAATACTAGTGCCATGATGTATTTATTATGTATTTTTGGCTGAATTTCTATGATTTGAAGATAAAATAAGCACAAATTTGACATATTGCAAAAATTGCAAATTCTCATGAGCGCGGGCCTATCAGATATAGCCGATTTTTTAGGGTTTTGGTTTAGATGCTATTTCTAATATTTACACTATAATACTAGTGCCATGATGTATTTATTATGTATTTTTGGCTGAATTTCTATGATTTGAATAAAAAATAAGAACACATTTGACATATTGCAAAAATTGCAAATTCTCATGAGCGCGGACCTATCAGATTTAGCGTATTTTTTAGGGTTTTGGTTTAGATGCTATTTCTCATATTTACACTATAATACTAGTGCCATGATGTATTTATTATGTATTTTTGGCTGAATTACTATAATTTGACCAAAAAAAAAGAACAAATTTTACATAGTGCAAAAATTGCAAATTCTCATGAGCGCGGACCTATCAGATTTAGCCGATTTTTTAGGGTTTTGGTTTAGATGCTATTTCTAATATTTACACTATAATACTAGTGCCATGATGTATTTATTATGTATTTTTGGCTGACTTTCTATGATTTGAATAAAAAATAAGAACAATTTTGACATATTGCAAAAATTGCAAATTCTCATGAGCGCGGACCTATCAGATTTAGCGTATTTTTTAGGGTTTTTGTTTAGATGCTATTTCTAATATTTACACTATAATACTAGTACCATGATGTATTTATTATGTATTTTTGGCTGAATATCTATGATTTGAACAAAAAATAAGAACACATTTGACATATTGCAAAAATTGCAAATTCTCATGAGCGCGGACCTATCAGATTTAGCGTATTTTTTAGGGTTTTGGTTTAGATGCTATTTCTAATATTTACACTATAATACTAGTGCCATGATGTATTTATTATGTATTTTTGGCTGAATTTCTATGATTTGAACATAAAATAAGCACAAATTTTACATATTGCAAAAATTGAACATTCTCATAAGCGCGGACCTATCAGATTTAGCCGATTTTTTCGGGTTTTGGTTTAGATGCTATTTTTTATATTTACCCTATAATACTAGACCCATGATGTATTTGTTATGTATTTTTGGCTGACTTTCTATGATTTGAACAAAAAATAAGAACAAATTTGACATATTGCAAAAATTGCAAATTCTCATGAGCGCGGACCTATCAGATTTAGCCGATTTTTTAGGGTTTTGGTTTAGATGCTATTTCTAATATTTACACTATAATACTAGTGCCATGATGTATTTATTATGTATTTTTGGCTGAATTTCTATTATTTGAACAAAAAATAAGAACAAATTTGACATATTGCAAAAATTGCAAATTCTCATGAGCGCGGACCTATCAGATTTAGCCGATTTTTTAGGGTTTTGGTTTAGATGCTATTTCTAATATTTACACTATAATACTAGTGCCATGATGTATTTATTATGTATTTTTGGCTGACTTTCTATGATTTGAATAAAAAATAAGAACAATTTTGACATATTGCAAAAATTGCAAATTCTCATGAGCGCGGACCTATCAGATTTAGCGTATTTTTTAGGGTTTTGGTTTAGATGCTATTTCTAATATTTACACTATAATACTAGTGCCATGATGTATTTATTATGTATTTTTGGCTGAATTTCTATGATTTGAACAAAAAATAAGAACAAATTTGACATATTGCATAAATTGCAAATTCTCATGAGCGCGGACCTATCAGATTTAGCCGATTTTTTAGGGTTTTGGTTTAGATGCTATTTCTAATATTTACACTATAATACTAGTGCCATGATGTATTTATTATCTATTTTTGGCTGAATTTCTATTATTTGAACCAAAAATAAGAACAAATTTGACATATTGCAAAAATTGCAAATTCTCATGAGCGCGGACCTATCAGATTTAGCCGATTTTTTAGGGTTTTGGTTTACATGCTTTTTCTTATATTTACACTATAATACTAGTGCCATGATGTATTTATTATGTATTTTTGGCTGAATTTCTATGATTTGAACATAAAATAAGCACAAATTTGACATATTGCAAAAATTGTAAATTCTCATGAGCGCGGAACTGTCAGATTTAGCCGATTTTTTTAGGGTTTTGGTTTAGATGCTATTTCTAATATTTACACTATAATACTAGTGACATGATGTATTTATTATGTATTTTTGGCTGAATTTCTATGATTTGAACATAAAATAAGCACAAATTTGACATATTGCAAAAATTGCAAATTCTCATGAGCGCGGACTTATCAGATTCACCCGATTTTTTAGGGTTTTGGTTTAGATGCTATTTCTAATATTTACACTATAATACTAGTGCCATGATGTATTTATTATCTATTTTTTGCTGAATTTCTATTATATGAACAAAAAATAAGAACCAATTCGACATATTGCAAAAATTGCAAATTCTCATGAGCGCTGACCTATCAGATTTAGCCGATTTTTTAGGGTTTTGGTTTACATGCTATTTCTAATATTTACACTATAATACTAGTGCCATGATGTATTTATTATGTATTTTTGGCTGAATTTCTATGATTTGAACATAAAATAAGCACAAATTTTACATATTGCAAAAATTGTAAATTCTTATGAGCGCGGACCTTTCAGATTTAGCCGATTTTTTAGGGTTTTGGTTTAGATGCTATTTCTAATATTTACACTATAATACTAGTGCCATGATGTATTTATTATGTATTTTTGGCTGACTTTCTATTATTTGACCAAAAAATAAACACAAAGTTGAAATATTGCAAAAATTACAATTTCTCATGAGCGCGGACCTATCAGATTTAGCCGATTTTTTAGGGTTTTGGTTTAGATGCTATTTCTAATATTTACACTATAATACTAGTGCCATGATGTATTTATTATGTATTTTTGGCTGACTTTCTATGATTTGAACATAAAATATGCACAAATTTAACATATTGCAAAAATTGCATATTCTCATGAGCGCGGACCTATCAGATTTAGCCGATTTTTTAGGGTTTTGGTTTAGATGCTATTTCTAATATTTACACTATAATACTAGTGCCATGATGTATTTATTATGTATTTTTGGCTGAATTTCTATGATTTGAACATAAAATATGCACAAATTTAACATATTGCAAAAATTGCATATTCTCATGAGCGCGGACCTATCAGATTTAGCCGATTTTTTAGGGTTTTGGTTTAGATGCTATTTCTAATATTTACACTATAATACTAGTGCCATGATGTATTTATTATGTATTTTTGGCTGACTTTCTATGATTTGAACATAAAATATGCACAAATTTAACATATTGCAAAAATTGCATATTCTCATGAGCGCGGACCTATCAGATTTAGCCGATTTTTTAGGGTTTTGGTTTAGATGCTATTTCTAATATTTACACTATAATACTAGTGCCATGATGTATTTATTATGTATTTTTGGCTGACTTTCTATGATTTGAACATAAAATATGCACAAATTTAACATATTGCAAAAATTGCATATTCTCATGAGCGCGGACCTATCAGATTTAGCCGATTTTTTAGGGTTTTGGTTTAGATGCTATTTCTAATATTTACACTATAATACTAGTGCCATGATGTATTTATTATGTATTTTTGGCTGACTTTCTATGATTTGAACATAAAATATGCACAAATTTAACATATTGCAAAAATTGCATATTCTCATGAGCGCGGACCTATCAGATTTAGCCGATTTTTTAGGGTTTTGGTTTAGATGCTATTTCTAATATTTACACTATAATACTAGTGCCATGATGTATTTATTATGTATTTTTGGCTGACTTTCTATGATTTGAACATAAAATATGCACAAATTTGACATATTGCAAAAATTGCAAATTCTCATGAGCGCGGACCTATCAGATTTAGCCGATTTTTTAGGGTTTTGGTTTAGATGCTATTTCTAATATTTATACTATAATACTAGTGCCATGATGTATTTATTATGTATTTTTGGCTGACTTTCTATGATTTGAACATAAAATAAGCACAAATTTAACATATTGCAAAAATTGCAAATTCTCATGAGCGCGGACTTATCAGATTTAGCCGATTTTTTAGGGTTTTGGTTTAGATGCTATTTCTAATATTTACACTATAATACTAGTGCCATGATGTATTTATTATCTATTTTTGGCTGAATTTCTATTATATGAACAAAAAATAAGAACCAATTCGACATATTGCAAAAATTGCAAATTCTCATGAGCGCTGACCTATCAGATTTAGCCGATTTTTTAGGGTTTTGGTTTACATGCTATTTCTAATATTTACACTATAATACTAGTGCCATGATGTATTTATTATGTATTTTTGGCTGAATTTCTATGATTTGAACATAAAATAAGCACAAATTTTACATATTGCAAAAATTGTAAATTCTTATGAGCGCGGACCTTTCAGATTTAGCCGATTTTTTAGGGTTTTGGTTTAGATGCTATTTCTAATATTTACACTATAATACTAGTGCCATGATGTATTTATTATGTATTTTTGGCTGACTTTCTATTATTTGACCAAAAAATAAACACAAAGTTGACATATTGCAAAAATTACAATTTCTCATGAGCGCGGACCTATCAGATTTAGCCGATTTTTTAGGGTTTTGGTTTAGATGCTATTTCTAATATTTACACTATAATACTAGTGCCATGATGTATTTATTATGTATTTTTGGCTGACTTTCTATGATTTGAACATAAAATATGCACAAATTTAACATATTGCAAAAATTGCATATTCTCATGAGCGCGGACCTATCAGATTTAGCCGATTTTTTAGGGTTTTGGTTTAGATGCTATTTCTAATATTTACACTATAATACTAGTGCCATGATGTATTTATTATGTATTTTTGGCTGAATTTCTATGATTTGAACATAAAATATGCACAAATTTAACATATTGCAAAAATTGCATATTCTCATGAGCGCGGACCTATCAGATTTAGCCGATTTTTTAGGGTTTTGGTTTAGATGCTATTTCTAATATTTACACTATAATACTAGTGCCATGATGTATTTATTATGTATTTTTGGCTGACTTTCTATGATTTGAACATAAAATATGCACAAATTTAACATATTGCAAAAATTGCATATTCTCATGAGCGCGGACCTATCAGATTTAGCCGATTTTTTAGGGTTTTGGTTTAGATGCTATTTCTAATATTTACACTATAATACTAGTGCCATGATGTATTTATTATGTATTTTTGGCTGACTTTCTATGATTTGAACATAAAATATGCACAAATTTGACATATTGCAAAAATTGCAAATTCTCATGAGCGCGGACCTATCAGATTTAGCCGATTTTTTAGGGTTTTGGTTTAGATGCTATTTTTTATATTTATACTATAATACTAGTGCCATGATGTATTTATTATGTATTTTTGGCTGACTTTCTCTGATTTGAACATAAAATAAGCACAAATTTAACATATTGCAAAAATTGCAAATTCTCATGAGCGCGGACTTATCAGATTCACCCGATTTTTTAGGGTTTTGGTTTAGATGCTATTTCTAATATTTACACTATAATACTAGTGCCATGATGTATTTATTATCTATTTTTGGCTGAATTTCTATTATATGAACAAAAAATAAGAACCAATTCGACATATTGCAAAAATTGCAAATTCTCATGAGCGCTGACCTATCAGATTTAGCCGATTTTTTAGGGTTTTGGTTTACATGCTATTTCTAATATTTACACTATAATACTAGTGCCATGATGTATTTATTATGTATTTTTGGCTGAATTTCTATGATTTGAACATAAAATAAGCACAAATTTTACATATTGCAAAAATTGTAAATTCTTATGAGCGCGGACCTTTCAGATTTAGCCGATTTTTTAGGGTTTTGGTTTAGATGCTATTTCTAATATTTACACTATAATACTAGTGCCATGATGTATTTATTATGTATTTTTGGCTGACTTTCTATTATTTGACCAAAAAATAAACACAGAGTTGAAATATTGCAAAAATTACAATTTTTCATGAGCGCGGACCTATCAGATTTAGCCGATTTTTTAGGGTTTTGGTTTAGATGCTATTTCTAATATTTACACTATAATACTAGTGCCATGATGTATTTATTATGTATTTTTGGCTGACTTTCTATGATTTGAACATAAAATATGCACAAATTTAACATATTGCAAAAATTGCATATTCTCATGAGCGCGGACCTATCAGATTTAGCCGATTTTTTAGGGTTTTGGTTTAGATGCTATTTCTAATATTTACACTATAATACTAGTGCCATGATGTATTTATTATGTATTTTTGGCTGAATTTCTATGATTTGAACATAAAATATGCACAAATTTAACATATTGCAAAAATTGCATATTCTCATGAGCGCGGACCTATCAGATTTAGCCGATTTTTTAGGGTTTTGGTTTAGATGCTATTTCTAATATTTACACTATAATACTAGTTCCATGATGTATTTATTATGTATTTTTGGCTGACTTTCTATGATTTGAACATAAAATATGCACAAATTTAACATATTGCAAAAATTGCATATTCTCATGAGCGCGGACCTATCAGATTTAGCCGATTTTTTAGGGTTTTGGTTTAGATGCTATTTCTAATATTTACACTATAATACTAGTGCCATGATGTATTTATTATGTATTTTTGGCTGACTTTCTATGATTTGAACATAAAATATGCACAAATTTGACATATTGCAAAAATTGCAAATTCTCATGAGCGCGGACCTATCAGATTTAGCCGATTTTTTAGGGTTTTGGTTTAGATGCTATTTCTAATATTTACACTATAATACTAGTGCCATGATGTATTTATTATGTATTTTTGGCTGAATTTCTATGATTTGAACATAAAATAAGCACAAATTTGACATATTGCAAAAATTGCAAATTCTCATGAGCGCGGACTTATCAGATTCACCCGATTTTTTAGGGTTTTGGTTTAGATGCTATTTCTAATATTTACACTATAATACTAGTGCCATGATGTATTTATTATGTATTTTTGGCTGACTTTCTATGATTTGAACATAAAATATGCACAAATTTAACATATTGCAAAAATTGCATATTCTCATGAGCGCGGACCTATCAGATTTAGCCGATTTTTTAGGGTTTTGGTTTAGATGCTATTTCTAATATTTACACTATAATACTAGTGCCATGATGTATTTATTATGTATTTTTGGCTGACTTTCTATGATTTGAACATAAAATATGCACAAATTTGACATATTGCAAAAATTGCAAATTCTCATGAGCGCGGACCTATCAGATTTAGCCGATTTTTTAGGGTTTTGGTTTACATGCTATTTCTTATATTTACACTATAATACTAGTGCCATGATGTATTTATTATGTATTTTTGGCTGAATTTCTATGATTTGAACATAAAATATGCACAAATTTAACATATTGCAAAAATTGCATATTCTCATGAGCGCGGACTTATCAGATGCAGCCGATGTTTTAGGGTTTTGGTTTAGATGCTATTTCTAATATTTACACTAAAATACTAGTGCCATGATGTATTTATTATCTATTTTTGGCTGAATTTCTATTATTTGAACATAAAATAAGAACAAATTTGACATATTGCAAAAATTGCAAATTCTCATGAGCGCGGACCTAACAGATTTAGCCGATTTTTTAGGGTTTTGGTTTACATGCTATTTCTTATATTTACACTATAATACTAGTGCCATGATGTATTTATTATCTATTTTTGGCTGAATTTCTATTATTTGAACCAAAAATAAGAACAAATTTGACATATTGCAAAAATTGCAAATTCTCATGAGCGCGGACCTATCAGATTTAGCCGATTTTTTAGGGTTTTGGTTTAGATGCTATTTCTAATATTTACACTATAATACTAGTGCCATGATGTATTTATTATGTATTTTTGGCTGAATTTCTATGATTTGAACATAAAATAAGCAAAAATTGTTACATATTGCAAAAATTGTAAATTCTCATGAGCGCGGACCTTTCAGATTTAGCCGATTTTTTAGGGTTTTGGTTTAGATGCTATTTCTAATATTTACACTATAATACTAGTGCCATGATGTATTTATTATGTATTTTGTGCTGACTTTCTATTATTTGACCAAAAAATAAGAACAAATTTGAAATATTGCAAGAATTGCAAATTCTCATGAGCGCGGACCTATCAGATTAAGCCAATTTCTTAGGGTTTTGGTTTAGATGCTATTTCTAATATTTACACTATAAAACTAGTGCCATGATGTATTTATTATGTATTTTTGGCTGACTTTCTATGATTTGAATAAAAAATAAGGACAATTTTGACATATTCAAAAATTGTAAATTCTCATGAGCGCGGAACTATCAGATTTAGCCGATTTGGTAGGGTTTTGGTTTAGATTCTATTTCTAATATTTACACTATAATACTAGTGCCATGATGTATTTATTATGTATTTGTGGCTGAATATCTATGATTTGAACATAAAATAAGCACAAATTTGACATATTGCAAAAATTGCAAATTCTCATGAGCGCGGACCTATCAGATTCAGCCGATTTTTTAGGGTTTTGGTTGAGATGCTATTTCTAATATTTACACTATAATACTAGTGCCATGATGTATTTATTATGTAGTTTTGGCTGAATTTCTATGATTTGAACATAAAATAAGCACAAATTTGACATATTGCAAAAATTGTAAATTCTCATGAGCGCGGAACTATCAGATTTAGCCGATTTTTTAGGGTTTTGGTTTAGATGCTATTTCTAATATTTACACTATAATACTAGTGCCATGATGTATTTATTATGTATTTTTGGCTGAATTTCTATTATTTGAACATAAAATAAGCACAAATTTGACATATTGCAAAAATTGCAAATTCTCATGAGCGCGGACTTATCAGATTCACCCGATTTTTTAGGGTTTTGGTTTAGATGCTATTTCTAATATTTACACTATAATACTAGTGCCATGATGTATTTATTATCTATTTTTGGCTGAATTTCTATTATTTGAACCAAAAATAAGAACAAATTTGACATATTGCAAAAATTGCAAATTCTCATGAGCGCGGACCTATCAGATTAAGCCGATTTTTTAGGGTTTTGGTTTAGATGCTATTTCTAATATTTACACTATAATACTAGTGCCATGATGTATTTATTATGTATTTTTGGCTGAATTTCTATGATTTGAACATAAAATAAGCACAAATTTGACATATTGCAAAAATTGTAAATTCTCATGAGCGCGGACCTTTCAGATTTAGCCGATTTTTTAGGGTTTTGGTTTAGATGCTATTTCTAATATTTACACTATAATACTAGTGCCATGATGTATTTATTATGTATTTTGTGCTGACTTTCTATTATTTGACCAAAAAATAAGAACAAATTTGAAATATTGCAAGAATTGCAAATTCTCATGAGCGCGGACCTATCAGATTAAGCCAATTTCTTAGGGTTTTGGTTTAGATGCTATTTCTAATATTTACACTATAAAACTAGTGCCATGATGTATTTATTATGTATTTTTGGCTGACTTTCTATGAATTGAATAAAAAATAAGGACAATTTTGACATATTCAAAAATTGTAAATTCTCATGAGCGCGGAACTATCAGATTTAGCCGATTTGGTAGGGTTTTGGTTTAGATTCTATTTCTAATATTTACACTATAATACTAGTGCCATTATGTATTTATTATGTATTTGTGGCTGAATATCTATGATTTGAACATAAAATAAGCACAAATTTGACATATTGCAAAAATTGCAAATTCTCATGAGCGCGGACCTATCAGATTCAGCCGATTTTTTAGGGTTTTGGTTGAGATGCTATTTCTAATATTTACACTATAATACTAGTGCCATGATGTATTTATTATGTATTTTTGGCTGAATTTCTATTATTTGAACATGAAATAAGCACAAATTTGACATATTGCAAAAATTGCAAATTCTCATGAGCGCGGACCTATCAGATTTAGCCGATTTTTTAGGGTTTTGGTTTAGATGCTATTTCTAATATTTACACTATAATACTAGTGCCATGATGTATTTATTATGTATTTTTGGCTGACTTTCTATGATTTGAACATAAAATATGCACAAATTTGACATATTGCAAAAATTGCAAATTCTCATGAGCGCGGACCTATCAGATTTAGCCGATTTTTTAGGGTTTTGGTTTAGATGCTATTTTTTATATTTATACTATAATACTAGTGCCATGATGTATTTATTATGTATTTTTGGCTGACTTTCTCTGATTTGAACATAAAATAAGCACAAATTTAACATATTGCAAAAATTGCAAATTCTCATGAGCGCGGACTTATCAGATTCACCCGATTTTTTAGGGTTTTGGTTTAGATGCTATTTCTAATATTTACACTATAATACTAGTGCCATGATGTATTTATTATCTATTTTTGGCTGAATTTCTATTATATGAACAAAAAATAAGAACCAATTCGACATATTGCAAAAATTGCAAATTCTCATGAGCGCTGACCTATCAGATTTAGCCGATTTTTTAGGGTTTTGGTTTACATGCTATTTCTAATATTTACACTATAATACTAGTGCCATGATGTATTTATTATGTATTTTTGGCTGAATTTCTATGATTTGAACATAAAATAAGCACAAATTTTACATATTGCAAAAATTGTAAATTCTTATGAGCGCGGACCTTTCAGATTTAGCCGATTTTTTAGGGTTTTGGTTTAGATGCTATTTCTAATATTTACACTATAATACTAGTGCCATGATGTATTTATTATGTATTTTTGGCTGACTTTCTATTATTTGACCAAAAAATAAACACAGAGTTGAAATATTGCAAAAATTACAATTTTTCATGAGCGCGGACCTATCAGATTTAGCCGATTTTTTAGGGTTTTGGTTTAGATGCTATTTCTAATATTTACACTATAATACTAGTGCCATGATGTATTTATTATGTATTTTTGGCTGACTTTCTATGATTTGAACATAAAATATGCACAAATTTAACATATTGCAAAAATTGCATATTCTCATGAGCGCGGACCTATCAGATTTAGCCGATTTTTTAGGGTTTTGGTTTAGATGCTATTTCTAATATTTACACTATAATACTAGTGCCATGATGTATTTATTATGTATTTTTGGCTGAATTTCTATGATTTGAACATAAAATATGCACAAATTTAACATATTGCAAAAATTGCATATTCTCATGAGCGCGGACCTATCAGATTTAGCCGATTTTTTAGGGTTTTGGTTTAGATGCTATTTCTAATATTTACACTATAATACTAGTTCCATGATGTATTTATTATGTATTTTTGGCTGACTTTCTATGATTTGAACATAAAATATGCACAAATTTAACATATTGCAAAAATTGCATATTCTCATGAGCGCGGACCTATCAGATTTAGCCGATTTTTTAGGGTTTTGGTTTAGATGCTATTTCTAATATTTACACTATAATACTAGTGCCATGATGTATTTATTATGTATTTTTGGCTGACTTTCTATGATTTGAACATAAAATATGCACAAATTTGACATATTGCAAAAATTGCAAATTCTCATGAGCGCGGACCTATCAGATTTAGCCGATTTTTTAGGGTTTTGGTTTAGATGCTATTTCTAATATTTACACTATAATACTAGTGCCATGATGTATTTATTATGTATTTTTGGCTGAATTTCTATGATTTGAACATAAAATAAGCACAAATTTGACATATTGCAAAAATTGCAAATTCTCATGAGCGCGGACTTATCAGATTCACCCGATTTTTTAGGGTTTTGGTTTAGATGCTATTTCTAATATTTACACTATAATACTAGTGCCATGATGTATTTATTATGTATTTTTGGCTGACTTTCTATGATTTGAACATAAAATATGCACAAATTTAACATATTGCAAAAATTGCATATTCTCATGAGCGCGGACCTATCAGATTTAGCCGATTTTTTAGGGTTTTGGTTTAGATGCTATTTCTAATATTTACACTATAATACTAGTGCCATGATGTATTTATTATGTATTTTTGGCTGACTTTCTATGATTTGAACATAAAATATGCACAAATTTGACATATTGCAAAAATTGCAAATTCTCATGAGCGCGGACCTATCAGATTTAGCCGATTTTTTAGGGTTTTGGTTTACATGCTATTTCTTATATTTACACTATAATACTAGTGCCATGATGTATTTATTATGTATTTTTGGCTGAATTTCTATGATTTGAACATAAAATATGCACAAATTTAACATATTGCAAAAATTGCATATTCTCATGAGCGCGGACTTATCAGATGCAGCCGATGTTTTAGGGTTTTGGTTTAGATGCTATTTCTAATATTTACACTAAAATACTAGTGCCATGATGTATTTATTATCTATTTTTGGCTGAATTTCTATTATTTGAACATAAAATAAGAACAAATTTGACATATTGCAAAAATTGCAAATTCTCATGAGCGCGGACCTAACAGATTTAGCCGATTTTTTAGGGTTTTGGTTTACATGCTATTTCTTATATTTACACTATAATACTAGTGCCATGATGTATTTATTATCTATTTTTGGCTGAATTTCTATTATTTGAACCAAAAATAAGAACAAATTTGACATATTGCAAAAATTGCAAATTCTCATGAGCGCGGACCTATCAGATTTAGCCGATTTTTTAGGGTTTTGGTTTAGATGCTATTTCTAATATTTACACTATAATACTAGTGCCATGATGTATTTATTATGTATTTTTGGCTGAATTTCTATGATTTGAACATAAAATAAGCAAAAATTGTTACATATTGCAAAAATTGTAAATTCTCATGAGCGCGGACCTTTCAGATTTAGCCGATTTTTTAGGGTTTTGGTTTAGATGCTATTTCTAATATTTACACTATAATACTAGTGCCATGATGTATTTATTATGTATTTTGTGCTGACTTTCTATTATTTGACCAAAAAATAAGAACAAATTTGAAATATTGCAAGAATTGCAAATTCTCATGAGCGCGGACCTATCAGATTAAGCCAATTTCTTAGGGTTTTGGTTTAGATGCTATTTCTAATATTTACACTATAAAACTAGTGCCATGATGTATTTATTATGTATTTTTGGCTGACTTTCTATGATTTGAATAAAAAATAAGGACAATTTTGACATATTCAAAAATTGTAAATTCTCATGAGCGCGGAACTATCAGATTTAGCCGATTTGGTAGGGTTTTGGTTTAGATTCTATTTCTAATATTTACACTATAATACTAGTGCCATGATGTATTTATTATGTATTTGTGGCTGAATATCTATGATTTGAACATAAAATAAGCACAAATTTGACATATTGCAAAAATTGCAAATTCTCATGAGCGCGGACCTATCAGATTCAGCCGATTTTTTAGGGTTTTGGTTGAGATGCTATTTCTAATATTTACACTATAATACTAGTGCCATGATGTATTTATTATGTAGTTTTGGCTGAATTTCTATGATTTGAACATAAAATAAGCACAAATTTGACATATTGCAAAAATTGTAAATTCTCATGAGCGCGGAACTATCAGATTTAGCCGATTTTTTAGGGTTTTGGTTTAGATGCTATTTCTAATATTTACACTATAATACTAGTGCCATGATGTATTTATTATGTATTTTTGGCTGAATTTCTATTATTTGAACATAAAATAAGCACAAATTTGACATATTGCAAAAATTGCAAATTCTCATGAGCGCGGACTTATCAGATTCACCCGATTTTTTAGGGTTTTGGTTTAGATGCTATTTCTAATATTTACACTATAATACTAGTGCCATGATGTATTTATTATCTATTTTTGGCTGAATTTCTATTATTTGAACCAAAAATAAGAACAAATTTGACATATTGCAAAAATTGCAAATTCTCATGAGCGCGGACCTATCAGATTAAGCCGATTTTTTAGGGTTTTGGTTTAGATGCTATTTCTAATATTTACACTATAATACTAGTGCCATGATGTATTTATTATGTATTTTTGGCTGAATTTCTATGATTTGAACATAAAATAAGCACAAATTTGACATATTGCAAAAATTGTAAATTCTCATGAGCGCGGACCTTTCAGATTTAGCCGATTTTTTAGGGTTTTGGTTTAGATGCTATTTCTAATATTTACACTATAATACTAGTGCCATGATGTATTTATTATGTATTTTGTGCTGACTTTCTATTATTTGACCAAAAAATAAGAACAAATTTGAAATATTGCAAGAATTGCAAATTCTCATGAGCGCGGACCTATCAGATTAAGCCAATTTCTTAGGGTTTTGGTTTAGATGCTATTTCTAATATTTACACTATAAAACTAGTGCCATGATGTATTTATTATGTATTTTTGGCTGACTTTCTATGAATTGAATAAAAAATAAGGACAATTTTGACATATTCAAAAATTGTAAATTCTCATGAGCGCGGAACTATCAGATTTAGCCGATTTGGTAGGGTTTTGGTTTAGATTCTATTTCTAATATTTACACTATAATACTAGTGCCATTATGTATTTATTATGTATTTGTGGCTGAATATCTATGATTTGAACATAAAATAAGCACAAATTTGACATATTGCAAAAATTGCAAATTCTCATGAGCGCGGACCTATCAGATTCAGCCGATTTTTTAGGGTTTTGGTTGAGATGCTATTTCTAATATTTACACTATAATACTAGTGCCATGATGTATTTATTATGTATTTTTGGCTGAATTTCTATTATTTGAACATGAAATAAGCACAAATTTGACATATTGCAAAAATTGCAAATTCTCATGAGCGCGGACCTATCAGATTTAGCCGATTTTTTAGGGTTTTGGTTTAGATGCTATTTCTAATATTTACACTATAATACTAGTGCCATGATGTATTTATTATGTATTTTTAGCTGAATTTCTATTATTTGAACAAAAAATAAGAACAAATTTGACATATTGCAAAAATTGCAAATTCTCATGAGCGCGGACCTATCAGATTTAGCCGATTTTTTAGGGTTTTGGTTTAGATGCTATTTCTAATATTTACACTATAATACTAGTGCCATGATGTATTTATTATGTATTATTGGCTGAATTTCTATGATGTGAACATAAAATATGCACAAATTAAACATATTGCAAAAATTGCATATTCTCATGAGCGCGGACCTATCAGATTGAGCCGATTTTTTAGGGTTTTGGTTTAGATGCTATTTCTAATATTTACACTATAATACTAGTGCCATGATGTATTTATTATGTATTTTTAGCTGAATTTCTATGATTTGAACATAAAATAAGCAAAAATTGTTACATATTGCAAAAATTGCAAATTCTCATGAGCGCGGACCTATCAGATTTAGCCGATTTTTTCGGGTTTTTGTTTAGATGCTATTTCTCATATTTACACTATAATACTAGTGCCATGATGTATTTATTATGTATTTTTGGCTGACTTTCTATGATTTGAATAAAAAATAAGGACAATTTTGACATATTGCAAAAATTGTAAATTCTCATAAGCGCGGACCTATCAGATTCAGCCGATTTGGTAGGGTTTTGGTTTAGATGCTATTTCTAATATTTACACTATAATGCTAGTGCCATTATGTATTTATTATGTATTTTTGGCTGAATTTCTATTATTTGAACATAAAATAAGCACAAATTTGACATATTGCAAAAATTGCAAATTCTCATGAGCGCGGACCTATCAGATTTAGCCGATTTTTTAGGGTTTTGGTTTAGATGCTATTTCTAATATTTACACTATAATACTAGTGCCATGATGTATTTATTATGTATTTTTAGCTGAATTTCTATTATTTGAACAAAAAATAAGAACAAATTTGACATATTGCAAAAATTGCAAATTCTCATGAGCGCGGACCTATCAGATTTAGCCGATTTTTTAGGGTTTTGGTTTAGATGCTATTTCTAATATTTACACTATAATACTAGTGCCATGATGTATTTATTATGTATTTTTGGCTGACTTTCTATGATTTGAACAAAACATAAGAACAAATTTGACATATTGCAAAAATTGCAAATTCTCATGAGCGCGGACCTATCAGATTTAGCCGATTTTTTAGGGTTTTCGTTTAAATGCTATTTCTAATATTTACACTATAATACTAGTGCCATGATGTATTTATTATGTATTTGTGGCTGAATATCTATGATTTGAACATAAAATAAGCACAAATTTGACATATTGCAAAAATTGCAAATTCTCATGAGCGCGGACCTATCAGATTTAGCCGATTTTTTAGGGTTTTGGTTTAGATGCTATTTCTTATATTTACACTATAATACTAGTGCCATGATGTATTTATTATGTATTTTTGGCTGACTTTCTATGATTTGAATAAAAAATAAGGACAATTTTGACATATTGCAAAAATTGTAAATTCTCATAAGCGCGGACCTATCAGATTCAGCCGATTTGGTAGGGTTTTGGTTTAGATGCTATTTCTAATATTTACACCATAATGCTAGTGCCATTATGTATTTATTATGTATTTTTGGCTGAATTTCTATTATTTGAACAAAAAAGAAGAACAAATTTGACATATTGCAAAAATTGCAAATTCTCATGAGCGCGGACCTATCAGATTTAGCCGATTTTTTAGGGTTTTGGTTTAGATGCTATTTCTAATATTTACACTATAATACTAGTGCCATGATGTATTTATTATGTATTATTGGCTGAATTTCTATGATGTGAACATAAAATATGCACAAATTAAACATATTGCAAAAATTGCATATTCTCATGAGCGCGGACCTATCAGATTGAGCCGATTTTTTAGGGTTTTGGTTTAGATGCTATTTCTAATATTTACACTATAATACTAGTGCCATGATGTATTTATTATGTATTTTTAGCTGAATTTCTATGATTTGAACATAAAATAAGCAAAAATTGTTACATATTGCAAAAATTGCAAATTCTCATGAGCGCGGACCTATCAGATTTAGCCGATTTTTTTCGGGTTTTTGTTTAGATGCTATTTCTCATATTTACACTATAATACTAGTGCCATGATGTATTTATTATGTATTTTTGGCTGACTTTCTATGATTTGAATAAAAAATAAGGACAATTTTGACATATTGCAAAAATTGTAAATTCTCATAAGCGCGGACCTATCAGATTCAGCCGATTTGGTAGGGTTTTGGTTTAGATGCTATTTCTAATATTTACACTATAATGCTAGTGCCATTATGTATTTATTATGTATTTTTGGCTAAATTTCTATTATTTGAACATAAAATAAGCACAAATTTGACATATTGCAAAAATTGCAAATTCTCATGAGCGCGGACCTATCAGATTTAGCCGATTTTTTAGGGTTTTGGTTTAGATGCTATTTCTAATATTTACACTATAATACTAGTGCCATGATGTATTTATTATGTATTTTTAGCTGAATTTCTATTATTTGAACAAAAAATAAGAACAAATTTGACATATTGCAAAAATTGCAAATTCTCATGAGCGCGGACCTATCAGATTTAGCCGATTTTTTAGGGTTTTGGTTTAGATGCTATTTCTAATATTTACACTATAATACTAGTGCCATGATGTATTTATTATGTATTTTTGGCTGACTTTCTATGATTTGAACAAAACATAAGAACAAATTTGACATATTGCAAAAATTGCAAATTCTCATGAGCGCGGACCTATCAGATTTAGCCGATTTTTTAGGGTTTTCGTTTAAATGCTATTTCTAATATTTACACTATAATACTAGTGCCATGATGTATTTATTATGTATTTGTGGCTGAATATCTATGATTTGAACATAAAATAAGCACAAATTTGACATATTGCAAAAATTGCAAATTCTCATGAGCGCGGACCTATCAGATTTAGCCGATTTTTTAGGGTTTTGGTTTAGATGCTATTTCTTATATTTACACTATAATACTAGTGCCATGATGTATTTATTATGTATTTTTGGCTGAATATCTATGATTTGAACAAAAAATAAGAACAAATTTGACATATTGCAAAAATTGCAAATTCTCATGAGCGCGGACCTATCAGATTTAGCCGATTTTTTAGGGTTTTGGTTTAGATGCTATTTCTAATATTTAAACTATAATACTAGTGCCATGATGTATTTATTATGTATTTTGGGCTGACTTTCTATGATTTGAACATAAAATAAGCACAAATTTGACATATTGCAAAAATTGCATATTCTAATGAGCGCGGACCTATCAGATTTAGCCGATTTTTTAGGGTTTTGGTTGAGATGCTATTTCTAATATCTACCCTATAATACGAGTGCCATGATGTATTTAATTATGTATTTTTGGCTGAATTTCTATGATTTGAACATAAAATATGCACAAATTTGACATATTGCAAAAATTGCAAATTCTCATGAGCGCGGACCTATCAGATTTAGCCAATTTTTTCGAGTTTTGGTTTAGATGCTATTTCTAATATTTACCCTATTATACTAGTGCCATGATATATTTATTATGTATTTTTGGCTGACTTTCTATGATTTAAATAAAAAATAAGGACAATTTTGACATATTGCAAAAATTGCAAATTCTCATGAGCGCGGACCTATCAGATTTAGCCGATTTTTTAGGGTTTTGGTTTAGATGCTATTTCTAATATTTACACTATAATACTAGTGCCATGATGTATTTATTATGTATTTTTGGCTGAATTTCTATGATTTGAACAAAACATAAGAACAAATTTGACATATTGCAAAAATTGCAAATTCTCATGAGCGCGGACCTATCAGATTCAGCCGATTTTATAGGGGTTTCGTTTAAATGCTATTTCTAATATTTACACTATAATACTAGTGCCATGATGTATTTATTATGTATTTTTGGCTGAATTTCTATTATTTGAACAAAAAATAAGAACAAATTTGTCATATTGCAAAAATTGCAAATTCTCATGAGCGCGGACCTATCAGATTTAGCCGATTTTTTAGGGTTTTGGTTTAGATGCTATTTCTAATATTTACACTATAATACTAGTGCCATGATGTATTTATTATGTATTTTTGGCTGAATTTCTATTATTTGAACAAAACATAAGAACAAATTTGACATATTGCAAAAATTGCAAATTCTCATGAGGGCGGACCTATCAGATTCAGCCGATTTTATAGGGGTTTCGTTTAAATGCTATTTCTAATATTTACACTATAATACTAGTGCCATGATGTATTTATTATGTATTTTTGGCTGAATTTCTATTATTTGAACAAAAAATAAGAACAAATTTGACATATTGCAAAAATTGCAAATTCTCATGAGCGCGGACCTATCAGATTTAGCCGATTTTTTAGGGTTTTGGTTTAGATGCTATTTCTAATATTTACACTATAATACTAGTGCCATGATGTATTTATTATGTATTTTTGGCTGAATTTCTATGATGTGAACATAAAATATGCACAAATTTAACATATTGCAAAAATTGCATATTCTCAATTGCATATTCTCAATTTTTTCGAGTTTTGGTTTAGATGCTATTTCTAATATTTACCCTATAATACTAGCGCGGACCTATCAGATTTAGCCGATTTTTTAGGGCTTTGGTTTAGATGCTATTTCTAATATTTACACTATAATACTAGTGCCATGATGTATTTATTATGTATTTTTTGCTGAATTTCTATTATTTGACCAAAAAATAAGAACAAATTTGAAATATTGCAAAAATGGCAAATTCTCATGAGCGCGGACCTATCAGATTAAGCCAATTTCTTAGGGTTTTGGTTTAGATGCTATTTCTAATATTTACACTATAAAACTAGTGCCATGATGTATTTATTATGTATTTTTGGCTGAATTTCTATGATTTGAACATAAAATAAGCAAAAATTGTTACATATTGCAAAAATTGCAAATTCTCATGAGCGCGGACCTATCAGATTTAGCCGATTTTTTCGGGTTTTGGTTTAGATGGTGTTTCTAATATTTACACTATAATACTAGTGCCATGATGTATTTATTATGTATTTTTGGCTGACTTTCTATGATTTGAATAAAAAATAAGGACAATTTTGACATATTCAAAAATTGTAAATTCTCATGAGCGCGGACCTATCAGATTTAGCCGATTTAGTAGGGTTTTGGTTTAGATGCTATTTCTAATATTTACACTATAATACTAGTGCCATGATGTATTTATTATGTATTTGTGGCTGAATATCTATGATTTGAACATAAAATAAGAACAAATTTGACATATTGCAAAAATTGCAAATTCTCATGAGCGCGGACCTATCAGATTCAGCCGATTTTTTAGGGTTTTGGTTGAGATGCTATTTCTAATATTTACACTATAATACTAGTGCCATGATGTATTTATTATGTATTTTTGGCTGAATTTCTATTATTTGAACATGAAATAAGCACAAATTTGACATATTGCAAAAATTGCAAATTCTCATGAGCGCGGACCTATCAGATTTAGCCGATTTTTTAGGGTTTTGGTTTAGATGCTATTTCTAATATTTACACTATAATACTAGTGCCATGATGTATTTATTATGTATTTTTAGCTGAATTTCTATTATTTGAACAAAAAATAAGCACAAATTTGACATATTGCAAAAAATTAAAATTCTCATGAGCGCGGACCTATCAGATTTAGCCGATTTTTTAGGGTTTTGGTTTAGATGCTATTTCTAATATTTACACTATAATACTAGTGCCATGATGTATTTATTATGTATTTTTGGCTGAATTTCTATGATGTGAACATAAAATATGCACAAATTTAACATATTGCAAAAATTGCATATTCTCATGAGCGCGGACCTATCAGATTTAGCCGATTTTTTCGGGTTTTGGTTTAGATGCTATTTCTGATATTTACACTATAATACTAGTGCCATGATGTATTTATTATGTATGTTTAGCTGAATTTCTATGATTTGAACATAAAATAAGCAAAAATTGTTACATATTGCAAAAATTGCAAATTCTCATGAGCGCGGACCTATCAGATTTAGCCGATTTTTTAGGGTTTTGGTTTAGATGCTATTTGTAATATTTACGCTATAATACTAGTGCCATGATGTATTTATTATGTATTTTTGGCTGACTTTCTATGATTTAAATAAAAAATAAGGACAATTTTGACATGTTGCAAAAATTGTAAATTCTCATAAGCGCGGACCTATCAGATTCAGCCGATTTGGTAGGGTTTTGGTTTAGATGCTATTTCTAATATTTACACTATAATACTAGTGCCATGATGTATTTATTATGTATTTGTGGCTGAATATCTATGATTTGAACATAAAATAAGCACAAATTTGACATATTGCAAAAATTGCAAATTCTCATGAGCGCGGACCTATCAGATTTAGCCGATTTTTTAGGGTTTTGGTTTAGATGCTATTTCTAATATTTACACTATAATACTAATGCCATGATGTATTTATTATGTATTTTTGGCTGACTTTCTATGATTTGAACAAAACATAAGAACAAATTTGACATATTGCAAAAATTGCAAATTCTCATGAGCGCGGACATATCAGATTTAGCCGATTTTTTAGGGTTTTCGTTTAAATGCTATTTCTAATATTTACACTATAATACTAGTGCCATGATGTATTTATTATGTATTTGTGGCTGAATATCTATGATTTGAACATAAAATAAGCACAAATTTGACATATTGCAAAAATTGCAAATTCTCATGAGCGCGGACCTATCAGATTTAGCCGATTTTTTAGGGTTTTGGTTTAGATGCTATTTCTTATATTTACACTATAATACTAGTGCCATGATGTATTTATTATGTATTTTTGGCTGAATATCTATGATTCGAACAAAAAATAAGAACAAATTTGACATATTGCAAAAATTGCAAAGTCTCATGAGCGCGGACCTATCAGATTTAGCCGATTTTTTAGGGTTTTGGTTTAGATGCTATTTCTAATATTTAAACTATAATACTAGTGCCATGATGTATTTATTATGTATTTTTGGCTTAATTTCTATGATTTGAACATAAAATAAGCACAAATTTGACATATTGCAAAAATTGCATATTCTCATGAGCGCGGACCTATCAGATTTAGCCGATTTTTTAGGGTTTTGGTTGAGATGCTATTTCTAATATCTACCCTATAATACGAGTGCCATGATGTATTTATTATGTATTTTTGGCTGAATTTCTATGATTTGAACAAAACATAAGAACAAATTTGACATATTGCAAAAATTGCAAATTCTCATGAGCGCGGACCTATCAGATTTAGCCGATTTTTTAGGGTTTTGGTTTAGATGCTATTTCTAATATTTACACTATAATACTAGTGCCATGATGTATTTATTATGTATTTTTGGCTGAATTTCTATGATGTGAACATAAAATAAGCAAAAATTGTTACATATTGCAAAAATTGCAAATTCTCATGAGCGCGGACCTATCAGATTTAGCCGATTTTTTAGGGTTTTGGTTTAGATGCTATTTCTCATATTTACACTATAATACTAGTGCCATGATGTATTTATTATGTATTTTTGGCTGACTTTCTATGATTTGAATAAAAAATAAGGACAATTTTGACATATTGCAAAAATTGTAAATTCTCATAAGCGCGGACCTATCAGATTCAGCCGATTTGGTAGGGTTTTGGTTTAGATGCTATTTCTAATATTTACACTATAATACTAGTGCCATGATGTATTTATTATGTATTTGTGGCTGAATATCTATGATTTGAACATAAAATAAGGACAAATTTGACATATTGCAAAAATTGCAAATTTTCATGAGCGCGGACCTATCAGATTCAGCCGATTTTTTAGGGTTTTGGTTGAGATGCTATTTCTAATATTTACACTATAATGCTAGTGCCATTATGTATTTATTATGTATTTTTGGCTTAATTTCTATTATTTGAACATAAAATAAGCACAAATTTGACATATTGCAAAAATTGCAAATTCTCATGAGCGCGGACCTATCAGATTTAGCCGATTTTTTAGGGTTTTAGTTTAGATGCTATTTCTAATATTTACACTATAATACTAGTGCCATGATGTATTTATTATGTATTTTTAGCTAAATTTCTATTATTTGAACAAAAAATAAGAACAAATTTTACATATTGCAAAAATTGCAAATTCTCATGAGCGCGGACCTATCAGATTTAGCCGATTTTTTAGGGTTTTGCTTTAGATGCTATTTCTAATATTTACACTATAATACTAGTGCCATGATGTATTTATTATGTATTTTTGGCTGACTTTCTATGATTTGAACAAAACATAAGAACAAATTTGACATATTGCAAAAATTGCAAATTCTCATGAGCGCGGACCTATCAGATTTAGCCGATTTTTTAGGGTTTTCGTTTAAATGCTATTTCTAATATTTACACTATAATACTAGTGCCATGATGTATTTATTATGTATTTGTGGCTGAATATCTATGATTTGAACATAAAATAAGCACAAATTTGACATATTGCAAAAATTGCAAATTCTCATGAGCGCGAACCTATCAGATTTAGCCGATTTTTTAGGGTTTTGGTTTAGATGCTATTTCTAATATTTACACTATAATACTAGTGCCATGATGTATTTATTATGTATTTTTGGCTGAATATCTATGATTTGAACAAAAAATAAGAACAAATTTGACATATTGCAAAAATTGCAAATTCTCATGAGCGCGGACCTATCAGATTTAGCCGATTTTTTAGGGTTTTGGTTTAGATGCTATTTCTAATATTTAAACTATAATACTTGTGCCATGATGTATTTATTATGTATTTTTGGCTGAATTTCTATGATTTGAACATAAAATAAGCACAAATTTGACATATTGCAAAAATTGCATATTCTCATGATCAGATTTAGCCGATTTTTTAGGGTTTTGGTTTAGATGCTATTTCTAATATCTACCCTATAATACGAGTGCCATGATGTATTTATTATGTATTTTTGGCTGAATTTCTATGATTTGAACATAAAATATGCACAAATTTGACATATTGCAAAAATTGCAAATTCTCATGAGTGCGGACCTATCAGATTTAGCCAATTTTTTCGAGTTTTGGTTTAGATGCTATTTCTAATATTTACCCTATAATACTAGTGCCATGATGTATTTATTATGTATTTTTGGCTGACTGTCTATGATTTAAATAAAAAATAAGGACAATTTTGACATATTGCAAAAATTGCAAATTCTCATGAGCGCGGACCTATCAGATTTAGCCGATTTTTTAGGGTTTTGGTTTAGATGCTATTTCTAATATTTACACTATAATACTAGTGCCATGATGTATTTATTATGTATTTGTGGCTGAATATCTATGATTTGAACATAAAATTAGCAAAAATTGTTACATATTGCAAAAATTGCAAATTCTCATGAGCGCGGACCTATCAGATTTAGCCGATTTTTTCGGGTTTTGGTTTAGATGCTATTTCTAATATTTACACTATAATACTAGTGCCATGATGTATTTATTATGTATTTTTGGCTTACTTTCTATGATTTGAATAAAAAATAAGGACAATTTTGACATATTGCAAAAATTGTAAATTCTCATGAGCGCGGACCTATCAGATTAAGCCGATTTGGTAGGGTTTTGGTTTAGATGCTATTTCTAATATTTACACTATAATACTAGTGCCGTGATGTATTTATTATGTATTTGTGGCTGAATATCTATGATTTGAACATAAAATAAGCACAAATTTGACATATTGCAAAAATTGCAAATTCTCATGAGCGCGGACCTATCAGATTTAGCCGATTTTGTCGGGTTTTGGTTTAGATTCTATTTCTAATATTTACACTATAATACTAGTGCCATGATGTATTTATTATGTATTTTTAGCTGAATTTCTATTATTTGAACAAAAAATAAGAACAAATTTTACATATTGCAAAAATTGCAAATTCTCATGAGCGCGGACCTATCAGATTTAGCCGATTTTTTAGGGTTTTGGTTTAGATGCTATTTCTAATATTTACACTATAATACTAGTGCCATGATGTATTTATTATGTATTTTTGGCTGACTTTCTATGATTTGAACAAAACATAAGAACAAATTTGACATATTGCAAAATTTGCAAATTCTCATGAGCGCGGACCTATCAGATTTAGCCGATTTTTTAGGGTTTTCGTTTAAATGCTATTTCTAATATTTACACTATAATACTAGTGCCATGATGTATTTATTATGTATTTGTGGCTGAATATCTATGATTTGAACATAAAATAAGCACAAATTTGACATATTGCAAAAATTGCAAATTCTCATGAGCGCGGACCTATCAGATTTAGCCGATTTTTTAGGGTTTTCGTTTAAATGCTATTTCTAATATTTACACTATAATACTAGTGCCATGATGTATTTATTATGTATTTGTGGCTGAATATCTATGATTTGAACATAAAATAAGCACAAATTTGACATATTGCAAAAATTGCAAATTCTCATGAGCGCGAACCTATCAGATTTAGCCGATTTTTTAGGGTTTTGGTTTAGATGCTATTTCTAATATTTACACTATAATACTAGTGCCATGATGTATTTATTATGTATTTTTGGCTGAATATCTATGATTTGAACAAAAAATAAGAACAAATTTGACATATTGCAAAAATTGCAAATTCTCATGAGCGCGGACCTATCAGATTTAGCCGATTTTTTAGGGTTTTGGTTTAGATGCTATTTCTAATATCTACCCTATAATACGAGTGCCATGATGTATTTATTATGTATTTTTGGCTGAATTTCTATGATTTGAACATAAAATATGCACAAATTTGACATATTGCAAAAATTGCAAATTCTCATGAGTGCGGACCTATCAGATTTAGCCAATTTTTTCGAGTTTTGGTTTAGATGCTATTTCTAATATTTACCCTATAATACTAGTGCCATGATGTATTTATTATGTATTTTTGGCTGACTTTCTATGATTTAAATAAAAAATAAGGACAATTTTGACATATTGCAAAAATTGCAAATTCTCATGAGCGCGGACCTATCAGATTTAGCCGATTTTTTAGGGTTTTGGTTTAGATGCTATTTCTAATATTTACACTATAATACTAGTGCCATGATGTATTTATTATGTATTTGTGGCTGAATATCTATGATTTGAACATAAAATTAGCAAAAATTGTTACATATTGCAAAAATTGCAAATTCTCATGAGCGCGGACCTATCAGATTTAGCCGATTTTTTCGGGTTTTGGTTTAGATGCTATTTCTAATATTTACACTATAATACTAGTGCCATGATGTATTTATTATGTATTTTTGGCTTACTTTCTATGATTTGAATAAAAAATAAGGACAATTTTGACATATTGCAAAAATTGTAAATTCTCATGAGCGCGGACCTATCAGATTAAGCCGATTTGGTAGGGTTTTGGTTTAGATGCTATTTCTAATATTTACACTATAATACTAGTGCCGTGATGTATTTATTATGTATTTGTGGCTGAATATCTATGATTTGAACATAAAATAAGCACAAATTTGACATATTGCAAAAATTGCAAATTCTCATGAGCGCGGACCTATCAGATTTAGCCGATTTTGTCGGGTTTTGGTTTAGATTCTATTTCTAATATTTACACTATAATACTAGTGCCATGATGTATTTATTATGTATTTTTAGCTGAATTTCTATTATTTGAACAAAAAATAAGAACAAATTTTACATATTGCAAAAATTGCAAATTCTCATGAGCGCGGACCTATCAGATTTAGCCGATTTTTTAGGGTTTTGGTTTAGATGCTATTTCTAATATTTACACTATAATACTAGTGCCATGATGTATTTATTATGTATTTTTGGCTGACTTTCTATGATTTGAACAAAACATAAGAACAAATTTGACATATTGCAAAATTTGCAAATTCTCATGAGCGCGGACCTATCAGATTTAGCCGATTTTTTAGGGTTTTCGTTTAGATGCTATTTCTAATATTTACACTATAATACTAGTGCCATGATGTATTTATTATGTATTTGTGGCTGAATATCTATGATTTGAACATAAAATAAGCACAAATTTGACATATTGCAAAAATTGCAAATTCTCATGAGCGCGAACCTATCAGATTTAGCCGATTTTTTAGGGTTTTGGTTTAGATGCTATTTCTAATATTTACACTATAATACTAGTGCCATGATGTATTTATTATGTATTTTTGGCTTAATTTCTATGATTTGAACAAAAAATAAGAACAAATTTGACATATTGCAAAAATTGCAAATTCTCATGAGCGCGGACCTATCAGATTTAGCCGATTTTTTAGGGTTTTGGTTTAGATGCTATTTCTAATATTTAAACTATAATACTAGTCGTATGATGTATTTATTATGTATTTTTGGCTGAATTTCTATGATTTGAACATAAAATAAGCACAAATTTGACATATTGCAAAAATTGCATATTCTCATGAGCGCGGACCTATCAGATTTAGCCGATTTTTTAGGGTTTTGGTTTAGATGCTATTTCTTATATCTACCCTATAATACGAGTGCCATGATGTATTTATTATGTATTTTTGGCTGAATTTCTATGATTTGAACAAAAAATAAGAACCAATTTGACATATTGCAAAAATTGCAAATTCTCATGAGTGCGGGACCTATCAGATTTAGCCAATTTTTTCGAGTTTTGGTTTAGATGCTATTTCTAATATTTACCCTATAATACTAGTGCCATGATGTATTTATTATGTATTTTTGGCTGACTTTCTATGATTTAAATAAAAAATAAGGACAATTTTGACATATTGCAAAAATTGCAAATTCTCATGAGCGCGGACCTATCAGATTTAGCCGATTTTTTAGGGTTTTGGTTTAGATGCTATTTCTAATATTTACACTATAATACTAGTGCCATGATGTATTTATTATGTATTTTTGGCTGAATTTCTATGATTTGAACATAAAATAAGCACAAATTTTACATATTGCAAAAATTGCAAATTCTCATGAGCGCGGACCTATCAGATTAAGCCGATTTTGTCGGGTTTTGGTTTAGATTCTATTTCTAATATTTACACTATAATACTAGTGCCATGATGTATTTATTATGTATTTTTAGCTGAATTTCTATTATTTGAACAAAAATAAGAACAAATTTTACATATTGCAAAAATTGCAAATTCTCATGAGTGCGGACCTATCAGATTTAGCCGATTTTTTAGGGTTTTGGTTTAGATGCTATTTCTAATATTTACACTATAATACTAGTGCCATGATGTATTTATTATGTATTTTTGGCTGACTTTCTATTATTTGAACAAAACATAAGAACAAATTTGACATATTGCAAAAATTGCAAATTCTCATGAGCGCGGACCTATCAGATTTAGCCGATTTTTTAGGGTTTTCGTTTAAATGCTATTTCTAATATTTACACTATAATACTAGTGCCATGATGTATTTATTATGTATTTTTGGCTGAATTTCTATTATTTGAACAAAAAATAAGAACAAATTTGACATATTGCAAAAATTGCAAATTCTCATGAGCGCGGACCTATCAGATTAAGCCGATTTTTTAGGGTTTTGGTTTAGATGCTATTTCTAATATTTACACTATAATACTAGTGCCATGATGTATTTATTATGTATTTTTGGCTGACTTTCTATGATTTGAATAAAAAAAAAGGACAATTTTGACATATTGCAAAAATTGTAAATTCTCATGAGCGCGGACCTATCAGATTTAGCCGATTTGGTAGGGTTTTGGTTTAGATGCTATTTCTAATATTTACACTATAATACTAGTGCCATGATGTATTTATTATGTATTTGTGGCTTAATATCTATGATTTGAACATAAAATAAGCACAAATTTGACATATTGCAAAAATTGCAAATTCTCATGAGCGCGGACCTATCAGATTCAGCCGATTTTTTAGGGTTTTGGTTGAGATGCTATTTCTAATATTTACACTATAATACTAGTGCCCTTATATATTTATTATGTATTTTTGGCTGCATTTCTATTATTTGAACATAAAATAAGCACAAATTTTACATATTGCAAAAATTGCAAATTCTCATGAGCGCGGACCTATCAGATTTAGCCGATTTTTTCGGGTTTTGGTTTAGATGCTATTTCTAATATTTACACTATAATACTAGTGCCATGATGTATTTATTATGTATTTTTGGCTGACTTTCTATGATTTGAACAAAACATAAGAACAAATTTGACATATTGCAAAAATTGCAAATTCTCATGAGCGCGGACCTATCAGATTTAGCCGATTTTTTAGGGTTTTGGTTTAAATGCTATTTCTAATATTTACACTATAATACTAGTGCCATGATGTATTTATTATGTATTTGTGGCTGAATATCTATGATTTGAACATAAAATAAGCACAAATTTGACATATTGCAAAAATTGCAAATTCTCATGAGCGCGGACCTATCAGATTTAGCCGATTTTTTAGGGTTTTGGTTTAGATGCTATTTCTAATATTTACACTATAATACTAGTGCCATTATGTATTTATTATGTATTTTTGGCTGAATATCTATGATTTGAACAAAAAATAAGAACAAATTTGACATATTGCAAAAATTGCAAATTCTCATGAGCGCGGACCTATCAGATTTAGCCGATTTTTTAGGGTTTTGGTTTAGATGCTATTTCTAATATTTAAACTATAATACTAGTGCCATGATGTATTTATTATGTATTTTTGGCTGAATTTCTATGATTTGAACATAAAATAAGCACAAATTTGACATATTGCAAAAATTGCAAATTCTCATGAGCGCGGACCTATCAGATTTAGCCGATTTTTTAGGGTTTTGGTTTAGATGCTATTTCTAATATTTACACTATAATACTAGTGCCATTATGTATTTATTATATATTTTTGGCTGAATATCTATGATTTGAACAAAAAATAAGAACAAATTTGACATATTGCAAAAATTGCAAATTCTCATGAGCGCGGACCTATCAGATTTAGCCGATTTTTTAGGGTTTTGGTTTAGATGCTATTTCTAATATTTAAACTATGATACTAGTGCCATGATGTATTTATTATGTATTTTTGGCTGAATTTCTATGATTTGAACATAAAATAAGCACAAATTTGACATATTGCAAAAATTGCATATTCTCATGAGCGCGGACCTATCAGATTTAGCCGATTTTTTAGGGTTTTGGTTGAGATGCTATTTCAAATATCTACCCTATAATACGAGTGCCATGATGTATTTATTATGTATTTTTGGCTGAATTTCTATGATTTGAACATAAAATATGCACAAATTTGACATATTGCAAAAATTGCAAATTCTCATGAGCGCGGACCTATCAGATTTAGCCAATTTTTTCGAGTTTTGGTTTAGATGCTATTTCTAATATTTACCCTATAATACTAGTGCCATGATGTATTTATTATGTATTTTTGGCTGAATTTCTATGATTTGAACATAAAATTAGCAAAAATTGTTACATATTGCAAAAATTGCAAATTCTCATGAGCGCGGACCTATCAGATTTAGCCGATTTTTTCGGGTTTTGGTTTAGATGCTATTTCTAATATTTACACTATAATACTAGTGCCATGATGTATTTATTATGTATTTTTGGCTGACTTTCTATGATTTGAATAAAAAATAAGGACAATTTTGACATATTGCAAAAATTGTAAATTCTCATGAGCGCGGACCTATCAGATTTAGTCGATTTTTTCGGGTTTTGGTTTAGATGCTATTTCTAATATTTACACTATAATACTAGTGCCATGATGTATTTATTATGTATTTGTGGCTGAATATCTATGATTTGAACATAAAATAAGCACAAATTTGACATATTGCAAAAATTGCAAATTCTCATGAGCGCGGACCTATCAGATTTAGCCGATTTTGTCGGGTTTTGGTTTAGATGCTATTTCTAATATTTACACTATAATACTAGTGCCATGATGTATTTATTATGTATTTTTATGTGAATTTCTATTATTTGAACAAAAAATAAGAACAAATTTTACATATTGCAAAAATTGCAAATTCTCATGAGTGCGGACCTATCAAATTTAGCCGATTTTTTAGGGTTTTGGTTTAGATGCTATTTCTAATATTTACACTATAATACTAGTGCCATGATGTATTTATTATGTATTTTTGGCTGACTTTCTATGATTTGAACAAAACATAAGAACAAATTTGACATATTGCAAAAATTGCAAATTCTCATGAGCGCGGACCTATCAGATTTAGCCGATTTTTTAGGGTTTTCGTTTAAATGCTATTTCTAATATTTACACTATAATACTAGTGCCATGATGTATTTATTATGTATTTTTGGCTGAATTTCTATTATTTGAACAAAAAATAAGAATAAATTTGACATATTGCAAAAATTGCAAATTCTCATGAGCGCGGACCTATCAGATTTAGCCGATTTTTTAGGGTTTTGGTTTAGATGCTATTTCTAATATTTAAACTATAATACTAGTGCCATGATGTATTTATTATGTATTTTTGGCTGACTTTCTATGATTTGAATAAAAAATAAGGACAATTTTGACATATTGCAAAAATTGTAAATTCTCATGAGCGCGGACCTATCAGATTCAGCCGATTTTTTAGGGTTTTGGTTGAGATGCTATTTCTAATATTTACACTATAATACTAGTGCCCTTATGTATTTATTATGTATTTTTGGCTGAATTTCTATTATTTGAACATAAAATAAGCACAAATTTTACATATTGCAAAAATTGCAAATTCTCATGAGCGCGGACCTATCAGATTTAGCCGATTTTTTAGGGTTTTGGTTTAGATGCTATTTCTAATATTTACACTATAATACTAGTGCCATGATGTATTTATTATGTATTTTTGGCTGACTTTCTATGATTTGAACAAAACATAAGAACAAATTTGACATATTGCAAAAATTGCAAATTCTCATGAGCGCGGACCTATCAGATTTAGCCGATTTTTTAGGGTTTTCGTTTAAATGCTATTTCTAATATTTACACTATAATACTAGTGCCATGATGTATTTATTATGTATTTTTGGCTGAATGTCTATGATGTGAACATAAAATATGCACAAATTTTTACATATTGCAAAAATTACATATTCTCATGAGCGCGGACCTATCAGATTTAGCCGATTTTTTCGGGTTTTGGTTTAGATGCTATTTCTAATATCTACCCTATAATACTAGTGCCATGATGTATTTATTATGTATTTTTGGCTGAATTTCTATGATTTGAACATAAAATAAGCACAAATTTTACATATTGCAAAAATTGCAAATTCTCATGAGCGCGGACCTATCAGATTTAGCCGATTTGGTAGGGTTTTGGTTTAGATGCTATTTCTAATATTTACACTATAATACTAGTGCCATGATGTATTTATTATGTATTTTTGGCTGAATTTCTATGATTAAAAAAAAAAATAAGGACAATTTTGACATATTGCAAAAATTGCAAATTCTCATGAGCGCGGACCTATCAGATTAAGCCGATTTTTTAGGGTTTTGGTTTAGATGCTATTTCTAATATTTACACTATAATACTAGTGCCGTGATGTATTTATTATGTATTTTTGGCTTAATATCTCGTATTTGAACAAAAAATAAGAACACATTTGACATATTGCAAAAATTGCAAATTCTCATGAGCGTGGACCTATCAGATTTAGCCGATTTTTTAGGGTTTTGGTGTAGATGCTATTTCTAATATTTACCCTATAATACTAGTGCCATGATGTATTTATTATGTATTTTTGGCTGAATTTCTATGATTTGAACATAAAATAAGCACAAATTTGACATATTGCAAAAATTGCAAATTCTCATGAGCGCGGACCTATCAGATTTAGCCAATTTTTTCGAGTTTTGGTTTAGATGCTATTTCTAATATTTACACTATAATACTAGTGCCATGATGTATTTATTATGTATTTTTGGCTGACTTTCTATGATTTAAATACAAAATAAGGACAATTTTGACATATTGCAAAAATTGCAAATTCTCATGAGCGCGGACCTATCAGATTTAGCCGATTTTTTAGGGTTTTGGTTTAGATGCTATTTCTAATATTTACACTATAATACTAGTGCCATGATGTATTTATTATGTATTTTTGGCTGAATTTCTATGATTTGAATAAAAAATAAGGACAATTTTGACATATTGCAAAAATTGTAAATTCTCATGAGCGCGGACCTATCAGATTCAGCCGATTTTTTAGGGTTTTGGTTTAGATGCTATTTCTAATATTTACACTATAATACTAGTGCCATGATGTATTTATTATGTATTTTTGGCTGAATTTCTATTATTTGAACATAAAATAAGCACAAATTTTACATATTGCAAAAATTGCAAATTCTCATGAGCGCGGACCTATCAGATTTAGCCGATTTTTTAGGGTTTTGGTTTAGATGCTATTTCTAATATTTACACTATAATACTAGTGCCATGATGTATTTATTATGTATTTTTGGCTGACTTTCTATGATTTGAACAAAAAATAAGAACAAATTTGACATATTGCAAAAATTGCAAATTCTCATGAGCGCGGACCTATCAGATTTAGCCGATTTTTTAGGGTTTTCGTTTAGATGCTATTTCTAATATTTACACTATAATACTAGTGCCATGATGTATTTATTATGTATTTTTGGCTGAATGTCTATGATGTGAACATAAAATATGCACAAATTTTTACATATTGCAAAAATTGCATATTCTCATGAGCGCGGACCTATCAGATTTAGCCTATTTTTTAGGGTTTTGGTTTAGATGCTATTTCTAATATCTACCCTATAATACTAGTGCCATGATGTATTTATTATGTATTTTTGGCTGAATTTCTATGATTTGAACATAAAATAAGCACAAATTTTACATATTGCAAAAATTGCAAATTCTCATGAGCGCGGACCTATCAGATTTAGCCGATTTTGTAGGGTTTTGGTTTAGATGCTATTTCTAATATTTACACTATAATACTAGTGCCATGATGTATTTATTATGTATTTTTGGCTGAATTTCTATGATTAAAAAAAAAAATAAGGACAATTTTGACATATTGCAAAAATTGCAAATTCTCATGAGCGCGGACCTATCAGATTAAGCCGATTTTTTAGGGTTTTGGTTTAGATGCTATTTCTAATATTTACACTATAATACTAGTGCCGTGATGTATTTATTATGTATTTTTGGCTTAATATCTCGTATTTGAACAAAAAAAAAGAACACATTTGACATATTGCAAAAATTGCAAATTCTCATGAGCGTGGACCTATCAGATTTAGCCGATTTTTTAGGGTTTTGGTGTAGATGCTATTTCTAATATTTACCCTATAATACTAGTGCCATGATGTATTTATTATGTATTTTTGGCTGAATTTCTATGATTTGAACATAAAATAAGCACAAATTTGACATATTGCAAAAATTGCAAATTCTCATGAGCGCGGACCTATCAGATTTAGCCAATTTTTTCGAGTTTTGGTTTAGATGCTATTTCTAATATTTACCCTATAATACTAGTGCCATGATGTATTTATTATGTATTTTTGGCTGACTTTCTATGATTTAAATACAAAATAAGGACAATTTTGACATATGTCAAAAATTGCAAATTCTCATGAGCGCGGACCTATCAGATTTAGCCGATTTTTTAGGGTTTTGGTTTAGATGCTATTTCTAATATTTACACTATAATACTAGTGCCATGATGTATTTATTATGTATTTTTGGCTGAATTTCTATGATTTGAACAAAAAATAAGAACAAATTTGACATATTGCAAAAATTGCATATTCTCATGAGCGCGGACCTATCAGATTTAGCCGATTTTTTAGGGTTTTGGTTTAGATGCTATTTCTAATATTTACACTATAATACTAGTGCCATGATGTATTTATTATGTATTTTTGGCTGAATTTCTATTATTTGACCAAAAAATAAGAACAAAGTTGAAATATTGCAAAAATTGCAAATTCTCATGAGCGCGGACCTATCAGATTAAGCCGATGTCTTAGGGTTTTGGTTTAGATGCTATTTCTAATATTTACACTATAATACTAGTGCCATGATGTATTTATTATGTATTTTTGGCTGAATTTCTATGATTTGAACATAAAATAAGCACAAATTTTACATATTGCAAAAATTGCAAATTCTCATGAGCGCGGACCTATCAGATTTAGCCGATTTTTTAGGGTTTTGGTTTAGATGCTATTTCTAATATTTACACTATAATACTAGTGCAATGATGTATTTATTATGTATTTTTGGCTGAATTTCTATGATTTAAATAAAAAATAAGGACAATTTTGACATATTGCAAAAATTGCATATTCTCATGAGCGCGGACCTATCAGATTTAGCCGATTTTTTAGGGTTTTGGTTTAGATGCTATTTCTAATATTTACACTATAATACTAGTGCCATGATGTATTTATTATGTATTTTTGGCTCAATTTCTATGATTTAAATAAAAAATAAGGACAATTTTGACATATTGCAAAAATTGCAAATTCTCATGAGCGCGGACCTATCAGATTTAGCCAATTTTTTCGAGTTTTGGTTTAGATGCTATTTCTAATATTTACCCTATATTACTCGTGCAATGATGTATTTATTATGTATTTTTGGCTGACTTTCTATGATTTAAAAAAAAAATAAGGACAATTTTGACATATTGCAAAAATTGCAAATTCTCATGAGCGCGGACCTATCAGATTTAGCCGATTTTTTCGGGTTTTGGTTTAGATGCTATTTCTAATATTTACACTATAATACTAGTGCCATGATGTATTTATTATGTATTTTTGGCTGAATTTCTATTATTTGACCAAAAAATAAGAACAAAGTTGAAATATTGCAAAAATTGCAAATTCTCATGAGCGCGGACCTATCAGATTAAGCCGATTTCTTAGGGTTTTGGTTTAGATGCTATTTCTAATATTTACACTATAATACTAGTGCCATGATGTATTTATTATGTATTTTTGGCTGCATTTCTATGATTTGAACATAAAATAAGCACAAATTTGACATATTGCAAAAATTGCAAATTCTCATGAGCGCGGACCTATCAGATTTAGCCAAGTTTTTCGAGTTTTGGTTTAGATGCTATTTCTAATATTTCCCCTATAATACTAGTGCAATGATGTATTTATTATGTATTTTTGGCTGACTTTCTATGATTTAAATAAAAAATAAGGACAATTTTGACATATTGCAAAAATTGCAAATTCTCATGAGCGCGGACCTATCAGATTTAGCGTATTTTTTAGGGTTTTGGTTTAGATGCTATTTCTAATATTTACACCATAATACTAGTGCCATGATGTATTTATTATGTATTTTTGGCTGAATTTCTATGATTTGAACAAAAAATAAGAACACATTTAACATATTGCAAAAATTGCAAATTCTCATGAGCGCGGACCTATCAGATTTAGCCGATTTTTTCGGGTTTTGGTTTAGATGCTATTTCTAATATTTACACTATAATACTAGTGCCATGATGTATTTATTATGTATTTTTGGCTGAATTTCTATGATTTAAATAAAAAATAAGGACAATTTTGACATATTGCAAAAATTGCAAATTCTCATGAGCGCGGACCTATCAGATTTAGCCGATTTTTTGGGGTTTTGGTTTAGATGCTATTTCTAATATTTACACTATAATACTAGTGCCATGATGTATTTATTATGTATTTTTGGCTCAATTTCTATGATTTAAATAAAAAATAAGGACAATTTTGACATATTGCAAAAATTGCAAATTCTCATGAGCGCGGACCTATCAGATTTAGCCAATTTTTTCGAGTTTTGGTTTAGATGCTATTTCTAATATTTACCCTATATTACTCGTGCAATGATGTATTTATTATGTATTTTTGGCTGACTTTCTATGATTTAAAAAAAAAATAAGGACAATTTTGACATATTGCAAAAATTGCAAATTCTCATGAGCGCGGACCTATCAGATTTAGCCGATTTTTTCGGGTTTTGGTTTAGATGCTATTTCTAATATTTACACTATAATACTAGTGCCATGATGTATTTATTATGTATTTTTGGCTGAATTTCTATTATTTGACCAAAAAATAAGAACAAAGTTGAAATATTGCAAAAATTGCAAATTCTCATGAGCGCGGACCTATCAGATTAAGCCGATTTCTTAGGGTTTTGGTTTAGATGCTATTTCTAATATTTACACTATAATACTAGTGCCATGATGTATTTATTATGTATTTTTGGCTGCATTTCTATGATTTGAACATAAAATAAGCACAAATTTGACATATTGCAAAAATTGCAAATTCTCATGAGCGCGGACCTATCAGATTTAGCCAATTTTTTCGAGTTTTGGTTTAGATGCTATTTCTAATATTTCCCCTATAATACTAGTGCAATGATGTATTTATTATGTATGTTTGGCTGACTTTCTATGATTTAAATAAAAAATAAGGACAATTTTGACATATTGCAAAAATTGCAAATTCTCATGAGCGCGGACCTATCAGATTTAGCGTATTTTTTAGGGTTTTGGTTTAGATGCTATTTCTAATATTTACACCATAATATTAGTGCCATGATGTATTTATTATGTATTTTTGGCTGAATATCTATGATTTAAACAAAAAATAAGAACACATTTGACATATTGCAAAAATTGCAAATTCTCATGAGGTCGGACCTATCAGATTTAGCCGATTTTTTAGGGTTTTGGTTTAGATGCTATTTCTAATATTTACACTATAATACTAGTGCCATGATGTATTTATTATGTATTTTTGGCTGAATTTCTATGATTCGAACATAAAATAAGCACAAATTTTACATATTGCAAAAATTGCAAATTCTCATGAGCGCGGACCTATCAGATTTAGCCAATTTTTTCGAGTTTTGGTTTAGATGCTATTTCTAATATTTACCCTATATTACTAGTGCCATGATGTATTTATTATGTATTTTTGGCTGACTTTCTATGATATAAAAAAAAAATAAGGACAATTTTGACATATTGCAAAAATTGCAAATTCTCATGAGCGCGGACCTATCAGATTTAGCCGATTTTTTCGGGTTTTGGTTTAGATGCTATTTCTAATATTTACACTATAATACTAGTGCCATGATGTATTTATTATGTATTTTTGGCTGAATTTCTATGATTTAAATAAAAAATAAGGACAATTTTGACATATTGCAAAAATTGCAAATTCTCATGAGCGCGGACCTATCAGATTTAGCCGATTTTTTCGGGTTTTGGTTTAGATGCTATTTCTAATATTTACACTATAATACTAGTGCCATGATGTATTTATTATGTATTTTTGGCTGAATATCTCTGATTTGAACAAAAAATAAGAACACATTTGACATATTGCAAAAATTGCAAATTCTCATGAGGTCGGACCTATCAGATTTAGCCGATTTTTTAGGGTTTTGGTTTAGATGCTATTTCTAATATTTACACTATAATACTAGTGCCATGATGTATTTATTATGTATTTTTGGCTGCATTTCTATGATTTGAACATAAAATAAGCACAAATTTTACATATTGCAAAAATTGCAAATTCTCATGAGCGCGGACCTATCAGATTTAGCCAATTTTTTCGAGTTTTGGTTTAGATGCTATTTCTAATATTTACCCTATATTACTAGTGCCATGATGTATTTATTATGTATTTTTGGCTGACTTTCTATGATATAAAAAAAAAATAAGGACAATTTTGACATATTGCAAAAATTGCTAATTCTCATGAGCGCGGACCTATCAGATTTAGCCGATTTTTAAGGGTTTTGGTTTAGATGCTATTTCTAATATTTACACTATAATACTAGTGCCATGATGTATTTATTATGTATTTTTGGCTGAATTTCTATGATTTGAACAAAAAATAAGAACAAATTTGACATATTGCAAAAATTGCATATTCTCATGAGCGCGGACCTATCAGATTTAGCCGATTTTTTAGGGTTTTGTTTTAGATGCTATTTCTAATATTTACACTATAATACTAGTGCCATGATGTATTTATTATGTATTTTTGGCTGAATTTCTATTATTTGACCAAAAAATAAGAACAAAGTTGAAATATTGCAAAAATTGCAAATTCTCATGAGCGCGGACCTATCAGATTAAGCCGATTTCTTAGGGTTTTGGTTTAGATGCTATTTCTAATATTTACACTATAATACTAGTGCCATGATGTATTTATTATGTATTTTTGGCTGCATTTCTATGATTTGAACATAAAATAAGCACAAATTTGACATATTGCAAAAATTGCAAATTCTCATGAGCGCGGACCTATCAGATTTAGCCGATTTTTTAGGGTTTTGGTTTAGATGCTATTTCTCATATTTACACTATAATACTAGTGCCATGATGTATTTATTATGTATTTTTGGCTGACTTTCTATGATTTGAATAAAAAATAAGGACAATTTTGACATATTGCAAAAATTGTCAATTCTCATGAGCGCGGACCTATCAGATTTAGCCGATTTTTTCGGGTTTTGGTTTAGATGCTATTTCTAATATTTACACTATAATACTAGTGCCATGATGTATTTATTATGTATTTTGGCTGCATTTCTATGATTTGAACATAAAATAAGCACAAATTTGACATATTGCAAAAATTGCAAATTCTCATGAGGTCGGACCTATCAGATTTAGCCGATTTTTTAGGGTTTTGGTTTAGATGCTATTTCTAATATTTACACTATAATACTAGTGCCATGATGTATTTATTATGTATTTTTGGCTGCATTTCTATGATTTGAACATAAAATAAGCACAAATTTTACATATTGCAAAAATTGCAAATTCTCATGAGCGCGGACCTATCAGATTTAGCCAATTTTTTCGAGTTTTGGTTTAGATGCTATTTCTAATATTTACCCTATATTACTAGTGCCATGATGTATTTATTATGTATTTTTGGCTGACTTTCTATGATATAAAAAAAAAATAAGGACAATTTTGACATATTGCAAAAATTGCTAATTCTCATGAGCGCGGACCTATCAGATTAAGCCGATTTTTAAGGGTTTTGGTTTAGATGCTATTTCTCATATTTACACTATAATACTAGTGCCATGATGTATTTATTATGTATTTTTGGCTGACTTTCTATGATTTGAATAAAAAATAAGGACAATTTTGACATATTGCAAAAATTGTAAATTCTCATGAGCGCGGACCTATCAGATTTAGCCGATTTTTTAGGGTTTTGGTTTAGATGCTATTTCTTATATTTACACTATAATACTAGTGCCCTTATGTATTTATTATGTATTTTTGGCTGAATTTCTATGATTTGAACATAAAATAAGCAAAAATTTTACATATTGCAAAAATTGCAAATTCTCATGAGCGCGGACCTATCAGATTCAGCCGATTTTTTAGGGTTTTGGTTTAGATGCTATTTCTAATATTTACACTATAATACTAGTGCCATGATGTATTTATTATGTATTTTTGGCTGAATTTCTATGATTTGAACATAAAATAAGCACAAATTTGACATATTGCAAAAATTGCAAATTCTCATGAGCGCGGACCTATCAGAGTTAGCCGATTTTTTAGGGTTTTGGTTTAGATGCTATTTCTAATATTTACACTATAATACTAGTGCCATGATGTATTTATTATGTATTTTTGGCTGAATTTCTATTATTTGAACAAAAAATAAGAACACATTTGACATATTGCAAAAATTGCAAATTCTCATGAGCGCGGACCTATCAGAGTTAGCCGATTTTTTAGGGTTTTGGTTTAGATGCTATTTCTAATATTTACACTATAATACTAGTGCCATGATGTATTTATTATGTATTTTTGGCTGAATTTCTATGATTTGAACATAAAATAAGCACAAATTTTACATATTGCAAAAATTGCATATTCTCATGAGCGCGGACCTATCAGATTTAGCCGATTTTTTAGGGTTTTTGTTTAGATGCTATTTCTAATATTTACACTATAATACTAGTTCCATGATGTATTTATTATGTATTTTTGGCTGAATTTCTATGATTTGAATAAAAAATAAGGACAATTTTGACATATTGCAAAAATTGCAAATTCTCATGAGCGCGGACCTATCAGATTTAGCCGATTTTTTAGGGTTTTGGTTTAGATGCTATTTCTAATATTTACACTATAATACTAGAGCCATGATGTATTTATTATGTATTTTTGGCTGACTTTCTATTATTAAACATAAAATAAGCACAAATTTGACATATTGCAAAAATTGCAAATTCTCATGAGCGCGGACCTATCAGATTTAGCCGATTTTTTAGGGTTTTGGTTTAGATGCTATTTCTAATATTTACACTATAATACTAGTGCCATGATGTATTTATTATGTATTTTTGGCTGAATTTCTATGATTTGAACAAAAAATAAGAACAAATTTGACATATTGCAAAAATTGCAAATTCTCATGAGCACGGACCTATCAGATTTAGCCGATTTTTTAAAGTTTTGGTTTAGATGCTATTTCTTATATTTACACTATAATACTAGTGCCATGATGTATTTATTATGTATTTTTGGCTGAATTTCTATGATTTGAACATAAAATAAGCACAAATTTGACATATTGCAAAAATTGCATATTCTCATGAGCGCGGACCTATCAGATTTAGCCGATTTTTTGGGTTTTGGTTTAGATGCTATTTCTAATATTTACCCTATAATACTAGTGCCATGATGTATTTATTATGTATTTTTGGCTGAATTACTATGATTTGAACAAAAAATAAGAACAAATTTTACATATTGCAAAAATTGCAAATTCTCATGAGCGCGGACCTATCAGATTTAGCCGATTTTTTAGGGTTTTGGTTTAGATGCTATTTCTTATATTTACACTATAATACTAGTGCCATGATGTATTTATTATGTATTTTTGGCTGAATTTCTATTATTTGAACATAAAATAAGAACAAATTTGACATATTGCAAAAATTGCAAATTCTCATGAGCGCGGACCTATCAGATTTAGCCGATTTTTTAGGGTTTTGGTTTAGATGCTATTTCTAATATTTACACTATAATACTAGTGCCATGATGTATTTATTATGTATTTTTGGCTGAATTTCTATGATTTGAACATAAAATAAGCACAAATTTTACATATTGCAAAAATTGCAAATTCTCATGAGCGCGGACCTATCAGATTTAGCCGATTTTTTAGGGTTTTGGTTTAGATGCTATTTCTAATATTTACACTATAATACTAGTGCCATGATGTATTTATTATGTATTTGTGGCTGAATTTCTATGATTTGAACAAAAAATAAGAACAAATTTGACATATTGCAAAAATTGCATATTCTCATGAGCGCGGACCTATCAGATTTAGCCGATTTTTTAGGGTTTTGGTTTAGATGCTATTTCTAATATTTACACTATAATACTAGTGCCATGATGTATTTATTATGTATTTTTGGCTGAATTTCTATTATTTGACCAAAAAATAAGAACAAAGTTGAAATATTGCAAAAATTGCAAATTCTCATGAGCGCGGACCTATCAGATTCAGCCGATTTCTTAGAGTTTTGGTTTAGATGCTATTTCTAATATTTACACTATAATACTAGTGCCATGATGTATTTATTATGTATTTGTGGCTGAATTTCTATGATTTGAACATAAAATATGCACAAATTTAACATATTGCAAAAATTGCATATTCTCATGAGCGCGGACCTATCAGATTTAGCCGATTTTTTAGGGTTTTGGTTTAGATGCTATTTCTAATATTTACACTATAATACTAGTGCCATGATGTATTTATTATGTATTTTTGGCTGACTTTCCCTAATTTGAACATAAAATAAGCACAAATTTGACATATTGCAAAAATTGCATATTCTCATGAGCGCGGACCTATCAGATTTAGCCGATTTTTTAGGGTTTTGGTTTAGATGCTATTTCTAATATTTACACTATAATACTAGTGCCATGATGTATTTATTATGTATTTTTGGCTGAATTTCTATGATTTGAACATAAAATAAGCACAAATTTGACATATTGCAAAAATTGCAAATTCTCATGAGCGCGGACCTATCAGATTTAGCCGATTGTTTAGGGTTTTGGTTTAGATGCTATTTCTAATATTTACACTATAATACTAGTGCCATGATGTATTTATTATGTATTTTTGGCTGAATTTCTATGATTTGAACATAAAATAAGCACAAATTTTACATATTGCAAAAATTGCAAATTCTCATGAGCGCGGACCTATCAGATTTAGCCAATTTTTTAGGGTTTTGGTTTAGATGCTATTTCTAATATTTACCCTATATTACTAGTGCCATGATGTATTTATTATGTATTTTTGGCTGACTTTCTATGATTTAAATAAAAAATAAGGACAATTTTGACATATTGCAAAAATTGCAAATTCTCATGAGCGCGGACATATCAGATTTAGCCGATTTTTAAGGGTTTTGGTTTAGATGCTATTTCTAATATTTACACTATAATACTAGTGCCATGATGTATTTATTATGTATTTTTGGCTTAATTTCTATGATTTGAACAAAAAATAAGAACAAATTTGACATATTGCAAAAATTGCATATCCCAATGAGCGCGGACCTATCAGATTTAGCCGATTTTTTAGGGTTTTGGTTTAGATGCTATTTCTAATATTTACACTATAATACTAGTGCCATGATGTATTTATTATGTATTTTTGGCTGAATTTCTATTATTTGACCAAAAAATAAGAACAAAGTTAAAATATTGCAAAAATTGCAAATTCTCATGAGCGCGGACCTATCAGATTAAGCCGATTTCTTAGGGTTTTGGTTTAGATGCTATTTCTAATATTTACACTATAATACTAGTGCCATGATGTATTTATTATGTATTTTTGGCTGAATTTCTATGATTTGAACATAAAATAAGCACAAATTTGACATATTGCAAAAATTGCAAATTCTCATGAGCGCGGACCTATCAGATTTAGCCGATTTTTTCGGGTTTTGGTTTAGATGCTATTTCTCATATTTACACTATAATACTAGTGCCATGATGTATTTATTATGTATTTTTGGCTGACTTTCTATGATTTGAATAAAAAATAAGAACAATTTTGACATATTGCAAAAATTGTAAATTCTCATGAGCGCGGACCTATCAGATTTAGCCGATTTTTTAGGGTTTTGGTTTAGATGCTATTTCTCATATTTACACTATAATACTAGTGCCATGATGTATTTATTATGTATTTTTGGCTGCATTTCTATGATTTGACAATAAAATAAGCACAAATTTGACATATTGCAAAAATTGCAAATTCTCATGAGCGCGGACCTATCAGATTCAGCCGATTTTTAAAGGTTTTGGTTTAGATGCTTTTTCTAATATTTACACTATAATACTAGTGCCATGATGTATTTATTATGTATTTTTGGCTGAATTTCTATGATTTGAACATAAAATAAGCACAAATTTGACATATTGCAAAAATTGCAAATTCTCATGAGCGCGGACCTATCAGAGTTAGCCGATTTTTAAGGGTTTTGGTTTAGATGCTATTTCTAATATTTACACTATAATACTAGTGCCATGATGTATTTATTATGTATTTTTGGCTGAATTTCTATGATTTGAACATAAAATAAGCACAAATTTTACATATTGCAAAAATTGCATATTCTCATGAGCGCGGACCTATCAGATTTAGCCGATTTTTTAGGGTTTTGGTTTAGATGCTATTTCTAATATTTACACTATAATACTAGTGCCATGATGTATTTATTATGTATTTTTGGCTGAATTTCTATGATTTGACCAAAAAATAAGAACAAAGTTAAAATATTGCAAAAATTGCAAATTCTCATGAGCGTGGACCTATCAGATTAAGCCGATTTCTTAGGGTTTTGGTTTAGATGCTATTTCTAATATTTACACTATAATACTAGTGCCATTATGTATTTATTATGTATTTTTGGCTGAATTTCTATGATTTGAACATAAAATAAGCACAAATTTGACATATTGCAAAAATTGCAAATTCTCATGAGCGCGGACCTATCAGATTTAGCCGATTTTTTCGGGTTTTGGTTTAGATGCTATTTCTCATATTTACACTATAATACTAGTGCCATGATGTATTTATTATGTATTTTTGGCTGACTTTCTATGATTTGAATAAAAAATAAGGACAATTTTGACATATTGCAAAAATTGCAAATTCTCATGAGCGCGGACATATCAGATTTAGCCGATTTTTAAGGGTTTTGGTTTAGATGCTATTTCTAATATTTACACTATAATACTAGTGCCATGATGTATTTATTATGTATTTTTGGCTTAATTTCTATGATTTGAACAAAAAATAAGAACAAATTTGACATATTGCAAAAATTGCATATTCCAATGAGCGCGGACCTATCAGATTTAGCCGATTTTTTAGGGTTTTGGTTTAGATGCTATTTCTAATATTTACACTATAATACTAGTGCCATGATGTATTTATTATGTATTTTTGGCTGAATTTCTATTATTTGACCAAAAAATAAGAACAAAGTTAAAATATTGCAAAAATTGCAAATTCTCATGAGCGCGGACCTATCAGATTAAGCCGATTTCTTAGGGTTTTGGTTTAGATGCTATTTCTAATATTTACACTATAATACGAGTGCCATGATGTATTTATTATGTATTTTTGGCTGAATTTCTATGATTTGAACATAAAATAAGCACAAATTTGACATATTGCAAAAATTGCAAATTCTCATGAGCGCGGACCTATCAGATTTAGCCGATTTTTTCGGGTTTTGGTTTAGATGCTATTTCTCATATTTACACTATAATACTAGTGCCATGATGTATTTATTATGTATTTTTGGCTGACTTTCTATGATTTGAATAAAAAATAAGAACAATTTTGACATATTGCAAAAATTGTAAATTCTCATGAGCGCGGACCTATCAGATTTAACCGATTTTTTAGGGTTTTGGTTTAGATGCTATTTCTAATATTTACACTATAATACTAGTGCCATGATGTATTTATTATGTATTTTTGGCTGCATTTCTATGATTTGACAATAAAATAAGCACAAATTTGACATATTGCAAAAATTGCAAATTCTCATGAGCGCGGACCTATCAGATTCAGCCGATTTTTAAAGGTTTTGGTTTAGATGCTTTTTCTAATATTTACACTATAATACTAGTGCCATGATGTATTTATTATGTATTTTTGGCTGAATTTCTATGATTTGAACATAAAATAAGCACAAATTTGATATATTGCAAAAATTGCAAATTCTCATGAGCGCGGACCTATCAGAGTTAGCCGATTTTTAAGGGTTTTGGTTTAGATGCTATTTCTAATATTTACACTATAATACTAGTGCCATTATGTATTTATTATGTATTTTTGGCTGAATTTCTATGATTTGAACATAAAATAAGCACAAATTTGACATATTGCAAAAATTGCAAATTCTCATGAGCGCGGACCTATCAGATTTAGCCAATTTTTTCGGGTTTTGGTTTAGATGCTATTTCTCATATTTACACTATAATACTAGTGCCATGATGTATTTATTATGTATTTTTGGCTGACTTTCTATGATTTGAATAAAAAATAAGGACAATTTTGACATATTGCAAAAATTGCAAATTCTCATGAGCGCGGACCTATCAGAGTTAGCCGATTTTTTAGGGTTTTGGTTTAGATGCTATTTCTAATATTTACACTATAATACTAGTGCCATGATGTATTTATTATGTATTTTTGGCTGAATTTCTATTATTTGAACAAAAAATAAGAACACATTTGACATATTGCAAAAATTGCAAATTCTCATGAGCGCGGACCTATCAGAGTTAGCCGATTTTTTAGGGTTTTGGTTTAGATGCTATTTCTAATATTTACACTATAATACTAGTGCCATGATGTATTTATTATGTATTTTTGGCTGAATTTCTATGATTTGAACATAAAATAAGCACAAATTTTACATATTGCAAAAATTGCATATTCTCATGAGCGCGGACCTATCAGATTTAGCCGATTTTTTAGGGTTTTGGTTTAGATGGTATTTCTAATATTTACACTATAATACTAGTGCCATGATGTATTTATTATGTATTTTTGGCTGAATTTCTATGATTTGAACATAAAATAAGCACAAATTTGACATATTGCAAAAATTGCAAATTCTCATGAGCGCGGACCTATCAGATTTAGCCAATTTTTTCGGGTTTTGGTTTAGATGCTATTTCTAATATTTACACTATAATACTAGTGCCATGATGTATTTATTATGTATTTTTGGCTGACTTTCTATGATTTAAATAAAAAATAAGGACAATTTTGACATATTGCAAAAATTGCAAATTCTCATGAGCGCGGACATATCAGATTTAGCCGATTTTTAAGGGTTTTGGTTTAGATGCTATTTCTAATATTTACACTATAATACTAGTGCCATGATGTATTTATTATGTATTTTTGGCTGAATTTCTATGATTTGAACAAAAAATAAGAACACATTTGACATATTGCAAAAATTGCATATTCTCATGAGCGCGGACCTATCAGATTTAGCCGATTTTTTAGGGTTTTGGTTTAGATGCTATTTCTAATATTTACACTATAATACTAGTGCCATGATGTATTTATTATGTATTTTTGGCTGAATTTCTATTATTTGACCAAAAAATAAGAACAAAGTTAAAATATTGCAAAAATTGCAAATTCTCATGAGCGCGGACCTATCAGATTAAGCCGATTTCTTAGGGTTTTGGTTTAGATGCTATTTCTAATATTTACACTATAATACTAGTGCCATTATGTATTTATTATGTATTTTTGGCTGAATTTCTATGATTTGAACATAAAATAAGCACAAATTTTACATATTGCAAAAATTGCAAATTCTCATGAGCGCGGACCTATCAGATTTAGCCGATTTTTTCGGGTTTTGGTTTAGATGCTATTTCTCCTATTTACACTATAATACTAGTGCCATGATGTATTTATTATGTATTTTTGGCTGACTTTCTATGATTTGAATAAAAAATAAGGACAATTTTGACATATTGCAAAAATTGTAAATTCTCATGAGCGCGGACCTATCAGATTTAGCCGATTTTTTAGGGTTTTGGTTTAGATGCTATTTCTAATATTTACACTATAATACTAGTGCCATGATGTATTTATTATGTATTTTTGGCTGAATTTCTATGATTTGAACATAAAATAAGCACAAATTTGACATATTGCAAAAATTGCAAATTCTCATGAGCGCGGACCTATCAGATTCAGCCGATTTTTAAAGGTTTTGGTTTAGATGCTATTTCTAATATTTACACTATAATACTAGTGCCATGATGTATTTATTATGTATTTTTGGCTGAATTTCTATGATTTGAACATAAAATAAGCACAAATTTGACATATTGCAAAAATTGCAAATTCTCATGAGCGCGGACCTATCAGAGTGAGCCGATTTTTTAGGGTTTTGGTTTAGATGCTATTTCTAATATTTACACTATAATACTAGTGCCATTATGTATTTATTATGTATTTTTGGCTGAATTTCTATGATTTGAACATAAAATAAGCACAAATTTGACATATTGCAAAAATTGCAAATTCTCATGAGCGCGGACCTATCAGATTTAGCCGATTTTTTCGAGTTTTGGTTTAGATGCTATTTCTCATATTTACACTATAATACTAGTGCCATGATGTATTTATTATGTATTTTTGGCTGACTTTCTATGATTTGAATAAAAAATAAGGACAATTTTGACATATTGAAAAAATTGTAAATTCTCATGAGCGCGGACCTATCAGATTTAGCCGATTTTTTAGGGTTTTGGTTTAGATGCTATTTTTAATATTTACACTATAATACTAGTGCCATGATGTATTTATTATGTATTTTGGCTGAATTTCTATGATTTGAACATAAAATAAGCACAAATTTTACATATTGCAAAAATTGCAAATTCTCATGAGCGCGGACCTATCAGAGTTAGCCGATTTTTTAGGGTTTTGGTTTAGATGCTATTTCTAATATTTACACTATAATACTAGTGCCATGATGTATTTATTATGTATTTTTGGCTGAATTTCTATTATTTGAACAAAAAATAAGAACACATTTGACATATTGCAAAAATTGCAAATTCTCATGAGCGCGGACCTATCAGAGTTAGCCGATTTTTTAGGGTTTTGGTTTAGATGCTATTTCTAATATTTACACTATAATACTAGTGCCATGATGTATTTATTATGTATTTTTGGCTGAATTTCTATGATTTGAACATAAAATAAGCACAAATTTTACATATTGCAAAAATTGCATATTCTCATGAGCGCGGACCTATCAGATTTAGCCGATTTTTTAGGGTTTTGGTTTAGATGCTATTTCTAGTATTTACACTATAATACTAGTGCCATGATGTATTTATTATGTATTTTTGGCTGAATTTCTATGATTTGACCAAAAAATAAGAACAAAGTTAAAATATTGCAAAAATTGCAAATTCTCATGAGCGCGGACCTATCAGATTAAGCCGATTTCTTAGGGTTTTGGTTTAGATGCTATTTCTAATATTTACACTATAATACTAGTGCCATTATGTATTTATTATGTATTTTTGGCTGAATTTCTATGATTTGAACATAAAATAAGCACAAATTTGACATATTGCAAAAATTGCAAATTCTCATGAGCGCGGACCTATCAGATTCAGCCGATTTTTTCGGGTTTTGGTTTAGATGCTATTTCTCATATTTACACTATAATACTAGTGCCATGATGTATTTATTATGTATTTTTGGCTGACTTTCTATGATTTGAATAAAAAATAAGGACAATTTTGACATATTGCAAAAATTGTAAATTCTCATGAGCGCGGACCTATCAGATTTAGCCGATTTTTTAGGGTTTTGGTTTAGATGCTATTTCTAATATTTACACTATAATACTAGTGCCATGATGTATTTATTATGTATTTTTGGCTGAATTTCTATGATTTGAACATAAAATAAGCACAAATTTTACATATTGCAAAAATTGCAAATTCTCATGAGCGCGGACCTATCAGATTCAGCCGATTTTTTAGGGTTTTGGTTTAGATGCTATTTCTAATATTTACACTATAATACTAGTGCCATGATGTATGTATTATGTATTTTTGGCTGAATTTCTATGATTTGAACATAAAATAAGCACAAATTTGACATATTGCAAAAATTGCAAATTCTCATGAGCGCGGACCTATCAGAGTTAGCCGATTTTTTAGGGTTTTGGTTTAGATGCTATTTCTAATATTTACACTATAATACTAGTGCCATGATGTATTTATTATGTATTTTTGGCTGAATTTCTATTATTTGAACAAAAAATAAGAACACATTTGACATATTGCAAAAATTGCAAATTCTCATGAGCGCGGACCTATCAGAGTTAGCCGATTTTTTAGGGTTTTGGTTTAGATGCTATTTCTAATATTTACACTATAATACTAGTGCCATGATGTATTTATTATGTATTTTTGGCTGAATTTCTATGATTTGAGCATAAAATAAGCACAAATTTTACATATTGCAAAAATTGCATATTCTCATGAGCGCGGACCTATCAGATTTAGCCGATTTTTTAGGGTTTTGGTTTAGATGCTATTTCTAATATTTACACTATAATACTAGTGCAATGATGTATTTATTATGTATTTTTGGCTGAATTTCTATGATTTGAATAAAAAATAAGGACAATTTTGACATATTTCAAAAATTGCAAATTCTCATGAGCGCGGACCTATCAGATTTAGCCGATTTTTTAGGGTTTTGGTTTAGATGCTATTTCTAATATTTACACTATAATACTAGTGCCATGATGTATTTATTATGTATTTTTGGCTGAATTTCTATGATTTGAACATAAAATAAGCACAAATTTGACATATTGCAAAAATTGCAAATTCTCATGAGCGCGGACCTATCAGATTTAGCCAATGTTTTCGAGTTTTGGTTTAGATGCTATTTCTAATTTTTACCCTATATTACTAGTGCCATGATGTATTTATTATGTATTTTTGGCTGACTTTCTATGATTTAAATAAAAAATAAGGACAATTTTGACATATTGCAAAAATTGCAAATTCTCATGAGCGCGGACCTATCAGATGTAGCCGATTTTTTAGGGTTTTGGTTTAGATGCTATTTCTAATATTTACACTATAATACTAGTGCCATGATGTATTTATTATGTATTTTTGGCTGAATTTCTATGATTTGACCAAAAAATAAGAACAAAGTTAAAATATTGCAAAAATTGCAAATTCTCATGAGCGCGGACCTATCAGATTAAGCCGATTTCTTAGGGTTTTGGTTTAGATGCTATTTCTAATATTTACACTATAATACTAGTGCCATGATGTATTTATTATGTATTTTTGGCTGAATTTCTATGATTTGAACATAAAATAAGCACAAATTTGACATATTGCAAAAATTGCAAATTCTCATGAGCGCGAACCTATCAGATTTAGCCGATTTTTTAGGGTTTTGGTTTAGATGCTATTTCTCATATTTACACTATAATACTAGTGCCATGATGTATTTATTATGTATTTTTGGCTGACTTTCTATGATTTGAATAAAAAATAAGGACAATTTTGACATATTGCAAAAATTGTAAATTCTCATGAGCGCGGACCTATCAGATTCAGCCGATTTTTTAAGGTTTTGGTTTAGATGCTATTTCTAATATTTACACTATAATACTAGTGCCATGATGTATTTATTATGTATTTTTGGCTGAATTTCTATGATTTGAACATAAAATAAGCACAAATTTTACATATTGCAAAAATTGCAAATTCTCATGAGCGCGGACCTATCAGAGTTAGCCGATTTTTTAGGGTTTTGGTTTAGATGCTATTTCTAATATTTACACTATAATACTAGTGCCATGATGTATTTATTATGTATTTTTGGCTGAATTTCTATTCTTTGAACAAAAAATAAGAACACATTTGACATATTGCAAAAATTGCAAATTCTCATGAGCGCGGACCTATCAGAGTTAGCCGATTTTGTAGGGTTTTGGTTTAGATGCTATTTCTAATATGTACACTATAATACTAGTGCCATGATGTATTTATTATGTAGTTTTGGCTGAATTTCTATGATTTGAACAAAAAATAAGCACAATTTTGACATATTGCAAAAATGGCATATTCTCATGAGCGCGGACCTATCAGATTTAGCCGATTTTTTAGGGTTTTGGTTTAGATGCTATTTCTAATATTTACACTATAATACTAGTGCCATGATGTATTTATTATGTATTTTTGGCTGAATTTCTATTATTTGACCAAAAAATAAGAACAAAGTTAAAATATTGCAAAAATTGCAAATTCTCATGAGCGCGGACCTATCAGATTAAGCCGATTTCTTAGGGTTTTGGTTTAGATGCTATTTCTAATATTTACACTATAATACTAGTGCCATTATGTATTTATTATGTATTTTTGGCTGAATTTCTATGATTTGAACATAAAATAAGCACAAATTTGACATATTGCAAAAATTGCAAATTCTCATGAGCGCGGACCTATCAGATTTAGCCGATTTTTTCGGGTTTTGGTTTAGATGCTATTTCTCATATTTACACTATAATACAAGTGCCATGATGTATTTATTATGTATTTTTGGCTGACTTTCTATGATTTGAATAAAAAATAAGGACAATTTTGACATATTGCAAAAATTGTAAATTCTCATAAGCGCGGACCTATCAGATTTAGCCGATTTTGTTGTGTTTTGGTTTAGATGCTATTTCTAATATTTACACTATAATACTAGTTCTATGATGTAGGTATTGTGTATTTTTGGCTGAATATCTATGATTTGAACAAAAACTAAGAACAAATTTGACATATTGCCAAAATTGCAAATTCTCATGAGCGCGGACCTATCAGATTTAGCCGATTTTTTAGGGTTTTGGTTTAGATGCTATTTCTAATATTTACACTATAATACTAGTGCCATGATGTATTTATTATGTATTTTTGGCTGAATTTCTATGATTTGAACATAAAATAAGCACAAATTTGACATATTGCTAAAATTGCATATTCTCATGAGCGCGGACCTATCAGATTTAGCCGATTTTGGGGGTTTTGGTTTAGATGCTATTTCTAATATTTACCCTATAATACTAGTGCCATGATGTATTTATTATGTATTTTTGGCTGAATTACTATGATTTGAACAAAAAATAAGAACAAATTTTACATATTGCAAAAATTGCAAATTCTCATGAGCGCGGACCTATCAGATTTAGCCGATTTTTTAGGGTTTTGGTTTAGATGCTATTTCTAATATTTACACTATAATACTAGTGCCATGATGTATTTATTATGTATTTTTGGCTGAATTTCTATGATTTGAACATAAAATAAGCACAAATTTTACATATTGCAAAAATTGCAAATTCTCATGAGCGCGGACCTATCAGAGTTAGCCGATTTTTTAGGGTTTTGGTTTAGATGCTATTTCTAATATTTACACTATAATACTAGTGACATGATGTATTTATTATGTATTTTTGGCTGAATTTCTATTATTTGAACCAAAAATAAGAACACATTTGACATATTGCAAAAATTGCAAATTCTCATGAGCGCGGACCTATCAGAGTTAGCCGATTTTGTAGGGTTTTGGTTTAGATGCTATTTCTAATATTTACACTATAATACTAGTGCCATGATGTATTTATTATGTAGTTTTGGCTGAATTTCTATGATTTGAACAAAAAATAAGCACAAATTTTACATATTGCAAAAATTGCATATTCTCATGAGCGCGGACCTATCAGATTTAGCCGATTTTTTAGGGTTTTGGTTTAGATGCTATTTCTAATATTTACACTATAATACTAGTGCCATGATGTATTTATTATGTATTTTTGGCTGAATTTCTATGATTTGAATAAAAAATAAGAACAAAGTTAAAATATTGCAAAAATTGCAAATTCTCATGAGCGCGGACCTATCAGATTAAGCCGATTTCTTAGGGTTTTGGTTTAGATGCTATTTCTAATATTTACACTATAATACTAGTGCCATTATGTATTTATTATGTATTTTTGGCTGAATTTCTATGATTTGAACATAAAATAAGCACAAATTTGACATATTGCAAAAATTGCAAATTCTCATGAGCGCGGACCTATCAGATTTAGCCGATTTTTTCGGGTTTTGGTTTAGATGCTATTTCTAATATTTACACTATAATACTAGTGCCATGATGTATTTATTATGTATTTTTGGCTGACTTTCTATGATTTGAATAAAAAATAAGGACAATTTTGACATATTGCAAAAATTGTAAATTCTCATGAGCGCGGACCTATCAGATTTAGCCGATTTTTTAGGGTTTTGGTTTAGATGCTATTTCTAATATTTACACTATAATACTAGTGCCATGATGTATTTATTATGTATTTTTGGCTGAATTTCTATGATTTGAACATAAAATAAGCACAAATTTTACATATTGCAAAAATTGCAAATTCTCATGAGCGCGGACCTATCAGATTCAGCCGATTTTTTAGGGTTTTGGTTTAGATGCTATTTCTTATATTTACACTATAATACTAGTGCCATGATGTATTTATTATGTATTTTTGGCTGAATTTCTATGATTTGAACATAAAATAAGCACAAATTTGACATATTGCAAAAATTGCAAATTCTCATGAGCGCGGACCTATCAGAGTTAGCCGATTTTTTAGGGTTTTGGTTTAGATGCTATTTCTAATATTTACACTATAATACTAGTGCCATGATGTATTTATTATGTATTTTTGGCTGAATTTCTATGATTTGAACATAAAATAAGCACAAATTTTACATATTGCAAAAATGGCATATTCTCATGAGCGCGGACCTATCAGATTTAGCCGATTTTTTAGGGTTTTGGTTTAGATGCTATTTCTAATATTTACACTATAATACTAGTGCCATGATGTATTTATTATGTATTTTTGGCTGACTTTCTATGATTTGAATAAAAAATAAGGACAATTTTGACATATTGCAAAAATTGTAAATTCTCATAAGCGCGGACCTATCAGATTTAGCCGATTTTGTTGTGTTTTGGTTTAGATGCTATTTCTAATATTTACACTATAATACTAGTGCTATGATGTAGGTATTGTGTATTTTTGGCTGAATATCTATGATTTGAACAAAAACTAAGAACAAATTTGACATATTGCCAAAATTGCAAATTCTCATGAGCGCGGACCTATCAGATTTAGCCGATTTTTTCGGGTTTTGGTTTAGATGCTATTTCTAATATTTACACTATAATACTAGTGCCATGATGTATTTATTATGTATTTTTGGCTGAATTTCTATGATTTGAACATAAAATAAGAACAAATTTGACATATTGCTAAAATTGCATATTCTCATGAGCGCGGACCTATCAGATTTAGCCGATTTTTGGGGTTTTGGTTTAGATGCTATTTCTAATATTTACACTATAATACTAGTGCCATGATGTATTTATTATGTATTTTTGGCTGAATTACTATGATTTGAACAAAAAATAAGAACAAATTTTACATATTGCAAAAATTGCAAATTCTCATGAGCGCGGACCTATCAGATTTAGCCGATTTTTTAGGGTTTTGGTTTAGATGCTATTTCTAATATTTACACTATAATACTAGTGCCATGATGTATTTATTATGTATTTTTGGCTGAATTTCTATGATTTGAACATAAAATAAGCACAAATTTTACATATTGCAAAAATTGCAAATTCTCATGAGCGCGGACCTATCAGAGTTAGCCGATTTTTTAGGGTTTTGGTTTAGATGCTATTTCTAATATTTACACTATAATACTAGTGCCATGATGTATTTATTATGTATTTTTGGCTGAATTTCTATTATTTGAACCAAAAATAAGAACACATTTGACATATTGCAAAAATTGCAAATTCTCATGAGCGCGGACCTATCAGAGTTAGCCGATTTTGTAGGGTTTTGGTTTAGATGCTATTTCTAATATTTACACTATAATACTAGTGCCATGATGTATTTATTATGTAGTTTTGGCTGAATTTCTATGATTTGAACAAAAAATAAGCACAAATTTTACATATTGCAAAAATTGCATATTCTCATGAGCGCGGACCTATCAGATTTAGCCGATTTTTTAGGGTTTTGGTTTAGATGCTATTTCTAATATTTACACTATAATACTAGTGCCATGATGTATTTATTATGTATTTTTGGCTGAATTTCTATGATTTGAATAAAAAATAAGAACAAAGTTAAAATATTGCAAAAATTGCAAATTCTCATGAGCGCGGACCTATCAGATTAAGCCGATTTCTTAGGGTTTTGGTTTAGATGCTATTTCTAATATTTACACTATAATACTAGTGCCATTATGTATTTATTATGTATTTTTGGCTGAATTTCTATGATTTGAACATAAAATAAGCACAAATTTGACATATTGCAAAAATTGCAAATTCTCATGAGCGCGGACCTATCAGATTTAGCCGATTTTTTCGGGTTTTGGTTTAGATGCTATTTCTAATATTTACACTATAATACTAGTGCCATGATGTATTTATTATGTATTTTTGGCTGACTTTCTATGATTTGAATAAAAAATAAGGACAATTTTGACATATTGCAAAAATTGTAAATTCTCATGAGCGCGGACCTATCAGATTCAGCCGATTTTTTAGGGTTTTGGTTTAGATGCTATTTCTTATATTTACACTATAATACTAGTGCCATGATGTATTTATTATGTATTTTTGGCTGAATTTCTATGATTTGAACATAAAATAAGCACAAATTTGACATATTGCAAAAATTGCAAATTCTCATGAGCGCGGACCTATCAGAGTTAGCCGATTTTTTAGGGTTTTGGTTTAGATGCTATTTCTAATATTTACACTATAATACTAGTGCCATGATGTATTTATTATGTATTTTTGGCTGAATTTCTATGATTTGAACATAAAATAAGCACAAATTTTACATATTGCAAAAATGGCATATTCTCATGAGCGCGGACCTATCAGATTTAGCCGATTTTTTAGGGTTTTGGTTTAGATGCTATTTCTAATATTTACACTATAATACTAGTGCCATGATGTATTTATTATGTATTTTTGGCTGAATTTCTATTATTTGACCAAAAAATAAGAACAAAGTTAAAATATTGCAAAAATTGCAAATTCTCATGAGCGCGGACCTATCAGATTAAGCCGATTTCTTAGGGTTTTGGTTTAGATGCTATTTCTAATATTTACACTATAATACTAGTGCCATTATGTATTTATTATGTATTTTTGGCTGAATTTCTATGATTTGAACATAAAATAAGCACAAATTTGACATATTGCAAAAATTGCAAATTCTCATGAGCGCGGACCTATCAGATTTAGCCGATTTTTTCGGGTTTTGGTTTAGATGCTATTTCTCATATTAACACTATAATACTAGTGCCATGATGTATTTATTATGTATTTTTGGCTGACTTTCTATGATTTGAATAAAAAATAAGGACAATTTTGACATATTGCAAAAATTGTAAATTCTCATAAGCGCGGACCTATCAGATTTAGCCGATTTTGTTGTGTGTTGGTTTAGATGCTATTTCTAATATTTACACTATAATACTAGTGCTATGATGTAGGTATTGTGTATTTTTGGCTGAATATCTATGATTTGAACAAAAACTAAGAACAAATTTGACATATTGCCAAAATTGCAAATTCTCATGAGCGCGGACCTATCAGATTTAGCCGATTTTTTAGGGTTTTGGTTTAGATGCTATTTCTAATATTTACACTATAATACTAGTGCCATGATGTATTTATTATGTATTTTTGGCCGAATTTCTATGATTTGAACATAAAATAAGCACAAATTTGACATATTGCTAAAATTGCATATTCTCATGAGCGCGGACCTATCAGATTTAGCCGATTTTTGGGGTTTTGGTTTAGATGCTATTTCTAATATTTACCCTATAATACTAGTGCCATGATGTATTTATTATGTATTTTTGGCTGAATTACTATGATTTGAACAAAAAATAAGAACAAATTTTACATATTGCAAAAATTGCAAATTCTCATGAGCGCGGACCTATCAGATTTAGCCGATTTTTTAGGGTTTTGGTTTAGATGCTATTTCTTATATTTACACTATAATACTAGTGCCATGATGTATTTATTATGTATTTTTTGCTGAATTTCTATTATTTGAACATAAAATAAGAACAAATTTGACATATTGCAAAAATTGCAAATTCTCATGAGCGCGGACCTATCAGATTTAGCCGATTTTTTAGGGTTTTGGTTTAGATGCTATTTCTAATATTTACACTATAATACTAGTGCCATGATGTATTTATTATGTATTTTTGGCTGAATTTCTCTGATTTGAACATAAAATAAGCACAAAATTTACATATTGCAAAAATTGCAAATTCTCATGAGCGCGGACCTATCAGATTTAGCCGATTTTTTAGGGTTTTGGTTTAGATGCTATTTCTAATATTTACACTATAATACTAGTGCCATGATGTATTTATTATGTATTTTTGGCTGAATATCTATGATTTGAACAAAAAATAAGAACAAATTTGACATATTGCAAAAATTGCAAATTCTCATGAGCGCGGACCTATCAGATTTAGCCGATTTTTTAGGGTTTTGGTTTAGATGCTATTTCTAATATTTACACTATAATACTAGTGCCATGATGTATTTATTATGTATTTTTGGTTGAATTTCTATGATTTGAACATAAAATAAGCACAAATTTGACATATTGCAAAAATTGCAAATTCTCATGAGCGCGGACCTATCAGATTTAGCCGATTTTTTAGGGTTTTGGTTTAGATGCTATTTCTAATATTTACACTATAATACTAGTGCCATGATGTATTTATTATGTATTTTTGGCTGAATTTCTATGATTTGAACATAAAATAAGCACAAATTTTACATATTGCAAAAATTGCAAATTCTCATGAGCACGGACCTATCAGATTTAGCCGATTTTTTTAAGTTTTGGTTTAGATGCTATTTCTTATATTTACACTATAATACTAGTGCCATGATGTATTTATTATGTATTTTTGGCTGAATTTCTATGATTTGAACATAAAATAAGCACAAATTTTACATATTGCAAAAATTGCATATTCTCATGAGCGCGGACCTATCAGATTTAGCCGATTTTTTAGGGTTTTGGTTTAGATGCTATTTCTAATATTTACCCTATAATACTAGTGCCATGATGTATTTATTATGTATTTTTGGCTGAATTACTATTATTTGAACAAAAAATAAGAACAAATTTGACATATTGCAAAAATTGCAAATTCTCATGAGCGCGGACCTATCAGATTTAGCCGATTTTTTAGGGTTTTGGTTTAGATGCTATTTCTAATATTTACACTATAATACTAGTGCCATGATGTATTTATTATGTATTTTTGGCTGAATTTCTATGATTTGAACATAAAATAAGCACAAATTTGACATATTGCAAAAATTGCAAATTCTCATGAGCGCGGACCTATCAGATTTAGCCGATTTTTTAGGGTTTTGGTTTAGATGCTATTTCTAATATTTACACTATAATACTAGTGCCATGATGTATTTATTATGTATTTTTGGCTGAATTTCTATGATTTGAACATAAAATAAGCACAAATTTGACATATTGCAAAAATTGCAAATTCTCATGAGCGCGGACCTATCAGATTTAGCCGATTTTGTAGGGTTTTGGTTTAGATGCTATTTCTAATATTTACACTATAATACTAGTGCCATGATGTATTTATTATGTATTTTTGGCTGAATTTCTATGATTTGAACATAAAATAAGCACAAATTTTACATATTGCAAAAATTGCAAATTCTCATGAGCGCGGACCTATCAGATTTAGCCGATTTTTTAGGGTTTTGGTTTAGATGCTATTTCTAATATTTACACTATAATACTAGTGCCATGATGTATTTATTATGTATTTTTGGCTGAATTTCTATGATTTGAACATAAAATAAGCACAAATTTGACATATTGCAAAAATTGCAAATTCTCATGAGCGCGGACCTATCAGATTTAGCCGATTTTGTAGGGTTTTGGTTTAGATGCTATTTCTAATATTTACACTATAATACTAGTGCCATGATGTATGTATTGTGTATTTTTAGCTGAATATCTATGATTTGAACAAAAAATAAGAACAAATTTGACATATTGCAAAAATTGCAAATTCTCATGAGCGCGGACCTATCAGATTTAGCCGATTTTTTAGGGTTTTGGTTTAGATGCTATTTCTAATATTTACACTATAATACTAGTGCCATGATGTATTTATTATGTATTTTTGGCTGAGTATCTATGATTTGAACAAAAAATAAGAACACATTTGACATATTGCAAAAATTGCAAATTCTCATGAGCGCGGACCTATCAGATGTAGCCGATTTTTTAGGGTTTTGGTTTAGATGCTATTTCTAATATTTACCCTATAATACTAGTGCCATGATGTATTTATTATGTATTTTTGGCTGAATTACTATTATCTGAAAAAAAAATAAGAACAAATTTGACATATTGCAAAAATTGCAAATTCTCATGAGCGCGGACCTATCAGATTTAGCCGATTTTTTAGGGTTTTGGTTTAGATGCTATTTCTAATATTTACACTATAATACTAGTGCCATGATGTATTTATTATGTATTTTTGGCTGAATTTCTATGATTTGAACATAAAATAAGCACAAATTTGACGTATTGCAAAAATTGCAAATTCTCATGAGCGCGGACCTATCAGATTTAGCCGATTTTTAGGGTTTTGGTTTAGATGCTATTTCTAATATTTACACTATAATACTAGTGCCATGATGTATTTATTATGTATTTTTGGCTGAATTTCTATGATTTGAACATTAAATAAGCACAAATTTGACATATTGCAAAAATTGCATATTCTCATGAGCGCGGAACTATCAGATTTAGCCGATTTTTTAGGGTTTTGATTTAGATGCTATTTCTAATATTTACCCTATAATACTAGTGCCATGATGTATTTATTATGTATTTTTGGCTGAATTACTATGATTTGACCAAAAAATAAGGACAATTTTGACATATTGCAAAAATTGCAAATTCTCATGAGCGCGGACCTATCAGATTTAGCCGATTTTTTAGGGTGTTGGTCTAGATTCTATTTCTAATTTTTACACTATAATACTAGTGCCATGATGTATTTATTATGTATTTTTGGCTGAATATCTATGATTTGAACAAACAATAAGAACAAATTTGACATATTGCAAAAATTGCAAATTCTCATGAGCGCGGACCTATCAGATTTAGCCGATTTTGTAGGGTTTTGGTTTAGATGCTATTTCTAATATTTACACTACAATACTAGTGCCATGATGTATTTATTATGTATTTTTTGCTGAATTTCTATGATTTGAACATAAAATAAGCACAAATTTTACATATTGCAAAAATTGCAAATTCTCATGAGCACGGACCTCACAGATTATGCCGATTTTTAAGGGTTTTGGTTTAGATGCTATTTCTAATATTTACACTATAATACTAGTGCCATGATGTATTTATTATGTATTTTTGGCTGAATTTCTATGATTTGAACAAAAATAAGAACACATTTGACATATTGCAAAAATTGCAAATTCTCATGAGCACGGACCTATCAGATTTAGCCGATTTTTTAAAGTTTTGGTTTAGATGCTATTTCTTATATTTACACTATAATACTAGTGCCATGATGTATTTATTATGTATTTTTGGCTGAATTTCTATGATTTGAACATAAAATAAGCACAAATTTGACATATTGCAAAAATTGCATATTCTCATGAGCGCGGACCTATCAGATTTAGCCGATTTTTTGGGTTTTGGTTTAGATGCTATTTCTAATATTTACCCTATAATACTAGTGCCATGATGTATTTATTATGTATTTTTGGCTGAATTACTATGATTCGAACAAAAAATAAGAGCAAATTTTACATATTGCAAAAATTGCAAATTCTCATGAGCGCGGACATATCAGATTCAGCCGATTTTTTAGGGTTTTGGTTTAGATGCTATTTCTAATATTTACACTATAATACTAGTGCCATGATGTATTTATTATGTATTTTTGGCTGAATTTCAATGATTTGAACATAAAATAAGCACAAATTTGACATATTGCAAAAATTGCAAATTCTCATGAGCGCGGACCTATCAGATGTAGCCGATTTTTTAGGGTTTTATTTTAGATGCTATTTCTAATATTTACACTATAATACTAGTGCCATGATGTATGTATTATGTATTTTTGGCTGAATATCTATGATTTGAACAAAAAATAAGAACACATTTGAAATATTGCAAAAATTGCAAATTCTCATGAGCGCGGACCTATCAGATGTAGCCGATTTTTTAGGGTTTTGGTTTAGATGCTATTTCTAATATTTACACTATAACACTAGTGCCATGATGTATTTATTATGTATTTTTGGCTATATTTCTATGATTTGAACAAAAAATAAGAACACATTTGACATATTGCAAAAATTGCAAATTCTCATGAGCACGGACCTATCAGATTTAGCCGATTTTTTTAAGTTTTGGTTTAGATGCTATTTCTTATATTTACACTATAATACTAGTGCCATGATGTATTTATTATGTATTTTTGGCTGAATTTCTATGATTTGAACAAAAAATAAGAACAAATTTGACATATTGCAAAAATTGCAAATTCTCATGAGCGCGGACCTATCAGATTTAGCCGATTTTTTCGGGTTTTGGTTTAGATGCTATTTCTAATATTTACACTATAATACTAGTGCCATGATGTATTTATTATGTATTTTTGGCTGAATTTCTATGATTTGAACATAAAATAAGCACAAATTTGACATATTGCAAAAATTGCATATTCTCATGAGCGCGGACCTATCAGATTTAGCCGGTTTTTTGGGTTTTGGTTTAGATGCTATTTCTAATATTTACCCTATAATACTAGTGCCATGATGTATTTATTATGTATTTTTGGCTGAATATCTATTATTTGAACAAAAAATAAGAACAAATTTGACATATTGCAAAAATTGCAAATTCTCATGAGCGCGGACCTATCAGATTTAGCCGATCTTTTAGGGTTTTGGTTTAGATGCTATTTCTAATATTTACACTATAATACTAGTGCCATGATGTATTTATTATGTATTTTTGGCTGAATTTCTATGATTTGAACATAAAATAAGCACAAATTTTACATATTGCAAAAATTGCAAATTCTCATGAGCGCGGACCTATCAGATTTAGCCGATTTTTTAGGGTTTTGGTTTAGATGGTATTTCTTATATTTACACTATAATACTAGTGCCGTGATGTATTTATTATGTATTTTTGGCTGAATTTCTATGATTTGAACATAAAATAAGCACAAATTTGACATATTGCAAAAATTGCATATTCTCATGAGCGCGGACCTATCAGATTTAGCCGATTTTTTGGGTTTTGGTTTAGATGCTATTTCTAATATTTACACTATAATACTAGTGCCATGATGTATTTATTATGTATTTTTGGCTGAATTACTATGATTCGAACAAAAAATAAGAGCAAATTTGACATATTGCAAAAATTGCAAATTCTCATGAGCGCGGACCTATCAGATTTAGCCGATTTTTTCGGGTTTTGGTTTAGATGCTATTTCTAATATTTACACTATAATACTAGTGCCATGATGTATTTATTATGTATTTTTGGCTGAATTTCTATGATTTGAACATAAAATAAGCAGAAAGTTGACATATTGCAAAAATTGCAAATTCTCATGAGCGCGGACCTATCAGATGTAGCCGATTTTTTAGGGTTTTGGTTTAGATGCTATTTCTAATATTTACACTATAATACTAGTGCCATGATGTATTTATTATGTATTTTTGGCTGAATTTCTATGATTTGAACATAAAATAAGCACAAATTTTACATATTGCAAAAATTGCATATTCTCATGAGCGCGGACCTATCAGATTTAGCCGATTTTTTAGGGTTTTGGTTTAGATGCTATTTCTAATATTTACACTATAATACTAGTGCCATGATGTATTTATTATGTATTTTTGGCTGAATTTCTATTATTTGACCAAAAAATAAGAACAAAGTTAAAATATTGCAAAAATTGCAAATTCTCATGAGCGCGGACCTATCAGATTAAGCCGATTTCTTAGGGTTTTGGTTTAGATGCTATTTCTAATATTTACACTATAATACTAGTGCCATTATGTATTTATTATGTATTTTTGGCTGAATTTCTATGATTTGAACATAAAATAAGCACAAATTTGACATATTGCAAAAATTGCAAATTCTCATGAGCGCGGACCTATCAGATTTAGCCGATTTTTTCGGGTTTTTGTTTAGATGCTATTTCTTATATTTACACTATAATACTAGTGCCATGATGTATTTATTATGTATTTTTGGCTGAATTTCTATGATTTGAACATAAAATAAGCACAAATTTGACATATTGCAAAAATTGCATATTCTCATGAGCGCGGACCTATCAGATTTAGCCGATTTTTTGGGTTTTGGTTTAGATGCTATTTCTAATATTTACCCTATAATACTAGTGCCATGATGTATTTATTATGTATTTTTGGCTGAATATCTATGATTTGAACAAAAAATAAGAACAAATTTGACATATTGCAAAAATTGCAAATTCTCATGAGCGCGGACCTATCAGATTTAGCCGATTTTTTCGGGTTTTGGTTTAGATGCTATTTCTAATATTTACACTATAATACTAGTGCCATGATGTATTTATTATGTATTTTTGGCTGAATTTCTATGATTTGAACATAAAATAAGCACAAATTTTACATATTGCAAAAATTGCAAATTCTCATGAGCGCGGACCTATCAGATTTAGCCGATTTTTTAGGGTTTTGGTTTAGATGGTATTTCTTATATTTACACTATAATACTAGTGCCATGATGTATTTATTATGTATTTTTGGCTGAATTTCTATGATTTGAACATAAAATAAGCACAAATTTTACATATTGCAAAAATTGCAAATTCTCATGAGCGCGGACCTATCAGATTCAGCCGATTTTTTAGGGTTTTGGTTTAGATGCTATTTCTAATATTTACACTATAATACTAGTGCCATGATGTATGTATTATGTATTTTTGGCTGAATATCTATGATTTGAACAAAAAATAAGAACACATTTGACATATTGCAAAAATTGCAAATTCTCATAAGCGCGGACCTATCAGAGTTAGCCGATTTTTTAGGGTTTTGGTTTAGATGCTATTTCTAATATTTACACTATAATACTAGTGCCATGATGTATTTATTATGTATTTTTGGCTGAATTTCTATGATTTGAACATAAAATAAGCACAAATTTTACATATTGCAAAAATTGCAAATTCTCATGAGCGCGGACCTATCAGATGTAGCCGATTTTTTAGGGTTTTGGTTTAGATGCTATTTCTAATATTTACACTATAATACTAGTGCCATGATGTATTTATTACGTATTTTTGGATGAATTTCTATGATTTGAACATAAAATAAGCACAAATTGTACATATTGCAAATATTGCAAATTCTCATGAGCGCGGACATATGAGATTTAGCCAATTTTTTAGGGTTTTGGTTTAGATGCTATTTCTAATATTTACACTATAACACTAGTGCCATGATGTATTTATTATGTATTTTTGGCTATATTTCTATGATTTGAACAAAAAATAAGAACACATTTGACATATTGCAAAAATTGCAAATTCTCATGAGCACGGACCTATCAGATTTAGCCGATTTTTTTAAGTTTTGGTTTAGATGCTATTTCTTATATTTACACTATAATACTAGTGCCATGATGTATTTATTATGTATTTTTGGCTGAATTTCTATGATTTGAACAAAAAATAAGAACAAATTTGACATATTGCAAAAATTGCAAATTCTCATGAGCGCGGACCTATCAGATTTAGCCGATTTTTTAGGGTTTTGGTTTAGATGCTATTTCTAATAATTACACTATAATACTAGTTCCATGATGTATTTATTATGTATTTTTGGCTGAATTTCTATGATTTGAACATAAAATAAGCACAAATTTTACATATTGCAAAAATTGCATATTCTCATGAGCGCGGACCTATCAGATTTAGCTGATTTTTTAGGGTTTTGGTTTAGATGCTATTTCTAATATTTACACTATAATACTAGTGCCATGATGTATTTATTATGTATTTTTGGCTGAATTTCTATTATTTGACCAAAAAATAAGAACAAAGTTAAAATATTGCAAAAATTGCAAATTCTCATGAGCGCGGACCTATCAGATTAAGCCGATTTCTTAGGGTTTTGGTTTAGATGCTATTTCTAATATTTACACTATAATACTAGTGCCATTATGTATTTATTATGTATTTTTGGCTGAATTTCTATGATTTGAACATAAAATAAGCACAAATTTGACATATTGCAAAAATTGCAAATTCTCATGAGCGCGGACCTATCAGATTTAGCCGATTTTTTCGGGTTTTTGTTTAGATGCTATTTCTTATATTTACACTATAATACTAGTGCCATGATGTATTTATTATGTATTTTTGGCTGAATTTCTATGATTTGAACATAAAATAAGCACAAATTTGACATATTGCAAAAATTGCATATTCTCATGAGCGCGGACCTATCAGATTTAGCCGATTTTTTGGGTTTTGGTTTAGATGCTATTTCTAATATTTACCCTATAATACTAGTGCCATGATGTATTTATTATGTATTTTTGGCTGAATATCTATGATTTGAACAAAAAATAAGAACAAATTTGACATATTGCAAAAATTGCAAATTCTCATGAGCGCGGACCTATCAGATTTAGCCGATTTTTTCGGGTTTTGGTTTAGATGCTATTTCTAATATTTACACTATAATACTAGTGCCATGATGTATTTATTATGTATTTTTGGCTGAATTTCTATGATTTGAACATAAAATAAGCACAAATTTTACATATTGCAAAAATTGCAAATTCTCATGAGCGCGGACCTATCAGATTTAGCCGATTTTTTAGGGTTTTGGTTTAGATGGTATTTCTTATATTTACACTATAATACTAGTGCCATGATGTATTTATTATGTATTTTTGGCTGAATTTCTATGATTTGAACATAAAATAAGCACAAATTTTACATATTGCAAAAATTGCAAATTCTCATGAGCGCGGACCTATCAGATTCAGCCGATTTTTTAGGGTTTTGGTTTAGATGCTATTTCTAATATTTACACTATAATACTAGTGCCATGATGTATGTATTATGTATTTTTGGCTGAATATCTATGATTTGAACAAAAAATAAGAACACATTTGACATATTGCAAAAATTGCAAATTCTCATAAGCGCGGACCTATCAGAGTTAGCCGATTTTTTAGGGTTTTGGTTTAGATGCTATTTCTAATATTTACACTATAATACTAGTGCCATGATGTATTTATTATGTATTTTTGGCTGAATTTCTATGATTTGAACATAAAATAAGCACAAATTTTACATATTGCAAAAATTGCAAATTCTCATGAGCGCGGACCTATCAGATGTAGCCGATTTTTTAGGGTTTTGGTTTAGATGCTATTTCTAATATTTACACTATAATACTAGTGCCATGATGTATTTATTACGTATTTTTGGATGAATTTCTATGATTTGAACATAAAATAAGCACAAATTGTACATATTGCAAATATTGCAAATTCTCATGAGCGCGGACATATGAGATTTAGCCAATTTTTTAGGGTTTTGGTTTAGATGCTATTTCTAATATTTACACTATAACACTAGTGCCATGATGTATTTATTATGTATTTTTGGCTATATTTCTATGATTTGAACAAAAAATAAGAACACATTTGACATATTGCAAAAATTGCAAATTCTCATGAGCACGGACCTATCAGATTTAGCCGATTTTTTTAAGTTTTGGTTTAGATGCTATTTCTTATATTTACACTATAATACTAGTGCCATGATGTATTTATTATGTATTTTTGGCTGAATTTCTATGATTTGAACAAAAAATAAGAACAAATTTGACATATTGCAAAAATTGCAAATTCTCATGAGCGCGGACCTATCAGATTTAGCCGATTTTTTAGGGTTTTGGTTTAGATGCTATTTCTAATAATTACACTATAATACTAGTTCCATGATGTATTTATTATGTATTTTTGGCTGAATTTCTATGATTTGAACATAAAATAAGCACAAATTTTACATATTGCAAAAATTGCATATTCTCATGAGCGCGGACCTATCAGATTTAGCTGATTTTTTAGGGTTTTGGTTTAGATGCTATTTCTAATATTTACACTATAATACTAGTGCCATGATGTATTTATTATGTATTTTTGGCTGAATTTCTATGATTTGAATCCAAAATAAGGACAATTTTGACATATTGCAAAAATTGCAAATTCTCATGAGCGCGGACCTATCAGATTTAGCCGATTTTTTAGGGTGTTGGTCTAGATTCTATTTCTAATATTTACACTATAATACTAGTGCCATGATGTATTTATTATGTATTTTTGGCTGAATTTCTATTATTTGACCAAAAAATAAGAACAAAGTTAAAATATTGCAAAAATTGCAAATTCTCATGAGCGCGGACCTATCAGATTAAGCCGATTTCTTAGGGTTTTGGTTTAGATGCTATTTCTAATATTTACACTATAATACTAGTGCCATGATGTATTTATTATGTATTTTTGGCTGAATTTCTATGATTTGAACATAAAATAAGCACAAATTTTACATATTGCAAAAATTGCAAATTCTCATGAGCGCGGACCTATCAGATTAAGCCGATTTTTTCGGGTTTTGGTTTAGATGCTATTTCTTATATTTACACTATAATACTAGTGCCATGATGTATTTATTATGTATTTTTGGCTGAATTTCTATGATTTGAACAAAAAATAAGAACAAATTTGACATATTGCAAAAATTGCAAATTCTCATGAGCGCGGACCTATCAGATTTAGCCGATTTTTTAGGGTTTTGGTTTAGATGGTATTTCTTATATTTACACTATAATACTAGTGCCATGATGTATTTATTATGTATTTTTGGCTGAATTTCTATGATTTGAACATAAAATAAGCACAAATTTTACATATTGCAAAAATTGCAAATTCTCATGAGCGCGGACCTATCAGATTCAGCCGATTTTTTAGGGTTTTGGTTTAGATGCTATTTCTAATATTTACACTATAATACTAGTGCCATGATGTATGTATTATGTATTTTTGGCTTAATATCTATGATTTGAACAAAAAATAAGAACACATTTGACATATTGCAAAAATTGCAAATTCTCATAAGCGCGGACCTATCAGAGTTAGCCGATTTTTTAGGGTTTTGGTTTAGATGCTATTTCTAATATTTACACTATAATACTAGTGCCATGATGTATTTATTATGTATTTTTGGCTGAATTTCTATGATTTGAACATAAAATAAGCACAAATTTTACATATTGCAAAAATTGCAAATTCTCATGAGCGCGGACCTATCAGATGTAGCCGATTTTTTAGGGTTTTGGTTTAGATGCTATTTCTAATATTTACACTATAATACTAGTGCCATGATGTATTTATTATGTATTTTTGGATGAATTTCTATGATTTGAACATAAAATAAGCACAAATTGTACATATTGCAAAAATTGCAAATTCTCATGAGCGCGGACATATGAGATTTAGCCAATTTTTTAGGGTTTTGGTTTAGATGCTATTTCTAATATTTACACTATAACACTAGTGCCATGATGTATTTATTATGTATTTTTGGCTATATTTCTATGATTTGAACAAAAAATAAGAACACATTTGACATATTGCAAAAATTGCAAATTCTCATGAGCACGGACCTATCAGATGTAGCCGATTTTTTAGGGTTTTGGTTTAGATGCTATTTCTTATATTTACACTATAATACTAGTGCCATGATGTATTTATTATGTATTTTTGGCTGAATTTCTATGATTTGAACATAAATAAGCAAAAATTTGACATATTGCAAAAATTGCAAATTCTCATGAGCGCGGACCTATCAGATTCAGCCGATTTTTTAGGGTTTTGGTTTAGATGTTATTTCTAATATTTACACTATAATACTAGTGCCATGATGTATTTATTATGTATTTTTGCTTGAATTTCTATGATTTGAACATAAAATAAGCACAAATTTAACATATTGCAAAAATTGCATATTCTCATGAGCGCGGACCTATCAGATTTAGCCGATTTTTTAGGGTTTTGGTTTAGATACTATTTCTAATATTTACACTATAATACTAGTGCCATGATGTATTTATTATGCATTTTTGGTTGAATATCTATGATTTGAACAAAAAATAAGAACACATTTGACATATTGCAAAAATTGTAAATTCTCATGAGCGCGGACCTATCAGATTTTGCCGATTTTTTAGGGTTTTGGTTTAGATGCTATTTCTAATATTTACACTATAATACTAGTGCCATGATGTATTTATTATGTATTTTTGGCTGAATTTCTATAATTTGAACATAAAATAAGCACAAATTTTACATATTGCAAAAATTGCATATTCTCATGAGCGCGGACCTATCAGATGTAGCCGATTTTTTAGGGTTTTGGTTTAGATACTATTTCTAATATTTACACTATAATACTAGTGCCATGATGTATTATTATGTATTTTTGGCTGAATGTCTATGATTTGAATAAAAAATAAGGACAATTTTGACATATTGCAAAAATTGCAAATTCTCATGAGCGCGGACCTATCAGATTTAGCCGATTTTTTAGGGTTTTGGTTTAGATGCTATTTCTAATATTTACACTATAATACTAGTGCCATGATGTATTTATTATGTATTTTTGGCTGACTTTCTATAATTGTAATAAAAAATAAGGACAATTTTGACATAATGCAAAAATTGCAAATTCTCATGAGCGCGGACCTATCAGATTTAGCCGATTTTTTAGGGTTTTGGTTTAGATGCTATTTCTAATATTTACACTATAATACTAGTGCCATGATGTATTTATTATGTATTTTTGGCTGAATTTCTATGATTTGAACATAAAATAACCACAAATTTTACATATTGCAAAAATTGCATATTCTCATGAGCGCGGACCTATCAGATTTAGCCGATTTTTTAGGGTTTTGGTTTAGATACTATTTCTAATATTTACACTATAATACTAGTGCCATGATGTATTTATTATGTATTTTTGGCTGAATGTCTATGATTTGAATAAAAAATAAGGACAATTTTGACATATTGCAAAACTTGCAAATTCTCATGAGCGCGGACCTATCAGATTCAGCCGATTTTTTAGGGTTTTGGTTTAGATACTATTTCTAATATTTACACTATAATACTAGTGCCATGATGTATTTATTACGTATTTTTTGCTGAATTTCTATGATTTGAACAAAAAATAAGAACAAATTTGACATATTGCAAAAATTGCAAATTCTCATGAGCGCGGACCTATCAGATTTAGCCGATTTTTTAGGGTTTTGGTTTAGATGCTATTTCTAATATTTACACTATAATACTAGTGCCATGATGTATTTATTATGTATTTTTGGCTGAATTTCTATGATTTGAACATAAATAAGCACAAATTTGACATATTGCAAAAATTGCAAATTCTCATGAGCGCGGACCTATCAGATTCAGCCGATTTTTTAGGGATTTGGTTTAGATGCTATTTCTAATATTTACACTATAACACTAGTGCCATGATGTATTTATTATGTATTTTTGCTTGAATTTCTATGATTTGAACATAAAATAAGCACAAATTTAACATATTGCAAAAATTGCATATTCTCATGAGCGCGGACCTATCAGATTTAGCCGATTTTTTAGGGTTTTGGTTTAGATGCTATTTCTAATATTTACACTATAATACTAGTGCCATGATGTATTTATTATGCATTTTTGGCTGAATATCTATGATTTGAACAAAAAATAAGAACACATTTGACATATTGCAAAAATTGTAAATTCTCATGAGCGCGGACCTATCAGATTTAGCCGATTTTTTAGGGTTTTGGTTTAGATGCTATTTCTAATATTTACACTATAATACTAGTGCCATGATGTATTTATTATGTATATTTGGCTGAATTTCTATGATTTGAACATAAAATAAGCACAAATTTTACATATTGCAAAAATTGCATATTCTCATGAGCGCGGACCTATCAGATGTAGCCGATTTTTTAGGGTTTTGGTTTAGATACTATTTCTAATATTTACACTATAATACTAGTGCCATGATGTATTATTATGTATTTTTGGCTGAATGTCTATGATTTGAATAAAAAATAAGGACAATTTTGACATATTGCAAAAATTGCAAATTCTCATGAGCGCGGACCTATCAGATTTAGCCGATTTTTTAGGGTTTTGGTTTAGATGCTATTTCTAATATTTACACTATAATACTAGTGCCATGATGTATTTATTATGTATTTTTGGCTGACTTTCTATAATTGTAATAAAAAATAAGGACAATTTTGACATAATGCAAAAATTGCAAATTCTCATGAGCGCGGACCTATCAGATTTAGCCGATTTTTTAGGGTTTTGGTTTAGATGCTATTTCTAATATTTACACTATAATACTAGTGCCATGATGTATTTATTATGTATTTTTGGCTGAATTTCTATGATTTGAACATAAAATAACCACAAATTTTACATATTGCAAAAATTGCATATTCTCATGAGCGCGGACCTATCAGATTTAGCCGATTTTTTAGGGTTTTGGTTTAGATACTATTTCTAATATTTACACTATAATACTAGTGCCATGATGTATTTATTATGTATGTTTGGCTGAATGTCTATGATTTGAATAAAAAATAAGGACAATTTTGGCATATTGCAAAAATTGCAAATTCTCATGAGCGCGGACCTATCAGATTCAGCCGATTTTTTAGGGTTTTGGTTTAGATGCTATTTCTAATATTTACACTATAATACTAGTGCCATGATGTATTTATTACGTATTTTTTGCTGAATTTCTATGATTTGAACAAAAAATAAGAACAAATTTGACATATTGCAAAAATTGCAAATTCTCATGAGCGCGGACCTATCAGATTTAGCCGATTTTTTAGGGTTTTGGTTTAGATGCTATTTCTAATATTTACACTATAATACTAGTGCCATGATGTATTTATTATGTATTTTTGGCTGACTTTCTATGATTTGAATCCAAAATAAGGACAATTTTGACATATTGCAAAAATTGCAAATTCTCATGAGCGCGGACCTATCAGATTTAGCCGATTTTTTAGGGTGTTGGTCTAGATTCTATTTCTAATATTTACACTATAATACTAGTGCCATGATGTATTTATTATGTATTTTTGGCTGAATTTCTATGATTTGAACAAAAAATAAGAACACATTTGACATATTGCAAAAATTGCAAAGTCTCATGAGCGCGGACCTATCAGATTTAGCCGATTTTGTAGGGTTTTGGTTTAGATGCTATTTCTAATATTTACACTATAATACTAGTGCCATGATGTATTTATTATGTATTTTTGGCTGAATTTCTATGATTTGAAGATAAAATAAGCACAAATTAGACATATTGCAAAAATTGCAAATTCTCATGAGCGCGGACCTATCAGATTCAGCCGATTTTTTAGGGTTTTGGTTTAGATGTTATTTCTAATATTTACACTATAATACTAGTGCCATGATGTATTTATTATCTATGTTTGGCTGAATTTCTATTATTTGACCAAAAAATAAGCACAAATTTTACATATTGCAAAAATTGCAAATTCTCATGAGCGCGGACCTATCAGATTTAGCCGATTTTTTAGGGTTTTGGTTTAGATGCTATTTCTAATATTTACACTATAATACTAGTGCCATGATGTATTTATTATGTATTTTTGGCTGACTTTCTATAATTGTAATAAAAAATAAGGACAATCTTGACATAATGCAAATATTGCAAATTCTCATGAGCGCGGACCTATCAGATTTAGCCGATTTTTTAGGGTTTTGGTTTAGATGCTATTTCTAATATTTACACTATAATACTAGTGCCATGATGTATTTATTATGTATTTTTGGCTGAATTTCTATGATTTGAACATAAATAAGCTAAAATTTGACATATTGCAAAAATTGCAAATTCTCATGAGCGCGGACCTATCAGATTCAGCCGATTTTTTAGGGTTTTGGTTTAGATGCTATTTCTAATATTTACACTATAATACTAGTGCCATGATGTATTTATTATGTATTTTTGCTTGAATTTCTATGATTTGAACATAAAATAAGCACAAATTTAACATATTGCAAAAATTGCATATTCTCATGAGCGCGGACCTATCAGATTTAGCCGATTTTTTAGGGTTTTGGTTTAGATGCTATTTCTAATATTTACACTATAATACTAGTGCCATGATGTATTTATTATGCATTTTTGGTTGAATATCTATGATTTGAACAAAAAATAAGAACACATTTGACATATTGCAAAAATTGTAAATTCTCATGAGCGCGGACCTATCAGATTTAGCCGATTTTTTAGGGTTTTGGTTTAGATGCTATTTCTAATATTTACACTATAATACTAGTGCCATGATGTATTTATTATGTATTTTTGGCTGAATTTCTATAATTTGAACATAAAATAAGCACAAATTTTACATATTGCAAAAATTGCATATTCTCATGAGCGCGGACCTATCAGATGTAGCCGATTTTTTAGGGTTTTGGTTTAGATACTATTTCTAATATTTACACTATAATACTAGTGCCATGATGTATTATTATGTATTTTTTGCTGAATGTCTATGATTTGAATAAAAAATAAGGACAATTTTGACATATTGCAAAAATTGCAAATTCTCATGAGCGCGGACCTATCAGATTTAGCCGATTTTTTAGGGTTTTGGTTTAGATGCTATTTCTAATATTTACACTATAATACTAGTGCCATGATGTATTTATTATGTATTTTTGGCTGACTTTCTATAATTGTAATAAAAAATAAGGACAATTTTGACATAATGCAAAAATTGCAAATTCTCATGAGCGCGGACCTATCAGATTTAGCCGATTTTTTAGGGTTTTGGTTTAGATGCTATTTCTAATATTTACACTATAATACTAGTGCCATGATGTATTTATTATGTATTTTTGGCTGAATTTCTATGATTTGAACATAAAATAACCACAAATTTTACATATTGCAAAAATTGCAAATTCTCATGAGCGCGGACCTATCAGATTCAGCCGATTTTTTAGGGTTTTGGTTTAGATGTTATTTCTAATATTTACACTATAATACTAGTGCCATGATGTATTTATTATCTACGTTTGGCTGAATTTCTATTATTTGACCAAAAAATAAGCACAAATTTTACATATTGCAAAAATTGCAAATTCTCATGAGCGCGGACCTATCAGATTTAGCCGATTTTTTAGGGTTTTGGTTTAGATGCTATTTCTAATATTTACACTATAATACTAGTGCCATGATGTATTTATTATGTATTTTTGGCTGACTTTCTATAATTGTAATAAAAAATAAGGACAATCTTGACATAATGCAAAAATTGCAAATTCTCATGAGCGCGGACCTATCAGATTTAGCCGATTTTTTAGGGTTTTGGTTTAGATGCTATTTCTAATATTTACACTATAATACTAGTGCCATGATGTATTTATTATGTATTTTTGGCTGAATTTCTATGATTTGAACATAAATAAGCAAAAATTTGACATATTGCAAAAATTGCAAATTCTCATGAGCGCGGACCTATCAGATTCAGCCGATTTTTTAGGGTTTTGGTTTAGATGCTATTTCTAATATTTACACTATAATACTAGTGCCATGATGTATTTATTATGTATTTTTGCTTGAATTTCTATGATTTGAACATAAAATAAGCACAAATTTAACATATTGCAAAAATTGCATATTCTCATGAGCGCGGACCTATCAGATTTAGCCGATTTTTTAGGGTTTTGGTTTAGATGCTATTTCTAATATTTACACTATAATACTAGTGCCATGATGTATTTATTATGCATTTTTGGTTGAATATCTATGATTTGAACAAAAAATAAGAACACATTTAACATATTGCAAAAATTGTAAATTCTCATGAGCGCGGACCTATCAGATTTAGCCGATTTTTTAGGGTTTTGGTTTAGATGCTATTTCTAATATTTACACTATAATACTAGTGCCATGATGTATTTATTATGTATTTTTGGCTGAATTTCTATAATTTGAACATAAAATAAGCACAAATTTTACATATTGCAAAAATTGCATATTCTCATGAGCGCGGACCTATCAGATGTAGCCGATTTTTTAGGGTTTTGGTTTAGATACTATTTCTAATATTTACACTATAATACTAGTGCCATGATGTATTATTATGTATTTTTGGCTGAATGTCTATGATTTGAATAAAAAATAAGGACAATTTTGACATATTGCAAAAATTGCAAATTCTCATGAGCGCGGACCTATCAGATTTAGCCGATTTTTTAGGGTTTTGGTTTAGATGCTATTTCTAATATTTACACTATAATACTAGTGCCATGATGTATTTATTATGTATTTTTGGCTGACTTTCTATAATTGTAATAAAAAATAAGGACAATTTTGACATAATGCAAAAATTGCAAATTCTCATGAGCGCGGACCTATCAGATTTAGCCGATTTTTTAGGGTTTTGGTTTAGATGCTATTTCTAATATTTACACTATAATACTAGTGCCATGATGTATTTATTATGTATTTTTGGCTTAATTTCTATGATTTGAACATAAAATAACCACAAATTTTACATATTGCAAAAATTGCATATTCTCATGAGCGCGGACCTATCAGATTTAGCCGATTTTTTAGGGTTTTGGTTTAGATACTATTTCTAATATTTACACTATAATACTAGTGCCATGATGTATTTATTATGTATTTTTGGCTGAATGTCTATGATTTGAATAAAAAATAAGGACAATTTTGACATATTGCAAAAATTGCAAATTCTCATGAGCGCGGACCTATCAGATTCAGCCGATTTTTTAGGGTTTTGGTTTAGATACTATTTCTAATATTTACACTATAATACTAGTGCCATGATGTATTTATTACGTATTTTTTGCTGAATTTCTATGATTTGAACAAAAAATAAGAACAAATTTGACATATTGCAAAAATTGCAAATTCTCATGAGCGCGGACCTATCAGATTTAGCCGATTTTTTAGGGTTTTGGTTTAGATGCTATTTCTAATATTTACACTATAATACTAGTGCCATGATGTATTTATTATGTATTTTTGGCTGAATTTCTATGATTTGAACATACAATAAGTACAAATTTAACATATTGCAAAAATTGCAAATTCTCATGAGCGCGGACCTATCAGATTTAACCGATTTTTTAGGGTTTTGGTTTAGATGCTATTTCTAATATTTACACTATAATACTAGTGCCATGATGTATTTATTATGTATTTTTTGCTGAATTACTATGATTTGAACATAAAATAAGAACAAATTTTACATATTGCAAAAATTGCAAATTCTCATGAGCGCGGACCTATCAGATTTAGCCGATTTTTTAGGGTTTTGGTTTAGATTCTATTTCTAATATTTACACTATAATACTAGTGCCATGAGGTATTTATTATGTATTTGTGGCTTAATTTCTATGATTTGAACATAAAATAAGCACAAATTTTACATATTGCAAAAATTGCAAATTCTCATGAGCGCGGACCTATCAGATTTAGCCGATTTTTTAGGGTTTTGGTTTAGATGCTATTTCTAATATTTACACTATAATACTAGTGCCATGATGTATTTATTATGTATTTGTGGCTGAATTTCTATGATTTGAACAAAAAATAAGCACAAATTTGACATATTGCAAAAATTGCATATTCTCATGAGCGCGGACCTATCAGATTTAGCCGATTTTTTAGGGTTTTGGTTTAGATGCTATTTCTAATATTTACACTATAATACTAGTGCCATGATGTATTTATTATGTATTTTTGGCTGAATTTCTATTATTTGACCAAAAAATAAGAACAAAGTTGAAATATTGCAAAAATTGCAAATTCTCATGAGCGCGGACCTATCAGATTCAGCCGATTTCTTAGAGTTTTGGTTTATATGCTATTTCTAATATTTACACTATAATACTAGTGCCATGATGTATTTATTATGTATTTGTGGCTGAATTTCTATGATTTGAACATAAAATATGCACAAATTTAACATATTGCAAAAATTGCATATTCTCATGAGCGCGGACCTATCAGATTTAGCCGATTTTTTAGGGTTTTGGTTTAGATGCTATTTCTAATATTTACACTATAATACTAGTGCCATGATGTATTTATTATGTATTTTTGGCTGACTTTCCCTAATTTGAACATAAAATAAGCACAAATATGAGCGCGGACCTATCAGATTTAGCCGATTTTTTAGGGTTTTGGTTTAGATGCTATTTCTAATATTTACACTATAATACTAGTGCCATGATGTATTTATTATGTATTTTTTGCTGAATTACTATGATTTGAACAAAAAATAAGAACAAATTTGACATATTGCAAAAATTGCAAATTCTCATGAGCGCGGACCTATCAGATTTAGCGTATTTTTTAGGGTTTTGGTTTAGATGCTGTTTCTAATATTTACACTATAATACTAGTGCCATGATGTATTTATTATGTATTTTTGGCTGAATTTCTATGATTTGAACATAAAATAAGCACAAATTTTACATATTGCAAAAATTGCATATTCTCATGAGCGCGGACCTATCAGATTCAGCCGATTTTTTAGGGTTTTGGTTTAGATGCTATTTCTAATATTTACACTATAATACTAGTGCCATGATGTATTTATTATGTATTTTTGGCTGAATTACTATGATTTGAACAAAAAATAAGCACAAATTTGACATATTGCAAAAATTGCAAATTCTCATGAGCGCGGACCTATCAGATTTAGCGTATTTTTTAGGGTTTTGGTTTAGATGCTATTTCTAATATTTACACTATAATACTAGTGCCATGATCTATTTATTATGTATTTTTGGCTGAATTTCTATGATTTGAACATAAAATAAGCACAAATTTTACATATTGCAAAAATTGCATATTCTCATGAGCGCGGACCTATCAGATTTAGCCGATTTTTTAGGGTTTTGGTTTAGATGCTATTTCTAATATTTACACTATAATACTAGTGCCATGATGTATTTATTATGTATTTTTGGCTGAATTTCTATGATTTGAACATAAAATAAGCACAAATTTTACATATTGCAAAAATTGCATATTCTCATGAGCGCGGACCTATCAGATTTAGCCGATTTTTTAGGGTTTTGGTTTAGATGCTATTTCTAATATTTACACTATAATACTAGTGCCATGATGTATTTATTATGTATTTTTTGCTGAATGACTATGATTTGAACAAAAAATAAGAACAAATTTGACATATTGCAAAAATTGCAAATTCTCATGAGCGCGGACCTATCAGATTTAGCGTATTTTTTAGGGTTTTGGTTTAGATGCTGTTTCTAATATTTACACTATAATACTAGTGCCATGATGTATTTATTATGTATTTTTGGCTGAATTTCTATGATTTGAACATAAAATAAGCACAAATTTTACATATTGCAAAAATTGCATATTCTCATGAGCGCGGACCTATCAGATTTAGCCGATTTTTTAGGGTTTTGGTTTAGATGCTATTTCTAATATTTACACTATAATACTAGTGCCATGATGTATTTATTATGTATTTTTGGCTGAATTACTATGATTTGAACAAAAAATAAGCACAAATTTGACATATTGCAAAAATTGCAAATTCTCATGAGCGCGGACCTATCAGATTTAGCCGATTTTTTAGGGTTTTGGTTTAGATGCTATTTCTAATATTTACACTATAATACTAGTGCCATGATGTATTTATTATGTATTTTTAGCTGAATTTCTATTATTTGACCAAAAAATAAGCACAAATTTTACATATTGCAAAAATTGCAAATTCTCATGAGCGCGGACCTATCAGATTCAGCCGATTTTTTAGGGTTTTGGTTTAGATGCTATTTCTAATATTTACACTATAATACTAGTGCCATGATGTATTTATTATGTATTTTTGGCTGACTTTCTATAATTGTAATAAAAAATAAGGACAATTTTGACATATTGCAAAAATTGCAAATTCTCATGAGCGCGGACCTATCAGATTCAGCCGATTTTTTAGGGTTTTGGTTTAGATGCTATTTCTAATATTTACACTATAATACTAGTGCCATGATGTATTTATTATGTATTTTTGGCTGAATTTCTATGATTTGAACATAAAATAAGCACAAATTTAACATATTGCAAAAATTGCATATTCTCATGAGCGCGGACCTATCAGATTCAGCCGATTTTTTAGGGTTTTGGTTTAGATGCTATTTCTAATATTTACACTATAATACTAGTGCCATGATGTATTTATTATGTATTTTTGGCTGAATTTCTATGATTTGAACATAAAATAAGCACAAATTTTACATATTGCAAAAATTGCATATTCTCATGAGCGCGGACCTATCAGATTCAGCCGATTTTTTAGGGTTTTGGTTTAGATGCTATTTCTAATATTTACACTATAATACTAGTGCCATGATGTATTTATTATGTATTTTTTGCTGAATTACTATGATTTGAACAAAAAATAAGAACAAATTTGACATATTGCAAAAATTGCAAATTCTCATGAGCGCGGACCTATCAGATTTAGCCGATTTTTTAGGGTTATGGTTTAGATGCTATTTCTAATATTTACACTATAATACTAGTGCCATGATGTATTTATTATGTATTTGTGGCTGAATTTCTATGATTTGAACATAAAATAAGCACAAATTTTACATATTGCAAAAATTGCAAATTCTCATGAGCGCGGACCTATCAGATTTAGCCGATTTTTTAGGGTTTTGGTTTAGATGCTATTTCTAATATTTACACTATAATACTAGTGCCATGATGTATTTATTATGTATTTTTGGCTGACTTTCTATAATTGTAATAAAAAATAAGGACAATTTTGACATATTGCAAAAATTGCAAATTCTCATGAGCGCGGACCTATCAGATTTAGCCGATTTTTTAGGGTTTTGGTTTAGATGTTATTTCTAATATTTACACTATAATACTAGTGCCATGATGTATTTATTATGTATTTTTGGCTGAATTTCTATGATTTGAACATAAATAAGCACAAATTTGACATATTGCAAAAATCGCAAATTCTCATGAGCGCGGACCTATCAGATTCAGCCGATTTTTTAGGGTTTTGGTTTAGATGCTATTTCTAATATTTACACTATAATACTAGTGCCATGATGTATTTATTATGTATTTTTGGCTGAATTTCTATGATTTGAACATAAAATAAGCACAAATTTTACATATTGCAAAAATTGCAAATTCTCATGAGCGCGGACCTATCAGATTCAGCCGATTTTTTAGGGTTTTGGTTTAGATGCTATTTCTAATATTTACACTATAATACTAGTGCCATGATGTATTTATTATGTTTTTGTTGCTGAATTACTATGATTTGAACAAAAAATAAGAACAAATTTGACATATTGCAAAAATTGCAAATTCTCATGAGCGCGGACCTATCAGATTTAGCGTATTTTTTAGGGTTTTGGTTTAGATGCTATTTCTAATATTTACACTATAATACTAGTGCCATGATGTATTTATTATGTATTTGTGGCTGAATTTCTATGATTTGAACATAAAACAAGCACAAATTTTACATATTGCAAAAATTGCAAATTCTCATGAGCGCGGACCTATCAGATTTAGCCGATTTTTTAGGGTTTTGGTTTAGATGCTATTTCTAATATTTACACTATAATACTAGTGCAATGATGTATTTATTATGTATTTTTGGCTGACTTTCTATAATTGTAATAAAAAATAAGGACAATTTTGACATATTGCAAAAATTGCAAATTCTCATGAGCGCGGACCTATCAGATTTAGCCGATTTTTTAGGGTTTTAGTTTAGATGCTATTTCTAATATTTACACTATAATACTAGTGCCATGATGTATTTATTATGTATTTTTGGCTGAATTTCTATGATTTGAACATAAAATAAGCACAAATTTTACATATTGCAAAAATTGCATATTCTCATGAGCGCGGACCTATCAGATTTAGCCGATTTTTTAGGGTTTTGGTTTAGATGCTATTTCTAATATTTACACTATAATACTAGTGCCATGATGTATTTATGATGCATTTTTGGCTGAATATCTATGATTTGAACAAAAAATAAGAACACATTTGACATATTGCAAAAATTGTAAATTCTCATGAGCGCGGACCTATCAGATTTAGCCGATTTTTTAGGGTTTTGGTTTAGATGCTATTTCTAATATTTACACTATAATACTAGTGCCATGATGTATTTATTATGTATTTTTGGCTGAATTTCTATGATTTGAACATAAAATAAGCACAAATTTTACATATTGCAAAAATTGCATATTCTCATGAGCGCGGACCTATCAGATTTAGCCGATTTTTTAGGGTTTTGGTTTAGATGCTAGTTCTAATATTTACACTATAATACTAGTGCCATGATGTATTTATTGTGTATTTTTGGCTGAATTTCTATGATTTGAACATAAAATAAGCACAAATTTTACATATTGCAAAAATTGCATATTCTCATGAGCGCGGACCTATCAGATTTAGCCGATTTTTTAGGGTTTTGGTTTAGATGCTATTTCTAATATTTACACTATAATACTAGTGCCATGATGTATTTATTATGTATTTTTTGCTGAAGTACTATGATTTGAACAAAAAATAAGAACAAATTTGACATATTGCAAAAATTGCAAATTCTCATGAGCGCGGACCTATCAGATTTAGCCGATTTTTTAGGGTTTTGGTTTAGATGCTATTTCTAATATTTACACTATAATACTAGTGCCATGATGTATTTATTATGTATTTGTGGCTGAATTTCTATTATTTTAACATAAAATAAGCACAAATTTGACATATTGCAAAAATTGTAAATTCTCATGAGCGCGGACCTATCAGATTTAGCCGATTTTTTAGGGTTTTGGTTTAGATGCTATTTCTAATATTTACACTATAATACTAGTGCCATGATGTATTTATTATGTATTTTTGGCTGAATTTCTATAATTGTAAAAAAAAATAATGACAATTTTGACATATTGCAAAAATTGCAAATTCTCATGAGCGCGGACCTATCAGATTTAGCCGATTTTTTAGGGTTTTTGGTTTGCATGTTATTTCTAATATTTACACTATAATACTAGTGCCATGATGTATTTATTATGTATTTTTGGCTGAATTTCTATGATTTGAACATAAATAAGCACAAATTTGACATATTCCAAAAATTGCAAATTCTCATGAGCGCGGACCTATCAGATTCAACCGATTTTTTAGGGTTTTGGTTTAGATGCTATTTCTAATATTTACACTATAATACTAGTGCCATGATGTATTTATTATGTATTTTTGGCTGAATTTCTATGATTTGAACATAAAATAAGCACAAATTTTACATATTGCAAAAATTGCATATTCTCATGAGCGCGGACCTATCAGATTCAGCCGATTTTTTAGGGTTTTGGTTTAGATGCTATTTCTAATATTTACACTATAATACTAGTGCTATGATGTATTTATTATGTATTTTTTGCTGAATTACTATGATTTGAACAAAAAATAAGAACAAATTTGACATATTGCAAAAATTGCAAATTCTCATGAGCGCGGACCTATCAGATTTAGCGTATTTTTTAGGGTTTTGGTTTAGATGCTATTTCTAATATTTACACTATAATACTAGTGCCATGATGTATTTATTATGTATTTGTGGCTGAATTTCTATGATTTGAACATAAAATAAGCACAAATTTTACATATTGCAAAAATTGCAAATTCTCATGAGCGCGGACCTATCAGATTTAGCCGATTTTTTAGGGTTTTGGTTTAGATGCTATTTCTAATATTTACACTATAATACTAGTGCCATGATGTATTTATTATGTATTTTTGGCTGAATTTCTATGATTTGAACATAAAATAAGCACAAATTTTACATATTGCAAAAATTGCATATTCTCATGAGCGCGGACCTATCAGATTTAGCCGATTTTTTAGGGTTTTGGTTTAGATGCTATTTCTAATATTTACACTATAATACTAGTGCCATGATGTATTTATTATGCATTTTTGGCTGAATATCTATGATTTGAACAAAAAATAAGAACACATTTGACATATTGCAAAAATTGTAAATTCTCATGAGCGCGGACCTATCAGATTTAGCCGATTTTTTAGGGTTTTGGTTTAGATGCTATTTCTAATATTTACACTATAATACTAGTGCCATGATGTATTTATTATGTATTTTTGGCTGAATTTCTATAATTTGAACATAAAATAAGCACAAATTTTACATATTGCAAAAATTGCATATTCTCATGAGCGCGGACCTATCAGATGTAGCCGATTTTTTAGGGTTTTGGTTTAGATACTATTTCTAATATTTACACTATAATACTAGTGCCATGATGTATTTATTATGTATTTTTGGCTGAATGTCTATGATTTGAATAAAAAATAAGGACAATTTTGACATATTGCAAAAATTGCAAATTCTCATGAGCGCGGACCTATCAGATTTAGCCGATTTTTTAGGGTTTTGGTTTAGATGCTATTTCTAATATTTACACTATAATACTAGTGCCATGATGTATTTATTATGTATTTTTGGCTGACTTTCTATAATTGTAATAAAAAATAAGGACAATTTTGAAATAATGCAAAAATTGCTAATTCTCATGAGCGCGGACCTATCAGATTTAGCCGATTTTTTAGGGTTTTGGTTTAGATGCTATTTCTAATATTTACACTATAATACTAGTGCCATGATGTATTTATTATGTATTTTTGGCTGAATTTCTATGATTTGAACATAAATAAGCACAAATTTGACATATTGCAAAAATTGCAAATTCTCATGAGCGCGGACCTATCAGATTCAGCCGATTTTTTAGGGTTTTGGTTTAGATGCTATTTCTAATATTTACACTATAATACTAGTGCCATGATGTATTTATTATGTATTTTTGGCTGAATTTCTATGATTTGAACATAAAATAAGCACAAATTTTACATATTGCAAAAATTGCATATTCTCATGAGCGCGGACCTATCAGATTTAGCCGATTTTTTAGGGTTTTGGTTTAGATGCTATTTCTAATATTTACACTATAATACTAGTGCCATGATGTATTTATTATGTATTTTTTGCTGAATTACTATGATTTGAACAAAAAATAAGAACAAATTTGACATATTGCAAAAATTGCAAATTCTCATGAGCGCGGACCTATCAGATTTAGCGTATTTTTTAGGGTTTTGGTTTAGATGCTATTTCTAATATTTACACTATAATACTAGTGCCATGATGTATTTATTATGTATTTGTGGCTGAATTTCTATGATTTGAACATAAAATAAGCACAAATTTTACATATTGCAAAAATTGCAAATTCTCATGAGCGCGGACCTATCAGATTTAGCCGATTTTTTAGGGTTTTGGTTTAGATGCTATTTCTAATATTTACACTATAATACTAGTGCCATGATGTATTTATTATGTATTTTTGGCTGACTTTCTATAATTGTAATAAAAAATAAGGACAATTTTGACATATTGCAAAAATTGCAAATTCTCATGAGCGCGGACCTATCAGATTCAGCCGATTTTTTAGGGTTTTGGCTTAGATGCTATTTCTAATATTTACACTATAATACTAGTGCCATGATGTATTTATTATGTATTTTTGGCTGAATTTCTATGATTTGAACATAAAATAAGCACAAATTTTACATATTGCAAAAATTTCATATTCTCATGAGCGCGGACCTATCAGATTAAGCCGATTTTTTAGGGTTTTGGTTTAGATGCTATTTCTAATATTTACACTATAATACTAGTGCCATGATGTATTTATTATGTATTTGTGGCTGAATTACTATGATTTGAACAAAAAATAAGAACAAATTTGACATATTGCAAAAATTGCAAATTCTCATGAGCGCGGACCTATCAGATTTAGCGTATTTTTTAGGGTTTTGGTTTAGATGCTATTTCTAATATTTACACTATAATACTAGTGCCATGATGTATTTATTATGTATTTGTGGCTGAATTTCTATGATTTGAACATAAAATAAGCACAAATTTTACATATTGCAAAAATTGCAAATTCTCATGAGCGCGGACCTATCAGATTTAGCCGATTTTTTAGGGTTTTGTTTTAGATGCTATTTCTAATATTTACACTATAATACTAGTGCCATGATGTATTTATTATGTATTTTTGGCTGACTTTCTATAATTGTAATAAAAAATAAGGACAATTTTGACATATTGCAAAAATTGCAAATTCTCATGAGCGCGGACCTATCAGATTTAGCCGATTTTTTAGGGTTTTAGTTTAGATGCTATTTCTAATATTTACACTATAATACTAGTGCCATGATGTATTTATTATGTATTTTTGGCTGAATTTCTATGATTTGAACATAAAATAAGCACAAATTTTACATATTGCAAAAATTGCATATTCTCATGAGCGCGGACCTATCAGATTTAGCCGATTTTTTAGGGTTTTGGTTTAGATGCTATTTCTAATATTTACACTATAATACTAGTGCCATGATGTATTTATGATGCATTTTTGGCTGAATATCTATGATTTGAACAAAAAATAAGAACACATTTGACATATTGCAAAAATTGTAAATTCTCATGAGCGCGGACCTATCAGATTTAGCCGATTTTTTAGGGTTTTGGTTTAGATGCTATTTCTAATATTTACACTATAATACTAGTGCCATGATGTATTTATTATGTATTTTTGGCTGACTTTCTATGATTTGAACATAAAATAAGCACAAATTTTACATATTGCAAAAATTGCATATTCTCATGAGCGCGGACCTATCAGATTTAGCCGATTTTTTAGGGTTTTGGTTTAGATGCTATTTCTAATATTTACACTATAATACTAGTGCCATGATGTATTTATTATGTATTTTTGGCTGAATTACTATGATTTGAACAAAAAATAAGAACAAATTTGACATATTGCAAAAATTGCAAATTCTCATGAGCGCGGACCTATCAGATTTAGCGTATTTTTTAGGGTTTTGGTTTAGATGCTATTTCTAATATTTACACTATAATACTAGTGCCATGATGTATTTATTATGTATTTGTGGCTGAATTTCTATGATTTGAACATAAAATAAGCACAAATTTTACATATTGCAAAAATTGCAAATTCTCATGAGCGCGGACCTATCAGATTTAGCCGATTTTTTAGGGTTTTGGTTTAGATGCTATTTCTAATATTTACACTATAATACTAGTGCCATGATGTATTTATTATGTATTTTTTGCTGAATTACTATGATTTGAACAAAAAATAAGCACAAATTTGACATATTGCAAAAATTGCAAATTCTCATGAGCGCGGACCTATCAGATTTAGCCGATTTTTTAGGGTTTTGGTTTAGATGCTATTTCTAATATTTACACTATTATACTAGTGCCATGATGTATTTATTATGTATTTTTAGCTGAATTTCTATTATTTGACCAAAAAATAAGCACAAATTTTACATATTGCAAAAATTGCAAATTCTCATGAGCGCGGACCTATCAGATTCAGCCGATTTTTTAGGGTTTTGGTTTAGATGCTATTTCTAATATTTACACTATAATACTAGTGCCATGATGTATTTATTATGTATTTTTGGCTGACTTTCTATAATTGTAATAAAAAATAAGGACAATTTTGACATATTGCAAAAATTGCAAATTCTCATGAGCGCGGACCTATCAGATTTAGCCGATTTTTTAGGGTTTTGGTTTAGATGCTATTTCTAATATTTACACTATAATACTAGTGCCATGATGTATTTATTATGTATTTTTGGCTGAATTTCTATGATTTGAACATAAATAAGCACAAATTTGACATATTGCAAAAATTGCAAATTCTCATGAGCGCGGACCTATCAGATTCAGCCGATTTTTTAGGGTTTTGGTTTAGATGCTATTTCTAATATTTACACTATAATACTAGTGCCATGATGTATTTATTATGTATTTTTGCTTGAATTTCTATGATTTGAACATAAAATAAGCACAAATTTTACATATTGCAAAAATTGCATATTCTCATGAGCGCGGACCTATCAGATTTAGCGTATTTTTTAGGGTTTTGGTTTAGATGCTATTTCTAATATTTACACTATAATACTAGTGCCATGATGTATTTATTATGTATTTGTGGCTGAATTTCTATGATTTGAACATAAAATAAGCACAAATTTTACATATTGCAAAAATTGCAAATTCTCATGAGCGCGGACCTATCAGATTTAGCCGATTTTTTAGGGTTTTGGTTTAGATGCTATTTCTAATATTTACACTATAATACTAGTGCCATGATGTATTTATTATGTATTTTTGGCTGACTTTCTATAATTGTAATAAAAAAAAAGGACAATTTTGACATATTGCAAAAATTGCAAATTCTCATGAGCGCGGACCTATCAGATTTAGCCGATTTTTTAGGGTTTTAGTTTAGATGCTATTTCTAATATTTACACTATAATACTAGTGCCATGATGTATTTATTATGTATTTTTGGCTGAATTTCTATGATTTGAACATAAAATAAGCACAAATTTTACATATTGCAAAAATTGCATATTCTCATGAGCGCGGACCTATCAGATTTAGCCGATTTTTTAGGGTTTTGGTTTAGATGCTATTTCTAATATTTACACTATAATACTAGTGCCATGATGTATTTATGATGCATTTTTGGCTGAATATCTATGATTTGAACAAAAAATAAGAACACATTTGACATATTGCAAAAATTGTAAATTCTCATGAGCGCGGACCTATCAGATTTAACCGATTTTTTAGGGTTTTGGTTTAGATGCTATTTCTAATATTTACACTATAATACTAGTGCCATGATGTATTTATTATGTATTTTTGGCTGACTTTCTATGATTTGAACATAAAATAAGCACAAATTTTACATATTGCAAAAATTGCATATTCTCATGAGCGCGGACCTATCAGATTTAGCCGATTTTTTAGGGTTTTGGTTTAGATGCTATTTCTAATATTTACACTATAATACTAGTGCCATGATGTATTTATTATGTATTTTTGGCTGAATTACTATGATTTGAACAAAAAATAAGAACAAATTTGACATATTGCAAAAATTGCAAATTCTCATGAGCGCGGACCTATCAGATTTAGCGTATTTTTTAGGGTTTTGGTTTAGATGCTATTTCTAATATTTACACTATAATACTAGTGCCATGATGTATTTATTATGTATTTGTGGCTGAATTTCTATGATTTGAACATAAAATAAGCACAAATTTTACATATTGCAAAAATTGCAAATTCTCATGAGCGCGGACCTATCAGATTTAGCCGATTTTTTAGGGTTTTGGTTTAGATGCTATTTCTAATATTTACACTATAATACTAGTGCCATGATGTATTTATTATGTATTTTTTGCTGAATTACTATGATTTGAACAAAAAATAAGCACAAATTTGACATATTGCAAAAATTGCAAATTCTCATGAGCGCGGACCTATCAGATTTAGCCGATTTTTTAGGGTTTTGGTTTAGATGCTATTTCTAATATTTACACTATAATACTAGTGCCATGATGTATTTATTATGTATTTTTAGCTGAATTTCTATTATTTGACCAAAAAATAAGCACAAATTTTACATATTGCAAAAATTGCAAATTCTCATGAGCGCGGACCTATCAGATTCAGCCGATTTTTTAGGGTTTTGGTTTAGATGCTATTTCTAATATTTACACTATAATACTAGTGCCATGATGTATTTATTATGTATTTTTGGCTGACTTTCTATAATTGTAATAAAAAATAAGGACAAATTTGACATATTGCAAAAATTGCAAATTCTCATGAGCGCGGACCTATCAGATTCAGCCGATTTTTTAGGGTTTTGGTTTAGATACTATTTCTAATATTTACACTATAATACTAGTGCCATGATGTATTCATTATGTATTTTTGGCTGAATTTCTATGATTTGAACATAAAATAAGAACAAATTTGACATATTGCCAAAATTGAAAATTTTCCTGAGCGCGGACCTATCAGATTAAGCCGATTTTTTAGGGTTTTGGTTTAGATGCTTTTTCTAATATTTACACTATAATACTAGTGCCATGATGTATTTATTATGTATTTTTAGCTGAATTTCTATGATTTGAACATAAAATAAGGACAAATTTGACATATTGCAAAAATTGAAAATTCTCATGAGCGCGGACCTATCAGATTTAGCCGATTTTTTAGGGTTTTGGTTTAGATGCTTATTCTAATATTTACACTATAATTCGAGTGCCATGATGTATTTATTATGTATTTTTGGCTGAATTTCTATGATTTGAACATAAAATAAGGACAAATTTGACATATTGCAAAAATTGAAAATTCTCATGAGCGCGGACCTATCAGATTTGGCGATTTTTTATTATTTTGGTTTAGATGCTATTTCTACTATTTACACTATAATACTAGTGCCATGATGTATTTATTATGTATTTTTGGCTGAATTTCTATGATTTGAACATAAAATAAGCACAAATTTGACATATTGCAAAAATTGCAAATTCTCATGAGCGCGGACCTATCAGATTTAGCCGATTTTTTAGGGTTTTGGTTTAGATGCTATTTCTAATATTTACACTATAATACTAGTGCCATGATGTATTTATGATGCATTTTTGGCTGAATATCTATGATTTGAACAAAAAATAAGAACACATTTGACATATTGCAAAAATTGTAAATTCTCATGAGCGCGGACCTATCAGATTTAACCGATTTTTTAGGGTTTTGGTTTAGATGCTATTTCTAATATTTACACTATAATACTAGTGCCATGATGTATTTATTATGTATTTTTGGCTGACTTTCTATGATTTGAACATAAAATAAGCACAAATTTTACATATTGCAAAAATTGCATATTCTCATGAGCGCGGACCTATCAGATTTAGCCGATTTTTTAGGGTTTTGGTTTAGATGCTATTTCTAATATTTACACTATAATACTAGTGCCATGATGTATTTATTATGTATTTTTGGCTGAATTACTATGATTTGAACAAAAAATAAGAACAAATTTGACATATTGCAAAAATTGCAAATTCTCATGAGCGCGGACCTATCAGATTTAGCGTATTTTTTAGGGTTTTGGTTTAGATGCTATTTCTAATATTTACACTATAATACTAGTGCCATGATGTATTTATTATGTATTTGTGGCTGAATTTCTATGATTTGAACATAAAATAAGCACAAATTTTACATATTGCAAAAATTGCAAATTCTCATGAGCGCGGACCTATCAGATTTAGCCGATTTTTTAGGGTTTTGGTTTAGATGCTATTTCTAATATTTACACTATAATACTAGTGCCATGATGTATTTATTATGTATTTTTTGCTGAATTACTATGATTTGAACAAAAAATAAGCACAAATTTGACATATTGCAAAAATTGCAAATTCTCATGAGCGCGGACCTATCAGATTTAGCCGATTTTTTAGGGTTTTGGTTTAGATGCTATTTCTAATATTTACACTATAATACTAGTGCCATGATGTATTTATTATGTATTTTTAGCTGAATTTCTATTATTTGACCAAAAAATAAGCACAAATTTTACATATTGCAAAAATTGCAAATTCTCATGAGCGCGGACCTATCAGATTCAGCCGATTTTTTAGGGTTTTGGTTTAGATGCTATTTCTAATATTTACACTATAATACTAGTGCCATGATGTATTTATTATGTATTTTTGGCTGACTTTCTATAATTGTAATAAAAAATAAGGACAAATTTGACATATTGCAAAAATTGCAAATTCTCATGAGCGCGGACCTATCAGATTCAGCCGATTTTTTAGGGTTTTGGTTTAGATACTATTTCTAATATTTACACTATAATACTAGTGCCATGATGTATTCATTATGTATTTTTGGCTGAATTTCTATGATTTGAACATAAAATAAGAACAAATTTGACATATTGCCAAAATTGAAAATTTTCCTGAGCGCGGACCTATCAGATTAAGCCGATTTTTTAGGGTTTTGGTTTAGATGCTTTTTCTAATATTTACACTATAATACTAGTGCCATGATGTATTTATTATGTATTTTTAGCTGAATTTCTATGATTTGAACATAAAATAAGGACAAATTTGACATATTGCAAAAATTGAAAATTCTCATGAGCGCGGACCTATCAGATTTAGCCGATTTTTTAGGGTTTTGGTTTAGATGCTTATTCTAATATTTACACTATAATTCGAGTGCCATGATGTATTTATTATGTATTTTTGGCTGAATTTCTATGATTTGAACATAAAATAAGGACAAATTTGACATATTGCAAAAATTGAAAATTCTCATGAGCGCGGACCTATCAGATTTGGCGATTTTTTATTATTTTGGTTTAGATGCTATTTCTACTATTTACACTATAATACTAGTGCCATGATGTATTTATTATGTATTTTTGGCTGAATTTCTATGATTTGAACAAAAAATAAGCACAAATTTGACATATTGCAAAAATTGCAAATTCTCATGAGCGCGGACCTATCAGATTTAGCCGATTTTTTAGGGTTTTGGTTTAGATGCTATTTCTAATATTTACACTATAATACTAGTGCCATGATGTATTTATTATGTATTTTTAGCTGAATTTCTATTATTTGACCAAAAAATAAGCACAAATTTTACATATTGCAAAAATTGCAAATTCTCATGAGCGCGGACCTATCAGATTCAGCCGATTTTTTAGGGTTTTGGTTTAGATGCTATTTCTAATATTTACACTATAATACTAGTGCCATGATGTATTTATTATGTATTTTTGGCTGACTTTCTATAATTGTAATAAAAAATAAGGACAAATTTGACATATTGCAAAAATTGCAAATTCTCATGAGCGCGGACCTATCAGATTCAGCCGATTTTTTAGGGTTTTGGTTTAGATACTATTTCTAATATTTACACTATAATACTAGTGCCATGATGTATTCATTATGTATTTTTGGCTGAATTTCTATGATTTGAACATAAAATAAGAACAAATTTGACATATTGCCAAAATTGAAAATTTTCCTGAGCGCGGACCTATCAGATTAAGCCGATTTTTTAGGGTTTTGGTTTAGATGCTTTTTCTAATATTTACACTATAATACTAGTGCCATGATGTATTTATTATGTATTTTTAGCTGAATTTCTATGATTTGAACATAAAATAAGGACAAATTTGACATATTGCAAAAATTGAAAATTCTCATGAGCGCGGACCTATCAGATTTAGCCGATTTTTTAGGGTTTTGGTTTAGATGCTTATTCTAATATTTACACTATAATTCGAGTGCCATGATGTATTTATTATGTATTTTTGGCTGAATTTCTATGATTTGAACATAAAATAAGGACAAATTTGACATATTGCAAAAATTGAAAATTCTCATGAGCGCGGACCTATCAGATTTGGCGATTTTTTATTATTTTGGTTTAGATGCTATTTCTACTATTTACACTATAATACTAGTGCCATGATGTATTTATTATGTATTTTTGGCTGAATTTCTATGATTTGAACATAAAATAAGCACAAATTTGACATATTGCAAAAATTGCAAATTCTCATGAGCGCGGACCTATCAGATTTAGCCGATTTTTTAGGGTTTTGGTTTAGATGCTATTTCTAATATTTACACTATAATACTAGTGCCATGATGTATTTATGATGCATTTTTGGCTGAATATCTATGATTTGAACAAAAAATAAGAACACATTTGACATATTGCAAAAATTGTAAATTCTCATGAGCGCGGACCTATCAGATTTAACCGATTTTTTAGGGTTTTGGTTTAGATGCTATTTCTAATATTTACACTATAATACTAGTGCCATGATGTATTTATTATGTATTTTTGGCTGACTTTCTATGATTTGAACATAAAATAAGCACAAATTTTACATATTGCAAAAATTGCATATTCTCATGAGCGCGGACCTATCAGATTTAGCCGATTTTTTAGGGTTTTGGTTTAGATGCTATTTCTAATATTTACACTATAATACTAGTGCCATGATGTATTTATTATGTATTTTTGGCTGAATTACTATGATTTGAACAAAAAATAAGAACAAATTTGACATATTGCAAAAATTGCAAATTCTCATGAGCGCGGACCTATCAGATTTAGCGTATTTTTTAGGGTTTTGGTTTAGATGCTATTTCTAATATTTACACTATAATACTAGTGCCATGATGTATTTATTATGTATTTGTGGCTGAATTTCTATGATTTGAACATAAAATAAGCACAAATTTTACATATTGCAAAAATTGCAAATTCTCATGAGCGCGGACCTATCAGATTTAGCCGATTTTTTAGGGTTTTGGTTTAGATGCTATTTCTAATATTTACACTATAATACTAGTGCCATGATGTATTTATTATGTATTTTTTGCTGAATTACTATGATTTGAACAAAAAATAAGCACAAATTTGACATATTGCAAAAATTGCAAATTCTCATGAGCGCGGACCTATCAGATTTAGCCGATTTTTTAGGGTTTTGGTTTAGATGCTATTTCTAATATTTACACTATAATACTAGTGCCATGATGTATTTATTATGTATTTTTAGCTGAATTTCTATTATTTGACCAAAAAATAAGCACAAATTTTACATATTGCAAAAATTGCAAATTCTCATGAGCGCGGACCTATCAGATTCAGCCGATTTTTTAGGGTTTTGGTTTAGATGCTATTTCTAATATTTACACTATAATACTAGTGCCATGATGTATTTATTATGTATTTTTGGCTGACTTTCTATAATTGTAATAAAAAATAAGGACAAATTTGACATATTGCAAAAATTGCAAATTCTCATGAGCGCGGACCTATCAGATTCAGCCGATTTTTTAGGGTTTTGGTTTAGATACTATTTCTAATATTTACACTATAATACTAGTGCCATGATGTATTCATTATGTATTTTTGGCTGAATTTCTATGATTTGAACATAAAATAAGAACAAATTTGACATATTGCCAAAATTGAAAATTTTCCTGAGCGCGGACCTATCAGATTAAGCCGATTTTTTAGGGTTTTGGTTTAGATGCTTTTTCTAATATTTACACTATAATACTAGTGCCATGATGTATTTATTATGTATTTTTAGCTGAATTTCTATGATTTGAACATAAAATAAGGACAAATTTGACATATTGCAAAAATTGAAAATTCTCATGAGCGCGGACCTATCAGATTTAGCCGATTTTTTAGGGTTTTGGTTTAGATGCTTATTCTAATATTTACACTATAATTCGAGTGCCATGATGTATTTATTATGTATTTTTGGCTGAATTTCTATGATTTGAACATAAAATAAGGACAAATTTGACATATTGCAAAAATTGAAAATTCTCATGAGCGCGGACCTATCAGATTTGGCGATTTTTTATTATTTTGGTTTAGATGCTATTTCTACTATTTACACTATAATACTAGTGCCATGATGTATTTATTATGTATTTTTGGCTGAATTTCTATGATTTGAACATAAAATAAGCACAAATTTGACATATTGCAAAAATTGCAAATTCTCATGAGCGCGGACCTATCAGATTTAGCCGATTTTTTAGGGTTTTGGTTTAGATGCTATTTCTAATATTTACACTATAATACTAGTGCCATGATGTATTTATGATGCATTTTTGGCTGAATATCTATGATTTGAACAAAAAATAAGAACACATTTGACATATTGCAAAAATTGTAAATTCTCATGAGCGCGGACCTATCAGATTTAACCGATTTTTTAGGGTTTTGGTTTAGATGCTATTTCTAATATTTACACTATAATACTAGTGCCATGATGTATTTATTATGTATTTTTGGCTGACTTTCTATGATTTGAACATAAAATAAGCACAAATTTTACATATTGCAAAAATTGCATATTCTCATGAGCGCGGACCTATCAGATTTAGCCGATTTTTTAGGGTTTTGGTTTAGATGCTATTTCTAATATTTACACTATAATACTAGTGCCATGATGTATTTATTATGTATTTTTGGCTGAATTACTATGATTTGAACAAAAAATAAGAACAAATTTGACATATTGCAAAAATTGCAAATTCTCATGAGCGCGGACCTATCAGATTTAGCGTATTTTTTAGGGTTTTGGTTTAGATGCTATTTCTAATATTTACACTATAATACTAGTGCCATGATGTATTTATTATGTATTTGTGGCTGAATTTCTATGATTTGAACATAAAATAAGCACAAATTTTACATATTGCAAAAATTGCAAATTCTCATGAGCGCGGACCTATCAGATTTAGCCGATTTTTTAGGGTTTTGGTTTAGATGCTATTTCTAATATTTACACTATAATACTAGTGCCATGATGTATTTATTATGTATTTTTTGCTGAATTACTATGATTTGAACAAAAAATAAGCACAAATTTGACATATTGCAAAAATTGCAAATTCTCATGAGCGCGGACCTATCAGATTTAGCCGATTTTTTAGGGTTTTGGTTTAGATGCTATTTCTAATATTTACACTATAATACTAGTGCCATGATGTATTTATTATGTATTTTTAGCTGAATTTCTATTATTTGACCAAAAAATAAGCACAAATTTTACATATTGCAAAAATTGCAAATTCTCATGAGCGCGGACCTATCAGATTCAGCCGATTTTTTAGGGTTTTGGTTTAGATGCTATTTCTAATATTTACACTATAATACTAGTGCCATGATGTATTTATTATGTATTTTTGGCTGACTTTCTATAATTGTAATAAAAAATAAGGACAAATTTGACATATTGCAAAAATTGCAAATTCTCATGAGCGCGGACCTATCAGATTCAGCCGATTTTTTAGGGTTTTGGTTTAGATACTATTTCTAATATTTACACTATAATACTAGTGCCATGATGTATTCATTATGTATTTTTGGCTGAATTTCTATGATTTGAACATAAAATAAGAACAAATTTGACATATTGCCAAAATTGAAAATTTTCCTGAGCGCGGACCTATCAGATTAAGCCGATTTTTTAGGGTTTTGGTTTAGATGCTTTTTCTAATATTTACACTATAATACTAGTGCCATGATGTATTTATTATGTATTTTTAGCTGAATTTCTATGATTTGAACATAAAATAAGGACAAATTTGACATATTGCAAAAATTGAAAATTCTCATGAGCGCGGACCTATCAGATTTAGCCGATTTTTTAGGGTTTTGGTTTAGATGCTTATTCTAATATTTACACTATAATTCGAGTGCCATGATGTATTTATTATGTATTTTTGGCTGAATTTCTATGATTTGAACATAAAATAAGGACAAATTTGACATATTGCAAAAATTGAAAATTCTCATGAGCGCGGACCTATCAGATTTGGCGATTTTTTATTATTTTGGTTTAGATGCTATTTCTACTATTTACACTATAATACTAGTGCCATGATGTATTTATTATGTATTTTTGGCTGAATTTCTATGATTTGAACATAAAATAAGCACAAATTTGACATATTGCAAAAATTGCAAATTCTCATGAGCGCGGACCTATCAGATTTAGCCGATTTTTTAGGGTTTTGGTTTAGATGCTATTTCTAATATTTACACTATAATACTAGTGCCATGATGTATTTATTATGTATTTTTGGCTGACTTTCTATAATTGTAATAAAAAATAAGGACAATTTTGACATAATGCAAAAATTGCAAATTCTCATGAGCGCGGACCTATCAGATTTAGCCGATTTTTTAGGGTTTTGGTTTAGATGCTATTTCTAATATTTACACTATAATACTAGTGCCATGATGTATTTATTATGTATTTTTGGCTGAATTTCTATGATTTGAACATAAAATAAGCACAAATTTGACATATTGCAAAAATTGAAAATTCTCATGAGCGCGGACCTATCAGATTTGGCGATTTTTTTCTGATTTTGGTAAGATGCTATTTGTAATATTTACACCATTATACTAGTGCCATGATGTATTTATTATGTATTTTTGGCTGAATTTCTATGATTTGAACAAAAAATAAGAACAAATTTGACATATTGCAAAAATTGAACATTTTCATGAGCTAGGACCTATCAGATGTAGCCGATGTTTTAGGGTTTTGGTTTAGATGCTTTTTCTAATATTTACACTATAATACTAGTGCCATGATGTATTTATTATGTATTTTTAGCTGAATTTCTATGATTTGAACATAAAATAAGGACAAATTTGACATATTGCAAAAATTGAAAATTCTCATGAGCGCGAACCTATCAGATTTGGCGATTTTTTATTATTTTGGTTTAGATGCTATTTCTACTATTTACACTAAATACTAGTGCCATGATGTATTTATTATGTATTTTTGGCTGAATTTCTATGATTTGAACATAAAATAAGGACAAATTTGACATATTGCAAAAATTGAAAATTCTCATGAGCGCGGACCTATCAGATTTGGCGATTTTTTATTATTTTGGTTTAGATGCTATTTCTACTATTTACACTATAATACTAGTGCCATGATGTATTTATTATGTATTTTTGGCTGAATTTCTATGATTTGAACAAAAAATAAGAACAAATTTGACATATTGCAAAAATTGCAAATTCTCATGAGCGCAGACCTATCAGATTCAGCCAATTTTGTAGGGTTTTGGTTTAAGTGCTGTTTCTTATATTTACACTATAATACTAGTGCCATGATGTATTTATTATGTATTTTTGGCTGAATGTCTATGATTTGAACATAAAATAAGCACAAATTTGACATATTGCAAAAATTGAAAATTCTCATGAGCGCGGACCTATCAGATTTGGCGATTTTTTATGATTTTGGTAAGATGCTATTTGTAATATTTACACCATTATACTAGTGCCATGATGTATTTATTATGTATTTTTGGCTGAATTTCTATGATTTGAACAAAAAATAAGAACAAATTTGACATATTGCAAAAATTTAAAATTCTCATGAGCGCGGACCTGTCAGATTTAGCCGATTTTTTAGGGTTTTGGTTTAGATTCTTATTCTAATATTTACACTATAATTCGAGTGCCATGATGTATTTATTATGTAGTTTTGGCTGAATTTCTATGATTTGAACATAAAATAAGGACAAATTTGACATATTGCAAAAATGGAAAATTCTCATGCGCGCGGACCTATCAGATTTAGCCGATTTTTTATGGTTTTGGTTTAGATGCTTTTTCTAATATTTACCCTATAATACTAGTGCCATGATGTATTTATTATGTATTTTTGGCTGAATTTCTATGATTTGAACATCAAATAAGGACAAATTTGACATATTGCAAAAATTGAAAATTCTCATGAGCGCGGACCTATCAGATTTAGCCGATTTTTAAGGGTTTTGGTTTAGATGCTATTTCTTATATTTACACTATAATACTAGTGCCATGATGTATTTATTATGTATTTTTGGCTGAATTTCTATGATTTGAACATAAAATAAAGACAAATTTGACATATTGCAAAAATTGAAAATTCTCATGAGCGCGGACCTATCAGATTTAGCCGATTTTTTAGGGTTTTGGTTTAGATGCTTTTTCTAATATTTACACTAAATACTAGTGCCATGATGTATTTATTATGTATTTTTGGCTGAATTTCTATTATTTGACCATAAAATGAGGACAAATTTGACATATTGCAAAAATTGAACATTCTCATGAGCGCGGACCTATCAGATTTAGCCGATTTGTTATTGTTTTGGTTTAGATGCTTTTTCTAATATTTACACTATAATACTAGTGCCATGATGTATTCATTATGTATTTTTGGCTGAATTTCTATGATTGGAACATAAAATAAGGACAAATTTGACATAATGCAAAAATTGAAAATTCTCATGAGCGCGGACCTATCAGATTTAGCCGATTTTTTATTATTTTGGTTTAGTTGCTATTTCTAATATTTACACCATAATACTAGTTCCATGATGTATTTATTATGTATTTTTGGCTGAATTTCTATGATTTGAACATAAAATAAGGACAAATTTGACATATTGCAAAAATTGAAAATTCTCATGAGCGCGGACCTATCACATTTAGCCGATTTTTTCGGGTTTTGGTTTAGATGCTGTTTCTTATATTTACACTATAATACTAGTGCCATGATGTATGTATTATGTATTTTTGGCTGAATTTCTATGATTTGAACATAAAATAAGGACAAATTTCACATATTGCAAAAATGGAAAATTCTCATGAGCGCGGACCTATCAGATTAAGACGATTTTGTAGGGTTTTTGTTTAGATGCTTTTTCTAATATTTACACTATAATACTAGTGCCATGATGTATTTATTATGTATTTTTGGCTGAATTTCTATTATTTGAACATAAAATAAGGACAAATTTGACATATTGCAAAAATTGCAAATTCTCATGAGCGCGGACCTATCAGATTCAGCCGATTTTTTAGGGTTTTTGTTTAGATACTATTTCTAATATTTACACTATAATACTAGTGCCATGATGTATTTATTATGTATTTGTAGCTTAATTTCTATGATTTGAACATAAAATAAGGACAAATTTGACATATTGCAAAAATTGAAAAATTCTCATGAGCGCGGACCTATCAGATTGGGCAGGTTTTTTATGCTTTTGGTTTAGATTCTTGTTCTAATATTTACACTATAATACTAGTGCCATGATGTATTTATTATGTATTTTTGGCTGAATTTCTATGATTTGAACATAAAAAAAGGACAAATTTGACATATTGCAAAAATTTAAAATTCTCATGAGCGCGGACCTATCAGATTTAGCGATTTTTTATAATTTTGTTTAGTTGCTATTTCTAATATTAACACCATAATACTAGTGCCATGATGTATTTATTATGTATTTTTTGCTGAATTGCTATGATTTGAACATAAAATAAGGACAAATTTGACATATTGCAAAAATTGAAAATTCTCATGAGCGCGGACCTATCAGATTGGGCAGGTTTTTTATGCTTTTGGTTTAGATTCTTGTTCTAATATTTACACTATAATACTAGTGCCATGATGTATTTATTATGTATTTTTGGCTGAATTTCTATGATTTGAAAATAAAAAAAGGACAAATTTGACATATTGCAAAAATTGAAAATTCTCATGAGCGCGGACCTATCAGATTTGGCGATTTTTTATGATTTTGTTTAGTTGCTATTTCTAATATTTACACTATAATACTAGTGCCATGATGTATTTATTATGTATTTTTGGCTGAATTTCTATGATTTGAACATAAAATAAGGACAAATTTGACATATTGCAAAAATTGAAAATTCTCATGAGCGCGGACCTATCAGATTTAGCCGATTTTTTATGGTTTTGGTTTAGATACTATTTCTAATATTGACGCTATAATACTAGTGCCATGATGTATTTATTATGTATTTTTGGCTGAATTTCTATGATTTGAACATAAAATAAGGACAAATTTGACATATTGCAAAAATTGAAAATTCTCATGAGCGCGGACCTATCAGATTTAGCCGATTTTTTATGGTTTTTGTTTAGATGCTTTTTCTAATATTTACACTATAATACTAGTGCCATGATGTATTTATTATGTATTTTTGGCTGAATTTCTATGATTTGAACATAAAAAAAGGACAAATTTGACATATTGCAAAAATTGAAAATTTTCATGAGCGCGGACCTATCAGATTGAGCCGATTTTTTAGGGTTTTGGTTTAGATGCTATTTCTTATATTTACACTATAATACTAGTGCCATGATGGATTTATTATGTATATTTGGCTGAATTTCTCTGATTTTAACATAAAATAAGGACAAATTTGACATATTGCAAAAATTGAAAATTCTCATGAGCGCGGACCTATCAGATTTAGCCGATTTTTTCGGGTTTTGGTTTAGATGCTATTTCTTATATTTACACTATAATACTAGTGCCATGATGTATTTATTATGTATTTTTGGCTGAATTTCTATGATTTGAACATAAAATAAGGACAAATTTGACATATTGCAAAAATTGAAAATTCTCATGAGCGCGGACCTATCAGATTTAGCCGATTTTTTAGGGTTTTTGTTTAGATACTATTTCTAATATTTACACTATAATACTAGTGCCATGATGTATTTATTATGTATTTGTAGCTTAATTTCTATGATTTGAACATAAAATAAGGACAAATTTGACATATTGCAAAAATTGAAAAATTCTCATGAGCGCGGACCTATCAGATTGGGCAGGTTTTTTATGCTTTTGGTTTAGATTCGTGTTCTAATATTTACACTATAATACTAGTGCCATGATGTATTTATTATGTATTTTTGGCTGAATTTCTATGATTTGAACATAAAAAAAGGACAAATTTGACATATTGCAAAAATTTAAAATTCTCATGAGCGCCGACCTATCAGATTTGGCGATTTTTTATAATTTTGTTTAGTTGCTATTTCTAATATTTACACCATAATACTAGTGCCATGATGTATTTATTATGTATTTTTGGCTGAATTGCTATGATTTGAACATAAAATAAGGACAAATTTAACATATTGCAAAAATTGAAAATTCTCATGAGCGCGGACCTATCAGATTTAGCCGATTTTTTAAAGTTTTGGTTGAGATACTTTTTCTAATATTGATTGTATAATACTAGTGCCATGATGTATGTATTATGTATTTTTAGCTGAATTTCTATTATTTGAACATAAAATAAGGACAAATTTGACATATTGCAAAAATTGAAAAATTCTCATGAGCGCGGACCTATCAGATTGGGCAGGTTTTTTATGCTTTTGGTTTAGATTCTTGTTCTAATATTTACACTATAATACTAGTGCCATGATGTATTTATTATGTATTTTTGGCTGAATTTCTATGATTTGAACATAAAAAAAGGACAAATTTGACATATTGCAAAAATGTAAAATTCTCATGAGCGCGGACCTATCAGATTTGGCGATTTTTTATAATTTTTTTTAGTTGCTATTTCTAATATTAACACCATAATGCTAGTGCCATGATGTATTTATTATGTATTTTTGGCTGAATTGCTATGATTTGAACATAAAATAAGGACAAATTTGACATATTGCAAAAATTGAAAATTCTCATGAGCGCGGACCTATCAGATTTAGCCGATTTTTAAAAGTTTTGGGTTAGATACTATTTCTAATATTGATAGTATAATACTAGTGCCATGATGTATGTATTATGTATTTTTAGCTGAATTTCTATTATTTGAACATAAAATAAGGACAAATTTGACATATTGCAAAAATTGAAAAATTCTCATGAGCGCGGACCTATCAGATTGGGCAGGTTTTTTATGCTTTTGGTTTAGATTCTTGTTCTAATATTTACACTATAATACTAGTGCCATGATGTATTTATTATGTATTTTTGGCTGAATTTCTATGATTTGAAAATAAAAAAAGGACAAATTTGACATATTGCAAAAATTGAAAATTCTCATGAGCGCGGACCTATCAGATTTGGCGATTTTTTATGATTTTGTTTAGTTGCTATTTCTAATATTTACACTATAATACTAGTGCCATGATGTATTTATTATGTATTTTTTGCTGAATTGCTATGATTTGAACATAAAATAAGGACAAATTTGACATATTGCAAAAATTGAAAATTCTCATGAGCGCGGACCTATCAGATTTAGCCGATTTTTTATGGTTTTGGTTTAGATACTATTTCTAATATTTACGCTATAATACTAGTGCCATGATGTATTTATTATGTAATTTTGGCTGAATTTCTATGATTTGAACAAAAAATAAGGACAAATTTGACATATTGCAAAAATTGAAAATTCTCATGAGCGCGGACCTATCAGATTTAGCCGATTTTTTATGGTTTTTGTTTAGATGCTTTTTCTAATATTTACACTATAATACTAGTGCCATGATGTATTTATTATGTATTTTTGGCTGAATTTCTCTGATTTTAACATAAAAAAAGGACAAATTTGACATATTGCAAAAATTGAAAATTTTCATGAGCGCGGACCTATCAGATTTAGCCGATTTTTTCGGGTTTTGGTTTAGATGCTATTTCTTATATTTACACTATAATACTAGTGCCATGATGGATTTATTATGTATATTTGGCTGAATTTCTCTGATTTTAACATAAAATAAGGACAAATTTGACATATTGCAAAAATTGCAAATTCTCATGAGCGCAGACCTATCAGATTTAGCCGATTTTTAAGGGTTTTGGTTTAGATGCTATTTCTTATATTTACACTATAATACTAGTGCCATGATGTATTTATTATGTATTTTTGGCTGAATTTCTATGATTTGAACATAAAATAAGGACAAATTTGACATATTGCAAAAATTGAAAATTCTCATGAGCGCGGACCTATCAGATTTAGCCGATTTTTTAGGGTTTTTGTTTAGATACTATGTCTAATATTTACACTATAATACTAGTGCCATGATGTATTTATTATGTATTTGTAGCTTAATTTCTATGATTTTAACATAAAATAAGGACAAATTTGACATATTGCAAAAATTGAAAAATTCTCATGAGCGCGGACCTATCAGATTGGGAAGGTTTTTTATGCTTTTGGTTTAGATTCTTGTTCTAATATTTACACTATAATACTAGTGCCATGATGTATTTATTATGTATTTTTGGCTGAATTTCTATGATTTTAACATAAAATAAGCACAAATTTTACATATTGCAAAAATTGAAAATTCTCATGAGCGCGGACCTATCAGATTTAGCCGATTTTTAAGGGTTTTGGTTTAGATGCTATTTCTTATATTTACACTATAATACTAGTGCCATGATGTATTTATTATGTATTTGTAGCTTAATTTCTATGATTTGAACATAAAATAAGGACAAATTTGACATATTGCAAAAATTGAAAAATTCTCATGAGCGCGGACCTATCAGATTTAGCCGATTTTTTATAATTTTGTTTAGTTGCTATTTCTAATATTAACACCATAATACTAGTGCCATGATGTATTTATTATGTATTTTTGGCTGAATTGCAATGATTTGAACATAAAATAAGGACAAATTTGACATATTGCAAAAATTGAAAATTCTCATGAGCGCGGACCTATCAGATTTAGCAAATTTTTCATGGTTTTGGTTTAGATGCTATTTCTAATATTTACACTATAATACTAGTGCAATGATGTATTTATTATGTATTTTTGGCTGAATTTCTATGATTTGAACATAAAAAAAGGACAAATTTGACATATTGCAAAAATTGAAAATTCTCATGAGCGCGGACCTATCAGATTTGGCGATTTTTTATAATTTTGTTTAGTTGCTATTTCTAATATTAACACCATAATACTAGTGCCATGATGTATTTATTATGTATTTTTGGCTGAATTGCAATGATTTGAACATAAAATAAGGACAAATTTGACATATTGCAAAAATTGAAAATTCTCATGAGCGCGGACCTATCAGATTTAGCCGATTTTTTAAAGTTTTGGTTTAGATACTATTTCTAATATTGATAGTATAATACTAGTGCCATGATGTATGTATTATGTATTTTTAGCTGAATTTCTATTATTTGAACATAAAATAAGGACAAATTTGACATATTGCAAAAATTGAAAACTTCTCATGAGCGCGGACCTATCAGATTGGGCAGGTTTTTTATGCTTTTGGTTTAGATTCTTGTTCTAATATTTACACTATAATACTAGTGCCATGATGTATTTATTATGTATTTTTGGCTGAATTTCTATGATTTGAAAATACAAAAAGGACAAATTTGATATATTGCAAAAATTGAAAATTCTCATGAGCGCGGACCTATCAGATTTGGCGATTTTTTATGATTTTGTTTAGTTGCTATTTCTAATATTTACACTATAATACTAGTGCCATGATGTATTTATTATGTATTTTTGGCTGAATTGCTATGATTTGAACATATAAGAATGACAAATTTGACATATTGCAAAAATGGAAAATTCTCATGAGCGCGGACCTATCAGATTTAGCCGATTTTTTAGGGTTTTGGTTTAGATACTATTTCTAATATTGACAGTATAATACTAGCGCCATGATGTATTTATTATGTATTTTTAGCTTAATTTCTATTATTTGACCATAAAATAAGGACAAATTTGACATATTGAAAAAATTGAAAATTCTCATGAGCGCGGACCTATCAGATTTAGCCGATTTTTTATGGTTTTGGTTTAGATACTATTTCTAATATTTACGCTATAATACTAGTGCCATGATGTATTTATTATGTATTTTTGGCTGAATTTCTATGATTTGAACATAAAATAAGGACAAATTTGACATATTGCAAAAATTGAAAATTCTCATGAGCGCGGACCTATCAGATTTAGCCGATTTTTTATGGTTTTTGTTTAGATGCTTTTTCTAATGTTTACACCATAATACTAGTGCCATGATGTATTTATTATGTATTTTTGGCTGAATTTCTATGATTTGAACATAAAAAAAGGACAAATTTGACATATTGCAATAATTGAAAATTTTCATGAGCGCGGACCTATCAGATTTAGCCGATTTTGTCGGGTTTTGGTTTAGATGCTATTTCTTATATTTACACTATAATACTAGTGCCATGATGGATTTATTATGTATATTTGGCTGAATTTCTCTGATTTTAACATAAAATAAGGACAAATTTGACATATTGCAAAAATTGAAAATTCTCATGAGCGCGGACCTATCAGATTTAGCCGATTTTTAAGGGTTTTGGTTTAGATGCTATTTCTTATATTTACACTATAATACTAGTGCCATGATGTATTTATTATGTATTTTTGGCTGAATTTCTATGATTTGAACATAAAATAAGGACAAATTTGACATATTGCAAAAATTGAAAATTCTCATGAGCGCGGACCTATCAGATTTAGCCGATTTTTTAGGGTTTTTGTTTAGATACTATTTCTAATATTTACACTATAATACTAGTGCCATGATGTATTTATTATGTATTTGTAGCTTAATTTCTATGATTTGAACATACAATAAGGACAAATTTGACATATTGCAAAAATTGAAAAATTTCTCATGAGCGCGGACCTATCAGATTGGGCAGGTTTTTTATGCTTTTGGTTTAGATTCTTGTTCTTATATTTACACTATAATACTAGTGCCATGATGTATTTATTATGTATTTTTGGCTGAATTTCTATGATTTGAACATAAAATAAGGACAAATTTAACATATTGCAAAAATTGAAAATTCTCATGAGCGCGGACCTATCAGATTTAGCCGATTTTTTAAAGTTTTGGATGAGATACTATTTCTAATATTGATAGTATAATACTAGTGCCATGATGTATGTATTATGTATTTTTAGCTGAATTTCTATTGTTTGAACATAAAATAAGGACAAATTTGACATATTGCAAAAATTGAAAAATTCTCATGAGCGCGGACCTATCAGATTGGGCAGGTTTTTTATGCTTTTGGTTTAGATTCTTGTTCTAATATTTACACTATAATACTAGTGCCATGATGTATTTATTATGTATTTTTGGCTGAATTTCTATGATTTGAACATAAAATAAGGACAAATTTTACATATTGCAAAAATTGAAAATTCTCATGAGCGCGGACCTATCAGATTTAGCCGATTTTTTCGGGTTTTGGTTTAGATGCTATTTCTTATATTTACACTATAATACTAGTGCCATGATGGATTTATTATGTATATTTGGCTGAATTTCTCTGATTTTAACATAAAATAAGGACAAATTTGACATATTGCAAAAATTGAAAATTCTCATGAGCGCGGACCTATCAGATTTAGCCGATTTTTAAGGGTTTTGGTTTAGATGCTATTTCTTATATTTACACTATAATACTAGTGCCATGATGTATTTATTATGTATTTGTAGCTTAATTTCTATGATTTGAACATAAAATAAGGACAAATTTGACATATTGCAAAAATTGAAAAATTCTCATGAGCGCGGACCTATCAGATTGGGCAGGTTTTTTAGGCTTTTGGTTTAGATTCTTGTTCTAATATTTACACTATAATACTAGTGCCATGATGTATTTATTATGTATTTTTGGCTGAATTTCTATGATTTGAACATAAAAAAAGGACAAATTTGACATATTGCAAAAATTGAAAATTCTCATGAGCGCGGACCTATCAGATTTGGCGATTTTTTATAATTTTGTTTAGTTGCTATTTCTAATATTAACACCATAATACTAGTGCCATGATGTATTTATTATGTATTTTTGGCATAATTGCAATGATTTGAACATAAAATAAGGACAAATTTGACATATTGCAAAAATTGAAAATTCTCATGAGCGCGGACCTATCAGATTTAGCCGATTTTTTAAAGTTTTGGTTTAGATACTATTTCTAATATTGATAGTATAATACTAGTGCCATGATGTATGTATTATGTATTTTTAGCTGAATTTCTATTATTTGAACATAAAATAAGGACAAATTTGACATATTGCAAAAATTGAAAAATTCTCATGAGCGCGGACCTATCAGATTGGGCAGGTTTTTTATGCTTTTGTTTTAGATTCTTGTTCTAATATTTACACTATAATACTAGTGCCATGATGTATTTATTATGTATTTTTGGCTGAATTTCTATGATTTGAAAATACAAAAAGGACAAATTTATATATTGCAAAAATTGAAAATTCTCATGAGCGCGGACCTATCAGATTTGGCGATTTTTTATGATTTTGTTTAGTTGCTATTTCTAATATTTACACTATAATACTAGTGCCATGATGTATTTATTATGTATTTTTGGCTGAATTGCTATGATTTGAACATAAAAGAATGACAAATTTGACATATTGCAAAAATGGAAAATTCTCATGAGCGCGGACCTATCAGATTTAGCCGATTTTTTAGGGTTTTGGTTTAGATACTATTTCTAATATTGACAGTATAATACTAGCGCCATGATGTATTTATTATGTATTTTTAGCTTAATTTCTATTATTTGACCATAAAATAAGGACAAATTTGACATATTGAAAAAATTGAAAATTCTCATGAGCGCGGACTTATCAGATTTAGCCGATTTTTTCGGGTTTTGGTTTAGATGCTATTTCTAATATTTACACTATAATACTAGTGCCAGGATGTATTTATTATGTATTTGTAGCTTAATTTCTATGATTTGAACATAAAATAAGGACAAATTTGACATATTGCAAAAATTTAAAAATTCTCATGATCGCGTACCTATCAGATTGGGCAGGTTTTTTATGCTTTTGGTTTAGATTCTTGTTCTAATATTTACACTATAATACTAGTGCCATGATGTATTTATTATGTATTTTTGGCTGAATTTCTATGATTTGAACATAAAAAAAGGACAAATTTGACATATTGCAAAAATTGAAAATTCTTATGAGCGCGGACCTATCAGATTTGGCGATTTTTTATGATTTTGTTTAGTTGCTATTTCTAATATTTACACTATAATACTAGTGCCATGATGTATTTATTATGTATTTTTGGCTGAATTGCTATGATTTGAACATAAAATAAGGACAAATTTGACATATTGCAAAAATTGAAAATTCTCATGAGCGCGGACCTATCAGATTTAGCCGATTTTTGAGGGTTTTGGTTTAGATACTATTTCTAATATTGACAGTATAATACTAGCGCCATGATGTATTTATTATGTATTTTTAGCTGAATTTCTATTATTTGAACATAAAATAAGGACAAATTTGACATATTGAAAAAATTGAAAATTCTCATGAGCGCGGACCTATCAGATTTAGCCGATTTTTTAGGGTTTTGGCTTAGATGCTATTTCTAATATTTACACTATAATACTAGTGCCATGATGTATTTATTATGTATATTTAGCTTAATTTCTATGATTTGAACATAAAACAAGGAAAAATTTGACATATTGCAAAAATTGAAAAATTCTCACGAGCGCGGACCTATCAGATTGGGCAGGTTTTTTATGATTTTGTTTAGTTGCTATTTCTAATATTTACACTATAATACTAGTGCCATGATGTATTTCTTATGTATTTTTGGCAAAATTTCTAGGATTTGAACATAAAATAAGGACAAATTTGACATATTGCAAAAATTGAATATTCTCATGAGCGCGGACCTATCAGATTTAGCCGATTTTTTAGGGTTTTTGTTTAGATACTATTTCTAATATTTACACTATAATACTAGTGCCATGATGTATTTATTATGTATTTGTAGCTTAATTTCTATGATTTGAACATAAAATAAGGACAAATTTGACATATTGCAAAAATTGACAAATTCTCATGAGCGCGGACCTATCAGATTGGGCAGGTTTTTTATGCTTTTGGTTTAGATTCTTGTTCTAATATTTACACTATAATACTAGTGCCATGATGTATTTATTATGTATTTTTGGCTGAATTTCTATGATTTGAACATAAAATAAGGACAAATTTGACATATTGCAAAAATGTAAAATTCTCATGAGCGCGGACCTATCAGATTTAGCGTATTTTTTAGGGTTTTTGTTTAGATACTATTTCTAATATTTACACTATAATACTAGTGCCATGATGTATTTATTATGTATTTGTAGCTTAATTTCTATGATTTGAACATAAAATAAGTACAAATTTGACATATTGCAAAAATTGAAAAATTCTCATGAGCGCGGACCTATCAGATGAAGCCGATTTTTTAGGGTTTTGGTTTAGATGCTATTTCTTATATTTACACTATAATACTAGTGCCATGATGTATTTATTATGTATTTTTGGCTGAATTTCTATGATTTGAACATAAAATAAGGACAAATTTGACATATTGCAAAAATTGAAAATTCTCATGAGCGCGGACCTATCAGATTCAGCCGATTTTTTAGGGTTTTGGTTTAGATGCTATTTCTAATATTGACAGTATAATACTAGTGCCATGATGTATTTATTATGTATTTTTAGCTGAATTTCTATGATTTGAACATAAAATAAGGACAAATTTGACATATTGCAAAAATTGAAAATTCTCATGAGCGCGGACCTATCAGATTTAGCCGATTTTTAAGGGTTTTGGTTTAGATGCTATTTCTTATATTTACACTATTATACCAGTGCCATGATGTATTTATTATGTATTTTTTGCTGAATTTCTATGATTTGAACATAAAATAAGGACAAATTTGACATATTGCAAAAATTGAAAATTCTCATGAGCGCGGACCTATCAGATTTAGCCGATTTTTTCGGGTTTTGGCTTAGATACTATTTCTAATATTTACACTATAATACTAGTGCCATGATGTATTTATTATGTATTTTTAGCTTAATTTCTATGATTTGAACATAAAACAAGGACAAATTTGACATATTGCAAAAATTGAAAAATTCTCATGAGCGCGGACCTATCAGATTGGGCAGGTTTTTTATGCTTTTGGTTTAGATTCTTGTTCTAATATTTACACTAAATACTAGTGCCAGGATGTATTTATTATGTATTTTTGGCTGAATTTCTATGATTTGAACATAAAAAAAGGACAAATTTGACATATTGCAAAAATTGAAAATTCTTATGAGCGCGGACCTATCAGATTTAGCCGATTTTTTATGGTTTTGGTTTAGATGCTTTTTCTAATATTTACACTATAATACTAGTGCCATGATGTATTTATTATGTATTTTTAGCTGAATTTCTATGATTTGAACATAAAAAAAAGACAAATTTGACATATTGCAAAAATTGAAAATTTTCATGAGCGCGGACCTATCAGATTTAGCCGATTTTTTCGGGTTTTAATTTAGATGCTATTTCTTATATTTACACTATAATACTAGTGCCATGATGGATTTATTATGTATATTTGGCTGAATGTCTATGATTTGAACATAAAATAAGGACAAATTTGACATATTGCAAAAATTGAAAATTCTCATGAGCGCGGACCTATCAGATTGAGCCGATTTTGAAAGTTTTGGTTTAGATACTATTTCTAATATTGACAGTATAATACTAGTGCCATGATGTATTTATTATGTATTTTTGGCTGAATTTCTATGATTTGAACATAAAATAAGGACAAATTTGACATATTGCAAAAATTGAAAATTCTCATGAGCGCGGACCTATCAGATTTAGCCGATTTTTTAGGGTTTTGGCTTAGATGCTATTTCTAATATTTACACTATAATACTAGTGCCATGATGTATTTATTATGTATTTTTAGCTTAATTTCTATGATTTGAACATAAAATAAGGACTAATTTGACATATTGCAAAAATTGAAAAATTCTCATGAGCGCGGACCTATGAGATGTAGCCGATTTTTTAGGGTTTTGGTTTAGATGCTATTTCTTATATTTACACTATTATACCAGTGCCATGATGTATTTATTATGTATTTTTGGCTGAATTTCTATGATTTGAACATAAAATAAGGACAAATTTGACATATTGCAAAAATTGAAAATTCTCATGAGCGCGGACCTATCAGACTTAGCCGATTTTTTATGGTCTTGGTTTTGATACTATTTATAATATTTACGCTATAATACTAGTGCCATGATGTATTTATTATGTATTTTTAGCTGAATTTCTATGATTTGAACATAAAATAAGGACAAATTTGACATATTGCAAAAATTGAAAATTCTCATGAGCGCGGACCTATCAGATTTGGCAGGTTTTTTAGGATTTAGGTTTAGATGCTATTTCTAATATTTACACTATAATACTAGTGCCATGATGTATTCATTATGTATTTTTGGCTGAATTTCTATGATTTGAACATAAAATAAGGACAAATTTGACATATTGCAAAAATTGAAAATTCTCATGAGCGCGGACCTATCAGATTTAGCCTATTTTTTATGGTTTTGGTTTAGAGGCTTTTTCTAATATTTACACTATAATACTACTGCCATGATGTATTTATTATGTATTTTTGGCTGAATTTCTATGATTTGAACATAAAAAAAGGACAAATTTGACATATTGCAAAAATTGAAAATTTTCATGAGCGCGGACCTATCAGATGTAGCCGATTTTTTAGGGTTTTTGTTTAGATGCTATTTCTTATATTTACACTATAATACTAGTGCCATGATAGATTTATTATGTATTTTTGGCTGACTTTCTCTGATTTGAACATAAAATAAGGACAAATTTGACATATTGCAAAAATTGAAAATTCTCATGAGCGCGGACCTATCAGATTTAGCCGATTTTTTATGGTTTTGGTTACGCTATAATACTAGTGCCATGATGTATTTATTATGTATTTTTAGCTGAATTTCTATGATTTGAACATAAAATAAGGACAAATTTGACATATTGCAAAAATTGAAAACTTCTCATGAGCGCGGACCTATCAGATTTAGCCGATTTTCAAGTGTTTTGGTTTAGATGCTATTGCTAATATTTACACTAAATACTAGTGCCATGATGTATTTATTATGTATTTTTGGCTGAATTTCTATGATTTGAACAGAAAATAAGGACAAATTTGACATATTGCAAAAATTGAAAATTCTCATGAGCGCGGACCTATCAGATTTAGCCGATTTTTAAGGGTTTTGGTTTAGATGCTATTTCTGATATTTACACTATTATACTAGTGCGATGATGTATTTATTATGTATTTTTGGCTGAATTTCTATGATTTGAACATAAAATAAGGACAAATTTGACATATTGCAAAAATGTAAAAATCTCATGAGCGCGGACCTATCAGATTTAGCCGATTTTTTAGGGTTTTTGTTTAGATACTATTTCTAATATTTACACTATAATACTAGTGCCATGATGTATTTATTATGTATTTGTAGCTTAATTTCTATGATTTGAACATAAAATAAGGACAAATTTGACATATTGCAAAAATGTAAAAATCTCATGAGCGCGGACCTATCAGATTTAGCCGATTTATTAGAGTTTTTGTTTAGATACTATTTCTAATATTTACACTATAATACTAGTGCCATGATGTATTTATTATGTATTTGTAGCTTAATTTCTATGATTTGAACATAAAATAAGGACAAATTTGACATATTGCAAAAATTGAAAAATTCTCATGAGCGCGGACCTATCAGATTTAGCAGGTTTTTTAGGGTTTTTGTTTAGATGCTTTTTCTAATATTTACACTATAATACTAGTGCCATGATGTATTCATTATGTATTTTTGGCTGAATTTCTATGATTTGAACATAAAATAAGGACAAATTTGACATATTGAAAAAATTGCAAATTCTCATGAGCGCGGACCTATCAGATTTAGCCGATTGTTTAGGGTTTTGGTTTAGATGCTGTTTCTAATATACACTAAATACTAGTGCCATGATGTATTTATTATGTATTTTTGGCTGAATTTCTATGATTTGAACATAAAATAAGGACAAATTTGACATATTGCAAAAATTGAAAATTCTCATGAGCGCGGACCTATCAGATTGAGCCGATTTTGAAAGTTTTGGTTTAGATACTATTTCTAATATTGACAGTATAATACTAGTGCCATGATGTATTTATTATGTATTTTTGGCTGAATTTCTATGATTTGAACATAAAATAAGGACAAATTTGACATATTGCAAAAATTGAAAATTCTCATGAGCGCGGACCTATCAGATTTAGCCGATTTTTTAGGGTTTTGGCTTAGATGCTATTTCTAATATTTACACTATAATACTAGTGCCATGATGTATTTATTATGTATTTTTAGCTTAATTTCTATGATTTGAACATAAAATAAGGACTAATTTGACATATTGCAAAAATTGAAAAATTCTCATGAGCGCGGACCTATGAGATGTAGCCGATTTTTTAGGGTTTTGGTTTAGATGCTATTTCTTATATTTACACTATTATACCAGTGCCATGATGTATTTATTATGTATTTTTGGCTGAATTTCTATGATTTGAACATAAAATAAGGACAAATTTGACATATTGCAAAAATTGAAAATTCTCATGAGCGCGGACCTATCAGACTTAGCCGATTTTTTATGGTTTTGGTTTAGATACTATTTATAATATTTACGCTATAATACTAGTGCCATGATGTATTTATTATGTATTTTTAGCTGAATTTCTATGATTTGAACATAAAATAAGGACAAATTTGACATATTGCAAAAATTGAAAATTCTCATGAGCGCGGACCTATCAGATTTGGCAGGTTTTTTAGGATTTAGGTTTAGATGCTATTTCTAATATTTACACTATAATACTAGTGCCATGATGTATTCATTATGTATTTTTGGCTGAATTTCTATGATTTGAACATAAAATAAGGACAAATTTGACATATTGCAAAAATTGAAAATTCTCATGAGCGCGGACCTATCAGATTTAGCCTATTTTTTATGGTTTTGGTTTAGAGGCTTTTTCTAATATTTACACTATAATACTACTGCCATGATGTATTTATTATGTATTTTTGGCTGAATTTCTATGATTTGAACATAAAAAAAGGACAAATTTGACATATTGCAAAAATTGAAAATTTTCATGAGCGCGGACCTATCAGATGTAGCCGATTTTTTAGGGTTTTTGTTTAGATGCTATTTCTTATATTTACACTATAATACTAGTGCCATGATAGATTTATTATGTATTTTTGGCTGACTTTCTCTGATTTGAACATAAAATAAGGACAAATTTGACATATTGCAAAAATTGAAAATTCTCATGAGCGCGGACCTATCAGATTTAGCCGATTTTTTATGGTTTTGGTTACGCTATAATACTAGTGCCATGATGTATTTATTATGTATTTTTAGCTGAATTTCTATGATTTGAACATAAAATAAGGACAAATTTGACATATTGCAAAAATTGAAAACTTCTCATGAGCGCGGACCTATCAGATTTAGCCGATTTTCAAGTGTTTTGGTTTAGATGCTATTGCTAATATTTACACTAAATACTAGTGCCATGATGTATTTATTATGTATTTTTGGCTGAATTTCTATGATTTGAACAGAAAATAAGGACGAATTTGACATATTGCAAAAATTGAAAATTCTCATGAGCGCGGACCTATCAGATTTAGCCGATTTTTAAGGGTTTTGGTTTAGATGCTATTTCTGATATTTACACTATTATACTAGTGCGATGATGTATTTATTATGTATTTTTGGCTGAATTTCTATGATTTGAACATAAAATAAGGACAAATTTGACATATTGCAAAAATGTAAAAATCTCATGAGCGCGGACCTATCAGATTTAGCCGATTTTTTAGGGTTTTTGTTTAGATACTATTTCTAATATTTACACTATAATACTAGTGCCATGATGTATTTATTATGTATTTGTAGCTTAATTTCTATGATTTGAACATAAAATAAGGACAAATTTGACATATTGCAAAAATGTAAAAATCTCATGAGCGCGGACCTATCAGATTTAGCCGATTTTTTAGAGTTTTTGTTTAGATACTATTTCTAATATTTACACTATAATACTAGTGCCATGATGTATTTATTATGTATTTGTAGCTTAATTTCTATGATTTGAACATAAAATAAGGACAAATTTGACATATTGCAAAAATTGAAAAATTCTCATGAGCGCGGACCTATCAGATTTAGCAGGTTTTTTAGGGTTTTTGTTTAGATGCTTTTTCTAATATTTACACTATAATACTAGTGCCATGATGTATTCATTATGTATTTTTGGCTGAATTTCTATGATTTGAACATAAAATAAGGACAAATTTGACATATTGAAAAAATTGCAAATTCTCATGAGCGCGGACCTATCAGATTTAGCCGATTGTTTAGGGTTTTGGTTTAGATGCTGTTTCTAATATACACTAAATACTAGTGCCATGATGTATTTATTATGTATTTTTGGCTGAATTTCTATGATTTGAACATAAAATAAGGACAAATTTGACATATTGCAAAAATGTAAAATTCTCATGAGCGCGGACTTATCAGATTTAGCCGATTTTTTAGGGTTTTGGTTTAGATGCTATTTCTAATATTTACACTAAATACTAGTGCCATGATGTATTTATTATGTATTTTTGGCTGAATTTCTATGATTTGAACATAAAATAAGGACAAATTTGACATATTGCAAAAATTGAAAATTCTCATGAGCGCGGACCTATCAGATTTAGCCGATTTTTTATGGTTTTGGTTTAGATGCTTTTTCTAATATTTACACTAAATACTAGTGCCATGATGTATTTATTATGTATTTTTGGCTGAATTTCTATGATTTGAACATAAAATAAGGACAAATTTGACATATTGCAAAAATTGAAAACTTCTCATGAGCGCGGACCTATCAGATTTAGCCGATTTTTTAGGGTTTTGGCTTAGATGCTATTTCTTATATTTACACTCTAATACTAGTGCCATGATGTATTTATTATGTATTTTTAGCTTAATTTCTATGATTTGAACATAAAATAAGGACAAATTTGACATATTGCAAAAATTGAAAACTTCTCATGAGCGCGGACCTATCAGATTTAGCCGATTTTTTATGGTTTTGGTTTAGATGCTATTTCTAATATTTACACTAAATACTAGTGCCATGATGTATTAATTATGTATTTGTGGCTGAATTTCTATGATTTGAACATAAAATAAGGACAAATTTTACATATTGCAAAAATTGAAAATTCTCATGAGCGCGGACCTATCAGATTTGGCAGTTTTTTTAGGGTTTTTGTGTAGATGCTATTTCTAATATTTACACTATAATACTAGTGCCATGATGTATTCAATATGTATTTTTGGCTGAATTTCTATGATTTGAACATAAAATAAGGACAAATTTGACATATTGCAAAAATTGAAAATTCTCATGAGCGCGGACCTATCAGATTTGACCATTTTTTCTGATTTTGTTTAGTTGCTATTTCTAATATTTACACTATAATACTAGTGCCATGATGTATGTATTATGTATTTTTGGCTGAATTTCTATGATTTGAACATAAAATAAGGACAAATTTGACATATTGCAAAAATTGAAAATTCTCATGAGCGCGGACCTATCAGATTTGACCATTTTTTCTGATTTTGTTTAGTTGCTATTTCTAATATTTACACCATAATACTAGTGCCATGATGTATTTATTATGTATTTTTGGCTGAATTTCTATGATGTGAACATAAAATAAGGACAAATTTGACATATTGCAAAAATTGAAAATTGTCATGAGCGCGGACCTATCAGATTAAGCCGATTTTTTATGGTTTTGGTTTAGATGCTTTTTCTTATATTTACACTAAATACTAGTGCCATGATGTATTTATTATGTATTTTTGGCTGAATTTCTATGATTTAACATAAAATCAGGACAAATTTGACATATTGCAAAAATTGAAAATTCTCATGAGCGCGGACCTATCAGATTTGGCAGGTTTTTTAGGGTTTTGGTTTAGATGCTTTTTCTAATATTTACCCTATAATACTAGTGCCATGATGTATTCATTATGTATTTTTGGCTGAATTTCTATGATTTGAACATAAAATAAGGACAAATTTGACATATTGCAAAAATTGAAAATTCTCATGAGCGCGGACCTATCAGATTTGGCAGGTTTTTTAGGGTTTTGGTTTAGATGCTTTTTCTAATATTTACACTATAATACTAGTGCCATGATGTATTTATTATGTATTTTTGGCTGAATTTCTATGATTTGAACATAAAATAAGGACAAATTTGACATTTTTTTTTTTTTTTTTTTTTTTTTTTTTTTTTTTTTACAAAGGCATCACCACATTATCAAGGCCCAGAGGCCACTCAAGGATAAGGGTTAAAGAGTGTACAGTAGAAGTTGGTCAATTTAGTAATCATTAGTAATGAAAATTTGGTAAATTTAATAACTTATATGGAACGGCTCATCAAGAACTTATTTACCTTAGACTTGAACACAACCATATTGTAGTCAGCCGGAAAGCAGGAAAACGGAAGACAATTCCACAGGCGTGCAGTTCTAAGAAAGAAGCTTTGTTCATGGAATCTACGTTTAGGTTTAGGCACAGATAAAGAGTGGGGGAAATTATTGATAGTGTTTACAGCTAGACGAGTGTTTCTTGTGAAAGTTTGGCGAGGGGGGACCATAGATTGAAGCTCAGTTGAACACTTTCCATGAAAATAACGATACATCAGAGACAAACTCGCAACATCTCTTCTGTGAGATAGAGGTTGCAAGGAGGAGAAAAGGACATCTCCTACGAGGCTACGAAGTCTATTTTGAACTCTATCAAGGCAGGACAAGTTCTTTCTAGCAGCTCCTGCCCAGATGTGGCAACAGTATTCCATCCTTGGACGTACCTGGCTCTTATATAGATAGAGAATAGCATCAGCAGTGAGATATCTACTGGATCGATAGAAAGATCCCACCATTTTTCCAGCGGCCTTGGCAACAGATTTGATATACGTCTTCCATTTAAGATCAGGAGTAATGGTCAAGCCCAGAAGCTTGTCAAAACTAGAGGCCTCCTGAAGACGAGAGCCATTCATTTCAATTGATGACAAATGTGGATTAGAATGTTGATGATGTAAAGAGAGAAGCTTGGTTTTAGATGCATTAAAAGTAACCAGCCACTCCTTTCCCCATTGTACTACGTGCTCAAGATCAGAGGAGAGAGAATTGGAGAGAACTTGCTCGTTTACTGTCTTAGATGTGGTACCATAAATGGTAGTGTCGTCAGCATAAATGTCTACAAATGATGTAAGGATATGATTTGGAAGATCATTAATGTAGATCAGGAAAAGAGTTGGGCCCAGGATGGATCCCTGAGGGACACCGGCATTAATATTGTGAGCTTCTGATTTTTGCCCCTCAACTACTACTCTTATGAATCTATCAGAAAGAAATGATTTAATAATTGAGAAGACTTTTCCAGCTATACCATAGCTAGCGATCTTATGAAGTAAACCTTTATGCCATACCCTATCAAAGGCTTTAGATATGTCAAGAGCAATTGCCCTAGAAAGATTGCCACCGTCGAGAGATTTGCTAATCCTATGCGATATAACTGTAAGGACATCTGCTGTAGATCTAGCAGAACGGAAACCATATTGAGTGTCACTAAGAAGGTTATTTTTGTTGAGATGTTTGATTACTTCTGTATTTAATACAGATTCTAGCAACTTACTCATGACGCACAGGAGACTTATTGGCCTGTACTGAGAGGGGGATGAGCGATCACCTGAATTCTTAAATACAGGGCATACTGATGAGATTTTCCAGGGAGATGGGAAACTATTCTCCTTAAGACAACGTTTAAACAGTTTTGTAAGTATGGGCGCTAGTTCAGGTTGAAGTTTTTTGAGTACTATAATTGGAATACCATCAGGGCCAGTTGCTTTACTGGAATCAAGGTTTTTGATTAGTTTGGCAACATCACGTACAGATATACGTATATCACATAGCGTGTTTTCTGATACAAGAGGAAATATTGGGGGTTGGCGGTCTTGGTCGCAAAGGGTAGAATTAGCTGCAAAGTTCTTGACAAAGAGTTTGGCTTTGTCTGATGCTGACGAGATTACCTCAGATCCATTGATAATAGTTGGGATGGAGCACACGCTTCTGTTCAGGATTCTGTTTGCTATTTGCCAAAACTGGTGGGAACCAAGCCGCTGCTCAGCTACTTTGGACTTAACAGATTGAGCATACAACTCTCTTGCGTTCCTTATTACTTTCTTACAATGGTTGCTGGCAGTCCTGAAAACGGCTTTAGTTTCCATACATCTATTACGTTTGAAGCAGTGGAAAAAGTGATTTCTGTGCGCAATGGCAGCAGCACATTCTGGAGAGAACCATGGCTGGCTGTTAGGTTTTTGCTGAAACTTTTTAGAGGGTATGAAATGGTCAATACCTACAATTAACCATTCAGTTAGGTCTAATACTATAGAGGACACATCCTTTTTAAACATGGAATGCAGAGGTAGATCAGATATAAATGTACGGAAGCTATCCCAGTCAGCCTTAGTGTATCGATATACTGTACGATGAAGAGGTACGTCTGGGGACTTATTAGATTTCATTTTTATCTTAATTGATACAACAGAGTGGTCGGAAGATCCAAGAGGCGACAGAACAGAAACTGAACATAGTTCAGGGCAAGTTGTGAGAAAAAGGTCTAGTAGGCTCGCATACTGGCCGTCATTATCGGGCACACGGGTAGGTTCCTGAACAATCTGAGTGAGGTCATAGGCAATGGAGAAATCATGACAGAACCTCCCCTCATCATCGGTCTTGTTTGAGTGGGTCAACCATTCGACGTTGTGAACATTGAAGTCTCCACATACGTGAATGTTAGCTGAAGGATAAGTAGAAAGGACTTGGTCAATTTTCTCAGATATGCTTTGAAAGATAGTAACTCCGCTGTTGTGGGGGCGATAGAGAGTAAATATAAATGCAGTAGTGTGAGCTAAAGCAACCCGGAAGCACATATAAGGTAAGTTAGGATCTTCCCTGGAGATGTCCCTCCCACATGGAAAGCTATCTTTAATATAGGCACATATTCCATGCCCATGGCGATCTTGGGGGTCAGATTTAGAAGTTAAGTTAGAGTATCCTGTAATTGCAAACTCATCAAGGGAAATAGCCTGTCCAATGCCAGTTTCACTTAAAAATAAAAGGTCTGGTTTAGTCTCCTGTAATTGGGTTTCAACCTCTGGAAGGTTAGAACGTAGACCCCTGATGTTGGAGAAGGAGACATGGTAGTAGGGGTCTACGTTGGAAGTTGGAGAACCGGGTTTAATCGTGTATTTTTTCTTGAAACTTGTCATGATGAAATTTTGGAATTTGTGGACTAGGTCGACAGATTTACTTAGAGCAGGACAGAGAGGGGAAACTAAGAGAGAAAAAGAAACGAAGAATTTTTTTTTTTTTTTTTTTTTTTTTTTTGTACCACATGATAAGGTAAAGCCGTAACAATTGCAAAAATTGAAAATTCTCATGAGCGCGGACCTATCAGATTAAGCCGATTTTTTATGGTTTTGGTTTAGATGCTATTTCTAATATTTACTCTATAATACTAGTGCCATGATGTATTCATTATGTATTTTTGGCTGAATTTCTATCATTTGAACATAAAATAAGGACAAATTTGACATATTGCAAGCATTGCAAATTCTTATGAGCGCGGACCTATCAGATGAGGCCGATTTTTTATGGTTTTGGTTTAGATGCTTTTTCTAATATTTACACCATAATACTAGTGCCATGATGTATTTATTATGTATTTTTGGCTGAATTTCTATGATTTAAACATAAAATAAGGACAAATTTGACATATTGCAAAAATTGAAAATTCTCATGAGCGCGGACCTATCAGATTTGGCAGGTTTTTTAGGGTTTTTGTGTAGATGCTATTTCTAATATTTACACTATAATACTAGTGCCATGATGTATTCAATATGTATTTTTGGCTGAATTTCTATGATTTGAACATAAAATAAGGACAAATTTGACATATTGCAAAAATTGAAAATTCTCATGAGCGCGGACCTATCAGATTTGACCATTTTTTCTGATTTTGTTTAGTTGCTATTTCTAATATTTACACCATAATACTAGTGCCATGATGTATTTATTATGTATTTTTGGCTGAATTTCTATGATTTGAACATAAAATAAGGACAAATTTGACATATTGCAAAAATTGAAAATTCTCATGAGCGCGGACCTATCAGATTTAGCCGATTTTTTATGGTTTTGGGTTAGATGCTATTTCTAATATTTACTCTATAATACTAGTGCCATGATGTATTTATTATGTATTTTTGGCTGAATTTCTATGATTTGAACATAAAATAAGGACAAATTTGACATATTGCAAAAATTGACAATTCTCATGAGCGCGGACCTATCAGATTTAGCCGATTTTTTAGGCTTTTGGTTTAGATGCTATTTGTGATATTTACACTATAATACTAGTGCCATGATGTATTTATTATGTATTTTTGGCTGAATTTCTATGATTTGAACATAAAATGAAGACAAATTTGACATATTGCAAAAATTGAAAATTCTCATGAGCGCGGACCTATCAGATTGGGCAGGTTTTTTATGGTTATTGTTTAGATTCTTTTTCTTATATTTACACTATAATACTAGTGCCATGATGTATTCATTATGTATTTTTGGCTGAATTTTTATGATTTGAACATAAAATAAGGACAAATTTGACATATTGCAAAAATTGAAAATTCTCATGAGCGCGGACCTATCAGATTTGGCAGGTTTTTTAGGCTTTTGGTTTAGATGCTTTTTCTAATATTTACACTATAATACTAGTGCCATGATGTATTTATTATGTATTTTTGGCTGAATTTCTATGATTTGAACATAAAATAAGGACAAATTTGACATATTGCAAAAATTGAAAATTCTCATGAGCGCAGACCTATCAGATTTGACCATTTTTTCTGATTTTGTTTAGTTGCTATTTCTAATATTTACACCATAATACTAGTGCCATGATGTATTTTTTATGTATTTTTGGCTGAATTTCTATGATTTGAACATAAAATAAGGACAAATTTGACATATTGCAAAAATTGAAAATTCTCATGAGCGCTGACCTATCAGATTTAGCCGATTTTTTATGGTTTTGGTTTAGATGCTTTTTCTTATATTTACACTAAATACTAGTTAGTGCCATGATGTATTTATTATGTATTTTTGGCTGAATTTCTATGATTTAACTTAAAATCAGGACAAATTTGACATATTGCAAAAATTGAAAATTCTCATGAGCGCGGACCTATCAGATTTGGCAGGTTTTTTAGGGTTTTGGTTAGATGCTTTTTCTAATATTTACCCTATAATACTAGTGCCATGATGTATTCATTATGTATTTTTGGCTGAATTTCTATGATTTGAACATAAAATAAGGACAAATTTGACATATTGCAAAAATTGAAAATTCTCATGAGCGCGGACCTATCAGATTTGGCAGGTTTTTTAGGGTTTTGGTTTAGATGCTTTTTCTAATATTTACACTATAATACTAGTGCCATGATGTATTTATTATGTATTTTTGGCTGAATTTCTATGATTTGAACATAAAATAAGGACAAATTTGACATATTGCAAAAATTGAAAATTCTCATGAGCGCGGACCTATCAGATTAAGCCGATTTTTTATGGTTTTGGTTTAGATGCTTTTTCTAATATTTACTCTATAATACTAGTGCCATGATGTATTCATTATGTATTTTTGGCTGAATTTCTATCATTTGAACATAAAATAAGGACAAATTTGACATATTGCAAAAATTGCAAATTCTTATGAGCGCGGACCTATCAGATGAGGCCGATTTTTTATGGTTTTGGTTTAGATGCTTTTTCTAATATTTACACCATAATACTAGTGCCATGATGTATTTATTATGTATTTTTGGCTGAATTTCTATGATTTAAACATAAAATAAGGACAAATTTGACATATTGCAAAAATTGCAAATTCTCATGAGCGCGGACCTATCAGATTTGGCAGGTTTTTTAGGCTTTTTGTGTAGATGCTATTTCTAATATTTACACTATAATACTAGTGCCATGATGTATTCAATATGTATTTTTGGCTGAATTTCTATGATTTGAACATAAAATAAGGACAAATTTGACATATTGCAAAAATTGAAAATTCTCATGAGCGCGGACCTATCAGATTTGACCATTTTTTCTGATTTTGTTTAGTTGCTATTTCTAATATTTACACCATAATACTAGTGCCATGATGTATTTATTATGTATTTTTGGCTGAATTTCTATGATTTGAACATAAAATAAGGAATAATTTGACATATTGCAAAAATTGAAAATTCTCATGAGCGCGGACCTATCAGATTTAGCCGATTTTTTATGGTTTTGGGTTAGATGCTATTTCTAATATTTACTCTATAATACTAGTGCCATGATGTATTTATTATGTATTTTTGGCTGAATTTCTATGATTTGAACATAAAATAAGGACAAATTTGACATATTGCAAAAATTGACAATTCTCATGAGCGCGGACCTATCAGATTTAGCCGATTTTTTAGGCTTTTGGTTTAGATGCTATTTGTGATATTTACACTATAATACTAGTGCCATGATGTATTTATTATGTATTTTTGGCTGAATTTCTATGATTTGAACATAAAATGAAGACAAATTTGACATATTGCAAAAATTGAAAATTCTCATGAGCGCGGACCTATCAGATTGGGCAGGTTTTTTATGGTTATTGTTTAGATTCTTTTTCTTATATTTACACTATAATACTAGTGCCATGATGTATTCATTATGTATTTTTGGCTGAATTTTTATGATTTGAACATAAAATAAGGACAAATTTGACATATTGCAAAAATTGAAAATTCTCATGAGCGCGGGCCTATCAGATTTAGCCGATTTTTTAGGGTTTTGGTTTAGATGCTATTTCTAATATTTACACTATTATACTAGTGCCATGATGTATTTATTATGTATTTTTGGCAAAATTTCTATGATTTGAACATAAAATAAGGACAAATTTGACATATTGCAAAAATTGAAAAGTCTTATGAGCGCGGACCTATCAGTTTTAGCCGATTTTTTAGGGTTTTGGTTTAGATGCTATTTCTAAGATTTACACTATAATACTAGTGCCATGATGTATTTATTATGTATTTTTGGCTGAATTTCTATGATTTGAACATAAAATAAGGACAAATTTGACATATTGCAAAAATGGAAAATTCTCATGAGCGCGGACCTATCAGATTTAGCTGATTTGTTATTGTTTTTGTTTAGATGCTATTTCTAATATTTACACTATAATACTAGTGCCATGATGTATTCATTATGTATTTTTGGCTGAATTTCTATGATTTGAACATAAAATAAGGACAAATTTGACATATTGCAAAAATTGAAAATTCTCATGAGCGCGGACCTATCAGATTTGGCGATTTTTTATGATTTTGGTTTAGATGCTATTTGTGATATTTACACTATAATACTAGTGCCATGATGTATTTATTATGTATTTTTGGCTGAATTTCTATGATTTGAACATAAAATGAAGACAAATTTGACATATTGCAAAACTTGAAAATTCTCATGAGCGCGGACCTATCAGATTGGGCAGGTTTTTTATGGTTATTGTTAAGATTCTTTTTCTAATATTTACACTATAATACTAGTGCCATGATGTATTCATTATGTATTTTTGGCTGAATTTTTATGATTTGAACATAAAATAAGGACAAATTTGACATATTGCAAAAATTTAAAATTCTCATGAGCGCGGACCTATCAGATTTGGCGATTTTTTATGATTTTGTTTAGTTGCTATTTCTAATATTTACACCATAATACTAGTGCCATGATGTATTTATTATGTATTTTTAGCTTAATTTCTATGATTTGAACATAAAATAAGGACAAATTTGACATATTGCAAAAATTGAAAATTCTCATGAGCGCGGACCTATCAGATTTAGCCGATTTTTTAGGGTTTTGGTTTAGATGCTATTTCTAATATTTACACTATTATACTAGTGCCATGATGTATTTATTATGTATTTTTGCAAAATTTCTATGATTTGAACATAAAATAAGGACAAATTTGACATATTGCAAAAATGGAAAATTCTCATGAGCGCGGACCTATCAGATTCAGCCGATTTGTTATTGTTTTGGTTTAGATGCTGTTTGTGATATTTACACTATAATACTAGTGCCATGATGTATTTATAATGTATTTTTGGCTGAATTTCTATGATTTGAACATAAAATGAAGACAAATTTTACATATTGCAAAAATTGAACATTCTCATGAGCGCGGACCTATCAGATTGGGCAGGTTTTTTATGGTTATTGTTTAGATTCTTTTTCTAATATTTACACTATTATACTAGTGCCATGATGTATTCATTATGTATTTTTGGCTGAATTTTTATGATTTGAACATAAAATAAGGACAAATTTGACATATTGCAAAAATTTAAAATTCTCATGAGCGCGGACCTATCAGATGTAGCCGATTTTTTATGGTTTTGTTTAGTTGCTATTTCTAATATTTACACCATAATACTAGTGCCATGATGTATTTATTATGTATTTTTGGCTGAATTTTTATGATTTGAACATAAAATAAGGACAAATTTGACATATTGCAAAAATTTAAAATTCTCATGAGCGCGGACCTATCAGATTTGGCGATATTTTATGATTTTGTTTAGATGCTATTTCTAGTATTTACACCATAATACTAGTGCCATGATGTATTTATTATGTATTTTTAGCTTAATTTCTATGATTTGAACATAAAATAAGGACAAATTTGACATATTGCAAAAATTGAAAATTCTCATGAGCGCGGACCTATCAGATTTAGCCGATTTTTAAGGCTTTTGTTTTAGATGCTATTTCTAATATTTACACTATTATACTAGTGCCATGATGTATTTATTATGTATTTTTGCAAAATTTCTATGATTTGAACATAAAATAAGGACAAATTTGACATATTGCAAAAATGGAAAATTCTCATGAGCGCGGACCTATCAGATTCAGCCGATTTGTTATTGTTTTATAAAATGAAGACAAATTTGACATATTGCAAAAATTTAAAATTCTCATGAGCGCGGACCTATCAGATTTGGCGATTTTTTATGATTTTGTTTAGATGCTATTTCTAATATTTACACCATAATACTAGTGCCATGATGTATTTATTATGTATTTTTAGCTTAATTTCTATGATTTGAACATAAAATAAGGACAAATTTGACATATTGCAAAAATTGAAAATTCTCATGAGCGCGGACCTATCAGATTTAGCCGATTTTTAAGGCTTTTGTTTTAGATGCTATTTCTAATATTTACACTATTATACTAGTGCCATGATGTATTTATTATGTATTTTTGCAAAATTTCTATGATTTGAACATAAAATAAGGACAAATTTGACATATTGCAAAAATGGAAAATTCTCATGAGCGCGGACCTATCAGATTTAGCCGATTTTTTATGGTGCTGGTTTAGATGCTTTTTTAATATTTACACTATAATACTAGTGCCATGATGTATTTATTATGTATTTTTGGCTGACTTTCTATGATTTAAATAAAAAATAAGCACAATTTTGACATATTGCAAAATTTGAAAATTCTCATGAGCGCGGACCTATCAGATTTAGCCGATTTTTTAGGGATTTGGTTTAGATGCTATTTCTAATATTTACACTATAATACTAGCGCCATGATGTATTTATTATGTATTTTTGGCAAAATTTCTATGATTTGAACATAAAATAAGGACAAATTTGACATATTGCAAAAATTGAAAAGTCTTATGAGCGCGGACCTATCAGTTTTAGCCGATTTTTTAGGGTTTTGGTTTAGATGCTATTTCTAAGATTTACACTATAATACTAGTGCCATGATGTATTTATTATGTATTTTTGGCTGAATTTCTATGATTTGAACATAAAATAAGGACAAATTTGACATATTGCAAAAATGGAAAATTCTCATGAGCGCGGACCTATCAGATTTAGCCGATTTGTTATTGTTTTGGTTTAGATGCTGTTTCTAATATTTACACTATAATACTAGTGCCATGATGTATTCATTATGTATTTTTGGCTGAATTTCTATGATTTGAACACAAAATAAGGACAAATTTGACATATTGCAAAAATGGAAAATTCTCATGAGCGCGGACCTATCAGATTTGGCGATTTTTTATGATTTTGGTTTAGATGCTATTTGTGATATTTACACTATAATACTAGTGCCATGATGTATTTATTATGTATTTTTGGCTGAATTTCTATGATTTGAACATAAAATGAAGACAAATTTGACATATTGCAAAAATTGAACATTCTCATGAGCGCGGACCTATCAGATTAGCCAGGTTTTTTATGGTTATTGTTTAGATTCTTTTTCTAATATTTACACTATAATACTAGTGCCATGATGTATTCATTATGTATTTTTGGCTGAATTTTTATGATTTGAACATAAAATAAGGACAAATTTGACATATTGCAAAAATTTAAAATTCTCATGAGCGCGGACCTATCAGATTTGGCGATTTTTTATGATTTTGTTTAGATGCTATTTCTAATATTTACACCATAATACTAGTGCCATGATGTATTTATTATGTATTTTTAGCTTAATTTCTATGATTTGAACATAAAATAAGGACAAATTTGACATATTGCAAAAATTGAAAATTCTCATGAGCGCGGACCTATCAGATTTAGCCGATTTTTAAGGCTTTTGTTTTAGATGCTATTTCTAATATTTACACTATTATACTAGTGCCATGATGTATTTATTATGTATTTTTGCAAAATTTCTATGATTTGAACATAAAATAAGGACAAATTTGACATATTGCAAAAATGGAAAATTCTCATGAGCGCGGACCTATCAGATTTAGCCGATTTTTTATGGTGCTGGTTTAGATGCTTTTTTAATATTTACACTATAATACTAGTGCCATGATGTATTTATTATGTATTTTTGGCTGACTTTCTATGATTTAAATAAAAAATAAGCACAATTTTGACATATTGCAAAATTTGAAAATTCTCATGAGCGCGGACCTATCAGATTTAGCCGATTTTTTAGGGATTTGGTTTAGATGCTATTTCTAATATTTACACTATAATACTAGCGCCATGATGTATTTATTATGTATTTTTGGCAAAATTTCTATGATTTGAACATAAAATAAGGACAAATTTGACATATTGCAAAAATTGAAAAGTCTTATGAGCGCGGACCTATCAGTTTTAGCCGATTTTTTATGATTTTGGTTTAGATGCTATTTCTAAGATTTACACTATAATACTAGTGCCATGATGTATTTATTATGTATTTTTGGCTGAATTTCTATGATTTGAACATAAAATAAGGACAAATTTGACATATTGCAAAAATGGAAAATTCTCATGAGCGCGGACCTATCAGATTTAGCCGATTTGTTATTGTTTTGGTTTAGATGCTGTTTCTAATATTTACACTATAATACTAGTGCCATGATGTATTCATTATGTATTTTTGGCTGAATTTCTATGATTTGAACACAAAATAAGGACAAATTTGACATATTGCAAAAATTGAAAATTCTCATGAGCGCGGACCTATCAGATTTGGCGATTTTTTATGATTTTGGTTTAGATGCTATTTGTGATATTTACACTATAATACTAGTGCCATGATGTATTTATTATGTATTTTTGGCTGAATTTCTATGATTTGAACATAAAATGAAGACAAATTTGACATATTGCAAAACTTGAAAATTCTCATGAGCGCGGACCTATCAGATTGGGCAGGTTTTTTATGGTTATTGTTAAGATTCTTTTTCTAATATTTACACTATAATACTAGTGCCATGATGTATTCATTATGTATTTTTGGCTGAATTTTTATGATTTGAACATAAAATAAGGACAAATTTGACATATTGCAAAAATTTAAAATTCTCATGAGCGCGGACCTATCAGATTTGGCGATTTTTTATGATTTTGTTTAGTTGCTATTTCTAATATTTACACCATAATACTAGTGCCATGATGTATTTATTATGTATTTTTAGCTTAATTTCTATGATTTGAACATAAAATAAGGACAAATTTGACATATTGCAAAAATTGAAAATTCTCATGAGCGCGGACCTATCAGATTTAGCCGATTTTTTAGGGTTTTGGTTTAGATGCTATTTCTAATATTTACACTATTATACTAGTGCCATGATGTATTTATTATGTATTTTTGCAAAATTTCTATGATTTGAACATAAAATAAGGACAAATTTGACATATTGCAAAAATGGAAAATTCTCATGAGCGCGGACCTATCAGATTCAGCCGATTTGTTATTGTTTTGGTTTAGATGCTGTTTGTGATATTTACACTATAATACTAGTGCCATGATGTATTTATAATGTATTTTTGGCTGAATTTCTATGATTTGAACATAAAATGAAGACAAATTTTACATATTGCAAAAATTGAACATTCTCATGAGCGCGGACCTATCAGATTGGGCAGGTTTTTTATGGTTATTGTTTAGATTCTTTTTCTAATATTTACACTATTATACTAGTGCCATGATGTATTCATTATGTATTTTTGGCTGAATTTTTATGATTTGAACATAAAATAAGGACAAATTTGACATATTGCAAAAATTTAAAATTCTCATGAGCGCGGACCTATCAGATGTAGCCGATTTTTTATGGTTTTGTTTAGTTGCTATTTCTAATATTTACACCATAATACTAGTGCCATGATGTATTTATTATGTATTTTTGGCTGAATTTCTATGATTTGAACATAAAATGAGGACAAATTTGACATATTGCAAAAATGGAAAATTCTCATGAGCGCGGACCTATCAGATTTAGCCGATTTTTTAGGCTTTTGGTTTAGATGCTATTTCTAATATTTACACTATAATACTAGTGCCATGATGTATTTATTATGTATTTTTGGCTGACTTTCTATGATTTAAATAAAAAATAAGCACAATTTTGACATATTGCAAAATTTGAAAATTCTCATGAGCGCGGACCTATCAGATTTAGCCGATTTTTTAGGGATTTGGTTTAGATGCTATTTCTAATATTTACACTATAATACTAGCGCCATGATGTATTTATTATGTATTTTTGGCAAAATTTCTATGATTTGAACATAAAATAAGGACAAATTTGACATATTGCAAAAATTGAAAAGTCTTATGAGCGCGGACCTATCAGTTTTAGCCGATTTTTTAGGGTTTTGGTTTAGATGCTATTTCTAAGATTTACACTATAATACTAGTGCCATGATGTATTTATTATGTATTTTTGGCTGAATTTCTATGATTTGAACATAAAATAAGGACAAATTTGACATATTGCAAAAATGGAAAATTCTCATGAGCGCAGACCTATCAGATTTAGCCGATTTGTTATTGTTTTGGTTTAGATGCTATTTCTAATATTTACACTATAATACTAGTGCCATGATGTATTCATTATGTATTTTTGGCTGAATTTCTATGATTTGAACACAAAATAAGGACAAATTTGACATATTGCAAAAATGGAAAATTCTCATGAGCGCGGACCTATCAGATTTGGCGATTTTTTATGATTTTGGTTTAGATGCTATTTGTGATATTTACACTATAATACTAGTGCCATGATGTATTTATTATGTATTTTTGGCTGAATTTCTATGATTTGAACATAAAATGAAGACAAATTTGACATATTGCAAAAATTGAACATTCTCATGAGCGCGGACCTATCAGATTAGCCAGGTTTTTTATGGTTATTGTTTAGATTCTTTTTCTAATATTTACACTATAATACTAGTGCCATGATGTATTCATTATGTATTTTTGGCTGAATTTTTATGATTTGAACATAAAATAAGGACAAATTTGACATATTGCAAAAATTTAAAATTCTCATGAGCGCGGACCTATCAGATTTGGCGATTTTTTATGATTTTGTTTAGATGCTATTTCTAATATTTACACCATAATACTAGTGCCATGATGTATTGATTATGTATTTTTAGCTTAATTTCTATGATTTGAACATAAAATAAGGACAAATTTGACATATTGCAAAAATTGAAAATTCTCATGAGCGCGGACCTATCAGATTTAGCCGATTTTTAAGGCTTTTGTTTTAGATGCTATTTCTAATATTTACACTATTATACTAGTGCCATGATGTATTTATTATGTATTTTTGCAAAATTTCTATGATTTGAACATAAAATAAGGACAAATTTGACATATTGCAAAAATGGAAAATTCTCATGAGCGCGGACCTATCAGATTTAGCCGATTTTTTATGGTGCTGGTTTAGATGCTTTTTTAATATTTACACTATAATACTAGTGCCATGATGTATTTATTATGTATTTTTGGCTGACTTTCTATGATTTAAATAAAAAATAAGCACAATTTTGACATATTGCAAAATTTGAAAATTCTCATGAGCGCGGACCTATCAGATTTAGCCGATTTTTTAGGGATTTGGTTTAGATGCTTTTTCTAATATTTACACTATAATACTAGCGCCATGATGTATTTATTATGTATTTTTGGCAAAATTTCTATGATTTGAACATAAAATAAGGACAAATTTGACATATTGCAAAAATTGAAAAGTCTTATGAGCGCGGACCTATCAGTTTTAGCCGATTTTTTAGGGTTTTGGTTTAGATGCTATTTCTAAGATTTACACTATAATACTAGTGCCATGATGTATTTATTATGTATTTTTGGCTGAATTTCTATGATTTGAACATAAAATAAGGACAAATTTGACATATTGCAAAAATGGAAAATTCTCATGAGCGCGGACCTATCAGATTTAGCCGATTTGTTATTGTTTTGGTTTAGATGCTGTTTCTAATATTTACACTATAATACTAGTGCCATGATGTATTCATTATGTATTTTTGGCTGAATTTCTATGATTTGAACACAAAATAAGGACAAATTTGACATATTGCAAAAATGGAAAATTCTCATGAGCGCGGACCTATCAGATTTAGCCGATTTTTTATGATTTTGGTTTAGATGCTATTTGTGATATTTACACTATAATACTAGTGCCATGATGTATTTATTATGTATTTTTGGCTGAATTTCTATGATTTGAACATAAAATGAAGACAAATTTGACATATTGCAAAAATTGAACATTCTCATGAGCGCGGACCTATCAGATAAGCCAGGTTTTTTATGGTTATTGTTTAGATTCTTTTTCTAATATTTACACTATAATACTAGTGCCATGATGTATTCATTATGTATTTTTGGCTGAATTTTTATGATTTGAACATAAAATAAGGACAAATTTGACATATTGCAAAAATTTAAAATTCTCATGAGCGCGGACCTATCAGATTTGGCGATTTTTTATGATTTTGTTTAGATGCTATTTCTAATATTTACACCATAATACTAGTGCCATGATGTATTTATTATGTATTTTTAGCTTAATTTCTATGATTTGAACATAAAATAAGGACAAATTTGACATATTGCAAAAATTGAAAATTCTCATGAGCGCGGACCTATCAGATTTAGCCGATTTTTAAGGCTTTTGTTTTAGATGCTATTTCTAATATTTACACTATTATACTAGTGCCATGATGTATTTATTATGTATTTTTGCAAAATTTCTATGATTTGAACATAAAATAAGGACAAATTTGACATATTGCAAAAATGGAAAATTCTCATGAGCGCGGACCTATCAGATTCAGCCGATTTGTTATTGTTTTGGTTTAGATGCTGTTTGTGATATTTACACTATAATACTAGTGCCATGATGTATTTATTATGTATTTTTGGCTGAATTTCTATGATTTGAACATAAAATGAAGACAAATTTTACATATTGCAAAAATTGAACATTCTCATGAGCGCGGACCTATCAGATTGGGCAGGTTTTTTATGGTTATTGTTTAGATTCTTTTTCTAATATTTACACTATTATACTAGTGCCATGATGTATTCATTATGTATTTTTGGCTGAATTTTTATGATTTGAACATAAAATAAGGACAAATTTGACATATTGCAAAAATTGAAAATTCTCATGAGCGCGGACCTATCAGATGTAGCCGATTTTTTATGGTTTTGTTTAGTTGCTATTTCTAATATTTACACCATAATACTAGTGCCATGATGTATTTATTATGTATTTTTGGCTGAATTTCTATGATTTGAACATAAAATGAGGACAAATTTGACATATTGCAAAAATGGAAAATTCTCATGAGCGCGGACCTATCAGATTTAGCCGATTTTTTAGGCTTTTGGTTTAGATGCTATTTCTAATATTTACACTATAATACTAGTGCCATGATGTATTTATTATGTATTTTTGGCAAAATTTCTATGATTTGAACATAAAATAAGGACAAATTTGACATATTGCAAAAATGGAAAATTCTCATGAGCGCGGACCTATCAGATTTAGCCGATTTTTTATGGTGCTGGTTTAGATGCTTTTTTAATATTTACACTATAATACTAGTGCCATGATGTATTTATTATGTATTTTTGGCTGACTTTCTATGATTTAAATAAAAAATAAGCACAATTTTGACATATTGCAAAATTTGAAAATTCTCATGAGCGCGGACCTATCAGATTTAGCCGATTTTTTAGGGATTTGGTTTAGATGCTATTTCTAATATTTACACTATAATACTAGCGCCATGATGTATTTATTATGTATTTTTGGCAAAATTTCTATGATTTGAACATAAAATAAGGACAAATTTGACATATTGCAAAAATTGAAAAGTCTTATGAGCGCGGACCTATCAGTTTTAGCCGATTTTTTAGGGTTTTGGTTTAGATGCTTTTTCTAAGATTTACACTATAATACTAGTGCCATGATGTATTTATTATGTATTTTTGGCTGAATTTCTATGATTTGAACATAAAATAAGGACAAATTTGACATATTGCAAAAATGGCAAATTCTCATGAGCGCGGACCTATCAGATTTAGCCGATTTGTTATTGTTTTGGTTTAGATGCTGTTTCTAATATTTACACTATAATACTAGTGCCATGATGTATTCATTATGTATTTTTGGCTGAATTTCTATGATTTGAACACAAAATAAGGACAAATTTGACATATTGCAAAAATGGAAAATTCTCATGAGCGCGGACCTATCAGATTTGGCGATTTTTTATGATTTTGGTTTAGATGCTATTTGTGATATTTACACTATAATACTAGTGCCATGATGTATTTATTATGTATTTTTGGCTGAATTTCTATGATTTGAACATAAAATGAAGACAAATTTGACATATTGCAAAAATTGAACATTCTCATGAGCGCGGACCTATCAGATTAGCCAGGTTTTTTATGGTTATTGTTTAGATTCTTTTTCTAATATTTACACTATAATACTAGTGCCATGATGTATTCATTATGTATTTTTGGCTGAATTTTTATGATTTGAACATAAAATAAGGACAAATTTGACATATTGCAAAAATTTAAAATTCTCATGAGCGCGGACCTATCAGATTTAGCCGATTTTTTATGGTTTTGTTTAGTTGCTATTTCTAATATTTACACCATAATACTAGTGCCATGATGTATTTATTATGTATTTTTGGCTGAATTTCTATGATTTGAACATAAAATGAGGACAAATTTGACATATTGCAAAAATGGAAAATTCTCATGAGCGCGGACCTATCAGATTTAGCCGATTTTTGGGGGATTTGGTTTAGATGCTATTTCTAATATTTACACTATAATACTAGCGCCATGATGTATTTATTATGTATTTATGGCTGACTTTCTATGATTTGAACATAAAATAATCACAAATTTGACATATTGCAAAAATTGCAAATTCTCATGAGCGCGGACCTATCAGATTTAGCCGATTTTTTGTGGTTTTGGTTAGATGCTGTTTCTAATATTTACACTATAATACTAGTGCCATGATGTATTCATTATGTATTTTTGGCTGAATTTCTATGATTTGAACATAAAATAAGGACAAATTTGACATATTGCAAAAATGGAAAATTCTCATGAGCGCGGACCTATCAGATTTGGCGATTTTTTATGATTTTGGTTTAGATTCTATTTGTGATTTTTACACTATAATACTAGTGCCATGATGTATTTATTATGTATTTTTGGCTGAATTTTTATGATTTGAACATAAAATAAGGACAAATTTGACATATTGCAAAAATTTAAAATTCTCATGAGCGCGGACCTATCAGATTTAGCCGATTTGTTATGATTTTGTTTAGTTGCTATTTCTAATATTTACACCATAATACTAGTGCCATGATGTATTTATTATGTATTTTTAGCTGAATTTCTATGATTTGAACATAAAATAAGGACAAATTTGACATATTGCAAAAATTGAAAATTCTCATGAGCGCGGACCTATCAGATTTAGCCGATTTTTTATGGTTTTGGTTTAGATTCTTTTTCTAATATTTACACTAAATACTAGTGCCATGATGTATTTATTATGTATTTTTTGCTGAATTTCTATGATTTGAACATAAAATGAGGACAAATTTGACATATTGCAAAAATGGAAAATTCTCATGAGCGCGGACCTATCAGATTTAGCCGATTTTTTAGGCTTTTTGTTTAGATGCTATTTCTAATATTTACACTATTATACTAATGCCATGATGTATTTATTATGTATGTTTGGCAAAATTTCTATGATTTGAACATAAAATAAGGACAAATTTGACATATTGCAAAAATTGAAAATTCTCATGAGCGCGGACCTATCAGTTTTAGCCGATTTTTTAGGGTTTTGGTTTAGATGCTATTTCTAAGATTTACACTATAATACTAGTGCCATGATGTATTCATTATGTATTTTTGGCTGAATTTTTATGATTTGAACATAAAATAAGGACAAATTTGACATATTGCAAAAATGGAAAATTCTCAGGAGCGCGGACCTATCAGATTTGGCGATTTTTTATGATTTTGGTAAGATGCTATTTGTGATATTTACACTATAATACTAGTGCCATGATGTATTTATTATGTATTTTTGGCTGAATTTCTATGATTTGAACATAAAATGAAGACAAATTTGACATATTGCAAAAATTGAAAATTCTCATGAGCGCGGACCTATCAGATTGGGCAGGTTTTTTATGGTTATTGTGTAGATTCTTTTTCTAATATTTACACTATAATACTAGTGCCATGATGTATTCATTATGTATTTTTGGCTGAATTTTTATGATTTGAACATAAAATAAGGACAAATTTGACATATTGCAAAAATTTAAAATTCTCATGAGCGCGGACCTATCAGATTTAGCCGATTTGTTATGATTTTGTTTAGTTGCTATTTCTAATATTTACACCATAATACTAGTGCCATGATGTATTTATTATGTATTTTTAGCTGAATTTCTATGATTTGAACATAAAATAAGGACAAATTTGACATATTGCAAAAATTGAAAATTCTCATGAGCGCGGACCTATCAGATTTAGCCGATTTTTTATGGTTTTGGTTTAGATTTTTTTTCTAATATTTACACTAAATACTAGTGCCATGATGTATTTATTATGTATTTTTTGCTGAATTTCTATGATTTGAACATAAAATGAGGACAAATTTGACATATTGCAAAAATGGAAAATTCTCATGAGCGCGGACCTATCAGATTTAGCCGATTTTTTAGGCTTTTTGTTTAGATGCTATTTCTAATATTTACACTATTATACTAATGCCATGATGTATTTATTATGTATGTTTGGCAAAATTTCTATGATTTGAACATAAAATAAGGACAAATTTGACATATTGCAAAAATTGAAAATTCTCATGAGCGCGGACCTATCAGTTTTAGCCGATTTTTTAGGGTTTTGGTTTAGATGCTATTTCTAAGATTTACACTATAATACTAGTGCCATGATGTATTCATTATGTATTTTTGGCTGAATTTTTATGATTTGAACATAAAATAAGGACAAATTTGACATATTGCAAAAATGGAAAATTCTCAGGAGCGCGGACCTATCAGATTTGGCGATTTTTTATGATTTTGGTAAGATGCTATTTGTGATATTTACACTATAATACTAGTGCCATGATGTATTTATTATGTATTTTTGGCTGAATTTCTATGATTTGAACATAAAATGAAGACAAATTTGACATATTGCAAAAATTGAAAATTCTCATGAGCGCGGACCTATCAGATTGGGCAGGTTTTTTATGGTTATTGTGTAGATTCTTTTTCTAATATTTACACTATAATACTAGTGCCATGATGTATTCATTATGTATTTTTGGCTGAATTTTTATGATTTGAACATAAAATAAGGACAAATTTGACATATTGCAAAAATTTAAAATTCTCATGAGCGCGGACCTATCAGATTTAGCCGATTTGTTATGATTTTGTTTAGTTGCTATTTCTAATATTTACACCATAATACTAGTGCCATGATGTATTTATTATGTATTTTTAGCTTAATTTCTATGATTTGAACAAAAAATAAGGACAAATTTGACATATTGCAAAAATTGCAAATTCTCATGAGCGCGGACCTATCAGATTTAGCCGATTTTTTATGGTTTTGGTTTAGATTCTTTTTCTAATATTAACGCTAAATACTAGTGCCATGATGTATTTATTATGTATTTTTAGCTTAATTTCTATGATTTGAACATAAAATGAGGACAAATTTGACATATTGCAAAAATGGAAAATTCTCATGAGCGCGGACCTATCAGATTTAGCCGATTTTTTAGGCTTTTGGTTTAGATGCTATTTCGAATATTTACACTATTATACTAGATCCATGATGTATTTATTATGTATTTTTGGCAAAATTTCTATGATTTGAACATAAAATAAGGACAAATTTGACATATTGCAAAAATGGAAAATTCTCATGAGCGCAGACCTATCAGATTTAGCCGATTTTTTATGATGCTGGTTTAGATGCTTTTTCTAATATTTACACTATAATACTAGTGCCATGATGTATTTATTATGTATTTTTGGCTGACTTTCTATGATTTAAATAAAAAATAAGGACAATTTTGACATATTGCAAAAATTGCAAATTCTCATGAGCGCGGACCTATCAGATTTAGCCGATTTTTTAGGGATTTGGTTTAGATGCTATTTCTAATATTTACACTATAATACTAGCGCCATGATGTATTTATTATGTATTTTTGGCTGACTTTCTATGATTTGAACATAAAATAAGCACAAATTTGACATATTGCAAAAATGTAAAATTCTCATGAGCGCGGACCTATCAGATTTAGCCGATTTTTTATGGTTTTGGTTTAGATGCTTTTTCTAATATTTACACTATAATACTAGTGCCATGATGTATTTATTATGTATTTTTGGCTGAATTTCTATGATTTGAACATAAAATAAGGACAAATTTGACATATTGCAAAAATGGAAAATTCTCATGAGCGCGGACCTATCAGATTTGGCGATTTTTTATGATTTTGGTTTAGATTCTATTTGTGATATTTACACTATAATCTTAGTGCCATGATGTATTTATTATGTATTTTTGGCTGAATTTCTATGATTTGAACATAAAATGAAGACAAATTTGACATATTGCAAAAATTGAAAATTCTCATGAGCGCGGACCTATCAGATTGGGCAGGTTTTTTATGGTTATTGTTTAGATTCTTTTTCTAATATTTACACTATAATACTAGTGCCATGATGTATTTATTATGTATTTTTGGCTGAATTACTATGATTTGAACATAAAATAAGGACAAATTTGACATATTGCAAAAATTTAAAATTCTCATGAGCGCGGACCTATCAGATTTAGCCGATTTGTTATGATTTTGTTTAGTTGCTATTTCTAATATTTACACCATAATACTAGTGCCATGATGTATTTATTATGTATTTTTAGCTTAATTTCTATGATTTGAACATAAAATAAGGACAAATTTGACATATTGCAAAAATTGAAAATTCTCATGAGCGCGGACCTATCAGATTTAGCCGATTTTTTATGGTTTTGGTTTAGATTCTTTTTCTAATATTTACACTAAATACTAGTGCCATGATGTATTTATTATGTATTTTTTGCTGAATTTCTATGATTTGAACATAAAATGAGGACAAATTTGACATATTGCAAAAATGGAAAATTCTCATGAGCGCGGACCTATCAGATTTAGCCGATTTTTTAGGCTTTTTGTTTAGATGCTATTTCTAATATTTACACTATTATACTAGTGCCATGATGTATTTATTATGTATGTTTGGCAAAATTTCTATGATTTGAACATAAAATAAGGACAAATTTGACATATTGCAAAAATTGAAAATTCTCATGAGCGCGGACCTATCAGTTTTAGCCGATTTTTTAGGGTTTTGGTTTAGATGCTATTTCTAAGATTTACACTATAATACTAGTGCCATGATGTATTTATTATGTATTTTTGGCTGAATTTTTATGATTTGAACATAAAATAAGGACAAATTTGACATATTGCAAAAATGGAAAATTCTCAGGAGCGCGGACCTATCAGATTTGGCGATTTTTTATGATTTTGGTAAGATGCTATTTGTGATATTTACACTATAATACTAGTGCCATGATGTATTTATTATGTATTTTTGGCTGAATTTCTATGATTTGAACATAAAATGAAGACAAATTTGACATATTGCAAAAATTGAAAATTCTCATGAGCGCGGACCTATCAGATTGGGCAGGTTTTTTATGGTTATTGTGTAGATTCTTTTTCTAATATTTACACTATAATACTAGTGCCATGATGTATTCATTATGTATTTTTGGCTGAATTTTTATGATTTGAACATAAAATAAGGACAAATTTGACATATTGCAAAAATTTAAAATTCTCATGAGCGCGGACCTATCAGATTTAGCCGATTTTTTAGGGTTTTGGTTTAGATTCTTTTTCTAATATGTACACTAAATACTAGTGCCATGATGTATTTATTATGTATTTTTGGCTGAATTTCTATGATTTGAACATAAAATGAGGACAAATTTGACATATTGCAAAAATGGAAAATTCTCATGAGCGCGGACCTATCAGATTTAGCCGATTTTTTAGGGTTTTGGTTTAGATTCTATTTCTAATATTTACACTATTATACTAGTTCCATGATGTATTTATTATGTATTTTTGGCTGAATTTCTATGATTTGAACATAAAATGAAGACAAATTTGACATATTGCAAAAATTGAAAATTCTCATGAGCGCGGACCTATCAGATTGGGCAGGTTTTTTATGGTTATTGTGTAGATTCTTTTTCTAATATTTACACTATAATCCTAGTGCCATGATGTATTTATTATGTATTTTTGACTGAATTTTTATGATTTGAACATAAAATAAGGACAAATTTGATATATTGCAAAAATTTAATATTCTCATGAGCGCGGACCTATCAGATTTGGCGATTTTTTATGATTTAGTTTAGTTGCTATTTCTAATATTTACACCATACTACTAGTGCCATGATGTATTTATTATGTATTTTTAGCTTAATTTCTATGATTTGAACATAAAATAAGGACAAATTTGACATATTGCAAAAATTTAAAATTCTCATGAGCGCGGACCTATCAGATTTAGCCGATTTTTTAGGGTTTTGGTTTAGATTCTTTTTCTAATATGTACACTAAATACTAGTGCCATGATGTATTTATTATGTATTTTTGGCTGAATTTCTATGATTTGAACATAAAATGAGGACAAATTTGACATATTGCAAAAATGGAAAATTCTCATGAGCGCGGACCTATCAGATTTAGCCGATTTTTTAGGGTTTTGGTTTAGATGCCATTTCTAATATTTACACTATAATACTTGCGCCATGATGTATTTATTATGTATTTTTGGCTGAATTTCTATGATTTGAACATAAAATAAGGACAAATTTGACATATTGCAAAAATGGAAAATTCTCATGAGCGCGGACCTATCAGATTTGGAGATTTTTTATGATTTTGGTAAGATGCTATTTGTGATATTTACATTATAATACTAGTGCCATGATGTATTTATTATGTATTTTTGGCTGAATTTCTATGATTTGAACATAAAATGAAGACAAATTTGACATATTGCAACAATTGAAAATTCTCATGAGCGCGGACCTATCAGATTGGGCAGGTTTTTTATGGTTATTGTTTAGATTCTTTTTCTAATATTTACACTATAATACTAGTGCCATGATGTATTCATTATGTATTTTTGGCTGAATTTTTATGATTTGAACATAAAATAAGGACAAATTTGACATATTGCAAAAATTTAAAATTCTCATGAGCGCGGACCTATCAGATTTGGCGATTTTTTATGATTTTGTTTAGTTGCTATTTCTAATATTTACACTATAATACTAGTGCCATGATGTATTTATTATGTATTTTTAGCTTAATTTCTATGATTTGAACATAAAATAAGGACAAATTTGACATATTGCAAAAATGTAAAATTCTCATGAGCGCGGACCTATCAGATTTAGCCGATTTTTTAGGGTTTTGGTTTAGATTCTTTTTCTAATATGTACACTAAATACTAGTGCCATGATGTATTTATTATGTATTTTTGGCTGAATTTCTATGATTTGAACATAAAATGAGGACAAATTTGACATATTGCAAAAATGTAAAATTCTCATGAGCGCGGACCTATCAGATTTAGCCGATTTTTAAGGGTTTTGGTTTAGATTCTATTTCTAATATTTACACTATTATACTAGTGCCATGATGTATTTATTATGTATGTTTGGCAAAATTTCTATGATTTGAACATAAAATAAGGACAAATTTGACATATTGCAAAAATTGAAAATTCTCATGAGCGCGGACCTATCAGTTTTAGCCGATTTTTTAGGGTTTTGGTTTAGATGCTATTTCTAAGATTTACACTATAATACTAGTGCCATGATGTATTTATTATGTATTTTTGGCTGAATTTGTATGATTTGAACATAAAATAAGGACAAATTTGACATATTGCAAAAATGGAAAATTCTCAGGAGCGCGGACCTATCAGATTTGGCGATTTTTTATGATTTTGGTAAGATGCTATTTGTGATATTTACACTATAATACTAGTGCCATGATGTATTTATTATGTATTTTTGGCTGAATTTCTATGATTTGAACATAAAATGAAGACAAATTTGACATATTGCAAAAATTGAAAATTCTCATGAGCGCGAACCTATCAGATTGGGCAGGTTTTTTATGGTTGTTGTTTAGATTCTTTTTCTAATATTTACACTATAATACTAGTGCCATGATGTATTCATTATGTATTTTTGGCTGAATTTTTATGATTTGAACATAAAATCAGGACAAATTTGACATATTGCAAAAATTGAAAATTCTCATGAGCGCGGACCTATCAGATTTAGCCGATTTTTTAGGGTTTTGGTTTAGATTCTTTTTCTAATATGTACACTATAATACTAGTGCCATGATGTATTTATTATGTATTTTTGGCTGAATTTCTATGATTTGAACATAAAATGAGGACAAATTTGACATATTGCAAAAATGGAAAATTCTCATGAGCGCGGACCTATCAGATTTAGCCGATTTTTAAGGGTTTTGGTTTAGATTCTATTTCTAATATTTACACTATTATACTAGTGCCATGATGTATTTATTATGTATGTTTGGCAAAATTTCTATGATTTGAACATAAAATAAGGACAAATTTGACATATTGCAAAAATTGAAAATTCTCATGAGCGCGGACCTATCAGTTTTAGCCGATTTTTTAGGGTTTTGGTTTAGATGCTATTTCTAAGATTTACACTATAATACTAGTGCCATGATGTATTTATTATGTATTTTTGGCTGAATTTGTATGATTTGAACATAAAATAAGGACAAATTTGACATATTGCAAAAATGGAAAATTCTCATGAGCGCGGACCTATCAGATTTGGCGATTTTTTATGATTTTGGTAAGATGCTATTTGTGATATTTACACTATAATACTAGTGCCATGATGTATTTATTATGTATTTTTATCTGAATTTCTATGATTTGAACATAAAATGAAGACAAATTTGACATATTGCAAAAATTGAAAATTCTCATGAGCGCGGACCTATCAGATTGGGCAGGTTTTTTATGGTTATTGTTTAGATTCTTTTTCTAATATTTACACTATAATACTAGTGCCATGATGTATTCATTATGTATTTTTGGCTGAATTTTTATGATTTGAACATAAAATCAGGACAAATTTGACATATTGCAAAAATTGAAAATTCTCATGAGCGCGGACCTATCAGATTTAGCCGATTTTTTAGGGTTTTGGTTTAGATTCTTTTTCTAATATGTACACTATAATACTAGTGCCATGATGTATTTATTATGTATTTTTGGCTGAATTTCTATGATTTGAACATAAAATGAGGACAAATTTGACATATTGCAAAAATGGAAAATTCTCATGAGCGCGGACCTATCAGATTTAGCCGATTTGTTAGGTTTCAGGTTTAGATACTATTTCTAATATTTACACTATAATACTAGTGCCATGGTGTATTTATTATGTATTTTTAGCTGAATTTCTATGATTTGAACATAAAATGAGGACAAATTTGACATATTGCAAAAATGGAAAATTCTCATGAGCGCGGACCTATCAGATTTGGCGATTTTTTAAGATTTTGGTGTAGATGCTATTTCTAATATTTACACTATAATACTAGTGCCATGATGTATTTATTATGTATTTGTAGCTTAATTTCTATGATTTGGACATAAAATAAGGACAAATTTGACATATTGCAAAAATGGAACATTCTCATGGGCGCGGACCTATCAGATTTAGCCGATTTTTTAGGGTTTTGGTTTAGATGCTATTTCTAAGATGTACACTATACTACTCGTGCCATGATGTATTTTTTATGTATTTTTAGCTTAATTTCTATGATTTGAACATAAAATAAGGACAAATTTGACATATTGCAAAAATTGAAAATTCTCATGAGCGCGGACCTATCAGATTTAGCCGATTTTTCATGGTTTTGGATTAGATGCTATTTCTAATATTTACACTATAATACTAGTGCCATGATGTATTTATTATGTATTTTTAGCTGAATTTCTATGATTTGAACATAAAATAAGGACAAATTTGACATATTGCAAAAATGGAAAATTCTCATGAGCGCGGACCTATCAGATTTAGCCGATTTTTTACGGTTTTGGTTTAGATACTATTTCTAATATTTACACTATAATACTAGTGCCATGATGTATTTATTATTATTTTTGGCTGAATTTCTATTATTTTGACATTAAAATAAGGACAAATTTGACATATTGCAAAAATGGAAAATTCTCATGAGCGCGGACCTATCAGATTTAGCCGATTTTTTACGGTTTTTGTTTAGATACTATTTCTAATATTTACACTATGATACTAGTGCCATGATTTATTTATTATTATTTTTGGCTGACTTTCTATGATTTGAATATAAAATAAGCACAAATTTGACATATTGCAAAAATTGAAAATTCTCATGAGCGCGGACATATCAGATTTAGCCGATTTTTTACGGTTTTGGTTTAGATACTATTTCTAATATTTACACTATAATACTAGTGCCATGATGTATTTATTATGTATTTTTGGCTGAATTTCTATGATTTGAACATAAAATAAGGACAAATTTGACATATTGCAAAAATTGAAAATTCACATGAGCGCGGACCTATCAGATTTAGCCGATTTTTAAGGATTTTGGTTTAGATGCCATTTCTAATATTTACACTATAATACTAGTGCCATGATGTATTTATTATTATTTTTGGCTGAATTTCTATTATTTGTACATTAAAATAAGGACAAATTTGACATATTGCAAAAATTGAAAATTCTCATGAGCGCGGACCTATACGGTTTAGCCGATTTTTTACGGTTTTTGTTTAGATACTATTTCTAATATTTACACTATAATACTAGTGCCATGATGTATTTATTATGTATTTTTGGCTTAATTTCTATGATTTGAACATAAAATGAGGACAAAGTTGACATATTGCAAAAATGGAAAATTCTCATGAGCGCGGACCTATCAGATTTGGCGATTTTTTATGATTTTGTTTAGTTGCTATTTCTAATATTTACACCATAATACTAGTGCCATGATGTATTTATTATGTATTTTTAGCTTAATTTCTATGATTTGAACATAAAATAAGGACAAATTTGACATATTGCAAAAATTGAAAATTCTCATGAGCGCGGACCTATCAGATTTAGCCGATTTTTCATGGTTTTGGTTTAGATGCTATTTCTAATATTTACACTATAATACTAGTGCCATGATGTATTTATTATGTATTTTTAGCTGAATTTCTATGATTTGAACATAAAATAAGGACAAATTTGACATATTGCAAAAATGGAAAATTCTCATGAGCGCGGACCTATCAGATTTAGCCGATTTTTTACGGTTTTGGTTTAGATACTATTTCTAATATTTACACTATAATACTAGTGCCATGATGTATTTATTATTATTTTTGGCTGAATTTCTATTATTTTGACATTAAAATAAGGACAAATTTGACATATTGCAAAAATGGAAAATTCTCATGAGCGCGGACCTATCAGATTTAGCCGATTTTTTACGGTTTTTGTTTAGATACTATTTCTAATATTTACACTATGATACTAGTGCCATGATGTATTTATTATTATTTTTGGCTGACTTTCTATGATTTGAATATAAAATAAGCACAAATTTGACATATTGCAAAAATTGAAAATTCTCATGAGCGCGGACATATCAGATTTAGCCGATTTTTTACGGTTTTGGTTTAGATACTATTTCTAATATTTACACTATAATACTAGTGCCATGATGTATTTATTATGTATTTTTGGCTGAATTTCTATGATTTGAACATAAAATAAGGACAAATTTGACATATTGCAAAAATTGAAAATTCACATGAGCGCGGACCTATCAGATTTAGCCGATTTTTAAGGATTTTGGTTTAGATGCCATTTCTAATATTTACACTATAATACTAGTGCCATGATGTATTTATTATTATTTTTGGCTGAATTTCTATTATTTGTACATTAAAATAAGGACAAATTTGACATATTGCAAAAATTGAAAATTCTCATGAGCGCGGACCTATACGGTTTAGCCGATTTTTTACGGTTTTTGTTTAGATACTATTTCTAATATTTACACTATAATACTAGTGCCATGATGTATTTATTATGTATTTTTGGCTTAATTTCTATGATTTGAACATAAAATGAGGACAAAGTTGACATATTGCAAAAATGGAAAATTCTCATGAGCGCGGACCTATCAGATTTGGCGATTTTTTATGATTTTGTTTAGTTGCTATTTCTAATATTTACACCATAATACTAGTGCCATGATGTATTTATTATGTATTTTTAGCTTAATTTCTATGATTTGAACATAAAATAAGGACAAATTTGACATATTGCAAAAATTGAAAATTCTCATGAGCGCGGACCTATCAGATTTAGCCGATTTTTCATGGTTTTGGTTTAGATGCTATTTCTAATATTTACACTATAATACTAGTGCCATGATGTATTTATTATGTATTTTTAGCTGAATTTCTATGATTTGAACATAAAATAAGGACAAATTTGACATATTGCAAAAATGGAAAATTCTCATGAGCGCGGACCTATCAGATTTAGCCGATTTTTTACGGTTTTGGTTTAGATACTATTTCTAATATTTACACTATAATACTAGTGCCATGATGTATTTATTATTATTTTTGGCTGAATTTCTATTATTTTGACATTAAAATAAGGACAAATTTGACATATTGCAAAAATGGAAAATTCTCATGAGCGCGGACCTATCAGATTTAGCCGATTTTTTACGGTTTTTGTTTAGATACTATTTCTAATATTTACACTATAATACTAGTGCCATGATGTATTTATTATTATTTTTGGCTGACTTTCTATGATTTGAACATAAAATAAGCACAAATTTGACATATTGCAAAAATTGAAAATTCTCATGAGCGCGGACATATCAGATTTAGCCGATTTTTTACGGTTTTGGTTTAGATACTATTTCTAATATTTACACTATAATACTAGTGCCATGATGTATTTATTATGTATTTTTGGCTGAATTTCTATGATTTGAACATAAAATAAGGACAAATTTGACATATTGCAAAAATTGAAAATTCACATGAGCGCGGACCTATCAGATTTAGCCGATTTTTCATGGTTTTGGTTTAGATGCTATTTCTAATATTTACACTAAATACTAGTGCCATGATGTATTTATTATGTATTTTTGGCTGAATTTCTATGATTTGAACATAAAATGAGGACAAAGTTGACATATTGCAAAAATGGAAAATTCTCATGAGCGCGGACCTATCAGATTTGGCAGGTTTTTTAGGGTTTTGGTTTAGATGCTATTTCTAATATTTACACTATAATACTAGTGCCATGATGTATTCATTATGTATTTTTGGCTGAATTTCTATGATTTGGACATAAAATAAGGACAAATTTGACACATTGTAAAAATTGAAAATTCTCATGAGCGCAGACCTATCAGATTTGGCGATTTTTAATGAGTTTGGTTTAGTTGCTATTTCTAATATTTACACCAAAATACTATTGCCATGATGTATTTATTATGTATTTTTGGCTGAATTTCTATGATTTGAACATAAAATAAGCACAAATTTGACATATTGCAAAAATTGAAAATTCTCATGGGCGCGGACCTATCAGATTTAGCCGATTTTTTAGGGTTTTGGTTTAGATGCTATTTCTAAGATGTACACTATACTACTCGTGCCATGATGTATTTTTTATGTATTTTTAGCTTAATTTCTATGATTTGAACATAAAATAAGGACAAATTTGACATGTTGCAAAAATTGCAAATTCTCATAAGCGCGGATCTATCAGATTTAGCCGATTTTTCATGGTTTTGGTTTAGATGCTATTTCTAATATTTACACTGTAATACTAGTGCCATGATGTATTTATTATGTATTTTTAGCTGAATTTCTATCATTTGAACATAAAATAAGGACAAATTTGACATATTGCAAAAATTGAAAATTCTCATGAGCGCGGACCTATCAGATTTAGCCGATTTTTTACGGTTTTTGTTTAGATACTATTTCTAATATTTACACTATAATACTAGTGCCATGATGTATTTATTATGTATTTTTGGCTGAATTTCTATGATTTGAACATAAAATAAGCACAAATTTGACATATTGCAAAAATTAAAAATTCTCATGAGCACGGACCTATCAGATTTAGCCGATTTTTTAGGGTTCTGGTTTAGATGCTGTTTCTAATATTTACACTATAATACTAGTGCCATGATGTATTTATAATGTATTTTTAGCTGAATTTCTATGATTTGAACATAAAATAAGGACAAATTTGACATATTGCAAAAATTGAAAATTGTCATGAGCGCGGACCTATCAGATTTAGCCGATTTTTTACGGTTTTGGTTTAGATGCTTTTTCTAATATTTACACTATAATACTAGTGCCATGATGTATTTATTGTGTATTTTTGGCTGAATTTCTATGATTTGAACATAAAATAAGGACAAATTTGACATATTGCAAAAATTTAAAATTCTCATGAGCGCGGACCTATCAGATTTAGCCGATTTTTCATGGTTTTTGTTTAGATGCTTTTTCTAATATTTACACTATAATACTAGTGCCATGATGTATTTATTATGTATCTTTGGCTTAATTTCTATGATTTGGACATAAAATAAGGACAAATTTGACATATTGTAAAAATTGAAAATTCTCATGAGCGCAGACCTATCAGATTTGGCGATTTTTAATGAGTTTGGTTTAGTTGCTATTTCTAATATTTACACCAAAATACTATTGCCATGATGTATTTATTATGTATTTTTGGCTGAATTTCTATGATTTGAACATAAAATAAGGACAAATTTGACATATTGCAAACATTGAAAATTCTCATGAGCGCGGACCTATATGATTTAGCCGATTTTTTATGGTTTTGGTTTAGATTCTTTTTCTAATATTTACACTAAATACTAGTGCCATGATGTATTTATTATGTATTTTTGGCTGAATTTCTATGATATGAACATAAAATAAGGACAAATTTACATATTGCAAAAATTGAAAATTCTCATGAGCGCGGCGGACCTATCAGATTTAGCCTATTTTTTAGGGTTTTGGTTTAGATACTATTTCTAATATTTACACTATAATACTAGTGCCATGATGTATTTATTATGTATTTTTAGCTGAATTTCTATGATTTGAACATAAAATAATTACAAATGTGACATATTGCAAAAATGTAAAATTCTCATGAGCGCGGACCTATCAGATTTAGCCGATTTTTTAGGGTTTTGGTTTAGATGCTATTTGTGATATTAACACTATAATACTAGTGCCATGATGTATTTATTATGTATTTTTGGCTGAATTTCTATGATTTGGACATAAAATAAGGACAAATTTGACATATTGCAAAAATGGAAAATTCTCATGAGATTTTGAAAATGTATTTGGACAAATTTGACATATTGCAAAAATTGAAAATTCCCATGAGCGCGGACCTATCAGATTTGGCGATTTTTTATGATTTTGGTTTAGATGCTATTTCTAATATTTACACCATAATACTAGTGCCATGATGTATTTATTATGTATTTTTGGCTGAATTTCTATGATTTGAACATAAAATAAGGACAAATTTGACATATTGCAAACATTGAAAATTCTCATGAGCGCGGACCTATCAGATTTAGCCGATTTTTTAGGCTTTTATTTAGATGCTATTTCTAATATTTACACTATTATACTAGTGTCATGATGTATTTATTATGTTTTTTTGGCTGAATTTCTATGATATGAACATAAAATAAGGACAAATTTGACATATTGAAAAGATTGAAAATTCTCATGAGCGCGGACCTATCAGATTTAGCCTATTTTTTAGGGTTTTGGTTTAGATACTATTTCTAATATTTACACTATAATACTAGTGCCATGATGTATTTATTATGTATTTTTAGCTGAATTTCTATTATTTTGACATTAAATTAAGACAAATTTGACATATTGAAATAATTGAAAATTCACATGAGCGCGGACCTATCAGATTTGGCAGGTTTTTTAGGGTTTTGGTTGAGAGTGTATTTCTAATATTTACACTATAATACCAGTGCCATGATGTATTTATTATGTATTTTTGGCTAAATTTCTATTATTTGAACATAAAATAAGGACAAATTTGACATATTGCAAAAATGGAAAATTCTCATGAGCGCGGACCTATCAGATTTAGCCTATTTTTTAGGGTTTTGGTTTAGATACTATTTCTAATATTTCCACTATAATACTAGTGCCATGATGTATTTATTATGTATTTTTGGCTGAATTTCTATGATTTGAACATAAAATAAGGACAAATTTGAAATATTGCAAAAATTGAAAATTCTCATGAGCGGGGACCTATCAGATTTAGCCGATTTTTAAGGGTTTTTGTTTAGATGCTATTTCTAATATTTACACTATAATACTAGTGCCATGATGTATTTTTTATTATTTTTGGCTGAATTTCTATTATTTTGACCTTAAATTAAGACAAATTTGACATATTGAAATAATTGAAAATTCACATAAGCGCGGACCTATCAGATTTGGCAGGCTTTTTAGGGTTTTGGTTTAGATGCTATTTCTAATATTTACACTATATTACCAGTGCCATGATGTATTTATTATGTATTTTTGGCTGAATTTCTATGATTTGAACATAAAATAAGGACAAATTTGACATATTGCAAAAATGGGAAATTCTCATGAGCGCGGACCTATCAGATTTGGCGATTTTTTATGATTTTGGTTTAGATGCTATTTCTAATATTTATACCATAATACTAGTGCCATGATGTATTTATTATGTATTTTTGGCTGAATTTCTATGATTTGAACATAAAATAAGGACAAATTTGACATATTGCAAACATTGAAAATTCTCATGAGCGCGGACCTATCAGATTTAGCCGATTTTTTAGGCTTTTATTTAGATGCTATTTCTAATATTTACACTATAATACTAGTGCCATGATGTATTTATTATGTATTTTTGGCTGAATTTCTATGATATGAACATAAAATAAGGACAAATTTGACATATTGAAAAAATTGAAAATTCTCATGAGCGCGGACCTATCAGATTTAGCCTATTTTTTAGGGTTTTGGTTTAGATACTATTTCTAATATTTACACTATAATACTAGTGCCATGATGTATTTATTATGTATGTTTAGCTGAATTTCTATGATTTGAACATAAAATAATGACAAATGTGACATATTGCAAAAATTGAAAATTCTCATGAGCGCGGACCTATCAGATGTAGCCGATTTTTTAGGCTTTTGGTTTAGATGCTATTTCTAATATTTACACTATAATACTAGTGCCATGATGTATTTATTATGTATTTTTGGCTGAATTTCTATGATTTGAACATAAAATAAGGACAAATTTGACATATTGCAAAAATTGAAAATTCTCATGAATTCTCAGATTTGGCTATTTTTTAGGGTTTTAATTTAGATGCTATTTCTAATATTTACACTATAATACTAGTGCCATGATGTATTTATTATGTATTTTTGGCTTAATTTCTATGATTTGGACATAAAATAAGGACAAATTTGACATATTGCAAAAATTGAAAATTCTCATGAGCGCGGACCTATCAGATTTAGCCGATTTTTCATGGTTTTTGTTTAGATGCTATTTCTAATATTTACACTATAATACTAGTGCCATGATGTATTTATTATGTATTTTTGGCTTAATTTCTATGATTTGGACATAAAATAAGGACAAATTTGACATATTGCAAAAATTGAAAATTCTCATGAGCGCGGACCTATCAGATTTGGCGATTTTTTATTATTTTGGTTTAGATACTATTTCTAATATTTACACTATAATACTAGTGCCATGATGTATTTATTATGTATTTTTATCTTAATTTCTATGATTTGAACATAAAATAATGACAAATGTGACATATTGCAAAAATGGAAAATTCTCATGAGCGCGGACCTATCAGATTTAGCCGATTTTTTAGGGTTTTGATTTAGATGCTATTTCTAATATTTACACTATAATACTAGTGCCATGATGTATTTATTATGTATTTTTGGCTGAATTTCTATGATTTGAACATAAAATAAGGACAAATTTGACATATTGAAAAAATTGAAAATTCTCATGAGCGCGGACCTATCAGATTTAGCCTATTTTTTAGGGTTTTGGTTTAGATACTATTTCTAATATTTACACTATAATACTAGTGCCATGATGTATTTATTATGTATTTTTATCTTAATTTTTATGATTTGGACATAAAATAAGCACAAATTTGATATATTGCAAAAATTGAAAATTCTCATGAGCGCGGACCTATCAGATTTAGCCTATTTTTTAGGGTTTTGGTTTAGATACTATTTCTAATATTTACACTAAAATACTAGTGCCATGATGTATTTATTATGTATTTTTGGCTGAAATTCTATGATATGAACATAAAATAATGACAAATGTGACATATTGCAAAAATGTAAAATTCTCATGAGCGCGGACCTATCAGATTTAGCCGATTTTTTAGGGTTTTGGTTTAGATACTATTTCTAATATTTACACTATAATACTAGTGCCATGATGTATTTATTATGTATTTTTGGCTGAATTTCTATGATTTGAACATAAAATAAGGACAAATTTGACATATTGAAAAAATTGAAAATTCTCATGAGCGCGGACCTATCAGATTTAGCCTATTTTTTAGAGTTTTGGTTTAGATACTATTTCTAATATTTACACTATAATACTAGTGCCATGATGTATTTATTATGTATGTTTAGCTGAATTTCTATGATTTGAACATAAAATAATGACAAATGTGACATATTGCAAAAATTGAAAATTCTCATGAGCGCGGACCTATCAGATGTAGCCGATTTTTTAGGCTTTTGGTTTAGATGCTATTTCTAATATTTACACTATAATACTAGTGCCATGATGTATTTATTATGTATTTTTGGCTGAATTTCTATGATTTGAACATAAAATAAGGACAAATTTGACATATTGCAAAAATTGAAAATTCTCATGAATTCTCAGATTTGGCTATTTTTTAGGGTTTTGGTTTAGATGCTATTTCTAATATTTACACTATAATACTAGTGCCATGATGTATTTATTATGTGGTTTTGGCTTAATTTCTATGATTTGGACATAAAATAAGGACAAATTTGACATATTGCAAAAATTGAAAATTCTCATGAGCGCGGACCTATCAGATTTAGCCGATTTTTCATGGTTTTTGTTTAGATGCTATTTCTAATATTTACACTATAATACTAGTGCCATGATGTATTTATTATGTATTTTTGGCTTAATTTCTATGATTTGGACATAAAATAAGGACAAATTTGACATATTGCAAAAATTGAAAATTCTCATGAGCGCGGACCTATCAGATTTGGCGATTTTTTATTATTTTGGTTTAGATACTATTTCTAATATTTACACTATAATACTAGTGCCATGATGTATTTATTATGTATTTTTATCTTAATTTCTATGATTTGAACATAAAATAATGACAAATGTGACATATTGCAAAAATTGAAAATTCTCATGAGCGCGGACCTATCAGATTTAGCCGATTTTTTAGGGTTTTGATTTAGATGCTATTTCTAATATTTACACTATAATACTAGTGCCATGATGTATTTATTATGTATTTTTGGCTGAATTTCTATGATTTGAACATAAAATAAGGACAAATTTGACATATTGAAAAAATTGAAAATTCTCATGAGCGCGGACCTATCAGATTTAGCCTATTTTTTAGGGTTTTGGTTTAGATACTATTTCTAATATTTACACTATAATACTAGTGCCATGATGTATTTATTATGTATTTTTATCTTAATTTCTATGATTTGAACATAAAATAAGGACAAATTTGACATATTGGAAAAATGGAAAATTCTCATGAGCGCGGACCTATCAGATTTAGCCGATTTTTTAGGGTTTTTGTTTAGAGGCTATTTCTAAGATGTACACTATAATACTAGTGCCATGATGTATTTATTATGTATTTTTATCTTAATTTCTATGATTTGAACATAAAATAAGGACAAATTTGACATATTGCAAAAATTGAAAATACTCATGAGCGCGGACCTATCAGATTTAGCCGATTTTTTAGGGTTTTTGTTTAGATGCTATTTCTAATATTTACACTATAATACTAGTGCCATCATGTATTTATTATGTATTTTTATCTTAATTTCTATGATTTGGACATAAAATAAGCACAAATTTTATATATTGCAAAAATTGAAAATTCTCATGAGCGCGGACCTATCAGATTTAGCCTATTTTTTAGGGTTTTGGTTTAGATACTATTTCTAATATTTACACTATAATACTAGTGCCATGATGTATTTATTATGTATTTTTGGCTGAATTTCTATGATATGAACATAAAATAATGACAAATGTGACATATTGCAAAAATGTAAAATTCTCATGAGCGCGGACCTATCAGATTTAGCCGATTTTTTAGGGTTTTTGTTTAGAGGCTATTTCTAATATTTACACTATAATACTAGTGCCATGATGTATTTATTATGTATTTTTGGCTGAATTTCTATGATTTGAACATAAAATAATGACAAATTTGACATATTGCAAAAATTGAAAATTCTCATGAATTCTCAGATTTGGCTATTTTTTAGGGTTTTGGTTTAGATGCTATTTCTAATATTTACACTATAATACTAGTGCCATGATGTATTTATTATGTATTTTTGGCTTAATTTCTATGATTTGGACATAAAATAAGGACAAATTTGACATATTGCAAAAATTGAAAATTCTCATGAGCGCGGACCTATCAGATTTAGCCGATTTTTCATGGTTTTGGTTTAGATGCTATTTCTAATATTTACACTATAATACTAGTGCCATGATGTATTTATTATGTATTTTTGGCTTAATTTCTATGATTTGGACATAAAATAAGGACAAATTTGACATATTGACAAATTGAAAATTCTCATGAGCGCGGACCTATCAGATTTGGCGATTTTTTATTATTTTGGTTTAGATACTATTTCTAATATTTACACTATAATACTAGTGCCATGATGTATTTATTATGCATTTTTATCTTAATTTCTATGATTTGAACATAAAATAAGGACAAATGTGACATATTGCAAAAATGGAAAATTCTCATGAGCGCGGACCTATCAGATTTAGCCGATTTTTTAGGGTTTTGATTTAGATGCTATTTCTAATATTTACACTATAATACTAGTGCCATGATGTATTTATTATGTATTTTTGGCTGAATTTCTATGATTTGAACATAAAATAAGGACAAATTTGACATATTGAAAAAATTGAAAATTCTCATGAGCGCGGACCTATCAGATTTAGCCTATTTTTTAGGGTTTTGGTTTAGATACTATTTCTAATATTTACACTATAATACTAGTGCCATGATGTATTTATTATGTATTTTTATCTTAATTTCTATGATTTGAACATAAAATAAGGACAAATTTGACATATTGCAAAAATGGAAAATTCTCATGAGCGCGGACCTATCAGATTTAGCCGATTTTTCATGGTTTTGGTTACGATGCTATTTCTTATATTTACACTATAATACTAGTGCCATGATGTATTTATTATGTATTTTTATCTTAATTTCTATGATTTGAACATAAAATAAGGACAAATTTGACATATTGGAAAAATGGAAAATTCTCATGAGCGCGGACCTATCAGATTTAGCCGATTTTTTAGGGTTTTTGTTTAGAGGCTATTTCTAAGATGTACACTATAATACTAGTGCCATGATGTATTTATTATGTATTTTTATCTTAATTTCTATGATTTGAACATAAAATAAGGACAAATTTGACATATTGCAAAAATTGAAAATACTCATGAGCGCGGACCTATCAGATTTAGCCGATTTTTTAGGGTTTTTGTTTGGATGCTATTTCTAATATTTACACTATAATACTAGTGCCATCATGTATTTATTATGTATTTTTATCTTAATTTCTATGATTTGGACATAAAATAAGCACAAATTTGATATATTGCAAAAATTGAAAATTCTCATGAGCGCGGACCTATCAGATTTAGCCTATTTTTTAGGGTTTTGGTTTAGATACTATTTCTAATATTTACACTATAATACTAGTGCCATGATGTATTTATTATGTATTTTTGGCTGAATTTCTATGATATGAACATAAAATAATGACAAATGTGACATATTGCAAAAATGTAAAATTCTCATGAGCGCGGACCTATCAGATTTAGCCGATTTTTTAGGGTTTTGGTTTAGATGCTATTTCTAATATTTACACTATAATACTAGTGCCATGATGTATTTATTATGTATTTTTGGCTGAATTTCTATGATTTGAACATAAAATAAGGACAAATTTGACATATTGAAAAAATTGAAAATTCTCATGAGCGCGGACCTATCAGATTTAGCCTATTTTTTAGGGTTTTGGTTTAGATACTATTTCTAATATTTACACTATAATACTAGTGCCATGATGTATTTATTATGTATGTTTAGCTGAATTTCTATGATTTGAACATAAAATAATGACAAATGTGACATATTGCAAAAATTTAAAATTCTCATGAGCGCGGACCTATCAGATGTAGCCGATTTTTTAGGCTTTTGGTTTAGATGCTATTTCTAATATTTACACTATAATACTAGTGCCATGATGTATTTATTATGTATTTTTGGCTGAATTTCTATGATTTGGACATAAAATAAGGACAAATTTGACATATTGCAAAAATTGAAAATTCTCATGAGCGCGGACCTATCAGATTTGGCGATTTTTTATTATTTTGGTTTAGATACTATTTCTAATATTTACACTATAATACTAGTGCCATGATGTATTTATTATGTATTTTTATCTTAATTTCTATGATTTGAACATAAAATAATGACAAATGTGACATATTGCAAACATGGAAAATTCTCATGAGCGCGGACCTATCAGATTTAGCCGATTTTTTAGGGTTTTGATTTAGATGCTATTTCTAATATTTACACTATAATACTAGTGCCATGATGTATTTATTATGTATTTTTGGCTGAATTTCTATGATTTGAACATAAAATAAGGACAAATTTGACATATTGCAAAAATTTAAAATTCTCATGAGCGCGGACCTATCAGATTTAGCCGATTTTTTAGGCTTTTGGTTTAGATGCTATTTCTAATATTTACACTATAATACTAGTGCCATGATGTATTTATTATGTATTTTTGGCTGAATTTCTATGATTTGAACATAAAATAAGGACAAATTTGACATATTGCAAAAATGGAAAATTCTCATGAATTCTCAGATTTGGCGATTTTTTATGATTTTGGTGTAGATGATATTTGTGATATTTACACTATAATACTAGTGCCATGATGTATTTATTATGTATTTTTGGCTGATTTTCTATTATTTGGACCTTAAATTAAGACAAATTTGACATATTGAAATAATTGAAAATTCACATTAGCGCGGACCTATCAGATTTGGCAGGTTTTTTAGGGTGTTGGTTTAGATGGTATTTCTAATATTTACACTATAATACCAGTGCCATGATGTATTTATTATGTATTTTTGGCTGAATTTCTATGATTTGAACATAAAATAAGGACAAATTTGACATATTGCAAAAATGGAAAATTCTCATGAGCGCGGACCTATCAGATTTAGCCGATTTTTCATGGTTTTGGTTTAGATGCTATTTCTAATATTTACACTATAATACTAGTGCCATGATGTATTTATTATGTATTTTTGGCTTAATTTCTATGATTTGGACATAAAATAAGGACAAATTTGACATATTGCAAAAATGGAAAATTCTCATGAGCGCGGACCTATCAGATGTAGCCGATTTTTTAGGGTTTTTGTTTAGATGCTATTTCTAAGATGTTCACTATAATACTAGTGCCATGATTTATTTATTATGTATTTTTATCTTAATTTCTATGATTTGAACATAAAATAAGGATAAATTTGACATATTGCAAAAATTGAAAATACTCATGAGCGCGGACCTATCAGATTTAGCCGATTTTTTAGGGTTTTTGTTTAGATGCTATTTCTAATATTTACACTATATTACTAGTGCCATGATGTATTTATTATGTATTTTTATCTTAATTTCTATGATTGGGACATAAAATAAGGACAAATTTGACATATTGCAAAAATTGAAAATTCTCATGAGCGCGGACCTATCAGATTTAGCCGATTTTTCATGGTTTTGGTTTTGATGCTATTTCTAATATTTACACTATAATACTAGTGCCATGATGTATTTATTATGTATTTTTAGCTGAATTTCTATGATTTGAACATAAAAAAAGGATAAATTTGACATATTGCAAAAATTGAAAATTCTCATGAGCGCGGACCTATCAGATTTGGCGATTTTTTATTATTTTGGTTTAGATGCTATTTCTAATATTTACACCATAATACTAGTGCCATGATGTATTTATTATGTATTTTTGGCTGAATTTCTATGATTTGAACATAAAATAAGGACAAATTTGACATATTGCAAACATTGAAAATTCTCATGAGCGCGGACCTATCAGATTTAGCCGATTTTTTAGGCTTTTGGTTTAGATGCTATTTCTAATATTTGCACTATAATATTAGTGCCATGATGTATTTATTATGTATTTTTATCTTAATTTCTATGATTTGGACATAAAATAAGGACAAATTTGACATATTGCAAACATTGAAAATTCTCATGAGCGCGGACCTATCAGATTTAGCCGATTTTTCATGGTTTTGGTTTAGATGCTATTTCTAATACTTACACTATAATACTAGTGCCATGATGTATTTATTATGTATTTTTGGCTTAATTTCTATGATTTGGACATAAAATAAGGACAAATTTGACATATTGGAAAAATGGAAAATTCTCATGAGCGCGGACCTATCAGATTAAGCCGATTTTCATGGTTTTGGTTTAGATGCTATTTCTAATATTTACACTATAATACTAGTGCCATGATGTATTTATTATGTATTTTTGGCTGAATTTCTATGATTTGAACATAAAATAAGGACAAATTTGACATATTGCAAAAATGGAAAATTCTCATGAATTCTCAGATTTGGCGATTTTTTATGATTTTGGTGTAGATGATATTTGTGATATTTACACTATAATACTAGTGCCATGATGTATTTATTATGTATTTTTGGCTGATTTTCTATTATTTGGACCTTAAATTAAGACAAATTTGACATATTGAAATAATTGAAAATTCACATTAGCGCGGACCTATCAGATTTGGCAGGTTTTTTAGGGTGTTGGTTTAGATGGTATTTCTAATATTTACACTATAATACCAGTGCCATGATGTATTTATTATGTATTTTTGGCTGAATTTCTATGATTTGAACATAAAATAAGGACAAATTTGACATATTGCAAAAATGGAAAATTCTCATGAGCGCGGACCTATCAGATTTAGCCGATTTTTCATGGTTTTGGTTTAGATGCTATTTCTAATATTTACACTATAATACTAGTGCCATGATGTATTTATTATGTATTTTTGGCTTAATTTCTATGATTTGGACATAAAATAAGGACAAATTTGACATATTGCAAAAATGGAAAATTCTCATGAGCGCGGACCTATCAGATGTAGCCGATTTTTTAGGGTTTTTGTTTAGATGCTATTTCTAAGATGTTCACTATAATACTAGTGCCATGATTTATTTATTATGTATTTTTATCTTAATTTCTATGATTTGAACATAAAATAAGGATAAATTTGACATATTGCAAAAATTGAAAATACTCATGAGCGCGGACCTATCAGATTTAGCCGATTTTTTAGGGTTTTTGTTTAGATGCTATTTCTAATATTTACACTATATTACTAGTGCCATGATGTATTTATTATGTATTTTTATCTTAATTTCTATGATTGGGACATAAAATAAGGACAAATTTGACATATTGCAAAAATTGAAAATTCTCATGAGCGCGGACCTATCAGATTAAGCCTATTTTCCATGGTTTTGGTTTAGATGCTATTTCTAATATTTACACTATAATACTAGTGCCATGATGTATTTATTATGTATTTTTGGCTTAATTTCTATGATTTGGACATAAAATAAGGACAAATTTGACATATTGCAAAAATGGAAAATTCTCATGAGCGCGGACCTATCAGATTTAGCCGATTTTTCATGGTTTTGGTTTAGATGCTATTTCTAATATTTACACTATAATACTAGTGCCATGATTTTTTTATTATGTGTTTTTATCTTAATTTCTATGATTTGAACATAAAATAAGGACAAATTTGACATATTGCAAAAATTGAAAATTCTCATGAGCGCGGACCTATCAGATTTAGCCGATTTTTCATGGTTTTGGTTTTGATGCTATTTCTAATATTTACACTATAATACTAGTGCCATGATGTATTTATTATGTATTTTTAGCTGAATTTCTATGATTTGAACATAAAAAAAGGATAAATTTGACATATTGCAAAAATTGAAAATTCTCATGAGCGCGGACCTATCAGATTTGGCGATTTTTTATTATTTTGGTTTAGATGCTATTTCTAATATTTACACCATAATACTAGTGCCATGATGTATTTATTATGTATTTTTGGCTGAATTTCTATGATTTGAACATAAAATAAGGACAAATTTGACATATTGCAAACATTGAAAATTCTCATGAGCGCAGACCTATCAGATTTAGCCAATTTTTTAGGCTTTTGGTTTAGATGCTATTTCTAATATTTGCACTATAATATTAGTGCCATGATGTATTTATTATGTATTTTTATCTTAATTTCTATGATTTGGACATAAAATAAGGACAAATTTGACATATTGCAAACATTGAAAATTCTCATGAGCGCGGACCTATCAGATTTAGCCGATTTTTCATGGTTTTGGTTTAGATGCTATTTCTAATACTTACACTATAATACTAGTGCCATGATGTATTTATTATGTATTTTTGGCTTAATTTCTATGATTTGGACATAAAATAAGGACAAATTTGACATATTGGAAAAATGGAAAATTCTCATGAGCGCGGACCTATCAGATTTAGCCGATTTTCATGGTTTTGGTTTAGATGCTATTTCTAATATTTACACTATAATACAAGTCCCATGATTTATTTATTATGTATTTTTATCTTAATTTCTATGATTTGAACATAAAATAAGGACAAATTTGACATATTGCAAAAATTGAAAATTCTCATGAGCGCGGACCTATCAGATTTAGCCGATTTTTCATGGTTTTGGTTTTGATGCTATTTCTAATATTTACACTATAATACTAGTGCCATGATGTATTTATTATGTATTTTTAGCTGAATTTCTATGATTTGAACATAAAATTATGACAAATGTGACATATTGCAAAAATTGAAAATTCTCATGAGCGCGGACCTATCAGATTTAGCCGATTTTTCATGGTTTTTGTTTAGATGCTATTTCTAATATTTACACTATAATATTAGTGCCATGATGTATTTATTATGTATTTTTATCTTAATTTCTATGATTTGGACATAAAATAAGGACAAATTTGACATATTGCAAACATTGAAAATTCTCATGAGCGCGGACCTATCAGATTAAGCCGATTTTTCATGGTTTTTGTTTAGATGCTATTTCTAATATTTACACTATAATACTAGTGCCATGATGTATTTATTATGTATTTTTGGCTCAATTTCTATGATTTGGACTTAAAATAAAGACAAATTTGACATATTGCAAAAATTGAAAATTCTCATGAGCGCGGACCTATCAGATGTAGCCGATTTTTCATGGTTTTGGTTTAGATGCTATTTCTAATATTTACACTATAATACTAGTGCCATGATGTATTTATTATGTATTTTTATCTTAATTTCTATGATTTGAACATAAAATAAGGACAAATTTGACATATTGCAAAAATTGAAAATACTCATGAGCGCGGACCTATCAGATTTAGCCGATTTTTTAGGGTTTTTGTTTAGATGCTATTTCTAATATTTACACTATAATACTAGTGCAATGATGTATTTATTATGTATTTTTATCTTAATTTCTATGATTTGGACATAAAATAAGGACAAATTTGACATATTGCAAAAATTGAAAATTCTCATGAGCGCGGGCCTATCAGATTTAGCCGATTTTTCATGGTTTTGGTTTAGATGCTATTTCTAATACTTACACTATAATACTAGTGCCATGATGTATTTATTATGTATTTTTGGCTTAATTTCTATGATTTGGACATAAAATAAGGACAAATTTGACATATTGCAAAAATGGAAAATTCTCATGAGCGCGGACCTATCAGATTTAGCCGATTTTCATGGTTTTGGTTTAGATGCTATTTCTAATATTTACACTATAATACTAGTCCCATGATTTATTTATTATGTATTTTTATCTTAATTTCTATGATTTGAACATAAAATAAGGACAAATTTGACATATTGCAAAAATTGCAAATTCTCATGAGCGCGGACCTATCAGATTTAGCCGATTTTTCATGGTTTTGGTTTTGATGCTATTTCTAATATTTACACTATAATACTAGTGCCATGATGTATTTATTATGTATTTTTAGCTGAATTTCTATGATTTGAACATAAAATAATGACAAATGTGACATATTGCAAAAATTGAAAATTCTCATGAGCGCGGACCTATCAGATTTAGCCGATTTTTCATGGTTTTTGTTTAGATGCTATTTCTAATATTTACACTATAATATTAGTGCCATGATGTATTTATTATGTATTTTTATCTTAATTTCTATGATTTGGACATAAAATAAGGACAAATTTGACATATTGCAAACATTGAAAATTCTCATGAGCGCGGACCTATCAGATTTAGCCGATTTTTTAGGGTTTTGGTTTAGATGCTATTTCTAATATTTACACTATAATACTAGTGCCATGATTTATTTATTATGTATTTTTATCTTAATTTCTATGATTTGAACATAAAATAAGGACAAATTTTACATATTGGAAAAATGGAAAATTCTCATGAGCGCGGACCTATCAGATTTAGCCGATTTTTCATGGTCTTTGTTTAGATGCTATTTCTAATATTTACACTATAATACTAGTGCCATGATGTATTTATTATGTATTTTTGGCTTAATTTCTATGATTTGGACATAAAATAAGGACAAATTTGACATATTGCAAAAATGAAAATTCTCATGAGCGCGGACCTATCAGATGTAGCCGATTTTTCATGGTTTTGGTTTAGATGCTATTTCTAATATTTACACTATAATACTAGTGCCATGATGTATTTATTATGTATTTTTATCTTAATTTCTATGATTTGAACATAAAATAAGGACAAATTTGACATATTGCAAAAATTGAAAATACTCATGAGCGCGGACCTATCAGATTTAGCCGATTTTTTAGGGTTTTTGTTTAGATGCTATTTCTAATATTTACACTATAATACTAGTGCAATGATGTATTTATTATGTATTTTTATCTTAATTTCTATGATTTGGACATAAAATAAGGACAAATTTGACATATTGCAAAAATTGAAAATTCTCATGAGCGCGGGCCTATCAGATTTAGCCGATTTTTCATGGTTTTGGTTTAGATGCTATTTCTAATACTTACACTATAATACTAGTGCCATGATGTATTTATTATGTATTTTTGGCTTAATTTCTATGATTTGGACATAAAATAAGGACAAATTTGACATATTGCAAAAATGGAAAATTCTCATGAGCGCGGACCTATCAGATTTAGCCGATTTTCATGGTTTTGGTTTAGATGCTATTTCTAATATTTACACTATAATACTAGTCCCATGATTTATTTTTTATGTATTTTTATCTTAATTTCTATGATTTGAACATAAAATAAGGACAAATTTGACATATTGCAAAAATTGAAAATTCTCATGAGCGCGGACCTATCAGATTTAGCCGATTTTCATGGTTTTGGTTTAGATGCTATTTCTAATATTTACACTATAATACTAGTCCCATGATTTATTTATTATGTATTTTTATCTTAATTTCTATGATTTGAACATAAAATAAGGACAAATTTGACATATTGCAAAAATTGAAAATTCTCATGAGCGCGGACCTATCAGATTTAGCCGATTTTTCATGGTTTTGGTTTTGATGCTATTTCTAATATTTACACTATAATACTAGTGCCATGATGTATTTATTATGTATTTTTAGCTGAATTTCTATGATTTGAACATAAAATAATGACAAATGTGACATATTGCAAAAATTGAAAATTCTCATGAGCGCGGACCTATCAGATTTAGCCGATTTTTCATGGTTTTTGTTTAGATGCTATTTCTAATATTTACACTATAATATTAGTGCCATGATGTATTTATTATGTATTTTTATCTTAATTTCTATGATTTGGACATAAAATAAGGACAAATTTGACATATTGCAAACATTGAAAATTCTCATGAGCGCGGACCTATCAGATTTAGCCGATTTTTTAGGCTTTTGGTTTAGATGCTATTTCTAATATTTGCACAATTATACTAGTGCCATGATGTATTTATTATGTATTTTTGGCTGAATTTCTATGATTTGAACATAAAATAAGGACAAATTTGACATATTGCAAAAATTGAAAATTCTCATGAGCGCGGACCTATCAGATTTAGCCTATTTTTAAGGGTTTTGGTTTAGATACTATTTCTAATATTTACACTATAATACTAGTGCCATGATGTATTTATTATGTATTTTTAGCTGAATTTCTATGATATGAACATAAAATAATGACAAATGTGACATATTGCAAAAATTGAAAATTCTCATGAGCTCGGACCTATCAGATTTAGCCGATTTTTCATGGTTTTGGTTTAGATGCTATTTCTAATAATTACACTATAATATTAGTGCCATGATGTATTTATTATGTATTTTTATCTTAATTTCTATGATTTGGACATAAAATAAGGACAAATTTGACATATTGCAAACATTGAAAATTCTCATGAGCGCGGACCTATCAGATTTAGCCGATTTTTTAGGGTTTTGGTTTAGATGCTATTTCTAATATTTACACTATAATACTAGTGCCATGATTTATTTATTATGTATTTTTATCTTAATTTCTATGATTTGAACATAAAATAAGGACAAATTTTACATATTGGAAAAATGGAAAATTCTCATGAGCGCGGACCTATCAGATTTAGCCGATTTTTCATGGTTTTTGTTTAGATGCTATTTCTAATATTTACACTATAATACTAGTGCCATGATGTATTTATTATGTATTTTTGGCTTAATTTCTATGATTTGGACATAAAATAAGGACAAATTTGACATATTGCAAAAATTGAAAATTCTCATGAGCGCGGACCTATCAGATTTAGCCGATTTTTCATGGTTTTTGTTTAGATGCTATTTCTAATATTTACACTATAATACTAGTGCCATGATGTATTTATTATGTATTTTTATCTTAATTTCTATGATTTGACCATAAAATAAGGACAAATTTGACATATTGCAAAAATTGAAAATACTCATGAGCGCGGACCTATCAGATTTAGCCGATTTTTTAGGGTTTTTGTTTAGATGCTATTTCTAATATTTACACTATAATACTAGTGCAATGATGTATTTATTATGTATTTTTATCTTAATTTCTATGATTTGGACATAAAATAAGGACAAATTTGACATATTGCAAAAATTGAAAATTCTCATGAGCGCGGGCCTATCAGATTTAGTCGATTTTTCATGGTTTTGGTTTAGATGCTATTTCTAATACTTACACTATAATACTAGTGCCATGATGTATTTATTATGTATTTTTGGCTTAATTTCTATGATTTGGACATAAAATAAGGACAAATTTGACATATTGCAAAAATGGAAAATTCTCATGAGCGCGGACCTATCAGATTTAGCCGATTTTCATGGTTTTGGTTTAGATGCTATTTCTAATATTTACACTATAATACTAGTCCCATGATTTATTTATTATGTATTTTTATCTTAATTTCTATGATTTGAACATAAAATAAGGACAAATTTGACATATTGCAAAAATTGAAAATTCTCATGAGTGCGGACCTATCAGATTTAGCCGATTTTTCATGGTTTTGGTTTTGATGCTATTTCTAATATTTACACTATAATACTAGTGCCATGATGTATTTATTATGTATTTTTAGCTGAATTTCTATGATTTGAACATAAAATTATGACAAATGTGACATATTGCAAAAATTGAAAATTCTCATGAGCGCGGACCTATCAGATTTAGCCGATTTTTCATGGTTTTTGTTTAGATGCTATTTCTAATATTTACACTATAATATTAGTGCCATGATGTATTTATTATGTATTTTTATCTTAATTTCTATGATTTGGACATAAAATAAGGACAAATTTGACATATTGCAAACATTGAAAATTCTCATGAGCGCGGACCTATCAGATTTAGCCGATTTTTTAGGGTTTTGGTTTAGATGCTATTTCTAATATTTACACTATAATACTAGTGCCATGATTTATTTATTATGTATTTTTATCTTAATTTCTATGATTTGAACATAAAATAAGGACAAATTTGACATATTGCAAAAATTGAAAATTCTCATGAGCGCGGACCTATCAGATTTAGCCGATTTTTCATGGTTTTTGTTTAGATGCTATTTCTAATATTTACACTATAATACTAGTGCCATGATGTATTTATTATGTATTTTTGGCTTAATTTCTATGATTTGGACATAAAATAAGGACAAATTTGACATATTGCAAAAATTGAAAATTCTCATGAGCGCGGACCTATCAGATGTAGCCGATTTTTCATGGTTTTGGTTTAGATGCTATTTCTAATATTTACACTATAATACTTGTGCCATGATGTATTTATTATGTATTTTTATCTTAATTTCTATGATTTGAACATAAAATAAGGACAAATTTGACATATTGCAAAAATTGAAAATACTCATGAGCGCGGACCTATCAGATTTAGCCGATTTTTTAGGGTTTTTGTTTAGATGCTATTTCTAATATTTACACTATAATACTAGTGCAATGATGTATTTATTATGTATTTTTATCTTAATTTCTATGAATGAGACATAAAATAAGGACAAATTTGACATATTGCAAAAATTGAAAATTCTCATGAGCGCGGGCCTATCAGATTTAGCCGATTTTTCATGGTTTTGGTTTAGATGCTATTTCTAATACTTACACTATAATACTAGTGCCATGATGTATTTATTATGTATTTTTGGCTTAATTTCTATGATTTGGACATAAAATAAGGACAAATTTGACATATTGCAAAAATGGAAAATTCTCATGAGCGCGGACCTATCAGATTTAGCCGATTTTCATGGTTTTGGTTTAGATGCTATTTCTAATATTTACACTATAATACTAGTCCCATGATTTATTTATTATGTATTTTTATCTTAATTTCTATGATTTGAACATAAAATAAGGACAAATTTGACATATTGCAAAAATGAAAATTCTCATGAGCGCGGACCTATCAGATTTAGCCGATTTTTCATGGTTTTTGTTTTGATGCTATTTCTAATATTTACACTATAATACTAGTGCCATGATGTATTTATTATGTATTTTTAGCTGAATTTCTATGATTTGAACATAAAATAATGACAAATGTGACATATTGCAAAAATTGAAAATTCTCATGAGCGCGGACCTATCAGATTTAGCCGATTTTTCATGGTTTTTGTTTAGATGCTATTTCTAATATTTACACTATAATATTAGTGCCATGATGTATTTATTATGTATTTTTATCTTAATTTCTATGATTTGGACATAAAATAAGGACAAATTTGACATATTGCAAACATTGAAAATTCTCATGAGCGCGGACCTATCAGATTTAGCCGATTTTTTAGGCTTTTGGTTTAGATGCTATTTCTAATATTTGCACAATTATACTAGTGCCATGATGTATTTATTATGTATTTTTGGCTGAATTTCTATGATTTGAACATAAAATAAGGACAAATTTGACATATTGCAAAAATTGAAAATTCTCATGAGCGCGGACCTATCAGATTTAGCCTATTTTTAAGGGTTTTGGTTTAGATACTATTTCTAATATTTACACTATAATACTAGTGCCATGATGTATTTATTATGTATTTTTATCTTAATTTCTATGATATGAACATAAAATAATGACACATGTGACATATTGCAAAAATTGAAAATTCTCATGAGCGCGGACCTATCAGATTTAGCCGATTTTTCATGGTTTTGGTTTAGATGCTATTTCTAATATTTACACTATAATATTAGTGCCATGATGTATTTATTATGTATTTTTATCTTAATTTCTATGATTTGGACATAAAATAAGGACAAATTTGACATATTGCAAACATTGAAAATTCTCATGAGCGCGGACCTATCAGATTTAGCCGATTTTTTAGGGTTTTGGTTTAGATGCTATTTCTAATATTTACACTATAATACTAGTGCCATGATTTATTTATTATGTATTTTTATCTTAATTTCTATGATTTGAACATAAAATAAGGACAAATTTGACATATTGGAAAAATGGAAAATTCTCATGAGCGCGGACCTATCAGATTTAGCCGATTTTTCATGGTTTTTTTTTAGATGCTATTTCTAATATTTACACTATAATACTAGTGCCATGATGTATTTATTATGTATTTTTGGCTTAATTTCTATGATTTGGACATAAAATAAGGACAAATTTGACATATTGCAAAAATGAAAATTCTCATGAGCGCGGACCTATCAGATGTAGCCGATTTTTCATGGTTTTGGTTTAGATGCTATTTCTAATATTTACACTATAATACTAGTGCCATGATGTATTTATTATGTATTTTTATCTTAATTTCTATGATTTGAACATAAAATAAGGACAAATTTGACATATTGCAAAAATTGAAAATACTCATGAGCGCGGACCTATCAGATTTAGCCGATTTTTTAGGGTTTTGGTTTAGATGCTATTTCTAATATTTACACTATAATACTAGTGCAATGATGTATTTATTATGTATTTTTATCTTAATTTCTATGATTTGGACATAAAATAAGGACAAATTTGACATATTGCAAAAATGGAAAATTCTCATGAGCGCGGACCTATCAGATTTAGCCGATTTTCATGGTTTTGGTTTAGATGCTATTTCTAATATTTACACTATAATACTAGTCCCATGATTTATTTATTATGTATTTTTATCTTAATTTCTATGATTTGAACATAAAATAAGGACAAATTTGACATATTGCAAAAATTGAAAATTCTCATGAGCGCGGGCCTATCAGATTTAGCCGATTTTTCATGGTTTTGGTTTAGATGCTATTTCTAATACTTACACTATAATACTAGTGCCATGATGTATTTATTATGTATTTTTGGCTTAATTTCTATGATTTGGACATAAAATAAGGACAAATTTGACATATTGCAAAAATGAAAATTCTCATGAGCGCGGACCTATCAGATGTAGCCGATTTTTCATGGTTTTGGTTTAGATGCTATTTCTAATATTTACACTATAATACTAGTGCCATGATGTATTTATTATGTATTTTTATCTTAATTTCTATGATTTGAACATAAAATAAGGACAAATTTGACATATTGCAAAAATTGAAAATACTCATGAGCGCGGACCTATCAGATTTAGCCGATTTTTTAGGGTTTTTGTTTAGATGCTATTTCTAATATTTACACTATAATACTAGTGCAATGATGTATTTATTATGTATTTTTATCTTAATTTCTATGATTTGGACATAAAATAAGGACAAATTTGACATATTGCAAAAATGGAAAATTCTCATGAGCGCGGACCTATCAGATTTAGCCGATTTTCATGGTTTTGGTTTAGATGCTATTTCTAATATTTACACTATAATACTAGTCCCATGATTTATTTATTATGTATTTTTATCTTAATTTCTATGATTTGAACATAAAATAAGGACAAATTTGACATATTGCAAAAATTGAAAATTCTCATGAGCGCGGACCTATCAGATTTAGCCGATTTTTCATGGTTTTGGTTTTGATGCTATTTCTAATATTTACACTATAATACTAGTGCCATGATGTATTTATTATGTATTTTTAGCTGAATTTCTATGATTTGAACATAAAATAATGACAAATGTGACATATTGCAAAAATTGAAAATTCTCATGAGCGCGGACCTATCAGATTTAGCCGATTTTTTAGGGTTTTGGTTTAGATGCTATTTCTAATATTTACACTATAATACTAGTGCCATGATTTATTTATTATGTATTTTTATCTTAATTTCTATGATTTGAACATAAAATAAGGACAAATTTGACATATTGGAAAAATGGAAAATTCTCATGAGCGCGGACCTATCAGATTTAGCCGATTTTTCATGGTTTTTGTTAAGATGCTATTTCTAATATTTACACTATAATACTAGTGCCATGATGTATTTATTATGTATTTTTGGCTTAATTTCTATGATTTGGACATAAAATAAGGACAAATTTGACATATTGCAAAAATGAAAATTCTCATGAGCGCGGACCTATCAGATGTAGCCGATTTTTCATGGTTTTGGTTTAGATGCTATTTCTAATATTTACACTATAATACTAGTGCCATGATGTATTTATTATGTATTTTTATCTTAATTTCTATGATTTGAACATAAAATAAGGACAAATTTGACATATTGCAAAAATTGAAAATACTCATGAGCGCGGACCTATCAGATTTAGCCGATTTTTTAGGGTTTTTGTTTAGATGCTATTTCTAATATTTACACTATAATACTAGTGCAATGATGTATTTATTATGTATTTTTATCTTAATTTCTATGATTTGGACATAAAATAAGGACAAATTTGACATATTGCAAAAATGGAAAATTCTCATGAGCGCGGACCTATCAGATTTAGCCGATTTTCATGGTTTTGGTTTAGATGCTATTTCTAATATTTACACTATAATACTAGTCCCATGATTTATTTATTATGTATTTTTATCTTAATTTCTATGATTTGAACATAAAATAAGGACAAATTTGACATATTGCAAAAATTGAAAATTCTCATGAGCGCGGACCTATCAGATTTAGCCGATTTTTCATGGTTTTGGTTTTGATGCTATTTCTAATATTTACACTATAATATTAGTGCCATGATGTATTTATTATGTATTTTTATCTTAATTTCTATGATTTGGACATAAAATAAGGACAAATTTGACATATTGCAAACATTGAAAATTCTCATGAGCGCGGACCTATCAGATTTTGCCGATTTTTTAGGGTTTTGGTTTAGATGCTATTTCTAATATTTACACTATAATACTAGTGCCATCATGTATTTATTATGTATTTTTATCTTAATTTCTATGATTTGGACATAAAATAAGCACAAATTTGATATATTGCAAAAATTGAAAATTCTCATGAGCGCGGACCTATCAGATTTAGCCTATTTTTTAGGGTTTTGGTTTAGATACTATTTCTAATATTTACACTATAATACTAGTGCCATGATGTATTTATTATGTATTTTTAGCTGAATTTCTATGATTTGAACATAAAATAATGACAAATGTGACATATTGCAAAAATTGAAAATTCTCATGAGCGCGGACCTATCAGATTTAGCCGATTTTTCATGGTTTTGGTTTTGATGCTATTTCTAATATTTACACTATAATATTAGTGCCATGATGTATTTATTATGTATTTTTATCTTAATTTCTATGATTTGGACATAAAATAAGGACAAATTTGACATATTGCAAACATTGAAAATTCTCATGAGCGCGGACCTATCAGATTTTGCCGATTTTTTAGGGTTTTGGTTTAGATGCTATTTCTAATATTTACACTATAATACTAGTGCCATCATGTATTTATTATGTATTTTTATCTTAATTTCTATGATTTGGACATAAAATAAGCACAAATTTGATATATTGCAAAAATTGAAAATTCTCATGAGCGCGGACCTATCAGATTTAGCCTATTTTTTAGGGTTTTGGTTTAGATACTATTTCTAATATTTACACTATAATACTAGTGCCATGATGTATTTATTATGTATTTTTGGCTGAATTTCTATGATATGAACATAAAATAATGACAAATGTGACATATTGCAAAAATGTAAAATTCTCATGAGCGCGGACCTATCAGATGTAGCCGATTTTTCATGGTTTTGGTTTAGATGCTATTTCTAATATTTACACTATAATACTAGTGCCATGATGTATTTATTATGTATTATTATCTTAATTTCTATGATTTGAACATAAAATAAGGACAAATTTGACATATTGCAAAAATTGAAAATACTCATGAGCGCGGACCTATCAGATTTAGCCGATTTTTTAGGGTTTTTGTTTAGATGCTATTTCTAATATTTACACTATAATACTAGTGCAATGATGTATTTATTATGTATTTTTATCTTAATTTCTATGATTTGGACATAAAATAAGGACAAATTTGACATATTGCAAAAATTGAAAATTCTCATGAGCGCGGACCTATCAGATTTAGCCGATTTTTCATGGTTTTGGTTTAGATGCTATTTCTAATATTTACACTATAATACTAGTGCCATGATGTATTTATTATGTATTTTTGGCTTTATTTCTATGATTTGGACATAAAATAAGGACAAATTTGACATATTGCAAAAATGGAAAATTCTCATGAGCGCGGATTATCAGATTTAGCCGATTTTTTAGGCTTTTAGTTTAGATGCTATTTCTAATATTTGCACAATTATACTAGTGCCATGATGTATTTATTATGTATTTTTGGCTGAATTTCTATGATTTGAACATAAAATAAGGACAAATTTGACATATTGCAAAAATTGAAAATTCTCATGAGCGCGGACCTATCAGATTTAGCCTATTTTTTAGGGTTTTGGTTTAGATACTATTTCTAATATTTACACTATAATACTAGTGCCATGATGTATTTATTATGTATTTTTAGCTGAATTTCTATGATATGAACATAAAATAATGACAAATGTGACATATTGCAAAAATTGAAAATTCTCATGAGCGCGGACCTATCAGATGTAGCCGATTTTTCATGGTTTTGGTTTAGATGCTATTTCTAATATTTACACTATAATACTAGTGCCATGATGTATTTATGTATTTTTATCTTAATTTCTATGATTTGAACATAAAATAAGGACAAATTTGACATATTGCAAAAATTGAAAATTCTCATGAGCGCGGACCTATCAGATTTAGCCGATTTTTCATGGTTTTTGTTTAGATGCTATTTCTAATATTTACACTATAATACTAGTGCCATGATGTATTTATTATGTATTATTATCTTAATTTCTATGATTTGGACATAAAATAAGGACAAATTTGACATATTGCAAAAATTGAAAATTCTCATGAGCGCGGACCTATCAGATGTAGCCGATTTTTCATGGTTTTGGTTTAGATGCTATTTCTAATATTTACACTATAATACTAGTGCCATGATGTATTTATTATGTATTTTTATCTTAATTTCTATGATTTGAACATAAAATAAGGACAAATTTGACATATTGCAAAAATTGAAAATACTCATGAGCGCGGACCTATCAGATTTAGCCGATTTTTTAGGGTTTTTGTTTAGATGCTATTTCTAATATTTACACTATAATACTAGTGCAATGATGTATTTATTATGTATTTTTATCTTAATTTCTATGATTTGGACATAAAATAAGGACAAATTTGACATATTGCAAAAATTGAAAATTCTCATGAGCGCGGACCTATCAGATTTAGCCGATTTTTCATGGTTTTGGTTTAGATGCTATTTCTAATATTTACACTATAATACTAGTGCCATGATGTATTTATTATGTATTTTTGGCTTTATTTCTATGATTTTGACATAAAATAAGGACAAATTTGACATATTGCAAAAATGGAAAATTCTCATGAGCGCGGATTATCAGATTTAGCCGATTTTTTAGGCTTTTGGTTTAGATGCTATTTCTAATATTTGCACAATTATACTAGTGCCATGATGTATTTATTATGTATTTTTGGCTGAATTTCTATGATTTGAACATAAAATAAGGACAAATTTGACATATTGCAAAAATTGAAAATTCTCATGAGCGCTGACCTATCAGATTTAGCCTATTTTTTAGGGTTTTGGTTTAGATACTATTTCTAATATTTACACTATAATACTAGTGCCATGATGTATTTATTATGTATTTTTAGCTGAATTTCTATGATATGAACATAAAATAATGACAAATGTGACATATTGCAAAAATGTAAAATTCTCATGAGCGCGGACCTATCAGATGTAGCCGATTTTTCATGGTTTTGGTTTAGATGCTATTTCTAATATTTACACTATAATACTAGTGCCATGATGTATTTATTATGTATTTTTATCTTAATTTCTATGATTTGAACATAAAATAAGGACAAATTTGACATATTGCAAAAATTGAAAATACTCATGAGCGCGGACCTATCAGATTTAGCCGATTTTTTAGGGTTTTTGTTTAGATGCTATTTCTAATATTTACACTATAATACTAGTGCAATGATGTATTTATTATGTATTTTTATCTTAATTTCTATGATTTGGACATAAAATAAGGACAAATTTGACATATTGCAAAAATTGAAAATTCTCATGAGCGCGGGCCTATCAGATTTAGCCGATTTTTCATGGTTTTGGTTTAGATGCTATTTCTAATACTTACACTATAATACTAGTGCCATGATGTATTTATTATGTATTTTTGGCTTAATTTCTATGATTTGGACATAAAATAAGGACAAATTTGACATATTGCAAAAATGGAAAATTCTCATGAGCGCGGACCTATCAGATTTAGCCGATTTTCATGGTTTTGGTTTAGATGCTATTTCTAATATTTACACTATAATACTAGTCCCATGATTTATTTATTATGTATTTTTATCTTAATTTCTATGATTTGAACATAAAATAAGGACAAATTTGACATATTGCAAAAATTGAAAATTCTCATGAGCGCGGACCTATCAGATTTAGCCGATTTTTCATGGTTTTGGTTTTGATGCTATTTCTAATATTTACACTATAATACTAGTGCCATGATGTATTTATTATGTATTTTTAGCTGAATTTCTATGATTTGAACATAAAATAATGACAAATGTGACATATTGCAAAAATTGAAAATTCTCATGAGCGCGGACCTATCAGATTTAGCCGATTTTTCATGGTTTTTGTTTAGATGCTATTTCTAATATTTACACTATAATATTAGTGCCATGATGTATTTATTATGTATTTTTATCTTAATTTCTATGATTTGGACATAAAATAAGGACAAATTTGACATATTGCAAACATTGAAAATTCTCATGAGCGCGGACCTATCAGATTTAGCCGATTTTTCATGGTTTTGGTTTAGATGCTATTTCTAATATTTACACTATAATACTAGTGCTATGATTTATTTATTATGTATTTTTATCTTAATTTCTATGATTTGAACATAAAATAAGGACAAATTTGACATATTGCAAAAATTGAAAATTCTCATGAGCGCGGACCTATCAGATTTAGCCGATTTTTCATGGTTTTTGTTTAGATGCTATTTCTAATATTTACACTATAATACTAGTGCCATGATGTATTTATTATGTATTTTTGGCTTAATTTCTATGATTTGGACATAAAATAAGGACAAATTTGACATATTGCAAAAATTGAAAATTCTCATGAGCGCGGACCTATCAGATGTAGCCGATTTTTCATGGTTTTGGTTTAGATGCTATTTCTAATATTTACACTATAATACTAGTGCCATGATGTATTTATTATGTATTTTTATCTTAATTTCTATGATTTGAACATAAAATAAGGACAAATTTGACATATTGCAAAAATTGAAAATACTCATGAGCGCGGACCTATCAGATTTAGCCGATTTTTTAGGGTTTTTGTTTAGATGCTATTTCTAATATTTACACTATAATACTAGTGCAATGATGTATTTATTATGTATTTTTATCTTAATTTCTATGATTTGGACATAAAATAAGGACAAATTTGACATATTGCAAAAATTGAAAATTCTCATGAGCGCGGACCTATCAGATTTAGCCGATTTTTCATGGTTTTGGTTTAGATGCTATTTCTAATATTTACACTATAATACTAGTGCCATGATGTATTTATTATGTATTTTTGGCTTAATTTCTATGATTTGGACATAAAATAAGGACAAATTTGACATATTGCAAAAATGGAAAATTCTCATGAGCGCGGATTATCAGATTTAGCCGATTTTCATGGTTTTGGTTTAGATGCTATTTCTAATATTTACACTATAATACTAGCGCCATGATTTATTTATTATGTATTTTTATCTTAATTTCTATGATTTGAACATAAAATAAGGACAAATTTGACATATTGCAAAAATTGAAAATTCTCATGAGCGCGGACCTATCAGATTTAGCCGATTTTTCATGGTTTAGGTTTTGATGCTATTTCTAATATTTACACTATAATACTAGTGCCATGATGTATTTATTATGTATTTTTAGCTGAATTTCTATGATTCGAACATAAAAAAAGGACAAATTTGACATATTGCAAAAATTGAAAATTCTCATGAGCGCGGACCTATCAGATTTGGCGATTTTTTATTATTTTGGTTTAGATGCTATTTCTAATATTTACACCATAATACTAGTGCCATGATGTATTTATTATGTATTTTTGGCTGAATTTCTATGATTTGAACATAAAATAAGGACAAATTTGACATATTGCAAACATTGAAAATTCTCATGAGCGCGGACCTATCAGATTTAGCCAATTTTTTAGGCTTTTGGTTTAGATGCTATTTCTAATATTTGCACAATTATACTAGTGCCATGATGTATTTATTATGTATTTTTGGCTGAATTTCTATGATTTGAACATAAAATAAGGACAAATTTGACATATTGCAAAAATTGAAAATTCTCATGAGCGCGGACCTATCAGATTTAGCCTATTTTTTAGGGTTTTGGTTTAGATACTATTTCTAATATTTACACTATAATACTAGTGCCATGATGTATTTATTATGTATTTTTAGCTGAATTTCTATGATATGAACATAAAATAATGACAAATGTGACATATTGCAAAAATTGAAAATTCTCATGAGCGCGGACCTATCAGATTTAGCCGATTTTTCATGGTTTTGGTTTAGATGCTATTTCTAATATTTACACTATAATACTAGTGCCATGATTTATTTATTATGTATTTTTATCTTAATTTCTATGATTTGAACATAAAATAAGGACAAATTTGACATGTTGCAAAAATTGAAAATTCTCATGAGCGCGGACCTATCAGATTTAGCCGATTTTTCATGGTTTTTGTTTAGATGCTATTTCTAATATTTACACTATAATACTAGTGCCATGATGTATTTATTATGTATTTTTAGCTTAATTTCTATGATTTGGACATAAAATAAGGACAAATTTGACATATTGCAAAAATTGAAAATTCTCATGAGCGCGGACCTATCAGATGTAGCCGATTTTTCATGGTTTTGGTTTAGATGCTATTTCTAATATTTACACTATAATACTAGTGCCATGATGTATTTATTATGTATTTGTATCTTAATTTCTATGATTTGAACATAAAATAAGGACAAATTTGACATATTGCAAAAATTGAAAATACTCATGAGCGCGGACCTATCAGATTTAGCCGATTTTTTAGGGTTTTTGTTTAGATGCTATTTCTAATATTTACACTATAATACTAGTGCAATGATGTATTTATTATGTATTTTTATCTTAATTTCTATGATTTGAACATAAAATAATGACAAATTTGACATATTGCAAAAATTGAAAATTCTCATGAGTGCGGACCTATCAGATTTAGCCGATTTTTCATGGTTTTGGTTTTGATGCTATTTCTAATATTTACACTATAATACTAGTGCCATGATGTATTTATTATGTATTTTTAGCTGAATTTCTATGATTTGAACATAAAATAATGACAAATGTGACATATTGCAAAAATTGAAAATTCTCATGAGCGCGGACCTATCAGATTTAGCCGATTTTTCATGGTTTTTGTTTAGATGCTATTTCTAATATTTACACTATAATATTAGTGCCATGATGTATTTATTATGTATTTTTATCTGAATTTCTATGATTTGGACATAAAATAAGGACAAATTTGACATATTGCAAACATTGAAAATTCTCATGAGCGCGGACCTATCAGATTTAGCCGATTTTTTAGGGTTTTGGTTTAGATGCTATTTCTAATATTTACACTATAATACTAGTGCCATGATTTATTTATTATGTATTTTTATCTTAATTTCTATGATTTGAACATAAAATAAGGACAAATTTGACATATTGCAAAAATTGAAAATTCTCATGAGCGCGGACCTATCAGATTTAGCCGATTTTTCATGGTTTTTGTTTAGATGCTATTTCTAATATTTACACTATAATACTAGTGCCATGATGTATTTATTATGTATTTTTGGCTTAATTTCTATGATTTGGACATAAAATAAGGACAAATTTGACATATTGCAAAAATTGAAAATTCTCATGAGCGCGGACCTATCAGATGTAGCCGATTTTTCATGGTTTTGGTTTAGATGCTATTTCTAATATTTACACTATAATACTAGTGCCATGATGTATTTATTATGTATTTTTGGCTTAATTTCTATGATTTGGACATAAAATAAGGACAAATTTGACATATTGCAAAAATGGAAAATTCTCATGAGCGCGGACCTATCAGATTTAGCCGATTTTTCATGGTTTTGGTTTAGATGCTATTTCTAATATTTACACTATAATACTAGTGCCATGATGCATTTATTATGTATTTTTATCTTAATTTCTATGATTTGAACATAAAATAAGGACAAATTTGACATATTGCAAAAATGGAAAATTCTCATGAGCGCGGACCTATCAGATTTAGCCGATTTTTCATGGTTTTGGTTTAGATGCTATTTCTAATATTTACACTATAATACTAGTGCCATGATGTATTTATTATGTATTTTTATCTTAATTTCTATGATTTGAACATAAAATAAGGACAAATTTGACATATTGCAAAAATTGAAAATACTCATGAGCGCGGACCTATCAGATTTAGCCGATTTTTTAGGGTTTTTGTTTAGATGCTATTTCTAATATTTACACTATAATACTAGTGCAATGATGTATTTATTATGTATTTTTATCTTAATTTCTATGATTTGGACATAAAATAAGGACAAATTTGACATATTGCAAAAATTGAAAATTCTCATGAGCGCGGACCTATCAGATTTAGCCGATTTTTCATGGTTTTGGTTTAGATGCTATTTCTAATATTTACACTATAATACTAGTGCCATGATGTATTTATTATGTATTTTTGGCTTAATTTCTATGATTTGGACATAAAATAAGGACAAATTTGACATATTGCAAAAATGGAAAATTCTCATGAGCGCGGACCTATCAGATTTGGCGATTTTTTATTATTTTGGTGTAGATGCTTTTTCTAATATTTACACCATAATACTACTGCCATGATGTATTTATTATGTATTTTTGGCTGAATTTCTATGATTTGAACATAAAATAAGGACAAATTTGACATATTGCAAACATTGAAAATTCTCATGAGCGCGGACCTATCAGATTTAGCCAATTTTTTAGGCTTTTGGTTTAGATGCTATTTCTAATATTTGCACAATTATACTAGTGCCATGATGTATTTATTATGTATTTTTTGCTGAATTTCTATGATTTGAACATAAAATAAGGACAAATTTGACATATTGCAAAAATTGAAAATTCTCATGAGCGCGGACCTATCAGATTTAGCCTATTTTTTAGGGTTTTGGTTTAGATACTATTTCTAATATTTACACTATAATACTAGTGCCATGATGTATTTATTATGTATTTTTAGCTGAATTTCTATGATATGAACATAAAATAATGACAAATGTGACATATTGCAAAAATTGAAAATTCTCATGAGCGCGGACCTATCAGATTTAGCCGATTTTTCATGGTTTTGGTTTAGATGCTATTTCTAATATTTACACTATAATACTAGTGCCATGATGTATTTATTATGTATTTTTATCTTAATTTCTATGATTTTAACATAAAATAAGGACAAATTTGACATATTGCAAAAATTGAAAATTCTCATGAGCGCGGACCTATCAGATTAAGCCGATTTTTCATGGTTTTTGTTTAGATGCTATTTCTAATATTTACACTATAATACTAGTGCCATGATGTATTTATTATGTATTTTTAGCTTAATTTCTATGAGTTGGACATAAAATAAGGACAAATTTGACATATTGCAAAAATTGAAAATTCTCATGAGCGCGGACCTATCAGATTTAGCCGATTTTTTAGGGTTTTTGTTTAGATGCTATTTCTAATATTTACACTATAATACTAGTGCAATGATGTATTTATTATGTATTTTTATCTTAATTTCTATGATTTGGACATAAAATAAGGACAAATTTGACATATTGCAAAAATTGAAAATTCTCATGAGCGCGGACCTATCAGATTTAGCCGATTTTTTACGGTTTTTGTTTAGATACTATTTCTAATATTTACACTATAATACTAGTGCCATGATGTATTTATTATGTATTTTTGGCTGAATTTCTATGATTTGAACATAAAATAAGCACAAATTTGACATATTGCAAAAATTAAAAATTCTCATGAGCACGGACCTATCAGATTTAGCCGATTTTTTAGGGTTCTGGTTTAGATGCTGTTTCTAATATTTACACTATAATACTAGTGCCATGATGTATTTATAATGTATTTTTAGCTGAATTTCTATGATTTGAACATAAAATAAGGACAAATTTGACATATTGCAAAAATTGAAAATTGTCATGAGCGCGGACCTATCAGATTTAGCCGATTTTTTACGGTTTTGGTTTAGATGCTTTTTCTAATATTTACACTATAATACTAGTGCCATGATGTATTTATTATGTATTTTTAGCTTAATTTCTATGAGTTGGACATAAAATAAGGACAAATTTGACATATTGCAAAAATTGAAAATTCTCATGAGCGCGGACCTATCAGATTTAGCCGATTTTTTAGGGTTTTTGTTTAGATGCTATTTCTAATATTTACACTATAATACTAGTGCAATGATGTATTTATTATGTATTTTTATCTTAATTTCTATGATTTGGACATAAAATAATGACAAATGTGACATATTGCAAAAATTGAAAATTCTCATGAGCGCGGACCTATCAGATTTAGCCGATTTTTCATGGTTTTGGTTTAGATGCTATTTCTAATATTTACACTATAATACTAGTGCCATGATTTATTTATTATGTATTTTTATCTTAATTTCTATGATTTGAACATAAAATAAGGACAAATTTGACATGTTGCAAAAATTGAAAATTCTCATGAGCGCGGACCTATCAGATTTAGCCGATTTTTCATGGTTTTTGTTTAGATGCTATTTCTAATATTTACACTATAATACTAGTGCCATGATGTATTTATTATGTATTTTTAGCTTAATTTCTATGATTTGGACATAAAATAAGGACAAATTTGACATATTGCAAAAATTGAAAATTCTCATGAGCGCGGACCTATCAGATGTAGCCGATTTTTCATGGTTTTGGTTTAGATGCTATTTCTAATATTTACACTATAATACTAGTGCCATGATGTATTTATTATGTATTTGTATCTTAATTTCTATGATTTGAACATAAAATAAGGACAAATTTGACATATTGCAAAAATTGAAAATACTCATGAGCGCGGACCTATCAGATTTAGCCGATTTTTTAGGGTTTTTGTTTAGATGCTATTTCTAATATTTACACTATAATACTAGTGCAATGATGTATTTATTATGTATTTTTATCTTAATTTCTATGATTTGAACATAAAATAATGACAAATTTGACATATTGCAAAAATTGAAAATTCTCATGAGCGCGGACCTATCAGATTTAGCCGATTTTTCATGGTTTTGGTTTTGATGCTATTTCTAATATTTACACTATAATACTAGTGCCATGATGTATTTATTATGTATTTTTAGCTGAATTTCTATGATTTGAACATAAAATAATGACAAATGTGACATATTGCAAAAATTGAAAATTCTCATGAGCGCGGACCTATCAGATTTAGCCGATTTTTCATGGTTTTTGTTTAGATGCTATTTCTAATATTTACACTATAATACTAGTGCCATGATGTATTTATTATGTATTTTTGGCTTAATTTCTATGATTTGGACATAAAATAAGGACAAATTTGACATATTGCAAAAATTGAAAATTCTCATGAGCGCGGACCTATCAGATGTAGCCGATTTTTCATGGTTTTGGTTTAGATGCTATTTCTAATATTTACACTATAATACTAGTGCCATGATGTATTTATTATGTATTTTTGGCTTAATTTCTATGATTTGGACATAAAATAAGGACAAATTTGACATATTGCAAAAATGGAAAATTCTCATGAGCGCGGACCTATCAGATTTAGCCGATTTTTCATGGTTTTGGTTTAGATGCTATTTCTAATATTTACACTATAATACTAGTGCCATGATGCATTTATTATGTATTTTTATCTTAATTTCTATGATTTGAACATAAAATAAGGACAAATTTGACATATTGCAAAAATGGAAAATTCTCATGAGCGCGGACCTATCAGATTTAGCCGATTTTTCATGGTTTTGGTTTAGATGCTATTTCTAATATTTACACTATAATACTAGTGCCATGATGTATTTATTATGTATTTTTATCTTAATTTCTATGATTTGAACATAAAATAAGGACAAATTTGACATATTGCAAAAATTGAAAATACTCATGAGCGCGGACCTATCAGATTTAGCCGATTTTTTAGGGTTTTTGTTTAGATGCTATTTCTAATATTTACACTATAATACTAGTGCAATGATGTATTTATTATGTATTTTTATCTTAATTTCTATGATTTGGACATAAAATAAGGACAAATTTGACATATTGCAAAAATTGAAAATTCTCATGAGCGCGGACCTATCAGATTTAGCCGATTTTTCATGGTTTTGGTTTAGATGCTATTTCTAATATTTACACTATAATACTAGTGCCATGATGTATTTATTATGTATTTTTGGCTTAATTTCTATGATTTGGACATAAAATAAGGACAAATTTGACATATTGCAAAAATGGAAAATTCTCATGAGCGCGGACCTATCAGATTTGGCGATTTTTTATTATTTTGGTGTAGATGCTTTTTCTAATATTTACACCATAATACTACTGCCATGATGTATTTATTATGTATTTTTGGCTGAATTTCTATGATTTGAACATAAAATAAGGACAAATTTGACATATTGCAAACATTGAAAATTCTCATGAGCGCGGACCTATCAGATTTAGCCAATTTTTTAGGCTTTTGGTTTAGATGCTATTTCTAATATTTGCACAATTATACTAGTGCCATGATGTATTTATTATGTATTTTTTGCTGAATTTCTATGATTTGAACATAAAATAAGGACAAATTTGACATATTGCAAAAATTGAAAATTCTCATGAGCGCGGACCTATCAGATTTAGCCTATTTTTTAGGGTTTTGGTTTAGATACTATTTCTAATATTTACACTATAATACTAGTGCCATGATGTATTTATTATGTATTTTTAGCTGAATTTCTATGATATGAACATAAAATAATGACAAATGTGACATATTGCAAAAATTGAAAATTCTCATGAGCGCGGACCTATCAGATTTAGCCGATTTTTCATGGTTTTGGTTTAGATGCTATTTCTAATATTTACACTATAATACTAGTGCCATGATGTATTTATTATGTATTTTTATCTTAATTTCTATGATTTTAACATAAAATAAGGACAAATTTGACATATTGCAAAAATTGAAAATTCTCATGAGCGTGGACCTATCAGATTAAGCCGATTTTTCATGGTTTTTGTTTAGATGCTATTTCTAATATTTACACTATAATACTAGTGCCATGATGTATTTATTATGTATTTTTAGCTTAATTTCTATGAGTTGGACATAAAATAAGGACAAATTTGACATATTGCAAAAATTGAAAATTCTCATGAGCGCGGACCTATCAGATTTAGCCGATTTTTTAGGGTTTTTGTTTAGATGCTATTTCTAATATTTACACTATAATACTAGTGCAATGATGTATTTATTATGTATTTTTATCTTAATTTCTATGATTTGGACATAAAATAAGGACAAATTTGACATATTGCAAAAATTGAAAATTCTCATGAGCGCGGACCTATCAGATTTAGCCGATTTTTTACGGTTTTTGTTTAGATACTATTTCTAATATTTACACTATAATACTAGTGCCATGATGTATTTATTATGTATTTTTGGCTGAATTTCTATGATTTGAACATAAAATAAGCACAAATTTGACATATTGCAAAAATTAAAAATTCTCATGAGCACGGACCTATCAGATTTAGCCGATTTTTTAGGGTTCTGGTTTAGATGCTGTTTCTAATATTTACACTATAATACTAGTGCCATGATGTATTTATAATGTATTTTTAGCTGAATTTCTATGATTTGAACATAAAATAAGGACAAATTTGACATATTGCAAAAATTGAAAATTGTCATGAGCGCGGACCTATCAGATTTAGCCGATTTTTTACGGTTTTGGTTTAGATGCTTTTTCTAATATTTACACTATAATACTAGTGCCATGATGTATTTATTATGTATTTTTAGCTTAATTTCTATGAGTTGGACATAAAATAAGGACAAATTTGACATATTGCAAAAATTGAAAATTCTCATGAGCGCGGACCTATCAGATTTAGCCGATTTTTTAGGGTTTTTGTTTAGATGCTATTTCTAATATTTACACTATAATACTAGTGCAATGATGTATTTATTATGTATTTTTATCTTAATTTCTATGATTTGGACATAAAATAAGGACAAATTTGACATATTGCAAAAATTGAAAATTCTCATGAGCGCGGACCTATCAGATTTAGCCGATTTTTCATGGTTTTGGTTTAGATGCTATTTCTAATATTTACACTATAATACTAGTGCCATGATTTATTTATTATGTATTTTTATCTTAATTTCTATGATTTGAACATAAAATAAGGACAAATTTGACATATTGCAAAAATTGAAAATTCTCATGAGCGCGGACCTATCAGATTTAGCCTTTTTTTTAGGGTTTTGGTTTAGATACTATTTCTAATATTTACACTATAATACTAGTGCCATGATGTATTTATTATGTATTTTTAGCTGAATTTCTATGATATGAACATAAAATAATGACAAATGTGACATATTGCAAAAATTGAAAATTCTCATGAGCGCGGACCTATCAGATTTAGCCGATTTTTCATGGTTTTGGTTTAGATGCTATTTCTAATATTTACACTATAATACTAGTGCCATGATGTATTTATTATGTATTTTTATCTTAATTTCTATGATTTTAACATAAAATAAGGACAAATTTGACATATTGCAAAAATTGAAAATTCTCATGAGCGCGGACCTATCAGATTAAGCCGATTTTTAATGGTTTTTGTTTAGATGCTATTTCTAATATTTACACTATAATACTAGTGCCATGATGTATTTATTATGTATTTTTAGCTTAATTTCTATGAGTTGGACATAAAATAAGGACAAATTTGACATATTGCAAAAATTGAAAATTCTCATGAGCGCGGACCTATCAGATGTAGCCGATTTTTCATGGTTTTGGTTTAGATGCTATTTCTAATATTTACATTATAATACTAGTGCCATGATGTATTTATTATGTATTTTTATCTTCATTTCTATGATTTGAACATAAAATAAGGACAAATTTGACATATTGCAAAAATTGAAAATACTCATGAGCGCGGACCTATCAGATTTAGCCGATTTTTTAGGGTTTTTGTTTAGATGCTATTTCTAATATTTACACTATAATACTAGTGCAATGATGTATTTATTATGTATTTTTATCTTAATTTCTATGATTTGGACATAAAATAAGGACAAATTTGACATATTGCAAAAATTGAAAATTCTCATGAGCGCGGACCTATCAGATTTAGCCGATTTTTCATGGTTTTGGTTTAGATGCTATTTCTAATATTTACACTATAATACTAGTGCCATGATGTATTTATTATGTATTTTTGGCTTAATTTCTATGATTTGGACATAAAATAAGGACAAATTTGACATATTGCAAAAATGGAAAATTCTCATGAGCGCGGACCTATCAGATTTAGCCGATTTTCATGGTTTTGGTTTAGATGCTATTTCTAATATTTACACTATAATACTAGCGCCATGATGTATTTATTATGTATTTTTATCTTAATTTCTATGATTTGAACATAAAATAAGGACAAATTTGACATATTGCAAAAATTGAAAATTCTCATGAGCGCGGACCTATAAGATTTAGCCGATTTTTCATGGTTTTGGTTTTGATGCTATTTCTAATATTTACACTATAATACTAGTGCCATGATGTATTTATTATGTATTTTTAGCTGAATTTCTATGATTTGAACATAGAAAAAGGACAAATTTGACATATTGCAAAAATTGAAAATTCTCATGAGCGCGGACCTATCAGATTTGGCGATTTTTTATTATTTTGGTTTAGATGCTATTTCTAATATTTACACCATAATACTAGTGCCATGATGTATTTATTATGTATTTTTGGCTGAATTTCTATGATTTGAACATAAAATAAGGACAAATTTGACATATTGCAAAAATTGAAAATTCTCATGAGCGCGGACCTATCAGATTTAGCCTATTTTTTAGGGTTTTGGTTTAGATACTATTTCTAATATTTACACTATAATACTAGTGCCATGATGTATTTATTATGTATTTTTAGCTGAATTTCTATGATATGAACATAAAATAATGACAAATGTGACATATTGCAAAAATTGAAAATTCTCATGAGCGCGGACCTATCAGATTTAGCCGATTTTTCATGGTTTTGGTTTAGATGCTATTTCTAATATTTACACTATAATACTAGTGCCATGATGTATTTATTATGTATTTTTATCTTAATTTCTATGATTTTAACATAAAATAAGGACAAATTTGACATATTGCAAAAATTGAAAATTCTCATGAGCGCGGACCTATCAGATTTAGCCGATTTTTCATGGTTTTTGTTTAGATGCTATTTCTAATATTTACACTATAATACTAGTGCCATGATGTATTTATTATGTATTTTTAGCTTAATTTCTATGAGTTGGACATAAAATAAGGACAAATTTGACATATTGCAAAAATTGAAAATTCTCATGAGCGCGGACCTATCAGATGTAGCCGATTTTTCATGGTTTTGGTTTAGATGCTATTTCTAATATTCACACTATAATACTAGTGCCATGATGTATTTATTATGTATTTTTATCTTAATTTCTATAATTTGAACATAAAACAAGGACAAATTTGACATATTGCAAAAATTTAAAATACTAATGAGCGCGGACCTATCAGATTTAGCCGATTTTTTAGTGTTTTGGTTTAGATGCTATTTCTAATATTTACACTATAATACTAGTGCCATGATGTATTTATTATGTATTTTTATCTTAATTTCTATGATTTGGACATAAAATAAGGACAAATTTGACATATTGCAAAAATTGAAAATTCTCATGAGCGCGGACCTATCAGATTTAGCCGATTTTTCATGGTTTTGGTTTAGATGCTATTTCTAATATTTACACTATAATACTAGTGCCATGATGTATTTATTATGTATTTTTGGCTTAATTTCTATGATTTGGACATAAAATAAGGACAAATTTGACATATTGCAAAAATGGAAAATTCTCATGAGCGCGGACCTATCAGATTTAGCCGATTTTCATGGTTTTGGTTTAGATGCTATTTCTAATATTTACACTATAATACTAGCGCCATGATTTATTTATTATGTATTTTTATCTTAATTTCTATGATTTGAACATAAAATAAGGACAAATTTGACATATTGCAAAAATTGAAAATTCTCATGAGCGCGGACCTATAAGATTTAGCCGATTTTTCATGGTTTTGGTTTTGATGCTATTTCTAATATTTACACTATAATACTAGTGCCATGATGTATTTATTATGTATTTTTAGCTGAATTTCTATGATTTGAACATAGAAAAAGGACAAATTTGACATATTGCAAAAATTGAAAATTCTCATGAGCGCGGACCTATCAGATTTGGCGATTTTTTATTATTTTGGTTTAGATGCTATTTCTAATATTTACACTATAATACTAGTGCCATGATGTATTTATTATGTATTTTTGGCTGAATTTCTATGATTTGAACATAAAATAAGGACAAATTTGACATATTGCAAAAATTGAAAATTCTCATGAGCGCGGACCTATCAGATTTAGCCTATTTTTTAGGGTTTTGGTTTAGATACTATTTCTAATATTTACACTATAATACTAGTGCCATGATGTATTTATTATGTATTTTTAGCTGAATTTCTATGATATGAACATAAAATAATGACAAATGTGACATATTGCAAAAATTGAAAATTCTCATGAGCGCGGACCTATCAGATTTAGCCGATTTTTCATGGTTTTGGTTTAGATGCTATTTCTAATATTTACACTATAATACTAGTGCCATGATGTATTTATTATGTATTTTTATCTTAATTTCTATGATTTTAACATAAAATAAGGACAAATTTGACATATTGCAAAAATTGAAAATTCTCATGAGCGCGGACCTATCAGATTTAGCCGATTTTTCATGGTTTTTGTTTAGATGCTATTTCTAATATTTACACTATAATACTAGTGCCATGATGTATTTATTATGTATTTTTAGCTTAATTTCTATGAGTTGGACATAAAATAAGGACAAATTTGACATATTGCAAAAATTGAAAATTCTCATGAGCGCGGACCTATCAGATGTAGCCGATTTTTCATGGTTTTGGTTTAGATGCTATTTCTAATATTCACACTATAATACTAGTGCCATGATGTATTTATTATGTATTTTTATCTTAATTTCTATAATTTGAACATAAAACAAGGACAAATTTGACATATTGCAAAAATTTAAAATACTAATGAGCGCGGACCTATCAGATTTAGCCGATTTTTTAGTGTTTTGGTTTAGATGCTATTTCTAATATTTACACTATAATACTAGTGCCATGATGTATTTATTATGTATTTTTATCTTAATTTCTATGATTTGGACATAAAATAAGGACAAATTTGACATATTGCAAAAATTGAAAATTCTAATGAGCGCGGACCTATCAGATTTAGCCGATTTTTCATGGTTTTGGTTTAGATGCTATTTCTAATATTTACACTATAATACTAGTGCCATGATGTATTTATTATGTATTTTTGGCTTAATTTCTATGATTTGGACATAAAATAAGGACAAATTTGACATATTGCAAAAATGGAAAATTCTCATGAGCGCGGACCTATCAGATTTAGCCGATTTTCATGGTTTTGGTTTAGATGCTATTTCTAATATTTACACTATAATACTAGCGCCATGATTTATTTATTATGTATTTTTATCTTAATTTCTATGATTTGAACATAAAATAAGGACAAATTTGACATATTGCAAAAATTGAAAATTCTCATGAGCGCGGACCTATAAGATTTAGCCGATTTTTCATGGTTTTGGTTTTGATGCTATTTCTAATATTTACACTATAATACTAGTGCCATGATGTATTTATTATGTATTTTTAGCTGAATTTCTATGATTTGAACATAGAAAAAGGACAAATTTGACATATTGCAAAAATTGAAAATTCTCATGAGCGCGGACCTATCAGATTTGGCGATTTTTTATTATTTTGGTTTAGATGCTATTTCTAATATTTACACTATAATACTAGTGCCATGATGTATTTATTATGTATTTTTGGCTGAATTTCTATGATTTGAACATAAAATAAGGACAAATTTGACATATTGCAAAAATTGAAAATTCTCATGAGCGCGGACCTATCAGATTTAGCCTATTTTTTAGGGTTTTGGTTTAGATACTATTTCTAATATTTACACTATAATACTAGTGCCATGATGTATTTATTATGTATTTTTAGCTGAATTTCTATGATATGAACATAAAATAATGACAAATGTGACATATTGCAAAAATTGAAAATTCTCATGAGCGCGGACCTATCAGATTTAGCCGATTTTTCATGGTTTTGGTTTAGATGCTATTTCTAATATTTACACTATAATACTAGTGCCATGATGTATTTATTATGTATTTTTATCTTAATTTCTATGATTTTAACATAAAATAAGGACAAATTTGACATATTGCAAAAATTGAAAATTCTCATGAGCGCGGACCTATCAGATTTAGCCGATTTTTCATGGTTTTTGTTTAGATGCTATTTCTAATATTTACACTATAATACTAGTGCCATGATGTATTTATTATGTATTTTTAGCTTAATTTCTATGAGTTGGACATAAAATAAGGACAAATTTGACATATTGCAAAAATTGAAAATTCTCATGAGCGCGGACCTATCAGATGTAGCCGATTTTTCATGGTTTTGGTTTAGATGCTATTTCTAATATTCACACTATAATACTAGTGCCATGATGTATTTATTATGTATTTTTATCTTAATTTCTATAATTTGAACATAAAACAAGGACAAATTTGACATATTGCAAAAATTTAAAATACTAATGAGCGCGGACCTATCAGATTTAGCCGATTTTTTAGTGTTTTGGTTTAGATGCTATTTCTAATATTTACACTATAATACTAGTGCCATGATGTATTTATTATGTATTTTTATCTTAATTTCTATGATTTGGACATAAAATAAGGACAAATTTGACATATTGCAAAAATTGAAAATTCTCATGAGCGCGGACCTATCAGATTTAGCCGATTTTTCATGGTTTTGGTTTAGATGCTATTTCTAATATTTACACTATAATACTAGTGCCATGATGTATTTATTATGTATTTTTGGCTTAATTTCTATGATTTGGACATAAAATAAGGACAAATTTGACATATTGCAAAAATGGAAAATTCTCATGAGCGCGGACCTATCAGATTTAGCCGATTTTTCATGGTTTTGGTTTAGATGCTATTTCTAATATTTACACTATAATACTAGTGCCATGATGTATTTATTATGTATTTTTATCTTAATTTCTATGATTTGAACATAAAATAAGGACAAATTTGACATATTGCAAAAATTGAAAATTCTCATGAGCGCGGACCTATCAGATTTAGCCGATTTTTCATGGTTTTGGTTTTGATGCTACTTCTAATATTTACACTATAATACTAGTGCCATGATGTATTTATTATGTATTTTTAGCTGAATTTCTATGATTTGAACATAAAAAAAGGACAAATTTGACATATTGCAAAAATTGAAAATTCTCATGAGCGCGGACCTATCAGATTTGGCGATTTTTTATTATTTTGGTGTAGATGCTATTTCTAATATTTACACCATAATACTAGTGCCATGATGTATTTATTATGTATTTTTGGCTGAATTTCTATGATTTGAACATAAAATAAGGACAAATTTGACATATTGCAAACATTGAAAATTCTCATGAGCGCGGACCTATCAGATTTAGCCGATTTTTTAGGGTTTTGGTTTAGATGCTATTTCTAATATTTACACTATAATACTAGTGCCATGATGTATTTATTATGTATTTTTGGCTGAATTTCTATGATTTGAACATAAAATAAGGACAAATTTGACATATTGCAAAAATTGAAAATTCTCATGAGCGCGGACCTATCAGATTTAGCCTATTTTTTAGGGTTTTGGTTTAGATACTATTTCTAATATTTACACTATAATACTAGTGCCATGATGTATTTATTATGTATTTTTAGCTGAATTTCTATGATATGAACATAAAATAATGACAAATGTGACATATTGCAAAAATTGAAAATTCTCATGAGCGCGGACCTATCAGATTTAGCCGATTTTTAATGGTTTTGGTTTAGATGCTATTTCTAATATTTACACTATAATATTAGTGCCATGATGTATTTATTATGTATTTTTATCTTAATTTCTATGATTTGGACATAAAATAAGGACAAATTTGACATATTGCAAAAATTGAAAATACTCATGAGCGCGGACCTATCAGATTTAGCCGATTTTTTAGGGTTTTTGTTTAGATGCTATTTCTAATATTTACACTATAATACTAGTGCAATGATGTATTTATTATGTATTTTTATCTTAATTTCTATGATTTGGACATAAAATAAGGACAAATTTGACATATTGCAAAAATTGAAAATTCTCATGAGCGCGGACCTATCAGATTTAGCCGATTTTTCATGGTTTTGGTTTAGATGCTATTTCTAATATTTACACTATAATACTAGTGCCATGATGTATTTATTATGTATTTTTGGCTTAATTTCTATGATTTGGACATAAAATAAGGACAAATTTGACATATTGCAAAAATGGAAAATTCTCATGAGCGCGGACCTATCAGATTTAGCCGATTTTCATGGTTTTGGTTTAGATGCTATTTCTAATATTTACACTATAATACTAGCGCCATGATTTATTTATTATGTATTTTTATCTTAATTTCTATGATTTGAACATAAAATAAGGACAAATTTGACATATTGCAAAAATTGAAAATTCTCATGAGCGCGGACCTATAAGATTTAGCCGATTTTTCATGGTTTTGGTTTTGATGCTATTTCTAATATTTACACTATAATACTAGTGCCATGATGTATTTATTATGTATTTTTAGCTGAATTTCTATGATTTGAACATAGAAAAAGGACAAATTTGACATATTGCAAAAATTGAAAATTCTCATGAGCGCGGACCTATCAGATTTGGCGATTTTTTATTATTTTGGTTTAGATGCTATTTCTAATATTTACACCATAATACTAGTGCCATGATGTATTTATTATGTATTTTTGGCTGAATTTCTATGATTTGAACATAAAATAAGAACAAATTTGACATATTGCAAACATTGAAAATTCTCATGAGCGCGGACCTATCAGATTTAGCCAATTTTTTAGGCTTTTGGTTTAGATGCTATTTCTAATATTTGCACAATTATACTAGTGCCATGATGTATTTATTATGTATTTTTGGCTGAATTTCTATGATTTGAACATAAAATAAGGACAAATTTGACATATTGCAAAAATTGAAAATTCTCATGAGCGCGGACCTATCAGATTTAGCCTATTTTTTAGGGTTTTGGTTTAGATACTATTTCTAATATTTACACTATAATACTAGTGCCATGATGTATTTATTATGTATTTTTAGCTGAATTTCTATGATATGAACATAAAATAATGACAAATGTGACATATTGCAAAAATTGAAAATTCTCATGAGCGCGGACCTATCAGATTTAGCCGATTTTTCATGGTTTTGGTTTAGATGCTATTTCTAATATTTACACTATAATACTAGTGCCATGATGTATTTATTATGTATTTTTATCTTAATTTCTATGATTTTAACATAAAATAAGGACAAATTTGACATATTGCAAAAATTGAAAATTCTCATGAGCGCGGACCTATCAGATTTAGCCGATTTTTCATGGTTTTTGTTTAGATGCTATTTCTAATATTTACACTATAATACTAGTGCCATGATGTATTTATTATGTATTTTTAGCTTAATTTCTATGAGTTGGACATAAAATAAGGACAAATTTGACATATTGCAAAAATTGAAAATTCTCATGAGCGCGGACCTATCAGATGTAGCCGATTTTTCATGGTTTTGGTTTAGATGCTATTTCTAATATTCACACTATAATACTAGTGCCATGATGTATTTATTATGTATTTTTATCTTAATTTCTATGATTTGAACATAAAATAAGGACAAATTTGACATATTGCAAAAATTTAAAATACTAATGAGCGCGGACCTATCAGATTTAGCCGATTTTTTAGGGTTTTGGTTTAGATGCTATTTCTAATATTTACACTATAATACTAGTGCCATGATGTATTTATTATGTATTTTTATCTTAATTTCTATGATTTGGACATAAAATAAGGACAAATTTGACATATTGCAAAAATTGAAAATTCTCATGAGCGCGGACCTATCAGATTTAGCCGATTTTTCATGGTTTTGGTTTAGATGCTATTTTTAATATTTACACTATAATACTAGTGCCATGATGTATTTATTATGTATTTTTGGCTTAATTTCTATGATTTGGACATAAAATAAGGACAAATTTGACATATTGCAAAAATGGAAAATTCTCATGAGCGCGGACCTATCAGATTTAGCCGATTTTTCATGGTTTTGGTTTAGATGCTATTTCTAATATTTACACTATAATACTAGTGCCATGATGTATTTATTATGTATTTTTATCTTAATTTCTATGATTTGAACATAAAATAAGGACAAATTTGACATATTGCAAAAATTGAAAATTCTCATGAGCGCGGACCTATCAGATTTAGCCGATTTTTCATGGTTTTGGTTTTGATGCTACTTCTAATATTTACACTATAATACTAGTGCCATGATGTATTTATTATGTATTTTTAGCTGAATTTCTATGATTTGAACATAAAAAAAGGACAAATTTGACATATTGCAAAAATTGAAAATTCTCATGAGCGCGGACCTATCAGATTTGGCGATTTTTTATTATTTTGGTGTAGATGCTATTTCTAATATTTACACTATAATACTAGTGCCATGATGTATTTATTATGTATTTTTAGCTGAATTTCTATGATATGAACATAAAATAATGACAAATGTGACATATTGCAAAAATGTAAAATTCTCATGAGCGCGGACCTATCAGATTTAGCCGATTTTTAATGGTTTTGGTTTAGATGCTATTTCTAATATTTACACTATAATATTAGTGCCATGATGTATTTATTATGTATTTTTATCTTAATTTCTATGATTTGGACATAAAATAAGGACAAATTTGACATATTGCAAACATTGAAAATTCTCATGAGCGCGGACCTATCAGATTTAGCCGATTTTTCATGGTTTTTGTTTAGATGCTATTTCTAATATTTACACTATAATACTAGTGCCATGATGTATTTATTATGTATTTTTGGCTTAATTTCTATGATTTGGACATTAAATAAGGACAAATTTGACATATTGCAAAAATTGAAAATTCTCATGAGCGCGGACCTATCAGATGTAGCCGATTTTTCATGGTTTTGGTTCAGATGCTATTTCTAATATTTACACTTTAATACTAGTGCCATGATGTATTTATTATGTATTTTTATCTTAATTTCTATGATTTGAACATAAAATAAGGACAAATTTGACATATTGCAAAAATTGAAAATACTAATGAGCGCGGACCTATCAGATTACGCCGATTTTTTAGGGTTTTTGTTTAGATGCTATTTCTAATATTTACACTATAATACTAGTGCCATGATGTATTTATTATGTATTTTTATCTTAATTTCTATGATTTGGACATAAAATAAGGACAAATTTGACATATTGCAAAAATTGAAAATTCTCATGAGCGCAGACCTATCAGATTTAGCCGATTTTTCATGGTTTTGGTTTAGATGCTATTTCTAATATTTACACTATAATACTAGTGCCATGATGTATTTATTATGTATTTTTGGCTTAATTTCTATGATTTGGACATAAAATAAGGACAAATTTGACATATTGCAAAAATTGAAAATTCTCATGAGCGCGGACCTATCAGATTTAGCCGATTTTTCATGGTTTTGGTTTTGATGCTATTTCTAATATTTACACCATAATACTAGTGCCATGATGTATTTATTATGTATTTTTAGCTGAATTTCTATGATTTGAACATAAAAAAAGGACAAATTTGACATATTGCAAAAATTGAAAATTCTCATGAGCGCGGACCTATCAGATTTGGCGATTTTTTTTTTATTTTGGTGTAGATGCTATTTCTAATATTTACACCATAATGCTAGTGCCATGATGTATTTATTATGTATTTTTGGCTTAATTTCTATGATTTGAACATAAAATAAGGACAAATTTGACATATTGCAAACATTGAAAATTCTCATGAGCGCGGACCTATCAGATTTAGCCGATTTTTTAGGGTTTTGGTTTAGATGCTATTTCTAATATTTACACTATAATACTAGTGCCATGATGTATTTATTATGTATTTTTGGCTGAATTTCTATGATTTGAACATAAAATAAGGACAAATTTGACATATTGCAAAAATTGAAAATTCTCATGAGCGCGGACCTATCAGATTTAGCCTATTTTTTAGGGTTTTGGTTTAGATACTATTTCTAATATTTACACTATAATACTAGTGCCATGATGTATTTATTATGTATTTTTAGCTGAATTTCTATGATATGAACATAAAATAATGACAAATGTGACATATTGCAAAAATTGAAAATTCTCATGAGCGCGGACCTATCAGATTTAGCCGATTTTTTAGGGTTTTGGTTTAGATGCTATTTCTAATATTTACACTATAATACTAGTGCCATGATTTATTTATTATGTATTTTTATCTTAATTTCTATGATTTGAACATAAAATAAGGACAAATTTGACATATTGCAAAAATTGAAAATTCTCATGAGCGCGGACCTATCAGATTTAGCCGATTTTTCATGGTTTTTGTTTAGATGCTATTTCTAATATTTACACTATAATACTAGTGCCATGATGTAATTATTATGTATTTTTAGCTTAATTTCTATGATTTGGACATAAAATAAGGACAAATTTGACATATTGCAAAAATTGAAAATTCTCATGAGCGCGGACCTATCAGATGTAGCCGATTTTTCATGGTTTTTGTTTAGATGCTATTTCTAATATTTACACTATAATACTAGTGCCATGATGTATTTATTATGTATTTTTATCTTAATTTCTATGATTTGAACATAAAATAAGGCCAAATTTGACATATTGCAAAAATTGAAAATACTAATGAGCGCGGACCTATCAGATTACGCCGATTTTTTAGGGTTTTTGTTTAGATGCTATTTCTAATATTTACACTATAATACTAGTGCCATGATGTATTTATTATGTATTTTTATCTTAATTTCTATGATTTGGACATAAAATAAGGACAAATTTGACATATTGCAAAAATGGAAAATTCTCATGAGCGCGGACCTATCAGATTTAGCCGATTTTTCATGGTTTTGGTTTAGATGCTATTTCTAATATTTACACTATAATACTAGTGCCATGATGTATTTATTATGTATTTTTAGCTGAATTTCTATGATTTGAACATAAAAAAAGGACAAATTTGACATATTGCAAAAATTGAAAATTCTCATGAGCGCGGACCTATCAGATTTGGCTATTTTTTTTTATTTTGGTGTAGATGCTATTTCTAATATTTACACCATTATACTAGTGCCATGATGTATTTATTATGTATTTTTGGCTTAATTTCTATGATTTGAACATAAAATAAGGACAAATTTGACATATTGCAAACATTGAAAATTCTCATGAGCGCGGACCTATCAGATTTAGCCGATTTTTTAGGCTTTTGGTTTAGATGCTATTTCTAATATTTACACTATAATACTAGTGCCATGATGTATTTATTATGTATTTTTGGCTGAATTTCTATGATTTGAACATAAAATAAGGACAAATTTGACATATTGCAAAAATTGAAAATTCTCATGAGCGCGGACCTATCAGATTTAGCCTATTTTTTAGGGTTTTGGTTTAGATACTATTTCTAATATTTACACTATAATACTAGTGCCATGATGTATTTATTATGTATTTTTAGCTGAATTTCTATGATATGAACATAAAATAATGACAAATGTGACATATTGCAAAAATTGAAAATTCTCATGAGCGCGGACCTATCAGATTTAGCCGATTTTTTAGGGTTTTGGTTTAGATGCTATTTCTAATATTTACACTATAATACTAGTGCCATGATTTATTTATTATGTATTTTTATCTTAATTTCTATGATTTGGACATAAAATAAGGACAAATTTGACATATTGCAAAAATTGAAAATTCTCATGAGCGCGGACCTATCAGATTTAGCCGATTTTTCATGGTTTTGGTTTAGATGCTATTTCTAATATTTACACTATAATACTAGTGCCATGATGTATTTATTATGTATTTTTGGCTTAATTTCTATGATTTGGACATAAAATAAGGACAAATTTGACATATTGCAAAAATGGAAAATTCTCATGAGCGCGGACCTATCAGATGTAGCCGATTTTTCATGGTTTTTGTTTAGATGCTATTTCTAATATTTACACTATAATACTAGTGCCATGATGTATTTATTATGTATTTTTATCTTAATTTCTATGATTTGAACATAAAATAAGGCCAAATTTGACATATTGCAAAAATTGAAAATACTAATGAGCGCGGACCTATCAGATTACGCCGATTTTTTAGGGTTTTTGTTTAGATGCTATTTCTAATATTTACACTATAATACTAGTGCCATGATGTATTTATTATGTATTTTTATCTTAATTTCTATGATTTGGACATAAAATAAGGACAAATTTGACATATTGCAAAAATGGAAAATTCTCATGAGCGCGGACCTATCAGATTTAGCCGATTTTTCATGGTTTTGGTTTAGATGCTATTTCTAATATTTACACTATAATACTAGTGCCATGATGTATTTATTATGTATTTTTAGCTGAATTTCTATGATTTGAACATAAAAAAAGGACAAATTTGACATATTGCAAAAATTGAAAATTCTCATGAGCGCGGACCTATCAGATTTGGCGATTTTTTTTTTATTTTGGTGTAGATGCTATTTCTAATATTTACACCATAATGCTAGTGCCATGATGTATTTATTATGTATTTTTGGCTTAATTTCTATGATTTGAACATAAAATAAGGACAAATTTGACATATTGCAAACATTGAAAATTCTCATGAGCGCGGACCTATCAGATTTAGCCGATTTTTTAGGGTTTTGGTTTAGATGCTATTTCTAATATTTACACTATAATACTAGTGCCATGATGTATTTATTATGTATTTTTGGCTGAATTTCTATGATTTGAACATAAAATAAGGACAAATTTGACATATTGCAAAAATTGAAAATTCTCATGAGCGCGGACCTATCAGATTTAGCCTATTTTTTAGGGTTTTGGTTTAGATACTATTTCTAATATTTACACTATAATACTAGTGCCATGATGTATTTATTATGTATTTTTAGCTGAATTTCTATGATATGAACATAAAATAATGACAAATGTGACATATTGCAAAAATTGAAAATTCTCATGAGCGCGGACCTATCAGATTTAGCCGATTTTTCATGGTTTTTGTTTAGATGCTATTTCTAATATTTACACTATAATACTAGTGCCATGATTTATTTATTATGTATTTTTATCTTAATTTCTATGATTTGAACATAAAATAAGGACAAATTTGACATATTGCAAAAATTGAAAATTCTCATGAGCGCGGACCTATCAGATTTAGCCGATTTTTCATGGTTTTTGTTTAGATGCTATTTCTAATATTTACACTATAATACTAGTGCCATGATGTAATTATTATGTATTTTTAGCTTAATTTCTATGATTTGGACATAAAATAAGGACAAATTTGACATATTGCAAAAATTGAAAATTCTCATGAGCGCGGACCTATCAGATGTAGCCGATTTTTCATGGTTTTTGTTTAGATGCTATTTCTAATATTTACACTATAATACTAGTGCCATGATGTATTTATTATGTATTTTTATCTTAATTTCTATGATTTGAACATAAAATAAGGCCAAATTTGACATATTGCAAAAATTGAAAATACTAATGAGCGCGGACCTATCAGATTACGCCGATTTTTTAGGGTTTTTGTTTAGATGCTATTTCTAATATTTACACTATAATACTAGTGCCATGATGTATTTATTATGTATTTTTATCTTAATTTCTATGATTTGGACATAAAATAAGGACAAATTTGACATATTGCAAAAATGGAAAATTCTCATGAGCGCGGACCTATCAGATTTAGCCGATTTTTCATGGTTTTGGTTTAAATGCTATTTCTAATATTTACACTATAATACTAGTGCCATGATGTATTTATTATGTATTTTTAGCTGAATTTCTATGATTTGAACATAAAAAAAGGACAAATTTGACATATTGCAAAAATTGAAAATTCTCATGAGCGCGGACCTATCAGATTTGGCTATTTTTTTTTATTTTGGTGTAGATGCTATTTCTAATATTTACACCATTATACTAGTGCCATGATGTATTTATTATGTATTTTTGGCTGAATTTCTATGATTTGAACATAAAATAAGGACAAATTTGACATATTGCAAACATTGAAAATTCTCATGAGCGCGGACCTATCAGATTTAGCCGATTTTTTAGGCTTTTGGTTTAGATGCTATTTCTAATATTTACACTATAATACTAGTGCCACGATGTATTTATTATGTATTTTTGGCTGAATTTCTATGATTTGAACATAAAATAAGGACAAATTTGACATATTGCAAAAATTGAAAATTCTCATGAGCGCGGACCTATCAGATTTAGCCGATTTTTCATGGTTTTGGTTTAGATGCTATTTCTAATATTTACACTATAATACTAGTGCCATGATGTATTTATTATGTATTTTTGGCTTAATTTCTATGATTTGGACATAAAATAAGGACAAATTTGACATATTGCAAAAATTGAAAATTCTCATGAGCGCGGACCTATCAGATTTAGCCGATTTTTCATGGTTTTGGTTTTGATGCTATTTCTAATATTAACACTATAATACTAGTGCCATGATGTATTTATTATGTATTTTTAGCTGAATTTCTATGATTTGAACATAAAAAAAGGACAAATTTGACATATTGCAAAAATTGAAAATTCTCATGAGCGCGGACCTATCAGATTTGGCGATTTTTTTTTTATTTTGGTGTAGATGCTATTTCTAATATTTACACCATAATGCTAGTGCCATGATGTATTTATTATGTATTTTTGGCTTAATTTCTATGATTTGAACATAAAATAAGGACAAATTTGACATATTGCAAACATTGAAAATTCTCATGAGCGCGGACCTATCAGATTTAGCCGATTTTTTAGGGTTTTGGTTTAGATGCTATTTCTAATATTTACACTATAATACTAGTGCCATGATGTATTTATTATGTATTTTTGGCTGAATTTCTATGATTTGAACATAAAATAAGAACAAATTTGACATATTGCAAAAATTGAAAATTCTCATGAGCGCGGACCTATCAGATTTAGCCTATTTTTTAGGGTTTTGGTTTAGATACTATTTCTAATATTTACACTATAATACTAGTGCCATGATGTATTTATTATGTATTTTTAGCTGAATTTCTATGATATGAACATAAAATAATGACAAATGTGACATATTGCAAAAATTGAAAATTCTCATGAGCGCGGACCTATCAGATTTAGCCGATTTTTAATGGTTTTGGTTTAGATGCTATTTCTAATATTTACACTATAATATTAGTTCCATGATGTATTTATTATGTATTTTTATCTTAATTTCTATGATTTGGACATAAAATAAGGACAAATTTGACATATTGCAAACATTGAAAATTCTCATGAGCGCGGACCTATCAGATTTAGCCGATTTTTTAGGGTTTTGGTTTAGATGCTATTTCTAATATTTACACTATAATACTAGTGCCATGATTTATTTATTATGTATTTTTATCTTAATTTCTATGATTTGAACATAAAATAAGGACAAATTTGACATATTGCAAAAATTGAAAATTCTCATGAGCGCGGACCTATCAGATTTAGCCGATTTTTCATGGTTTTTGTTTAGATGCTATTTCTAATATTTACACTATAATACTAGTGCCATGATGTATTTATTATGTATTTTTAGCTTAATTTCTATGATTTGGACATAAAATAAGGACAAATTTGACATATTGCAAAAATTGAAAATTCTCATGAGCGCGGACCTATCAGATGTAGCCGATTTTTCATGGTTTTTGTTTAGATGCTATTTCTAATATTTACACTATAATACTAGTGCCATGATGTATTTATTATGTATTTTTATCTTAATTTCTATGATTTGAACATAAAATAAGGACAAATTTGACATATTGCAAAAATTGAAAATACTAATGAGCGCGGACCTATCAGATTACGCCGATTTTTTAGGGTTTTTGTTTAGATGCTATTTCTAATATTTACACTATAATACTAGTGCCATGATGTATTTATTATGTATTTTTATCTTAATTTCTATGATTTGGACATAAAATAAGGACAAATTTGACATATTGCAAAAATGGAAAATTCTCATGAGCGCGGACCTATCAGATTTAGCCGATTTTTCATGGTTTTGGTTTAGATGCTATTTCTAATATTTACACTATAATACTAGTGCCATGATGTATTTATTATGTATTTTTAGCTGAATTTCTATGATTTGAACATAAAAAAAGGACAAATTTGACATATTGCAAAAATTGAAAATTCTCATGAGCGCGGACCTATCAGATTTGGCGATTTTTTATTATTTTGGTGTAGATGCTATTTCTAATATTTACACCATAATACTAGTGCCATGATGTATTTATTATGTATTTTTGGCTGAATTTCTATGATTTGAACATAAAATAAGGACAAATTTGACATATTGCAAACATTGAAAATTCTCATGAGCGCGGACCTATCAGATTTAGCCGATTTTTTAGGCTTTTGGTTTAGATGCTATTTCTAATATTTACACTATAATACTAGTGCCACGATGTATTTATTATGTATTTTTGGCTGAATTTCTATGATTTGAACATAAAATAAGGACAAATTTGACATATTGCAAAAATTGAAAATTCTCATGAGCGCGGACCTATCAGATTTAGCCTATTTTTTAGGGTTTTGGTTTAGATACTATTTCTAATATTTACACTATAATACTAGTGCCATGATGTATTTATTATGTATTTTTGGCTTAATTTCTATGATTTGGACATAAAATAAGGACAAATTTGACATATTGCAAAAATTGAAAATTCTCATGAGCGCGGACCTATCAGATTTAGCCGATTTTTAATGGTTTTGGTTTAGATGCTATTTCTAATATTTACACTATAATATTAGTTCCATGATGTATTTATTATGTATTTTTATCTTAATTTCTATGATTTGGACATAAAATAAGGACAAATTTGACATATTGCAAACATTGAAAATTCTCATGAGCGCGGACCTATCAGATTTAGCCGATTTTTTAGGGTTTTGGTTTAGATGCTATTTCTAATATTTACACTATAATACTAGTGCCATGATTTATTTATTATGTATTTTTATCTTAATTTCTATGATTTGAACATAAAATAAGGACAAATTTGACATATTGCAAAAATTGAAAATTCTCATGAGCGCGGACCTATCAGATTTAGCCGATTTTTCATGGTTTTTGTTTAGATTCTATTGCTAATATTTACACTATAATACTAGTGCCATGATGTATTTATTATGTATTTTTAGCTTAATTTCTATGATTTGGACATAAAATAAGGACAAATTTGACATATTGCAAAAATTGAAAATTCTCATGAGCGCGGACCTATCAGATGTAGCCGATTTTTCATGGTTTTTGTTTAGATGCTATTTCTAATATTTACACTATAATACTAGTGCCATGATGTATTTATTATGTATTTTTATCTTAATTTCTATGATTTGAACATAAAATAAGGACAAATTTGACATATTGCAAAAATTGAAAATACTAATGAGCGCGGACCTATCAGATTACGCCGATTTTTTAGGGTTTTTGTTTAGATGCTATTTCTAATATTTACACTATAATACTAGTGCCATGATGTATTTATTATGTATTTTTATCTTAATTTCTATGATTTGGACATAAAATAAGGACAAATTTGACATATTGCAAAAATGGAAAATTCTCATGAGCGCGGACCTATCAGATTTAGCCGATTTTTCATGGTTTTGGTTTAGATGCTATTTCTAATATTTACACTATAATACTAGTGCCATGATGTATTTATTATGTATTTTTAGCTGAATTTCTATGATTTGAACATAAAAAAAGGACAAATTTGACATATTGCAAAAATTGAAAATTCTCATGAGCGCGGACCTATCAGATTTGGCGATTTTTTATTATTTTGGTGTAGATGCTATTTCTAATATTTACACCATAATACTAGTGCCATGATGTATTTATTATGTATTTTTGGCTGAATTTCTATGATTTGAACATAAAATAAGGACAAATTTGACATATTGCAAACATTGAAAATTCTCATGAGCGCGGACCTATCAGATTTAGCCGATTTTTTAGGCTTTTGGTTTAGATGCTATTTCTAATATTTACACTATAATACTAGTGCCACGATGTATTTATTATGTATTTTTGGCTGAATTTCTATGATTTGAACATAAAATAAGGACAAATTTGACATATTGCAAAAATTGAAAATTCTCATGAGCGCGGACCTATCAGATTTAGCCGATTTTTTAGGGTTTTTGTTTAGATGCTATTTCTAAGATGTACACTATAATACTAGTGCCATGATTTATTTATTATGTATTTTTATCTTAATTTCTATGATTTGAACATAAAATAAGGACAAATTTGACATATTGCAAAAATTGAAAATACTCATGAGCGCGGACCTATCAGATTTAGCCGATTTTTTAGGGTTTTTGTTTAGATGCTATTTCTAATATTTACACTATAATACTAGTGCCATGATGTATTTATTATGTATTTTTATCTTAATTTCTATGATTTTGACATAAAATAAGGACAAATTTGACATATTGCAAAAATTGAAAATTCTCATGAGCGCGGACCTATCAGATTTAGCCGATTTTTCATGGTTTTGGTTTAGATGCTATTTCTAATATTTACACTATAATACTAGTGCCATGATGTATTTATTATGTATTTTTGGCTGAATTTCTATGATTTGAACATAAAATAAGGACAAATTTGACATATTGCAAAAATTGACAATTCTCATGAGCGCGGACCTATCAGATTTAGCCTATTTTTTAGGGTTTTGGTTTAGATACTATTTCTAATATTTACACTATAATACTAGTGCCATGATGTATTTATTATGTATTTTTAGCTGAATCTCTATGATATGAACATAAAATAATGACAAATGTGACATATTGCAAAAATTGAAAATTCTCATGAGCGCGGACCTATCAGATTTAGCCGATTTTTCATGGTTTTGGTTTAGATGCTATTTCTAATATTTACACTATAATATTAGTGCCATGATGTATTTATTATGTATTTTTATCTTAATTTCTATGATTTGGACATAAAATAAGGACAAATTTGACATATTGCAAACATTGAAAATTCTCATGAGCGCGGACCTATCAGATTTAGCCGATTTTCATGGTTTTGGTTTAGATGCTATTTCTAATATTTACACTATAATACTAGTGCCATGATTTATTTATTATGTATTTTTATCTTAATTTCTATGATTTGAACATAAAATAAGGACAAATTTGACATATTGCAAAAATTGAAAATTCTCATGAGCGCGGACCTATCAGATTTAGCCGATTTTTCATGGTTTTGGTTTTGATGCTATTTCTAATATTTACACTATAATACTAGTGCCATGATGTATTTATTATGTATTTTTAGCTGAATTTCTATGATTTGAACATAAAAAAAGGTCAAATTTGACATATTGCAAAAATTGAAAATTCTCATGAGCGCGGACCTATCAGATTTGGCAATTTTTTAGGGTTTTGGTTTAGATGCTATTTCTAATATTTACACCATAATACTAGTGCCATGATGTATTTATTATGTATTTTTGGCTGAATTTCTATGATTTGAACATAAAATAAGGACAAATTTGACATATTGCAAACATTGAAAATTCTCATGAGCGCGGACCTATCAGATTTAGCCGATTTTTCATGGTTTTGGTTTAGATGCTATTTCTAATATTTACACTATTATACTAGTGCCATGATATATTTATTATGTATTTTTGGCTGAATTTCTATGATTTGAACATAAAATAAGGACAAATTTGACATATTGCAAAAATTGAAAATTCTCATGAGCGCGGACCTATCAGATTTAGCCTATTTTTTAGGGTTTTGGTTTAGATACTATTTCTAATATTTACACTATAATACTAGTGCCATGATGTATTTATTATGTATTTTTAGCTGAATTTCTATGATATGAACATAAAATAATGACAAATGTGACATATTGCAAAAATGTAAAATTCTCATGAGCGCGGACCTATCAGATTTAGCCGATTTTTTAGGGTTTTGGTTTAGATGCTATTTCTAATATTTACACTATAATACTAGTGCCATGATGTATTTATTATGTATTTTTGGCTGAATTTCTATGATTTGAACATAAAATAAGGACAAATTTGACATATTGCAAAAATTGAAAATTCTCATGAGCGCGGACCTATCAGATTTAGCCTATTTTTTAGGGTTTTGGTTTAGATACTATTTCTAATATTTACACTATAATACTAGTGCCATGATGTATTTATTATGTATTTTTAGCTGAATTTCTATGATTTGAACATAAAATAATGACAAATGTGAAATATTGCAAAAATTTAACATTCTCATGAGCGCGGACCTATCAGATTTCGCCGATTTTTTAGGCTTTTGGTTTAGATGCTATTTCTAATATTTACACTATAATACTAGTGCCATGATGTATTTATTATGTATTTTTGGCTGAATTTCTATTATATTGACATTAAATTAAGACAAATTTGACATATTGAAATAATTGAAAATTCACATGAGCGCGGACCTATCAGATTTAGCCGATTTTTCATGGTTTTGGTTTTGATGCTATTTCTAATATTTACACTATAATACTAGTGCCATGATGTATTTATTATGTATTTTTAGCTGAATTTCTATGATTTGAACATAAAAAAAGGACAAATTTGACATATTGCAAAAATTGAAAATTCTCATGAGCGCGGACCTATCAGATTTGGCGATTTTTTATTATTTTGGTGTAGATGCTATTTCTAATATTTACACCATAATACTAGTGCCATGATGTATTTATTATGTATTTTTGGCTTAATTTCTATGATTTGAACATAAAATAATGACAAATGTGAAATATTGCAAAAATTTAACATTCTCATGAGCGCGGACCTATCAGATTTCGCCGATTTTTTAGGCTTTTGGTTTAGATGCTATTTCTAATATTTACACTATAATACTAGTGCCATGATGTATTTATTATGTATTTTTGGCTGAATTTCTATGATTTGAACATAAAATAAGGACAAATTTGACATATTGCAAACATTGAAAATTCTCATGAGCGCGGACCTATCAGATTTAGCCGATTTTTTAGGGTTTTGGTTTAGATGCTATTTCTAATATTTACACTATAATACTAGTGCCACGATGTATTTATTATGTATTTTTGGCTGAATTTCTATGATTTGAACATAAAATAAGGACAAATTTGACATATTGCAAAAATTGAAAATTCTCATGAGCGCGGACCTATCAGATTTAGCCGATTTTTCATGGTTTTGGTTTAGATGCTATTTCTAATATTTACACTATAATACTAGTGCCATGATGTATTTATTATGTATTTTTGGCTTAATTTCTATGATTTGGACATAAAATAAGGACAAATTTGACATATTGCAAAAATTGAAAATTCTCATGAGCGCAGACCTATCAGATTTAGCCGTTTTTTCATGGTTTTGGTTTAGATGCTATTTCTAATATTTACACTATAATATTAGTGCCATAGTTTATTTATTATGTATTTTTATCTTAATTTCTATGATTTGGACATAAAATAAGGACAAATTTGACATATTGCAAACATTGAAGATTCTCATGAGCGCGGACCTATCAGATTTAGCCGATTTTTTAGGGTTTTGGTTTAGATGCTATTTCTAATATTTACACTATAATACTAGTGCCATGATTTATTTATTATGTATTTTTATCCTAATTTCTATGATTTGAACATAAAATAAGGACAAATTTGACATATTGCAAAAATTGAAAATTCTCATGAGCGCGGACCTATCAGATTTAGCCGATTTTTTATGGTTTTTGTTTAGATGCTATTTCTAATATTTACACTATAATACTAGTGCCATGATGTATTTATTATGTATTTTTGGCTTAATTTCTATGATTTGGACATAAAATAAGGACAAATTTGACATATTGCAAAAATTGAAAATTCTCATGAGCGCGGACCTATCAGATGTAGCCGATTTTTCATGGTTTTGGTTTAGATGCTATTTCTAATATTTACACTATAATACTAGTGCCATGATGTATTTATTATGTATTTTTATCTTAATTTCTATGATTTGAACATAAAATAAGGACAAATTTGACATATTGCAAAAATGGAAAATTCTCATGAGCGCGGACCTATCAGATTTAGCCGATTTTTTAGGGTTTTTGTTTAGATGCTATTTCTAAGATGTACACTATAATACTAGTGCCATGATTTATTTATTATGTATTTTTATCTTAATTTCTATGATTTGAACATAAAATAATGACAAATTTGACATATTGCAAAAATTGAAAATACTCATGAGCGCGGACCTATCAGATTTAGCCGATTTTTTAGGGTTTTTGTTTAGATGCTATTTCTAATATTTACACTATAATACTAGTGCCATGATGTATTTATTATGTATTTTTAGCTGAATTTCTATGATATGAACATAAAATAATGACAAATGTGACATATTGCAAAAATTGAAAATTCTCATGAGCGCAGACCTATCAAATTTAGCCGTTTTTTCATGGTTTTGGTTTAGATGCTATTTCTAATATTTACACTATAATATTAGTGCCATGATGTATTTATTATGTATTTTTATCTTAATTTCTATGATTTGGACATAAAATAAGGACAAATTTGACATATTGCAAACATTGAAGATTCTCATGAGCGCGGACCTATCAGATTTAGCCGATTTTTTAGGGTTTTGGTTTAGATGCTATTTCTAATATTTACACTATAATACTAGTGCCATGATTTATTTATTATGTATTTTTATCCTAATTTCTATGATTTGAACATAAAATAAGGACAAATTTGACATATTGCAAAAATTGAAAATTCTCATGAGCGCGGACCTATCAGATTTAGCCGATTTTTCATGGTTTTTGTTTAGATGCTATTTCTAATATTTACACTATAATACTAGTGCCATGATGTATTTATTATGTATTTTTGGCTTAATTTCTATGATTTGGACATAAAATAAGGACAAATTTGACATATTGCAAAAATTGAAAATTCTCATGAGCGCGGACCTATCAGATGTAGCCGATTTTTCATGGTTTTGGTTTAGATGCTATTTCTAATATTTACACTATAATACTAGTGCCATGATGTATTTATTATGTATTTTTATCTTAATTTCTATGATTTGAACATAAAATAAGGACAAATTTGACATATTGCAAAAATGGAAAATTCTCATGAGCGCGGACCTATCAGATTTAGCCGATTTTTTAGGGTTTTTGTTTAGATGCTATTTCTAAGATGTACACTATAATACTAGTGCCATGATTTATTTATTATGTATTTTTATCTTAATTTCTATGATTTGAACATAAAATAATGACAAATTTGACATATTGCAAAAATTGAAAATACTCATGAGCGCGGACCTATCAGATTTAGCCGATTTTTTAGGGTTTTTGTTTAGATGCTATTTCTAATATTTACACTATAATACTAGTGCCATGATGTATTTATTATGTATTTTTAGCTGAATTTCTATGATATGAACATAAAATAATGACAAATGTGACATATTGCAAAAATTGAAAATTCTCATGAGCGCAGACCTATCAAATTTAGCCGTTTTTTCATGGTTTTGGTTTAGATGCTATTTCTAATATTTACACTATAATATTAGTGCCATGATGTATTTATTATGTATTTTTATCTTAATTTCTATGATTTGGACATAAAATAAGGACAAATTTGACATATTGCAAACATTGAAGATTCTCATGAGCGCGGACCTATCAGATTTAGCCGATTTTTTAGGGTTTTGGTTTAGATGCTATTTCTAATATTTACACTATAATACTAGTGCCATGATTTATTTATTATGTATTTTTATCCTAATTTCTATGATTTGAACATAAAATAAGGACAAATTTGACATATTGCAAAAATTGAAAATTCTCATGAGCGCGGACCTATCAGATTTAGCCGATTTTTCATGGTTTTTGTTTAGATGCTATTTCTAATATTTACACTATAATACTAGTGCCATGATGTATTTATTATGTATTTTTGGCTTAATTTCTATGATTTGGACATAAAATAAGGACAAATTTGACATATTGCAAAAATTGAAAATTCTCATGAGCGCGGACCTATCAGATGTAGCCGATTTTTCATGGTTTTGGTTTAGATGCTATTTCTAATATTTACACTATAATACTAGTGCCATGATGTATTTATTATGTATTTTTAGCTTAATTTCTATGATTTGAACATAAAATAAGGACAAATTTGACATATTGCAAAAATGGAAAATTCTCATGAGCGCGGACCTATCAGATTTAGCCGATTTTTTAGGGTTTTTGTTTAGATGCTATTTCTAAGATGTACACTATAATACTAGTGCCATGATTTATTTATTATGTATTTTTATCTTAATTTCTATGATTTGAACATAAAATAAGGATAAATTTGACATATTGCAAAAATTGAAAATACTCATGAGCGCGGACCTATCAGATTTAGCCGATTTTTTAGGGTTTTTGTTTAGATGCTATTTCTAATATTTACACTATAATACTAGTGCCATGATGTATTTATTATGTATTTTTAGCTGAATTTCTATGATATGAACATAAAATAATGACAAATGTGACATATTGCAAAAATTGAAAATTCTCATGAGCGCAGACCTATCAAATTTAGCCGTTTTTTCATGGTTTTGGTTTAGATGCTATTTCTAATATTTACACTATAATATTAGTGCCATGATGTATTTATTATGTATTTTTATCTTAATTTCTATGATTTGGACATAAAATAAGGACAAATTTGACATATTGCAAACATTGAAGATTCTCATGAGCGCGGACCTATCAGATTTAGCCGATTTTTTAGGGTTTTGGTTTAGATGCTATTTCTAATATTTACACTATAATACTAGTGCCATGATTCATTTATTATGTATTTTTATCCTAATTTCTATGATTTGAACATAAAATAAGGACAAATTTGACATATTGCAAAAATTGAAAATTCTCATGAGCGCGGACCTATCAGATTTAGCCGATTTTTCATGGTTTTTGTTTAGATGCTATTTCTAATATTTACACTATAATACTAGTGCCATGATGTATTTATTATGTATTTTTGGCTTAATTTCTATGATTTGGACATAAAATAAGGACAAATTTGACATATTGCAAAAATTGAAAATTCTCATGAGCGCGGACCTATCAGATGTAGCCGATTTTTCATGGTTTTGGTTTAGATGCTATTTCTAATATTTACACTATAATACTAGTGCCATGATGTATTTATTATGTATTTTTAGCTTAATTTCTATGATTTGAACATAAAATAAGGACAAATTTGACATATTGCAAAAATGGAAAATTCTCATGAGCGCGGACCTATCAGATTTAGCCGATTTTTTAGGGTTTTTGTTTAGATGCTATTTCTAAGATGTACACTATAATACTAGTGCCATGATTTATTTATTATGTATTTTTATCTTAATTTCTATGATTTGAACATAAAATAAGGACAAATTTAACATATTGCAAAAATTGAAAATACTCATGAGCGCGGACCTATCAGATTTAGCCGATTTTTTAGGGTTTTTGTTTAGATGCTATTTCTAATATTTACACTATAATACTAGTGCCATGATGTATTTATTATGTATTTTTATCTTAATTTCTATGATTTGGACATAAAATAAGGACAAATTTGACATATTGCAAAAATTGAAAATTCTCATGAGCGCGGACCTATCAGATTTAGCCGATTTTTAATGGTTTTGGTTTAGATGCTATTTCTAATATTTACACTATAATACTAGTGCCATGATGTATTTATTATGTATTTTTGGCTTAATTTCTATGATTTGGACATAAAATAAGGACAAATTTGACATATTGCAAAAATTGAAAATTCTCATGAGCGCGGACCTATCAGATTTGGTGATTTTTTATTATTTTGGTTTAGATGCTATTTCTAATATTTACACCATAATACTAGTGCCATGATGTATTTATTATGTATTTTTGGCTTAATTTCTATGATTTTAACATAAAATAAGGACAAATTTGACATATTGCAAACATTGAAAATTCTCATGAGCGCGGACCTATCAGATTTAGCCGATTTTTTAGGCTTTTGGTTTAGATGCTATTTCTAATATTTACACTATAATACTAGTGCCATGATGTATTTTTATGTATTTTTGGCTGAATTTCTATGATTTGAACATAAAATAAGGACAAATTTGACATATTGCAAAAATGGAAAATTCTCATGAGCGCGGACCTATCAGATTTAGCCGATTTTTTAGGGTTTTTGTTTAGATGCTATTTCTAAGATGTACACTATAATACTAGTGCCATGATTTATTTATTATGTATTTTTATCTTAATTTCTATGATTTGAACATAAAATAAGGAAAAATTTGACATATTGCAAAAATTGAAAATACTCATGAGCGCGGACCTATCAGATTTAGCCGATTTTTTAGGGTTTTTGTTTAGATGCTATTTCTAATATTTACACTATAATACTAGTGCCATGATGTATTTATTATGTATTTTTAGCTGAATTTCTATGATATGAACATAAAATAATGACAAATGTGACATATTGCAAAAATTGAAAATTCTCATGAGCGCAGACCTATCAAATTTAGCCGTTTTTTCATGGTTTTGGTTTAGATGCTATTTCTAATATTTACACTATAATATTAGTGCCATGATTTATTTATTATGTATTTTTATCTTAATTTCTATGATTTGGACATAAAATAAGGACAAATTTGACATATTGCAAACATTGAAGATTCTCATGAGCGCGGACCTATCAGATTTAGCCGATTTTTTAGGGTTTTGGTTTAGATGCTATTTCTAATATTTACACTATAATACTAGTGCCATGATTTATTTATTATGTATTTTTATCCTAATTTCTATGATTTGAACATAAAATAAGGACAAATTTGACATATTGCAAAAATTGAAAATTCTCATGAGCGCGGACCTATCAGATTTAGCCGATTTTTCATGGTTTTTGTTTAGATGCTATTTCTAATATTTACACTATAATACTAGTGCCATGATGTATTTATTATGTATTTTTGGCTTAATTTCTATGATTTGGACATAAAATAAGGACAAATTTGACATATTGCAAAAATTGAAAATTCTCATGAGCGCGGACCTATCAGATGTAGCCGATTTTTCATGGTTTTGGTTTAGATGCTATTTCTAATATTTACACTATAATACTAGTGCCATGATGTATTTATTATGTATTTTTATCTTAATTTCTATGATTTGAACATAAAATAAGGACAAATTTGACATATTGCAAAAATGGAAAATTCTCATGAGCGCGGACCTATCAGATTTAGCCGATTTTTTAGGGTTTTTGTTTAGATGCTATTTCTAAGATGTACACTATAATACTAGTGCCATGATTTATTTATTATGTATTTTTATCTTAATTTCTATGATTTGAACATAAAATAAGGACAAATTTGACATATTGCAAAAATTGAAAATACTCATGAGCGCGGACCTATCAGATTTAGCCGATTTTTTAGGGTTTTTGTTTAGATGCTATTTCTAATATTTACACTATAATACTAGTGCCATGATGTATTTATTATGTATTTTTATCTTAATTTCTATGATTTGGACATAAAATAAGGACAAATTTGACATATTGCAAAAATTGAAAATTCTCATGAGCGCGGACCTATCAGATTTAGCCGATTTTTTAGGGTTTTGGTTTAGATGCTATTTCTAATATTTACACTATAATACTAGTGCCATGATGTATTTTTATGTATTTTTGGCTGAATTTCTATGATTTGAACATAAAATAAGGACAAATTTGACATATTGCAAAAATTGACAATTCTCATGAGCGCGGACCTATCAGATTTAGCCTATTTTTTAGGGTTTTGGTTTAGATACTATTTCTAATATTTACACTATAATACTAGTGCCATGATGTATTTATTATGTATTTTTAGCTGAATTTCTATGATATGAACATAAAATAAGGACAAATGTGACATATTGCAAAAATTGAAAATTCTCATGAGCGCGGACCTATCAGATTTAGCCGATTTTTCATGGTTTTGGTTTAGATGCTATTTCTAATATTTACACTATAATATTAGTGCCATGATGTATTTATTATGTATTTTTATCTTAATTTCTATGATTTGGACATAAAATAAGGACAAATTTGACATATTGCAAACATTGAAAATTCTCATGAGCGCGGACCTATCAGATTTAGCCGATTTTTCATGGTTTTTGTTTTGATGCTATTTCTAATATTTACACTATAATACTAGTGCCATGATGTATTTATTATGTATTTTTAGCTGAATTTCTATGATTTGAACATAAAAAAAGGACAAATTTGACATATTGCAAAAATTGAAAATTCTCATGAGCGCGGACCTATCAGATTTGGAAATTTTTTATGATTTTGGTTTAAATGCTATTTCTAATATTTACACCATAATACTAGTGCCATGATGTATTTATTATGTATTTTTGGCTGAATTTCTATGATTTGAACATAAAATAAGGACAAATTTGACATATTGCAAACATTGAAAATTCTCATGAGCGCGGACCTATCAGATTTAGCCGATTTTTTAGGCTTTTGGTTTAGATGCTATTTCTAATATTTACACTATTATACTAGTGCCATGATATATTTATTATGTATTTTTGGCTGAATTTCTATGATTTGAACATAAAATAAGGACAAATTTGACATATTGCAAAAATTGAAAATTCTCATGAGCGCGGACCTATCAGATTTAGCCTATTTTTTAGGGTTTTGGTTTAGATACTATTTCTAATATTTACACTATAATACTAGTGCCATGATGTATTTATTATGTATTTTTAGCTGCATTTCTATGATATGAACATAAAATAATGACAAATGTGACATATTGAAAATATGTAAAATTCTCATGAGCGCGGACCTATCAGATTTAGCCGATTTTTTAGGGTTTTGGTTTAGATGCTATTTCTAATATTTACACTATAATACTAGTGCCATGATGTATTTATTATGTATTTTTGGCTGAATTTCTATGATTTGAACATAAAATAAGGACAAATTTGACATATTGCAAAAATTGAAAATTCTCATGAGCGCGGACCTATCAGATTTAGCCTATTTTTTAGGGTTTTGGTTTAGATACTATTTCTAATATTTACACTATAATACTAGTGCCATGATGTATTTAATATGTATTTTTAGCTGAATTTCTATGATTTGAACATAAAATAATGACAAATGTTAAATATTGCAAAAATTTAACATTCTCATGAGCGCGGACCTATCAGATTTCGCCGATTTTTTAGGCTTTTGGTTTAGATGCTATTTCTAATATTTACACTATAATACTAGTGCCATGATGTATTTATTATGTATTTTTGGCTGAATTTCTATTATTTTGACATTAAATTAAGACAAATTTGACATATTGAAATAATTGAAAATTCTCATGAGCGCGGACCTATCAGATTTAGCCGATTTTCATGGTTTTGGTTTAGATGCTATTTCTAATATTTACACTATAATACTAGTGCCATGATTTATTTATTATGTATTTTTATCTTAATTTCTATGATTTGAACATAAATTAAGGACAAATTTGACATATTGAAATAATTGAAAATTCTCATGAGCGCGGACATATCAGATTTAGCCGATTTTTCATGGTTTTGGTTTTGATGCAATTTCTAATATTTACACTATAATACTAGTGCCATGATGTATTTATTATGTATTTTTAGCTGAATTTCTATGATTTGAACATAAAAAAAGGACAAATTTGACATATTGCAAAAATTGAAAATTCTCATGAGCGCGGACCTATCAGATTTGGCAATTTTTTATGATTTTGGTTTAGATGCTATTTCTAATATTTACACCATAATACTAGTGCCATGATGTATTTATTATGTATTTTTGGCTGAATTTCTATGATTTGAACATAAAATAAGGACAAATTTGACATATTGCAAACATTGAAAATTCTCATGAGCGCGGACCTATCAGATTTAGCCGATTTTTTAGGCTTTTGGTTTAGATGCTATTTCTAATATTTACACTATAATACTAGTGCCATGATGTATTTATTATGTATTTTTGGCTGAATTTCTATGATTTGAACATAAAATAAGGACAAATTTGACATATTGCAAAAATTGAAAATTCTCATGAGCGCGGACCTATCAGATTTAGCCTATTTTTTAGGGTTTTGGTTTAGATACTATTTCTAATATTTACACTATAATACTAGTGCCATGATGTATTTATTATGTATTTTTAGCTGAATTTCTATGATTTGAACATAAAATAATGACAAATGTGAAATATTGCAAAAATTTAACATTCTCATGAGCGCGGACCTATCAGATTTCGCCGATTTTTTAGGCTTTTGGTTTAGATGCTATTTCTAATATTTACACTATAATACTAGTGCCATGATGTATTTATTATGTATTTTTGGCTGAATTTCTATTATTTTGACATTAAATTAAGACAAATTTGACATATTGAAATAATTGAAAATTCTCATGAGCGCGGACCTATCAGATTTAGCCGATTTTCATGGTTTTGGTTTAGATGCTATTTCTAATATTTACACTATAATACTAGTGCCATGATTTATTTATTATGTATTTTTATCTTAATTTCTATGATTTGAACATAAAATAAGGACAAATTTGACATATTGCAAAAATTGAAAATTCTCATGAGCGCGGACCTATCAGATTTAGCCGATTTTTCATGGTTTTAGTTTTGATGCAATTTCTAATATTTACACTATAATACTAGTGCCATGATGTATTTATTATGTATTTTTAGCTGAATTTCTATGATTTGAACATAAAAAAAGGACAAATTTGACATATTGCAAAAATTGAAAATTCTCATGAGCGCGGACCTATCAGATTTGGCAATTTTTTATGATTTTGGTTTAGATGCTATTTCTAATATTTACACCATAATACTAGTGCCATGATGTATTTATTATGTATTTTTGGCTTAATTTCTATGATTTGAACATAAAATAAGGACAAATTTGACATATTGCAAACATTGAAAATTCTCATGAGCGCGGACCTATCAGATTTAGCCGATTTTTTAGGGTTTTTGTTTAGATGCTATTTCTAATATTTACACTATAATACTAGTGCCATGATGTATTTATTATGTATTTTTGGCTGAATTTCTATGATTTGAACATAAAATAAGGACAAATTTGACATATTGCAAAAATTGAAAATTCTCATGAGCGCGGACCTATCAGATTTAGCCTATTTTTTAGGGTTTTGGTTTAGATACTATTTCTAATATTTACACTATAATACTAGTGCCATGATGTATTTATTATGTATTTTTAGCTGAATTTCTATGATTTGAACATAAAATAATGACAAATGTGAAATATTGCAAACATTTAACATTCTCATGAGCGCGGACCTATCAGATTTCGCCGATTTTTTAGGCTTTTGGTTTAGATGCTATTTCTAATATTTACACTATAATACTAGTGCCATGATGTATTTATTATGTATTTTTGGCTGAATTTCTATTATTTTGACATTAAATTAAGACAAATTTGACATATTGAAATAATTGAAAATTCACATGAGCGCGGACCTATCAGATTTAGCCGATTTTTCATGGTTTTGGTTTTGATGCTATTTCTAATATTTACACTATAATACTAGTGCCATGATGTATTTATTATGTATTTTTATCTTAATTTCTATGATTTAAACATAAAATAAGGACAAATTTGACATATTGCAAAAATTGAAAATACTAATGAGCGCGGACCTATCAGATTACGCCGATTTTTTAGGGTTTTTGTTTAGATGCTATTTCTAATATTTACACTATAATACTAGTGCCATGATGTATTTATTATGTATTTTTATCTTAATTTCTATGATTTGGACATAAAATAAGGACAAATTTGACATATTGCAAAAATTGAAAATTCTCATGAGCGCGGACCTATCAGATTTAGCCGATTTTTCATGGTTTTGGTTTAGATGCTATTTCTAATATTTACACTATAATACTAGTGCCATGATGTATTTATTATGTATTTTTAGCTTAATTTCTATGATTTGGACATAAAATAAGACAAATTTGACATATTGCAAAAATGGAAAATTCTCATGAGCGCAGACCTATCAGATTTAGCCGTTTTTTCATGGTTTTGGTTTAGATGCTATTTCTAATGTTTACACCATAATACTAGTGCCATGATGTATTTATTATGTATTTTTGGCTGAATTTCTATGATTTGAACATAAAATAAGGACAAATTTGACATATTGCAAAAATTGAAAATTCTCATGAGCGCGGACCTATCAGATTTAGCCTATTTTTTAGGGTTTTGGTTTAGATACTATTTCTAATATTTACACTATAATACTAGTGCCATGATGTATTTATTATGTATTTTTAGCTGAATTTCTATGATTTGAACATAAAATAATGACAAATGTGAAATATTGCAAAAATTTAACATTCTCATGAGCGCGGACCTATCAGATTTCGCCGATTTTTTAGGCTTTTGGTTTAGATGCTATTTCTAATATTTACACTATAATACTAGTGCCATGATGTATTTATTATGTATTTTTGGCTGAATTTCTATTATTTTGACATTAAATTAAGACAAATTTGACATATTGAAATAATTGAAAATTCTCATGAGCGCGGACCTATCAGATTTAGCCGATTTTCATGGTTTTGGTTTAGATGCTATTTCTAATATTTACACTATAATACTAGTGCCATGATTTATTTATTATGTATTTTTATCTTAATTTCTATGATTTGAACATAAAATAAGGACAAATTTGACATATTGCAAAAATTGAAAATTCTCATGAGCGCGGACCTATCAGATTTAGCCGATTTTTCATGGTTTTAGTTTTGATGCAATTTCTAATATTTACACTATAATACTAGTGCCATGATGTATTTATTATGTATTTTTAGCTGAATTTCTATGATTTGAACATAAAAAAAGGACAAATTTGACATATTGCAAAAATTGAAAATTCTCATGAGCGCGGACCTATCAGATTTGGCAATTTTTTATGATTTTGGTTTAGATGCTATTTCTAATATTTACACCATAATACTAGTGCCATGATGTATTTATTATGTATTTTTGGCTTAATTTCTATGATTTGAACATAAAATAAGGACAAATTTGACATATTGCAAACATTGAAAATTCTCATGAGCGCGGACCTATCAGATTTAGCCGATTTTTTAGGGTTTTTGTTTAGATGCTATTTCTAATATTTACACTATAATACTAGTGCCATGATGTATTTATTATGTATTTTTGGCTGAATTTCTATGATTTGAACATAAAATAAGGACAAATTTGACATATTGCAAAAATTGAAAATTCTCATGAGCGCGGACCTATCAGATTTAGCCTATTTTTTAGGGTTTTGGTTTAGATACTATTTCTAATATTTACACTATAATACTAGTGCCATGATGTATTTATTATGTATTTTTAGCTGAATTTCTATGATTTGAACATAAAATAATGACAAATGTGAAATATTGCAAACATTTAACATTCTCATGAGCGCGGACCTATCAGATTTCGCCGATTTTTTAGGCTTTTGGTTTAGATGCTATTTCTAATATTTACACTATAATACTAGTGCCATGATGTATTTATTATGTATTTTTGGCTGAATGTCTATTATTTTGACATTAAATTAAGACAAATTTGACATATTGAAATAATTGAAAATTCACATGAGCGCGGACCTATCAGATTTAGCCGATTTTTCATGGTTTTGGTTTTGATGCTATTTCTAATATTTACACTATAATACTAGTGCCATGATGTATTTATTATGTATTTTTATCTTAATTTCTATGATTTAAACATAAAATAAGGACAAATTTGACATATTGCAAAAATTGAAAATACTAATGAGCGCGGACCTATCAGATTACGCCGATTTTTTAGGGTTTTTGTTTAGATGCTATTTCTAATATTTACACTATAATACTAGTGCCATGATGTATTTATTATGTATTTTTATCTTAATTTCTATGATTTGGACATAAAATAAGGACAAATTTGACATATTGCAAAAATTGAAAATTCTCATGAGCGCGGACCTATCAGATTTAGCCGATTTTTCATGGTTTTGGTTTAGATGCTATTTCTAATATTTACACTATAATACTAGTGCCATGATGTATTTATTATGTATTTTTAGCTTAATTTCTATGATTTGGACATAAAATAAGACAAATTTGACATATTGCAAAAATGGAAAATTCTCATGAGCGCAGACCTATCAGATTTAGCCGTTTTTTCATGGTTTTGGTTTAGATGCTATTTCTAATATTTACACCATAATACTAGTGCCATGATGTATTTATTATGTATTTTTGGCTGAATTTCTATGATTTGAACATAAAATAAGGACAAATTTGACATATTGCAAACATTGAAAATTCTCATGAGCGCGGACCTATCAGATTTAGCCTATTTTTTAGGGTTTTGGTTTAGATACTATTTCTAATATTTACACTATAATACTAGTGCCATGATGTATTTATTATGTATTTTTGGCTGAATTTCTATTATTTTGACATTAAATTAAGACAAATTTGACATATTGAAATAATTGAAAATTCACATGAGCGCGGACCTATCAGATTTAGCCGATTTTTCATGGTTTTGGTTTTGATGCTATTTCTAATATTTACACTATAATACTAGTGCCATGATGTATTTATTATGTATTTTTATCTTAATTTCTATGATTTAAACATAAAATAAGGACAAATTTGACATATTGCAAAAATTGAAAATACTAATGAGCGCGGACCTATCAGATTACGCCGATTTTTTAGGGTTTTTGTTTAGATGCTATTTCTAATATTTACACTATAATACTAGTGCCATGATGTATTTATTATGTATTTTTATCTTAATTTCTATGATTTGGACATAAAATAAGGACAAATTTGACATATTGCAAAAATTGAAAATTCTCATGAGCGCGGACCTATCAGATTTAGCCGATTTTTCATGGTTTTGGTTTAGATGTTATTTCTAAGATGTACACTATAATACTAGTGCCATGATTTATTTATTATGTATTTTTATCTTAATTTCTATGATTTGAACATATAATAAGGACAAATTTGACATATTGCAAAAATTGAAAATACTCATGAGCGCGGACCTATCAGATTTAGCCGATTTTTTAGGGTTTTTGTTTAGATGCTATTTCTAATATTTACACTATAATACTAGTGCCATGATGTATTTATTATGTATTTTTATCTTAATTTCTATGATTTGGACCTAAAATAAGGACAAATTTGACATATTGCAAAAATTGCAAATTCTCATGAGCGCGGACCTATCAGATTTAGCAAATTTTTCATGGTTTTGGTTTAGATGCTATTTCTAATATTTACACTATAATACTAGTGCCATGATGTATTTATTATGTATTTTTGGCTGAATTTCTATGATTTGAACATAAAATAAGGACAAATTTGACATATTGCAAACATTGAAAATTCTCATGAGCGCGGACCTATCAGATTTAGCCGATTTTTTAGGCTTTTGGTTTAGATGCTATTTCTAATATTTACACTATAATACTAGTGCCATGATGTATTTATTATGTATTTTTAGCTGAATTTCTATGATTTGAACATAAAATAAGGACAAATTTGACATATTGCAAAAATTGACAATTCTCATGAGCGCGGACCTATCAGATTTAGCCTATTTTTTAGGGTTTTGGTTTAGATACTATTTCTAATATTTACACTATAATACTAGTGCCATGATGTATTTATTATGTATTTTTAGCTGAATTTCTATGATATGAACATAAAAAAATTACAAATGTGACATATTGCAAAAATTGAAAATTCTCATGAGCGCGGACCTATCAGATTTAGCCGATTTTTCATGGTTTTGGTTTAGATGCTATTTCTAATATTTACACTATAATATTAGTGCCATGATGTATTTATTATGTATTTTTATCTTAATTTCTATGATTTGGACATAAAATAAGGACAAATTTGACATATTGCAAAGATTGAAAATTCTCATGAGCGCGGACCTATCAGATTTAGCCGATTTTCACAGTTTTGGTTTAGATGCTATTTCTAATATTTACACTATAATACTAGTGCCATGATTTATTTATTATGTATTTTTATCTTAATTTCTATGATTTGAACATAAAATAAGGACAAATTTGACATATTGCAAAAATTGAAAATTCTCATGAGCGCGGACCTATCAGATTTAGCCGATTTTTCATGGTTTTAGTTTTGATGCTATTTCTAATATTTACACTATAATACTAGTGCCATGATGTATTTATTATGTATTTTTAGCTGAATTTCTATGATTTGAACATAAAAAAAGGACAAATTTGACATATTGCAAAAATTGAAAATTCTCATGAGCGCGGACCTATCAGATTTGGCAATTTTTTATGATTTTGGTTTAGATGCTATTTCTAATATTTACACCATAATACTAGTGCCATGATGTATTTATTATGTATTTTTGGCTGAATTTCTATGATTTGAACATAAAATAAGGACAAATTTGACATATTGCAAACATTGAAAATTCTCATGAGCGCGGACCTATCAGATTTAGCCGATTTTTTAGGCTTTTGGTTTAGATGCTATTTCTAATATTTACACTATTATACTAGTGCCATGATATATTTATTATGTATTTTTGGCTGAATTTCTATGATTTGAACATAAAATAAGGACAAATTTGACATATTGCAAAAATTGAAAATTCTCATGAGCGCGGACCTATCAGATTTAGCCTATTTTTTAGGGTTTTGGTTTAGATACTATTTCTAATATTTACACTATAATACTAGTGCCATGATGTATTTATTATGTATTTTTAGCTGAATTTCTATGATATGAACATAAAATAATGACAAATGTGACATATTGCAAAAATGTAAAATTCTCATGAGCGCGGACCTATCAGATTTAGCCGATTTTTTAGGGTTTTGGTTTAGATGCTATTTCTAATATTTACACTATAATACTAGTGCCACGATGTATTTATTATGTATTTTTGGCTGAATTTCTATGATTTGAACATAAAATAAGGACAAATTTGACATATTGCAAAAATTGAAAATTCTCATGAGCGCGGACCTATCAGATTTAGCCTATTTTTTAGGGTTTTGGTTTAGATACTATTTCTAATATTTGCACTATAATACTAGTGCCATGATGTATTTATTATGTATTTTTAGCTGAATTTCTATGATTTGAACATAAAATAATGACAAATGTGAAATATTGCAAAAATTTAACATTCTCATGAGCGCGGACCTATCAGATTTCGCCGATTTTTTAGGCTTTTGGTTTAGATGCTATTTCTAATATTTACACTATAATACTAGTGCCATGATGTATTTATTATGTATTTTTGGCTGAATTTCTATTATTTTGACATTAAATTAAGACAAATTTGACATATTGAAATAATTGAAAATTCACATGAGCGCGGACCTATCAGATTTGGCAGGTTTTTTAGGGTTTTGGTTTAGATGGTATTTCTAATATTTACACTATAATACCAGTGCCATGATGTATTTATTATGTATTTTTGGCTGAATTTCTATGATTTGAACATAAAATAAGGACAAATTTGACATATTGCAAAAATTGAAAATTCTCATGAGCGCAGACCTATCAGATTTGGCGATTTTTTATGATTTTGGTGTAGAGTCTATTTGTGATATTTACACTATAATACTAGTGCCATGATGTATTTATTATGTATTTTTGGCTTAATGTCTATGATTTGGACATAAAATAAGGACAAATTTGACATATTGCAAAAATTGAAAATTCTCATGAGCGCGGACCTATCAGATTTAGCCTATTTTTTAGGGTTTTGGTTTAGATACTATTTCTAATATTTACACTATAATACTAGTGCCATGATGTATTTATTATGTATTTTTAGCTGAATTTCTATGATATGAACATAAAATAATGACAAATGTGACATATTGCAAAAATGTAAAATTCTCATGAGCGCGGACCTATCAGATTTAGCCGATTTTTTAGGGTTTTGGTTTAGATGCTATTTCTAATATTTACACTATAATACTAGTGCCATGATGTATTTATTATGTATTTTTGGCTGAATTTCTATGATTTGAACATAAAATAAGGACAAATTTGACATATTGCAAAAATTGAAAATTCTCATGAGCGCGGACCTATCAGATTTAGCCTATTTTTTAGGGTTTTGGTTTAGATACTATTTCTAATATTTACACTATAATACTAGTGCCATGATGTATTTATTATGTATTTTTAGCTGAATTTCTATGATTTGAACATAAAATAATGACAAATGTGAAATATTGCAAAAATTTAACATTCTCATGAGCGCGGACCTATCAGATTTCGCCGATTTTTTAGGCTTTTGGTTTAGATGCTATTTCTAATATTTACACTATAATACTAGTGCCATGATGTATTTATTATGTATTTTTGGCTGAATTTCTATTATTTTGACATTAAATTAAGACAAATTTGACATATTGAAATAATTGAAAATTCACATGAGCGCGGACCTATCAGATTTGGCAGGTTTTTTAGGGTTTTGGTTTAGATGGTATTTCTAATATTTACACTATAATACCAGTGCCATGATGTATTTATTATGTATTTTTGGCTGAATTTCTATGATTTGAACATAAAATAAGGACAAATTTGACATATTGCAAAAATTGAAAATTCTCATGAGCGCAGACCTATCAGATTTGGCGATTTTTTATGATTTTGGTGTAGAGTCTATTTGTGATATTTACACTATAATACTAGTGCCATGATGTATTTATTATGTATTTTTGGCTGAATTTCTATGATTTGAACATAAAATAAGGACAAATTTGACATATTGAAAACATTGAAAATTCTCATGAGCGCGGACTTATCAGATTTAGCCGATTTTTTAGGCTTTTGGTTTAGATGCTATTTCTAATATTTACACTATTATACTAGTGCCATGATGTATTTATTATGTATTTTTGGCTGAATTTCTATGATTTGGACATAAAATAAGGACAAATTTGACATAGTGCAAAAATTGAAAATTCTCATGAGCGCGGACCTATCAGATTTAGCCGATTTTTTAGGGTTTTGGTTTAGATGCTATTTCTAATATTTACACTATAATACTAGTGCCATAATGTATTTATTATGTATTTTTGGCTGAATTTCTATGATTTGAACATAAAATAAGGACAAATTTGACATATTGCAAAAATTGAAAATTCTCATGAGCGCGGACCTATCAGATTTAGCCGATTTTTTAGGGATTTGGTTTAGATGCTATTTCTAATATTTACACTATAATACTAGTGCCATGAGGTATTTATTATGTATTTTTGGCTGAATATCTATGATTTGAACATAAAATAAGCACAAATTTTACATATTGCAAAAATTGCAAATTCTCATGAGCGCGGACCTATCAGATTTAGCCGATTTTTTAGGGTTTTGGTTTAGATGCCATTTCTAATATTTACACTATAATACTAGTGCCATGATGTATTTATTATGTATTTTTGGCTGAATATCTATGATTTGAACATAAAATAAGCACAAATTTTACATATTGCAAAAATTGCAAATTCTCATGAGCGCGGACCTATCAGATTTAGCCGATTTTTTAGGGTTTTGGTTTAGATGCTATTTCAAATATTTACACTATAATACTAGTGCCATGATGTATTTATTATGTATTTTTGGCTGAATATCTATGATTTGAACATAAAATAAGCACAAATTTTACATATTGCAAAAATTGCAAATTCTCATGAGCGCGGACCTATCAGATTTAGCCGATTTTTTAGGGTTTTGGTTTAGATGCTATTTCTAATATTTACACTATAATACTAGTGCCATGATGTATTTATTATGTATTTTTGGCTGAATATCTATGATTTGAACATAAAATAAGCACAAATTTTACATACTGCAAAAATTGCAAATTCTCATGAGCGCGGACCTATCAGATTTAGCCGATTTTTAAGGATTTTGGTTTAGATGCTATTTCTAATATTTACACTATAATACTAGTGCCATGATGTATTTATTATGTATTTTTATCTTAATTTCTATGATTTGGACATAAAATAAGCACAAATTTGACATATTGAAAAAATTGAAAATTCTCATGAGCGCGGACCTATCAGATTTAGCCGATTTTTTAGGGTTTTGGTTTAGATGCTATTTCTAATATTTACACTATAATACTAGTGCCATGATGTATTTATTATGTATTTTTGGCTGAATATCTATGATTTGAACATAAAATAAGCACAAATTTTACATATTGCAAAAATTGCAAATTCTCATGAGCGCGGACCTATCAGATTAAGCCGATTTTTTAGGGTTTTGGTTTAGATGCTATTTCTAATATTTACACTATAATACTAGTGCCATGATGTATTTATTATGTATTTTTGGCTGAATATCTATGATTTGAACATAAAATAAGCACACATTTGAAATATTGCAAAAATTGCAAATTCTCATGAGCGCGGACCTATCAGATTTAGCCGATTTTTTAGGGTTTTGGTTTAGATGCTATTTCTAATATTTACACTATAATACTAGTTCAATGATGTATTTATTATGTATTTTTTGCTGAATTTCTATGATTTGAACATAAAATAAGCACAAATTTTACATGTTGCAAAAATTGCAAATTCTCATGAGCGCGGACCTATCAGATTTAGCCGATGTTTAAGGATTTTGGTTTAGATGCCATTTCTAATATTTACACTATAATACTAGTGCCATGATGTATTTATTATGTATTTTTGGCTGAATATCTATGATTTGAACATAAAATAAGCACAAATTTTACATATTGCAAAAATTGCAAATTCTCATGAGCGCGGACCTATCAGATTTAGCCGATTTTGTAGGGTTTTGGTTTAGATGCTATTACTTATATTTACACTATAATACTAGTGCTATGATGTATTTATTATGTATTTTTGGCTGAATTTCTATGATTTGAACAAAAAATAAGAACAAATTTTACATATTGCAAAAATTGCAAATTCTCATGAGCGCGGACCTATCAGATTTAGCCGATTTTTTAGGGTTTTGGTTTAGATGCCATTTCTAATATTTACACTATAATACTAGTGCCATGATGTATTTATTATGTATTTTTGGCTGAATATCTATGATTTGAACATAAAATAAGCACAAAGTTTACATATTGCAAATATTGCAAATTCTCATGAGCGCGGACCTATCAGATTTAGCCGATTTTTAAGGATTTTGGTTTAGATGCCATTTCTAATATTTACACTATAATACTAGTGCCATGATGTATTTATTATGTATTTTTGGCTGAATTTCTATGATTTGAACAAAAAATAAGAACAAATTTTACATATTGCAAAAATTGCAAATTCTCATGAGCGCGGACCTATCAGATTTAGCCGATTTTTTAGGGTTTTGGTTTAGATGCCATTTCTAATATTTACACTATAATACTAGTGCCATGATGTATTTATTATGTATTTTTGGCTGAATATCTATGATTTGAACATAAAATAAGCACAAATTTTACATATTGCAAATATTGCAAATTCTCATGAGCGCGGACCTATCAGATTTAGCCGATTTTTAAGGATTTTGGTTTAGATGCCATTTCTAATATTTACACTATAATACTAGTGCCATGATGTATTTATTATGTATTTTTGGCTGAATTTCTATGATTTGAACATAAAATAAGGACAAATTTGACATATTGCAAAAATGGAAAATTCTCATGAGCGCGGACCTATCAGATTTGGCGATTTTTTATGATTTTTTTGGAGATGCTATTTCTAATATTTACACTATAATACTAGTGCCATGATGTATTTATTATGTATTTTTGGCTGAATTTCTATGATTTGGACATAAAATAAGGACAAATGTGACATATTGCAAAAATGGAAAATTCTCATGAACGCGGACCTATCAGATTTAGCCGATTTTTTAGGGTTTTGGTTTAGATACTATTTCTAATATTTACACTATAATACTAGTGCCATGATGTATTTATTATGTATTTTTAGCTGAATTTCTATGATTTGAACATAAAATAAGGACAAATTTGACATATTGCAAAAATTGAAAATTCTCATGAGCGCGGACCTATCAGATTTAGCCGATTTTTCATGGTTTTGGTTTAGATGCTATTTCTAATATTTACACTATAATACTAGTGCCATGATGTATTTATTATGTATTTTTGGCTGAATATCTATGATTTGAACATAAAATAAGCACACATTTGAAATATTGCAAAAATTGAAAATTCTCATGAGCGCGGACCTATCAGATTTAGCCGATTTTTTAGGGTTTTGGTTTAGATGCTATTTCTAATATTTACACTATAATACTAGTTCAATGATGTATTTATTATGTATTTTTGGCTGAATTTCTATGATTTGAACATAAAATAAGCACAAATTTTACATATTGCAAAAATTGCAAATTCTCATGAGCGCGGACCTATCAGATTTAGCCGATGTTTAAGGATTTTGGTTTAGATGCCATTTCTAATATTTACACTATAATACTAGTGCCATGATGTATTTATTATGTATTTTTGGCTGAATTTCTATGATTTGAACATAAAATAAGGACAAATTTGACATATTGCAAAAATGGAAAATTCTCATGAGCGCGGACCTATCAGATTTAGCCGATTTTGTAGGGTTTTGGTTTAGATGCTATTTCTTATATTTACACTATAATACTAGTGCCATGATGTATTTATTATGTATTTTTGGCTGAATTTCTATGATTTGGACATAAAATAAGAACAAATTTTACATATTGCAAAAATTGCAAATTCTCATGAGCGCGGACCTATCAGATTTAGCCGATTTTTTAGGGTTTTGGTTTAGATGCCATTTTTAATATTTACACTATAATACTAGTGCCATGATGTATTTATTATGTATTTTTAGCTGAATATCTATGATTTGAACATAAAATAAGCACAAATTTTACATATTGCAAAAATTTCAAATTCTCATGAGCGCGGACCTATCAGATTTGGCGATTTTTTATGATTTTGGTTTAGATGCTATTTCTAATATTTACACCATAATACTAGTTCCATGATGTATTTATTATGTATTTTTGGCTGAATTTCTATGATTTGAACATAAAATAAGGACAAATTTGACATATTGCAAAAATTGCAAGTTCTCATGAGCGCAGACCTATCAGATTTAGCCGATTTTTAAGGATTTTGGTTTAGATGCCATTTCTAATATTTACACTATAATACTAGTGCCATGATGTATTTATTATGTATTTTTATCTTAATTTCTATGATTTGGACATAAAATAAGCACAAATTTGACATATTGAAAAAATTGAAAATTCTCATGAGCGCGGACCTATCAGATTTAGCCGATTTTTTAGGGTTTTGGTTTAGATGCTATTTCTAATATTTACACTATAATACTAGTGCCATGATGTATTTATTATGTATTTTTGGCTGAATATCTATGATTTGAACATAAAATAAGCACAAATTTTACATATTGCAAAAATTGCAAATTCTCATGAGCGCGGACCTATCAGATTTAGCCGATTTTTTAGGGTTTTGGTTTAGATGCTATTTCTAATATTTACACTATAATACTAGTGCCATGATGTATTTATTATGTATTTTTGGCTGAATATCTATGATTTGAACATAAAATAAGCACACATTTGAAATATTGCAAAAATTTCAAATTCTCATGAGCGCGGACCTATCAGATTTAGCCGATTTTTTAGGGTTTTGATTTAGATGCTATTTCTAATATTTACACTATAATACTAGTTCAATGATGTATTTATTATGTATTTTTGGCTGAATATCTATGATTTGAACATAAAATAAGCACAAATTTTACATATTGCAAAAATTGAAAATTCTCATGAGCGCGGACCTATCAGATTTAGCCGATGTTTAAGGATTTTGGTTTAGATGCCATTTCTAATATTTACACTATAATACTAGTGCCATGATGTATTTATTATGTATTTTTGGCTGAATATCTATGATTTGAACATAAAATAAGGACAAATTTTACATATTGCAAAAATTGCAAATTCTCATGAGCGCGGACCTATCAGATTTAGCCGATTTTGTAGGGTTTTGGTTTAGATGCTATTTCTTATATTTACACTATAATACTAGTGCCATGATGTATTTATTATGTATTTTTGGCTGAATTTCTATGATTTGAACAAAAAATAAGAACAAATTTTACATATTGCAAAAATTGCAAATTCTCATGAGCGCGGACCTATCAGATTTAGCCGATTTTTTAGGGTTTTGGTTTAGATGCCATTTCTAATATTTACACTATAATACTAGTGCCATGATGTATTTATTATGTATTTTTGGCTGAATATCTATGATTTGAACATAAAATAAGCACAAATTTTACATATTGCAAATATTGCAAAGTCTCATGAGCGCGGACCTATCAGATTTAGCCGATTTTTAAGGATTTTGGTTTAGATGCCATTTCTCATATTTACACTATAATACTAGTGCCATGATGTATTTATTATGTATTTTTGGCTGCATTTCTATTATTTTGACATTAAATTAAGACAAATTTTACATATTGAAATAATTGAAAATTCACATGAGCGCGGACCTATCAGATTTGGCAGGTTTTTTAGGGTTTTGGTTTAGATGGTATTTCTAATATTTACACTATAATACCAGTGCCATGATGTATTTATTATGTTTTTTTGGCTTAATTTCTATGATTTGAACATAAAATAAGGACAAATTTGACATATTGCAAAAATGGAAAATTCTCATGAGCGCGGACCTATCAGATTTGGCGATTTTTTATGATTTTTTAGTAGATGCTATTTGTGATATTTACACTATAATACTAGTGCCATGATGTATTTATTATGTATTTTTGGCTGAATTTCTATGATTTGGACATAAAATAAGCACACATTTGAAATATTGCAAAAATTGAAAATTCTCATGAGCGCGGACCTATCAGATTTAGCCGATTTTTCATGGTTTTGGTTTAGATGCTATTTCTAATATTTACACTATAATATTAGTGCCATGATTTATTTATTATGTATTTTTATCTTAATTTCTATGATTTGGACATAAAATAAGGACAAATTTGACATATTGCAAACATTGAAGATTCTCATGAGCGCGGACCTATCAGATTTAGCCGATTTTTTAGGGTTTTGGTTTAGATGCTATTTCTAATATTTACACTATAATACTAGTGCCATGATGTATTTATTATGTATTTTTGGCTGAATATCTATGATTTGAACATAAAATAAGCACAAATTTTACATACTGCAAAAATTGCAAATTCTCATGAGCGCGGACCTATCAGATTTAGCCGATTTTTAAGGATTTTGGTTTAGATGCTATTTCTAATATTTACACTATAATACTAGTGCCATGATGTATTTATTATGTATTTTTATCTTAATTTCTATGATTTGGACATAAAATAAGCACAAACTTGACATATTGAAAAAATTGAAAATTCTCATGAGCGCGGACCTATCAGATTTAGCCGATTTTTTAGGGTTTTGGTTTAGATGCTATTTCTAATATTTACACTATAATACTAGTGCCATGATGTATTTATTATGTATTTTTGGCTGAATATCTATGATTTGAACATAAAATAAGCACAAATTTTACATATTGCAAAAATTGCAAATTCTCATGAGCGCGGACCTATCAGATTAAGCCGATTTTTTAGGGTTTTGGTTTAGATGCTATTTCTAATATTTACACTATAATACTAGTGCCATGATGTATTTATTATGTATTTTTGGCTGAATATCTATGATTTGAACATAAAATAAGCACACATTTGAAATATTGCAAAAATTGCAAATTCTCATGAGCGCGGACCTATCAGATTTAGCCGATTTTTTAGGGTTTTGGTTTAGATGCTATTTCTAATATTTACACTATAATACTAGTTCAATGATGTATTTATTATGTATTTTTTGCTGAATTTCTATGATTTGACCATAAAATAAGCACAAATTTTACATGTTGCAAAAATTGCAAATTCTCATGAGCGCGGACCTATCAGATTTAGCCGATGTTTAAGGATTTTGGTTTAGATGCCATTTCTAATATTTACACTATAATACTAGTGCCATGATGTATTTATTATGTATTTTTGGCTGAATATCTATGATTTGAACATAAAATAAGCACAAATTTTACATATTGCAAAAATTGCAAATTCTCATGAGCGCGGACCTATCAGATTTAGCCGATTTTGTAGGGTTTTGGTTTAGATGCCATTTCTAATATTTACACTATAATACTAGTGCCATGATGTATTTATTATGTATTTTTGGCTGAATATCTATGATTTGAACATAAAATAAGCACAAAGTTTACATATTGCAAATATTGCAAATTCTCATGAGCGCGGACCTATCAGATTTAGCCGATTTTTAAGGATTTTGGTTTAGATGCCATTTCTAATATTTACACTATAATACTAGTGCCATGATGTATTTATTATGTATTTTTGGCTGAATTTCTATGATTTGAACAAAAAATAAGAACAAATTTTACATATTGCAAAAATTGCAAATTCTCATGAGCGCGGACCTATCAGATTTAGCCGATTTTTTAGGGTTTTGGTTTAGATGCCATTTCTAATATTTACACTATAATACTAGTGCCATGATGTATTTATTATGTATTTTTGGCTGAATATCTATGATTTGAACATAAAATAAGCACAAATTTTACATATTGCAAATATTGCAAATTCTCATGAGCGCGGACCTATCAGATTTAGCCGATTTTTAAGGATTTTGGTTTAGATGCCATTTCTAATATTTACACTATAATACTAGTGCCATGATGTATTTATTATGTATTTTTGGCTGAATTTCTATGATTTGAACATAAAATAAGGACAAATTTGACATATTGCAAAAATGGAAAATTCTCATGAGCGCGGACCTATCAGATTTGGCGATTTTTTATGATTTTTTTGGAGATGCTATTTCTAATATTTACACTATAATACTAGTGCCATGATGTATTTATTATGTATTTTTGGCTGAATTTCTATGATTTGGACATAAAATAAGGACAAATGTGACATATTGCAAAAATGGAAAATTCTCATAAACGCGGACCTATCAGATTTAGCCGATTTTTTAGGGTTTTGGTTTAGATACTATTTCTAATATTTACACTATAATACTAGTGCCATGATGTATTTATTATGTATTTTTAGCTGAATTTCTATGATTTGAACATAAAATAAGGACAAATTTGACATATTGCAAAAATTGAAAATTCTCATGAGCGCGGACCTATCAGATTTAGCCGATTTTTCATGGTTTTGGTTTAGATGCTATTTCTAATATTTACACTATAATACTAGTGCCATGATGTATTTATTATGTATTTTTGGCTGAATATCTATGATTTGAACATAAAATAAGCACACATTTGAAATATTGCAAAAATTGAAAATTCTCATGAGCGCGGACCTATCAGATTTAGCCGATTTTTTAGGGTTTTGGTTTAGATGCTATTTCTAATATTTACACTATAATACTAGTTCAATGATGTATTTATTATGTATTTTTGGCTGAATTTCTATGATTTGAACATAAAATAAGCACAAATTTTACATATTGCAAAAATTGCAAATTCTCATGAGCGCGGACCTATCAGATTTAGCCGATGTTTAAGGATTTTGGTTTAGATGCCATTTCTAATATTTACACTATAATACTAGTGCCATGATGTATTTATTATGTATTTTTGGCTGAATTTCTATGATTTGAACATAAAATAAGGACAAATTTGACATATTGCAAAAATGGAAAATTCTCATGAGCGCGGACCTATCAGATTTAGCCGATTTTGTAGGGTTTTGGTTTAGATGCTATTTCTTATATTTACACTATAATACTAGTGCCATGATGTATTTATTATGTATTTTTGGCTGAATTTCTATGATTTGGACATAAAATAAGAACAAATTTTACATATTGCAAAAATTGCAAATTCTCATGAGCGCGGACCTATCAGATTTAGCCGATTTTTTAGGGTTTTGGTTTAGATGCCATTTTTAATATTTACACTATAATACTAGTGCCATGATGTATTTATTATGTATTTTTAGCTGAATATCTATGATTTGAACATAAAATAAGCACAAATTTTACATATTGCAAAAATTTCAAATTCTCATGAGCGCGGACCTATCAGATTTGGCGATTTTTTATGATTTTGGTTTAGATGCTATTTCTAATATTTACACCATAATACTAGTTCCATGATGTATTTATTATGTATTTTTGGCTGAATTTCTATGATTTGAACATAAAATAAGGACAAATTTGACATATTGCAAAAATTGCAATTTCTCATGAGCGCAGACCTATCAGATTTAGCCGATTTTTAAGGATTTTGGTTTAGATGCCATTTCTAATATTTACACTATAATACTAGTGCCATGATGTATTTATTATGTATTTTTATCTTAATTTCTATGATTTGGACATAAAATAAGCACAAATTTGACATATTGAAAAAATTGAAAATTCTCATGAGCGCGGACCTATCAGATTTAGCCGATTTTTTAGGGTTTTGGTTTAGATGCTATTTCTAATATTTACACTATAATACTAGTGCCATGATGTATTTATTATGTATTTTTGGCGTAATATCTATGATTTGAACATAAAATAAGCACAAATTTTACATATTGCAAAAATTGCAAATTCTCATGAGCGCGGACCTATCAGATTTAGCCGATTTTTTAGGGTTTTGGTTTAGATGCTATTTCTAATATTTACACTATAATACTAGTGCCATGATGTATTTATTATGTATTTTTGGCTGAATATCTATGATTTGAACATAAAATAAGCACACATTTGAAATATTGCAAAAATTTCAAATTCTCATGAGCGCGGACCTATCAGATTTAGCCGATTTTTTAGGGTTTTGATTTAGATGCTATTTCTAATATTTACACTATAATACTAGTTCAATGATGTATTTATTATGTATTTTTGGCTGAATATCTATGATTTGAACATAAAATAAGCACAAATTTTACATATTGCAAAAATTGAAAATTCTCATGAGCGCGGACCTATCAGATTTAGCCGATGTTTAAGGATTTTGGTTTAGATGCCATTTCTAATATTTACACTATAATACTAGTGCCATGATGTATTTATTATGTATTTTTGGCTGAATATCTATGATTTGAACATAAAATAAGGACAAATTTTACATATTGCAAAAATTGCAAATTCTCATGAGCGCGGACCTATCAGATTTAGCCGATTTTGTAGGGTTTTGGTTTAGATGCTATTTCTTATATTTACACTATAATACTAGTGCCATGATGTATTTATTATGTATTTTTGGCTGAATTTCTATGATTTGAACAAAAAATAAGAACAAATTTTACATATTGCAAAAATTGCAAATTCTCATGAGCGCGGACCTATCAGATTTAGCCGATTTTTTAGGGTTTTGGTTTAGATGCCATTTCTAATATTTACACTATAATACTAGTGCCATGATGTATTTATTATGTATTTTTGGCTGAATATCTATGATTTGAACATAAAATAAGCACAAATTTTACATATTGCAAATATTGCAAAGTCTCATGAGCGCGGACCTATCAGATTTAGCCGATTTTTAAGGATTTTGGTTTAGATGCCATTTCTCATATTTACACTATAATACTAGTGCCATGATGTATTTATTATGTATTTTTGGCTGCATTTCTATTATTTTGACATTAAATTAAGACAAATTTTACATATTGAAATAATTGAAAATTCACATGAGCGCGGACCTATCAGATTTGGCAGGTTTTTTAGGGTTTTGGTTTAGATGGTATTTCTAATATTTACACTATAATACCAGTGCCATGATGTATTTATTATGTTTTTTTGGCTTAATTTCTATGATTTGAACATAAAATAAGGACAAATTTGACATATTGCAAAAATGGAAAATTCTCATGAGCGCGGACCTATCAGATTTGGCGATTTTTTATGATTTTTTAGTAGATGCTATTTGTGATATTTACACTATAATACTAGTGCCATGATGTATTTATTATGTATTTTTGGCTGAATTTCTATGATTTGGACATAAAAAAAGCACACATTTGAAATATTGCAAAAATTGAAAATTCTCATGAGCGCGGACCTATCAGATTTAGCCGATTTTTCATGGTTTTGGTTTAGATGCTATTTCTAATATTTACACTATAATATTAGTGCCATGATTTATTTATTATGTATTTTTATCTTAATTTCTATGATTTGGACATAAAATAAGGACAAATTTGACATATTGCAAACATTGAAGATTCTCATGAGCCGATTTTTTAGGGTTTTGGTTTAGATGCTATTTCTAATATTTACACTATAATACTAGTGCCATGATTTATTTACTATGTATTTTTATCCTAATTTCTATGATTTGAACATAAAATAAGGACAAATTTGACATATTGCAAAAATTGAAAATTCTCATGAGCGCGGACCTATCAGATTTAGCCGATTTTTCATGGTTTTGGTTTAGATGCTATTTCTAATATTTACACTATAATACTAGTGCCATGATGTATTTATTATGTATTTTTGGCTGAATATCTATGATTTGAACATAAAATAAGCACACATTTGAAATATTGCAAAAATTGAAAATTCTCATGAGCGCGGACCTATCAGATTTAGCCGATTTTTTAGGGTTTTGGTTTAGATTCTATTTCTAATATTTACACTATAATACTAGTTCAATGATGTATTTATTATGTATTTTTGGCTGAATTTCTATGATTTGAACATAAAATAAGCACAAATTTTACATATTGCAAAAATTGCAAATTCTCATGAGCGCGGACCTATCAGATTTAGCCGATTTTTAAGGATTTTGGTTTAGATGGTATTTCTTATATTTACACTATAATACTAGTGCCATGGTGTATTTATTATGTATTTTTGGCTGAATATCTATGATTTGAACATAAAATAAGCACACATTTGAAATATTGCAAAAATTGCAAATTCTCATGAGCGTGGACCTATCAGATTTAGCCGATTTTTTAAGGTTTTGGTTTAGATGCTATTTCAAATATTTACACTATAATACTAGTGCCATGATGTATTTATTATGTATTTTTGGCTGAATATCTATGATTTGAACATAAAATAAGCACAAATTTTACATATTGCAAAAATTGCAAATTCTCATGAGCGCGGACCTATCAGATTTAGCCGATTTTTAAGGATTTTGGTTTAGATGCTATTTCTTATATTTACACTATAATACTAGTGCCATGATGTATTTATTATGTATTTTTGGCTGAATTTCTATGATTTGAACATAAAATAAGCACAAATTTTACATATTGCAAAAATTGCAAATTCTCATGAGCGCGGACCTATCAGATTTAGCCGATTTTTAAGGATTTTGGTTTAGATGGTATTTCTTATATTTACACTATAATACTAGTGCCATGATGTATTTATTATGTATTTTTGGCTGAATATCTATGATTTGAACATAAAATAAGCACACATTTGAAATATTGCAAAAATTGCAAATTCTCATGAGCGCGGACCTATCAGATTTAGCCGATTTTTTAGGGTTTTGGTTTAGATGCTATTTCTAATATTTACACTATAATACTAGTGCCATGATGTATTTATTATGTATTTTTGGCTGAATATCTATGATTTGAACATAAAATAAGCACAAATTTTACATATTGCAAAAATTGCAAATTCTCATGAGCGCGGACCTATCAGATTTAGCCGATTTTTTAGGGTTTTGGTTTAGATGCCATTTCTAATATTTACACTATAATACTAGTGCCATGATGTATTTATTATGTATTTTTAGCTGAATATCTATGATTTGAACATAAAATAAGCACAAATTTTACATATTTCAAAAATTGCAAATTCTCATGAGCGCGAACCTATCAGATTTGGCGATTTTTTATGATTTTTTTGTAGATGCTATTTGTGATATTTACACTATAATACTAGTGCCATGATGTATTTATTATGTATTTTTGGCTGAATTTCTATGATTTGGACATAAAATAAGGACAAATTTGACATATTGCAAAAATGGAAAATTCTCATGAACGCGGACCTATCAGATTTAGCCGATTTTTTAGGGTTTTGGTTTAGATACTATTTCTAATATTTACACTATAATACTAGTGCCATGATGTATTTATTATGTATTTTTAGCTGAATTTCTATGATTTGAACATAAAATAAGCACACATTTGAAATATTGCAAAAATTGAAAATTCTCATGAGCGCGGACCTATCAGATTTAGCCGATTTTTCATGGTTTTGGTTTAGATGCTATTTCTAATATTTACACTATAATACTAGTGCCAGTATGTATTTATTATGTATTTTTAGCTGAATTTCTATGATTTGAACATAAAATAAGGACAAATTTGACATATTGCAAAAATTGAAAATTCTCATGAGCGCGGACCTATCAGATTTAGCCGTTTTTTTAGGGTTTTGGTTTAGATACTATTTCTAATATTTACACTATAATACTAGTGCCATGATGTATTTATTATGTATTTTTAGCTGAATTTCTATGATTTGAACATAAAAAAAGGACAAATTTGACATATTGCAAAAATTGAAAATTCTCATGAGCGCGGACCTATCAGATTTGGCGATTTTTTATGATTTTGGTTTAGATGCTATTTCTAATATTTACACCATAATACTAGTTCCATGATGTATTTATTATGTATTTATTGCTGAATTTCTATGATTTGAACATAAAATAAGGACAAATTTGACATATTGCAAACATTGAAAATTCTCATGAGCGCGGACCTATCAGATTTAGCCGATTTTTCATGGTTTTGGTTTAGATGCTATTTCTTATATTTACACTATTATACTAGTGCCATGATGTATTTATTATGTATTTTTGGCTGAATTTCTATGATTTGAACATAAAATAAGGACAAATTTGACATATTGCAAAAATTGAAAATTCTCATGAGCGCGGACCTATCAGATTTAGCCTATTTTTTAGGGTTTTGGTTTAGATACTATTTCTAATATTTACACTATAATACTAGTGCCATGATGTATTTATTATGTATTTTTAGCTGAATTTCTATGATTTGAACATAAAATAATGACAAATGTGACATATTGCAAAAATTGAAAATTCTCATGAGCGCGGACCTATCAGATTTAGCTGATTTTTTACGGTTTTTGTTTAGATACTATGTCTAATATTTACACTATAATACTAGTGCCATGATGTATTTATTATGTATTTTTGGCTGAATTTCTATGATTTGAACATAAAATAAGGACAAATTTGACATATTGCAAAAATTGAAAATTCTCATGAGCGCGGACCTATCAGATTTAGCCGATTTTTTACGGTTTTTGTTTAGATACTATTTCTAATATTTACACTATAATACTAGTGCCAGTATGTATTTATTATGTATTTTTAGCTGAATTTCTATGATTTGAACATAAAATAAGGACAAATTTGACATATTGCAAAAATTGAAAATTCTCATGAGCGCGGACCTATCAGATTAAGCCGATTTTTTAGGGTTTGGTTTAGATACTATTTCTTATATTTACACTATAATACTAGTGCCATGATGTATTTATTATGTATTTTTGGCTGACTTTCTATGATTTGAACATAAAATAAGGACAAATTTGACATATTGCAAAAATTGAAAATTCTCATGAGCGCGGACCTATCAGATTTGGCGATTTTTTATGATTTTGGTTTAGATGCTATTTCTAATATTTACACCATAATACTAGTTCCATGATGTATTTATTATGTATTTTTGGCTGAATTTCTATGATTTGAACATTAAATAAGGACAAATTTGACATATTGCAAACATTGAAAATTCTCATGAGCGCGGACCTATCAGATTTAGCCGATTTTTTAGGCTTTTGGTTTAGATGCCATTTCTAATATTTACACTATTATACTAGTGCCATGATGTATTTATTATGTATTTTTGGCTGAATTTCTATGATTTGAACATAAAATAAGGACAAATTTGACATATTGCAAAAATTGAAAATTCTCATGAGCGCGGACCTATCAGATTTAGCCTATTTTTTAGGGTTTTGGTTTAGATACTATTTCTAATATTTACACTATAATACTAGTGCCATGATGTATTTATTATGTATTTTTAGCTGAATTTCTATGATTTGAACATAAAATAATGACAAATGTGACATATTGCAAAAATGTAAAATTCTCATGAGCGCGGACCTATCAGATTTAGCCTATTTTTTAGGGTTTTGGTTTAGATGCTATTTCTAATATTTACACTATAATACTAGTGCCATGATGTATTTATTATGTATTTTTGGCTGATATTCTATGATTTGGACATAAAATAAGGACAAATTTGACATATTGCAAAAATTGAAAATTCTCATGAGCGCGGACCTATCAGATTTAGCCGATTTTTTACGGTTTTTGTTTAGATACTATTTATAATATTTACACTATAATACTAGTGCCATGATGTATTTATTATGTATTTTTGGCTGAATTTCTATGATTTGAACATAAAATAAGGACAAATTTGACATATTGCAAAAATTGAAAATTCTCATGAGCGCGGACCTATCAGATTTAGCCGATTTTTTAGGGTTTTGGTTTAGATGCTATTTCTAATATTTACACTATAATACTAGTGCCAGTATGTATTTATTATGTATTTTTAGCTGAATTTCTATGATTTGAACATAAAATAAGGACAAATTTGACATATTGCAAAAATTGAAAATTCTCATGAGCGCGGACCTATCAGATTTAGCCGTTTTTTTAGGGTTTTGGTTTAGATACTATTTCTAATATTTACACTATAATACTAGTGCCATGATGTATTTATTATGTATTTTTAGCTGAATTTCTATGATTTGAACATAAAATAATGACAAATGTGACATATTGCAAAAATGTAAAATTCTCATGAGCGCGGACCTATCAGATTTAGCCTATTTTTTAGGGTTTTGGTTTAGATGCTATTTCTAATATTTACACTATAATACTAGTGCCATGATGTATTTATTATGTATTTTTGGCTGAAATTCTATGATTTGGACATAAAATAAGGACAAATTTGACATATTGCAAAAATTGCAAATTCTCATGAGCGCGGACCTATCAGATTTAGCCGATTTTTTACGGTTTTTGTTTAGATACTATTTATAATATTTACACTATAATACTAGTGCCATGATGTATTTATTATGTATTTTTGGCTGAATTTCTATGATTTGAACATAAAATAAGGACAAATTTGACATATTGCAAAAATTGAAAATTCTCATGAGCGCGGACCTATCAGATTTAGCCGATTTTTTAGGGTTTTGGTTTAGATGCTATTTCTAATATTTACACTATAATACTAGTGCCAGTATGTATTTATTATGTATTTTTAGCTGAATTTCTATGATTTGAACATAAAATAAGGACAAATTTGACATATTGCAAAAATTGAAAATTCTCATGAGCGCGGACCTATCAGATTTAGCCTATTTTTTAGGGTTTTGGTTTAGATACTATTTCTAATATTTACACTATAATACTAGTGCCATGATGTATTTATTATGTATTTTTAGCTGAATTTCTATGATTTGAACATAAAATAATGACAAATGTGACATATTGCAAAAATGTAAAATTCTCATGAGCGCGGACCTATCAGATTTAGCCTATTTTTTAGGGTTTTGGTTTAGATGCTATTTCTAATATTTACACTATAATACTAGTGCCATGATGTATTTATTATGTATTTTTGGCTGAAATTCTATGATTTGGACATAAAATAAGGACAAATTTGACATATTGCAAAAATTGAAAATTCTCATGAGCGCGGACCTATCAGATTTAGCCGATTTTTTACGGTTTTTGTTTAGATACTATTTCTAATATTTACACTATAATACTAGTGCCATGATGTATTTATTATGTATTTTTAGCTGAATTTCTATGATTTGAACATAAAAAAAGGACAAATTTGACATATTGCAAAAATTGAAAATTCTCATGAGCGCGGACCTATCAGATTTGGCGATTTTTTATGATTTTGGTTTAGATGCTATTTCTAATATTTACACCATAATACTAGTTCCATGATGTATTTATTATGTATTTATTGCTGAATTTCTATGATTTGAACATAAAATAAGGACAAATTTGACATATTGCAAACATTGAAAATTCTCATGAGCGCGGACCTATCAGATTTAGCCGATTTTTCATGGTTTTGGTTTAGATGCTATTTCTTATATTTACACTATTATACTAGTGCCATGATGTATTTATTATGTATTTTTGGCTGAATTTCTATGATTTGAACATAAAATAAGGACAAATTTGACATATTGCAAAAATTGAAAATTCTCATGAGCGCGGACCTATCAGATTTAGCCTATTTTTTAGGGTTTTGGTTTAGATACTATTTCTAATATTTACACTATAATACTAGTGCCATGATGTATTTATTATGTATTTTTAGCTGAATTTCTATGATTTGAACATAAAATAATGACAAATGTGACATATTGCAAAAATTGAAAATTCTCATGAGCGCGGACCTATCAGATTTAGCTGATTTTTTACGGTTTTTGTTTAGATACTATTTCTAATATTTACACTATAATACTAGTGCCATGATGTATTTATTATGTATTTTTGGCTGAATTTCTATGATTTGAACATAAAATAAGGACAAATTTGACATATTGCAAAAATTGAAAATTCTCATGAGCGCGGACCTATCAGATTTAGCCGATTTTTTAGGGTTTTGGTTTAGATGCTATTTCTAATATTTACACTATAATACTAGTGCCAGTATGTATTTATTATGTATTTTTAGCTGAATTTCTATGATTTGAACATAAAATAAGGACAAATTTGACATATTGCAAAAATTGAAAATTCTCATGAGCGCGGACCTATCAGATTAAGCCGATTTTTTAGGGTTTGGTTTAGATACTATTTCTTATATTTACACTATAATACTAGTGCCATGATGTATTTATTATGTATTTTTGGCTGACTTTCTATGATTTGAACATAAAATAAGGACAAATTTGACATATTGCAAAAATTGAAAATTCTCATGAGCGCGGACCTATCAGATTTGGCGATTTTTTATGATTTTGGTTTAGATGCTATTTCTAATATTTACACCATAATACTAGTTCCATGATGTATTTATTATGTATTTTTGGCTGAATTTCTATGATTTGAACATTAAATAAGGACAAATTTGACATATTGCAAACATTGAAAATTCTCATGAGCGCGGACCTATCAGATTTAGCCGATTTTTTAGGCTTTTGGTTTAGATGCCATTTCTAATATTTACACTATTATACTAGTGCCATGATGTATTTATTATGTATTTTTGGCTGAATTTCTATGATTTGAACATAAAATAAGGACAAATTTGACATATTGCAAAAATGGAAAATTCTCATGAGCGCGGACCTATCAGATTTAGCCTATTTTTTAGGGTTTTGGTTTAGATACTATTTCTAATATTTACACTATAATACTAGTGCCATGATGTATTTATTATGTATTTTTAGCTGAATTTCTATGATTTGAACATAAAATAATGACAAATGTGACATATTGCAAAAATGTAAAATTCTCATGAGCGCGGACCTATCAGATTTAGCCTATTTTTTAGGGTTTTGGTTTAGATGCTATTTCTAATATTTACACTATAATACTAGTGCCATGATGTATTTATTATGTATTTTTGGCTGAAATTCTATGATTTGGACATAAAATAAGGACAAATTTGACATATTGCAAAAATTGAAAATTCTCATGAGCGCGGACCTATCAGATTTAGCCGTTTTTTTAGGGTTTTGGTTTAGATACTATTTCTAATATTTACACTATAATACTAGTGCCATGATGTATTTATTATGTATTTTTAGCTGAATTTCTATGATTTGAACATAAAATAATGACAAATGTGACATATTGCAAAAATGTAAAATTCTCATGAGCGCGGACCTATCAGATTTAGCCTATTTTTTAGGGTTTTGGTTTAGATACTATTTCTAATATTTACACTATAATACTAGTGCCATGATGTATTTATAATGTATTTTTGGCTGAAATTCTATGATTTGGACATAAAATAAGGACAAATTTGACATATTGCAAAAATTGCAAATTCTCATGAGCGCGGACCTATCAGATTTAGCCGATTTTTTACGGTTTTTGTTTAGATACTATTTATAATATTTACACTATAATACTAGTGCCATGATGTATTTATTATGTATTTTTGGCTGAATTTCTATGATTTGAACATAAAATAAGGACAAATTTGACATATTGCAAAAATTGAAAATTCTCATGAGCGCGGACCTATCAGATTTAGCCGATTTTTTAGGGTTTTGGTTTAGATGCTATTTCTAATATTTACACTATAATACTAGTGCCAGTATGTATTTATTATGTATTTTTAGCTGAATTTCTATGATTTGAACATAAAATAAGGACAAATTTGACATATTGCAAAAATTGAAAATTCTCATGAGCGCGGACCTATCAGATTTAGCCTATTTTTTAGGGTTTTGGTTTAGATACTATTTCTAATATTTACACTATAATACTAGTGCCATGATGTATTTATTATGTATTTTTAGCTGAATTTCTATGATTTGAACATAAAATAATGACAAATGTGACATATTGCAAAAATGTAAAATTCTCATGAGCGCGGACCTATCAGATTTAGCCTATTTTTTAGGGTTTTGGTTTAGATACTATTTATAATATTTACACTATAATACTAGTGCCATGATGTATTTATTATGTATTTTTGGCTGAATTTCTATGATTTGAACATAAAATAAGGACAAATTTGACATATTGCAAAAATTGAAAATTCTCATGAGCGCGGACCTATCAGATTTAGCCGATTTTTTAGGGTTTTGGTTTAGATACTATTTCTAATATTTACACTATAATACTAGTGCCAGTATGTATTTATTATGTATTTTTAGCTGAATTTCTATGATTTGAACATAAAATAAGGACAAATTTGACATATTGCAAAAATTGAAAATTCTCATGAGCGCGGACCTATCAGATTTAGCCGTTTTTTTAGGGTTTTGGTTTAGATACTATTTCTAATATTTACACTATAATACTAGTGCCATGATGTATTTATTATGTATTTTTAGCTGAATTTCTATGATTTGAACATAAAATAATGACAAATGTGACATATTGCAAAAATGTAAAATTCTCATGAGCGCGGACCTATCAGATTTGGCGATTTTTTATGATTTTGATTTAGATGCTATTTCTAATATTTACACCATAATACTAGTTCCATGATGTATTTATTATGTATTTTTGGCTGAATTTCTATGATTTGAACATAAAATAAGGACAAATTTGACATATTGCAAACATTGAAAATTCTCATGAGCGCGGACCTATCAGATTTAGCCGATTTTTTAGGCTTTTGGTTTAGATGCTATTTCTAATATTTACACTATTATACTAGTGCCATGAATTATTTATTTTGTATTTTTTGCTGAATTTCTATGATTTGAACATAAAATAAGGACAAATTTGACATATTGCAAAAATTGAAAATTCTCATGAGCGCGGACCTATCAGTTTTAGCCGATTTTTTAGGGTTTTGGTTTAGATACTATTTCTAATATTTACACTATAATACTAGTGCCATGATGTATTTATTATGTATTTTTGGCTGGATTTCTATGATTTGAACATAAAATAATGACAAATGTGACATATTGCAAAAATGTAAAATTCTCATGAGCGCGGACCTATCAGATTTAGCCTATTTTTTAGGGTTTTGGTTTAGATGCTATTTCTAATATTTACACTATAATACTAGTGCCATGATGTATTTGTTATGTATTTTTGGCTTAATTTCTATGATTTGGACATAAAATAAGGACAAATTTGACATATTGCAAAAATTGAAAATTCTCATGAGCGCGGACCTATCAGATTTAGCCGATTTTTTACGGTTTTTGTTTAGATACTATTTATAATATTTACACTATAATACTAGTGCCATGATGTATTTATTATGTATTTTTGGCTGAATTTCTATGATTTGAACATAAAATAAGGACAAATTTGACATATTGCAAAAATTGAAAATTCTCATGAGCGCGGACCTATCAGATTTAGCCGATTTTTTAGGGTTTTGGTTTAGATACTATTTCTAATATTTACACTATAATACTAGTGCCAGTATGTATTTATTATGTATTTTTAGCTGAATTTCTATGATTTGAACATAAAATAAGGACAAATTTGACATATTGCAAAAATTGAAAATTCTCATGAGCGCGGACCTATCAGATTTAGCCGTTTTTTTAGGGTTTTGGTTTAGATACTATTTCTAATATTTACACTATAATACTAGTGCCATGATGTATTTATTATGTATTTTTAGCTGAATTTCTATGATTTGAACATAAAATAATGACAAATGTGACATATTGCAAAAATGGAAAATTCTCATGAGCGCGGACCTATCAGATTTAGCCTATTTTTTAGGGTTTTGGTTTAGATGCTATTTCTAATATTTACACTATAATACTAGTGCCATGATGTATTTATTATGTATTTTTGGCTGAAATTCTATGATTTGGACATAAAATAAGGACAAATTTGACATATTGCAAAAATTTAAAATTCTCATGAGCGCGGACCTATCAGATTTAGCCGATTTTTTACGGTTTTTGTTTAGATACTATTTCTAATATTTACACTATAATACTAGTGCCATGATGTATTTATTATGTAGTTTTAGCTGAATTTCTATGATTTGAACATAAAATAAGGACAAATTTGACATATTGCAAAAATGTAAAATTCTCATGAGCGCGGACCTATCAGATTTGGCGATTTTTTATGATTTTGATTTAGATGCTATTTCTAATATTTACACCATAATACTAGTTCCATGATGTATTTATTATGTATTTTTGGCTGAATTTCTATGATTTGAACATAAAATAAGGACAAATTTGACATATTGCAAACATTGAAAATTCTCATGAGCGCGGACCTATCAGATTTAGCCGATTTTTTAGGCTTTTGGTTTAGATGCTATTTCTAATATTTACACTATTATACTAGTGCCATGAATTATTTATTTTGTATTTTTTGCTGAATTTCTATGATTTGAACATAAAATAAGGACAAATTTGACATATTGCAAAAATTGAAAATTCTCATGAGCGCGGACCTATCAGTTTTAGCCGATTTTTTAGGGTTTTGGTTTAGATACTATTTCTAATATTTACACTATAATACTAGTGCCATGATGTATTTATTATGTATTTTTGGCTGGATTTCTATGATTTGAACATAAAATAATGACAAATGTGACATATTGCAAAAATGTAAAATTCTCATGAGCGCGGACCTATCAGATTTAGCCTATTTTTTAGGGTTTTGGTTTAGATGCTATTTCTAATATTTACACTATAATACTAGTGCCATGATGTATTTATTTTGTATTTTTGGCTTAATTTCTATGATTTGGACATAAAATAAGGACAAATTTGACATATTGCAAAAATTGAAAATTCTCATGAGCGCGGACCTATCAGATTTAGCCGATTTTTTACGGTTTTTGTTTAGATACTATTTATAATATTTACACTATAATACTAGTGCCATGATGTATTTATTATGTATGTTTGGCTGAATTTCTATGATTTGAACATAATATAAGGACAAATTTGACATATTGCAAAAATTGAAAATTCTCATGAGCGCGGACCTATCAGATTTAGCCGATTTTTTAGGGTTTTGGTTTAGATGCTATTTCTAATATTTACACTATAATACTTGTGCCAGTATGTATTTATTATGTATTTTTAGCTGAATTTCTATGATTTGAACATAAAATAAGGACAAATTTGACATATTGCAAAAATTGAAAATTCTCATGAGCGCGGACCTATCAGATTTAGCCGATTTTTTAGGGTTTTGGTTTAGATGCTATTTCTAATATTTACACTATAATACTAGTGCCAGTATGTATTTATTATGTATTTTTAGCTGAATTTCTATGATTTGAACATAAAATAAGGACAAATTTGACATATTGCAAAAATTGAAAATTCTCATGAGCGCGGACCTATCAGATTTAGCCTATTTTTTAGGGTTTTGGTTTAGATACTATTTCTAATATTTACACTATAATACTAGTGCCATGATGTATTTATTATGTATTTTTAGCTGAATTTCTATGATTTGAACATAAAATAATGACAAATGTGACATATTGCAAAAATGTAAAATTCTCATGAGCGCGGACCTATCAGATTTAGCCTATTTTTTAGGGTTTTGGTTTAGATACTATTTATAATATTTACACTATAATACTAGTGCCATGATGTATTTATTATGTATTTTTGGCTGAATTTCTATGATTTGAACATAAAATAAGGACAAATTTGACATATTGCAAAAATTGAAAATTCTCATGAGCGCGGACCTATCAGATTTAGCCGATTTTTTAGGGTTTTGGTTTAGATACTATTTCTAATATTTACACTATAATACTAGTGCCAGTATGTATTTATTATGTATTTTTAGCTGAATTTCTATGATTTGAACATAAAATAAGGACAAATTTGACATATTGCAAAAATTGAAAATTCTCATGAGCGCGGACCTATCAGATTTAGCCGTTTTTTTAGGGTTTTGGTTTAGATACTATTTCTAATATTTACACTATAATACTAGTGCCATGATGTATTTATTATGTATTTTTAGCTGAATTTCTATGATTTGAACATAAAATAATGACAAATGTGACATATTGCAAAAATGTAAAATTCTCATGAGCGCGGACCTATCAGATTTGGCGATTTTTTATGATTTTGATTTAGATGCTATTTCTAATATTTACACCATAATACTAGTTCCATGATGTATTTATTATGTATTTTTGGCTGAATTTCTATGATTTGAACATAAAATAAGGACAAATTTGACATATTGCAAACATTGAAAATTCTCATGAGCGCGGACCTATCAGATTTAGCCGATTTTTTAGGCTTTTGGTTTAGATGCTATTTCTAATATTTACACTATTATACTAGTGCCATGAATTATTTATTTTGTATTTTTTGCTGAATTTCTATGATTTGAACATAAAATAAGGACAAATTTGACATATTGCAAAAATTGAAAATTCTCATGAGCGCGGACCTATCAGTTTTAGCCGATTTTTTAGGGTTTTGGTTTAGATACTATTTCTAATATTTACACTATAATACTAGTGCCATGATGTATTTATTATGTATTTTTGGCTGGATTTCTATGATTTGAACATAAAATAATGACAAATGTGACATATTGCAAAAATGTAAAATTCTCATGAGCGCGGACCTATCAGATTTAGCCTATTTTTTAGGGTTTTGGTTTAGATGCTATTTCTAATATTTACACTATAATACTAGTGCCATGATGTATTTGTTATGTATTTTTGGCTTAATTTCTATGATTTGGACATAAAATAAGGACAAATTTGACATATTGCAAAAATTGAAAATTCTCATGAGCGCGGACCTATCAGATTTAGCCGATTTTTTACGGTTTTTGTTTAGATACTATTTATAATATTTACACTATAATACTAGTGCCATGATGTATTTATTATGTATTTTTGGCTGAATTTCTATGATTTGAACATAAAATAAGGACAAATTTGACATATTGCAAAAATTGAAAATTCTCATGAGCGCGGACCTATCAGATTTAGCCGATTTTTTAGGGTTTTGGTTTAGATACTATTTCTAATATTTACACTATAATACTAGTGCCAGTATGTATTTATTATGTATTTTTAGCTGAATTTCTATGATTTGAACATAAAATAAGGACAAATTTGACATATTGCAAAAATTGAAAATTCTCATGAGCGCGGACCTATCAGATTTAGCCGTTTTTTTAGGGTTTTGGTTTAGATACTATTTCTAATATTTACACTATAATACTAGTGCCATGATGTATTTATTATGTATTTTTAGCTGAATTTCTATGATTTGAACATAAAATAATGACAAATGTGACATATTGCAAAAATGGAAAATTCTCATGAGCGCGGACCTATCAGATTTAGCCTATTTTTTAGGGTTTTGGTTTAGATGCTATTTCTAATATTTACACTATAATACTAGTGCCATGATGTATTTATTATGTATTTTTGGCTGAAATTCTATGATTTGGACATAAAATAAGGACAAATTTGACATATTGCAAAAATTTAAAATTCTCATGAGCGCGGACCTATCAGATTTAGCCGATTTTTTACGGTTTTTGTTTAGATACTATTTCTAATATTTACACTATAATACTAGTGCCATGATGTATTTATTATGTAGTTTTAGCTGAATTTCTATGATTTGAACATAAAATAAGGACAAATTTGACATATTGCAAAAATGTAAAATTCTCATGAGCGCGGACCTATCAGATTTGGCGATTTTTTATGATTTTGATTTAGATGCTATTTCTAATATTTACACCATAATACTAGTTCCATGATGTATTTATTATGTATTTTTGGCTGAATTTCTATGATTTGAACATAAAATAAGGACAAATTTGACATATTGCAAACATTGAAAATTCTCATGAGCGCGGACCTATCAGATTTAGCCGATTTTTTAGGCTTTTGGTTTAGATGCTATTTCTAATATTTACACTATTATACTAGTGCCATGAATTATTTATTTTGTATTTTTTGCTGAATTTCTATGATTTGAACATAAAATAAGGACAAATTTGACATATTGCAAAAATTGAAAATTCTCATGAGCGCGGACCTATCAGTTTTAGCCGATTTTTTAGGGTTTTGGTTTAGATACTATTTCTAATATTTACACTATAATACTAGTGCCATGATGTATTTATTATGTATTTTTGGCTGGATTTCTATGATTTGAACATAAAATAATGACAAATGTGACATATTGCAAAAATGTAAAATTCTCATGAGCGCGGACCTATCAGATTTAGCCTATTTTTTAGGGTTTTGGTTTAGATGCTATTTCTAATATTTACACTATAATACTAGTGCCATGATGTATTTATTTTGTATTTTTGGCTTAATTTCTATGATTTGGACATAAAATAAGGACAAATTTGACATATTGCAAAAATTGAAAATTCTCATGAGCGCGGACCTATCAGATTTAGCCGATTTTTTACGGTTTTTGTTTAGATACTATTTATAATATTTACACTATAATACTAGTGCCATGATGTATTTATTATGTATGTTTGGCTGAATTTCTATGATTTGAACATAATATAAGGACAAATTTGACATATTGCAAAAATTGAAAATTCTCATGAGCGCGGACCTATCAGATTTAGCCGATTTTTTAGGGTTTTGGTTTAGATGCTATTTCTAATATTTACACTATAATACTTGTGCCAGTATGTATTTATTATGTATTTTTAGCTGAATTTCTATGATTTGAACATAAAATAAGGACAAATTTGACATATTGCAAAAATTGAAAATTCTCATGAGCGCGGACCTATCAGATTTAGCCTATTTTTTAGGGTTTTGGTTTAGATGCTATTTCTAATATTTACACTATAATACTAGTGCCATGATGTATTTATTATGTATTTTTAGCTGAATTTCTATGATTTGAACATAAAATAAGGACAAATTTGACATATTGCAAAAATTGAAAATACTCATGAGCGCGGACCTATCAGATTTAGCCGATTTTTTAGGGTTTTGGTTTAGATGCTATTTCTAATATTTACACTATAATACTAGTGCCATGATGTATTTATTATGTATTTTCGGCTGAATTTCTATGATTTGGACATAAAATAAGGACAAATTTGACATATTGCAAAAATTGAAAATTCTCATGAGCGCGGACCTATCAGATTTAGCCGATTTTTTACGGTTTTGGTTTATATACTATTTCTAATATTTACACTATAATACTAGTGCCATAATGTATTTATTATGTATTTTTGGCTGAATTTCTAGGATTTGAACATAAAATAAGGACAAATTTGACATATTGCAAACATTGCAAATTCTCATGAGCGTGGACCTATCAGATTTAGCTGATTTTTTAGGGTTTTGGTTTAGATGCTATTTCTAATATTTACACTATAATACTAGTGCCATGATGTATTTATTATGTATTTTTGGCTGAATTTCTATGATTTGGACATAAAATAAGGACAAATTTGACATATTGCAAAAATGTAAAATTCTCATGAGCGCGGACCTATCAGATTTAGCCGATTTTTTACGGTTTTTGTTTAGATACTATTTATAATATTTACACTATAATACCAGTGCCATTATGTATTTATTTTGTATTTTTGGCTGAATTTCTATGATTTGAACATAAAATAAGGACAAATTTGACATATTGCAAAAATTGAAAATTCTCATGAGCACGGACCTATCAGATTTAGCCGATTTTTTAGGGTTCTGGTTTAGATGCTGTTTCTAATATTTACACTATTATACTAGTGCCATGATGTATTTATTATGTATTTTTAGCTGAATGTCTATGATTTGAACATAAAATAAGGACAAATGTGACATATTGCAAAAATTGAAAATTCTCATGAGCGCGGACCTATCAGATGTGGCCGAGTCTGTAGGGTTTTGGTGTCGGTCCTTTTTCTAATATTTACACTATAATACTAGTGCCATGATGTATTTGTTATGTATTTTTGGCTGAATTTCTATTATTTGAACCGAAAATTAATCAAATTTGACATATTGAAATAATTGAAAATTCACATGATCGCGGACCTATCAGATTTGGCAGGTTTTTTAGGGTTTTGGTTTAGATGGTATTTCTAATATTTACACTATAATACTAGTGCCAGTATGTATTTATTATGTATTTTTGGCTGAATTTCTATGATTTGAACATAAAATAAGGACAAATTTGACATATTGCAAAAATTAAAAATTCTCATGAGCACGGACCTATCAGATTTAGCCGATTTTTTAGGGTTCTGGTTTAGATGCTGTTTCTTATATTTACACTATAATACTAGTGCCATGATGTATTTATTATGTATTTTTAGCTTAATTTCTATGATTTGAACATAAAATAAGGACAAATTTGACATATTGCAAAAATTGAAAATTCTCATGAGCGCGGACCTATCAGATTTGGCCGAGTCTGTAGGGTTTTGGTTTCGGTCCTTTTTCTAATATTTACACTATAATACTAGTGCCATGATGTATTTGTTATGTATTTTTGGCTGAATTTCTATTATTTGAACCCAAAATTAATCAAATTTTACATATTGCAAAAATTGAAAATTCTCATGAGCGCGGACCTATCAGATTTAGCCTATTTTTTAGGGTTTTGGTTTAGATACTATTTCTAATATTTACACTATAATACTAGTGCCATGATGTATTTATTATGTATTTTTAGCTGAATTTCTATGATTTGAACATAAAATAATGACAAATGTGACATATTGCAAAAATGTAAAATTCTCATGAGCGCGGACCTATCAGATTTAGCCTATTTTTTAGGGTTTTGGTTTAGATGCTATTTCTAATATTTACACTATAATACTAGTGCCATGATGTATTTATTATGTATTTTTGGCTGAAATTCTATGATTTGGACATAAAATAAGGACAAATTTGACATATTGCAAAAATTGAAAATTCTCATGAGCGCGGACCTATCAGATTTAGCCGATTTTTTACGGTTTTTGTTTAGATACTATTTCTAATATTTACACTATAATACTAGTGCCATGATGTATTTATTATGTATTTTTAGCTGAATTTCTATGATTTGAACATAAAAAAAGGACAAATTTGACATATTGCAAAAATTGAAAATTCTCATGAGCGCGGACCTATCAGATTTGGCGATTTTTTATGATTTTGGTTTAGATGCTATTTCTAATATTTACACCATAATACTAGTTCCATGATGTATTTATTATGTATTTATTGCTGAATTTCTATGATTTGAACATAAAATAAGGACAAATTTGACATATTGCAAACATTGAAAATTCTCATGAGCGCGGACCTATCAGATTTAGCCGATTTTTCATGGTTTTGGTTTAGATGCTATTTCTAATATTTACACTATTATACTAGTGCCATGATGTATTTATTATGTATTTTTGGCTGAATTTCTATGATTTGAACATAAAATAAGGACAAATTTGACATATTGCAAAAATTGAAAATTCTCATGAGCGCGGACCTATCAGATTTAGCCTATTTTTTAGGGTTTTGGTTTAGATACTATTTCTAATATTTACACTATAATACTAGTGCCATGATGTATTTATTATGTATTTTTAGCTGAATTTCTATGATTTGAACATAAAATAATGACAAATGTGACATATTGCAAAAATTGAAAATTCTCATGAGCGCGGACCTATCAGATTTAGCTGATTTTTTACGGTTTTTGTTTAGATACTATTTCTAATATTTACACTATAATACTAGTGCCATGATGTATTTATTATGTATTTTTGGCTGAATTTCTATGATTTGAACATAAAATAAGGACAAATTTGACATATTGCAAAAATTGAAAATTCTCATGAGCGCGGACCTATCAGATTTAGCCGATTTTTTAGGGTTTTGGTTTAGATGCTATTTCTAATATTTACACTATAATACTAGTGCCAGTATGTATTTATTATGTATTTTTAGCTGAATTTCTATGATTTGAACATAAAATAAGGACAAATTTGACATATTGCAAAAATTGAAAATTCTCATGAGCGCGGACCTATCAGATTAAGCCGATTTTTTAGGGTTTGGTTTAGATACTATTTCTTATATTTACACTATAATACTAGTGCCATGATGTATTTATTATGTATTTTTGGCTGACTTTCTATGATTTGAACATAAAATAAGGACAAATTTGACATATTGCAAAAATTGAAAATTCTCATGAGCGCGGACCTATCAGATTTGGCGATTTTTTATGATTTTGGTTTAGATGCTATTTCTAATATTTACACCATAATACTAGTTCCATGATGTATTTATTATGTATTTTTGGCTGAATTTCTATGATTTGAACATTAAATAAGGACAAATTTGACATATTGCAAACATTGAAAATTCTCATGAGCGCGGACCTATCAGATTTAGCCGATTTTTTAGGCTTTTGGTTTAGATGCCATTTCTAATATTTACACTATTATACTAGTTCCATGATGTATTTATTATGTATTTTTGGCTGAATTTCTATGATTTGAACATAAAATAAGGACAAATTTGACATATTGCAAAAATTGAAAATTCTCATGAGCGCGGACCTATCAGATTTAGCCTATTTTTTAGGGTTTTGGTTTAGATACTATTTCTAATATTTACACTATAATACTAGTGCCATGATGTATTTATTATGTATTTTTAGCTGAATTTCTATGATTTGAACATAAAATAATGACAAATGTGACATATTGCAAAAATGTAAAATTCTCATGAGCGCGGACCTATCAGATTTAGCCTATTTTTTAGGGTTTTGGTTTAGATGCTATTTCTAATATTTACACTATAATACTAGTGCCATGATGTATTTATTATGTATTTTTGGCTGAAATTCTATGATTTGGACATAAAATAAGGACAAATTTGACATATTGCAAAAATTGAAAATTCTCATGAGCGCGGACCTATCAGATTTAGCCGTTTTTTTAGGGTTTTGGTTTAGATACTATTTCTAATATTTACACTATAATACTAGTGCCATGATGTATTTATTATGTATTTTTAGCTGAATTTCTATGATTTGAACATAAAATAATGACAAATGTGACATATTGCAAAAATGTAAAATTCTCATGAGCGCGGACCTATCAGATTTAGCCTATTTTTTAGGGTTTTGGTTTAGATGCTATTTCTAATATTTACACTATAATACTAGTGCCATGATGTATTTATTATGTATTTTTGGCTGAAATTCTATGATTTGGACATAAAATAAGGACAAATTTGACATATTGCAAAAATTGCAAATTCTCATGAGCGCGGACCTATCAGATTTAGCCGATTTTTTACGGTTTTTGTTTAGATACTATTTATAATATTTACACTATAATACTAGTGCCATGATGTATTTATTATGTATTTTTGGCTGAATTTCTATGATTTGAACATAAAATAAGGACAAATTTGACATATTGCAAAAATTGAAAATTCTCATGAGCGCGGACCTATCAGATTTAGCCGATTTTTTAGGGTTTTGGTTTAGATGCTATTTCTAATATTTACACTATAATACTAGTGCCAGTATGTATTTATTATGTATTTTTAGCTGAATTTCTATGATTTGAACATAAAATAAGGACAAATTTGACATATTGCAAAAATTGAAAATTCTCATGAGCGCGGACCTATCAGATTTAGCCTATTTTTTAGGGTTTTGGTTTAGATACTATTTCTAATATTTACACTATAATACTAGTGCCATGATGTATTTATTATGTATTTTTAGCTGAATTTCTATGATTTGAACATAAAATAATGACAAATGTGACATATTGCAAAAATGTAAAATTCTCATGAGCGCGGACCTATCAGATTTAGCCTATTTTTTAGGGTTTTGGTTTAGATACTATTTATAATATTTACACTATAATACTAGTGCCATGATGTATTTATTATGTATTTTTGGCTGAATTTCTATGATTTGAACATAAAATAAGGACAAATTTGACATATTGCAAAAATTGAAAATTCTCATGAGCGCGGACCTATCAGATTTAGCCGATTTTTTAGGGTTTTGGTTTAGATACTATTTCTAATATTTACACTATAATACTAGTGCCAGTATGTATTTATTATGTATTTTTAGCTGAATTTCTATGATTTGAACATAAAATAAGGACAAATTTGACATATTGCAAAAATTGAAAATTCTCATGAGCGCGGACCTATCAGATTTAGCCGTTTTTTTAGGGTTTTGGTTTAGATACTATTTCTAATATTTACACTATAATACTAGTGCCATGATGTATTTATTATGTATTTTTAGCTGAAAAATTCTCATGAGCGCGGACCTATCAGATTTAGCCTATTTTTTAGGGTTTTGGTTTAGATACTATTTCTAATATTTACACTATAATACTAGTGCCATGATGTATTTATTATGTATTTTTAGCTGAATTTCTATGATTTGAACATAAAATAATGACAAATGTGACATATTGCAAAAATGTAAAATTCTCATGAGCGCGGACCTATCAGATTTAGCCTATTTTTTAGGGTTTTGGTTTAGATGCTATTTCTAATATTTACACTATAATACTAGTGCCATGATGTATTTATTATGTATTTTTGGCTGAAATTCTATGATTTGGACATAAAATAAGGACAAATTTGACATATTGCAAAAATTGAAAATTCTCATGAGCGCGGACCTATCAGATTTAGCCGTTTTTTTAGGGTTTTGGTTTAGATACTATTTCTAATATTTACACTATAATACTAGTGCCATGATGTATTTATTATGTATTTTTAGCTGAATTTCTATGATTTGAACATAAAATAATGACAAATGTGACATATTGCAAAAATGTAAAATTCTCATGAGCGCGGACCTATCAGATTTAGCCTATTTTTTAGGGTTTTGGTTTAGATGCTATTTCTAATATTTACACTATAATACTAGTGCCATGATGTATTTATTATGTAGTTTTAGCTGAATTTCTATGATTTGAACATAAAATAAGGACAAATTTGACATATTGCAAAAATGTAAAATTCTCATGAGCGCGGACCTATCAGATTTGGCGATTTTTTATGATTTTGATTTAGATGCTATTTCTAATATTTACACCATAATACTAGTTCCATGATGTATTTATTATGTATTTTTGGCTGAATTTCTATGATTTGAACATAAAATAAGGACAAATTTGACATATTGCAAACATTGAAAATTCTCATGAGCGCGGACCTATCAGATTTAGCCGATTTTTTAGGCTTTTGGTTTAGATGCTATTTCTAATATTTACACTATTATACTAGTGCCATGAATTATTTATTTTGTATTTTTTGCTGAATTTCTATGATTTGAACATAAAATAAGGACAAATTTGACATATTGCAAAAATTGAAAATTCTCATGAGCGCGGACCTATCAGTTTTAGCCGATTTTTTAGGGTTTTGGTTTAGATACTATTTCTAATATTTACACTATAATACTAGTGCCATGATGTATTTATTATGTATTTTTGGCTGGATTTCTATGATTTGAACATAAAATAATGACAAATGTGACATATTGCAAAAATGTAAAATTCTCATGAGCGCGGACCTATCAGATTTAGCCTATTTTTTAGGGTTTTGGTTTAGATGCTATTTCTAATATTTACACTATAATACTAGTGCCATGATGTATTTATTTTGTATTTTTGGCTTAATTTCTATGATTTGGACATAAAATAAGGACAAATTTGACATATTGCAAAAATTGAAAATTCTCATGAGCGCGGACCTATCAGATTTAGCCGATTTTTTACGGTTTTTGTTTAGATACTATTTATAATATTTACACTATAATACTAGTGCCATGATGTATTTATTATGTATGTTTGGCTGAATTTCTATGATTTGAACATAATATAAGGACAAATTTGACATATTGCAAAAATTGAAAATTCTCATGAGCGCGGACCTATCAGATTTAGCCGATTTTTTAGGGTTTTGGTTTAGATGCTATTTCTAATATTTACACTATAATACTAGTGCCAGTATGTATTTATTATGTATTTTTAGCTGAATTTCTATGATTTGAACATAAAATAAGGACAAATTTGACATATTGCAAAAATTGAAAATTCTCATGAGCGCGGACCTATCAGATTTAGCCTATTTTTTAGGGTTTTGGTTTAGATGCTATTTCTAATATTTACACTATAATACTAGTGCCATGATGTATTTATTATGTATTTTTAGCTGAATTTCTATGATTTGAACATAAAATAAGGACAAATTTGACATATTGCAAAAATTGAAAATACTCATGAGCGCGGACCTATCAGATTTAGCCGATTTTTTAGGGTTTTGGTTTAGATGCTATTTCTAATATTTACACTATAATACTAGTGCCATGATGTATTTATTATGTATTTTTGGCTGAATTTCTATGATTTGGACATAAAATAAGGACAAATTTGACATATTGCAAAAATTGAAAATTCTCATGAGCGCGGACCTATCAGATTTAGCCGATTTTTTACGGTTTTTGTTTAGATACTATTTATAATATTTACACTATAATACCAGTGCCATTATGTATTTATTTTGTATTTTTGGCTGAATTTCTATGATTTGAACATAAAATAAGGACAAATTTGACATATTGCAAAAATTGAAAATTCTCATGAGCACGGACCTATCAGATTTAGCCGATTTTTTAGGGTTCTGGTTTAGATGCTGTTTCTAATATTTACACTATTATACTAGTGCCATGATGTATTTATTATGTATTTTTAGCTGAATGTCTATGATTTGAACATAAAATAAGGACAAATGTGACATATTGCAAAAATTGAAAATTCTCATGAGCGCGGACCTATCAGATGTGGCCGAGTCTGTAGGGTTTTGGTGTCGGTCCTTTTTCTAATATTTACACTATAATACTAGTGCCATGATATATTTGTTATGTATTTTTGGCTGAATTTCTATTATTTGAACCGAAAATTAATCAAATTTGACATATTGAAATAATTGAAAATTCACATGATCGCGGACCTATCAGATTTGGCAGGTTTTTTAGGGTTTTGGTTTAGATGGTATTTCTAATATTTACACTATAATACTAGTGCCATGATGTATTTATTATGTATTTTTGGCTGAATTTCTATGATTTGAACATAAAATAAGGACAAATTTGACATATTGCAAAAATTAAAAATTCTCATGAGCACGGACCTATCAGATTTAGCCGATTTTTTAGGGTTCTGGTTTAGATGCTGTTTCTTATATTTACACTATAATACTAGTGCCATGATGTATTTATTATGTATTTTTAGCTTAATTTCTATGATTTGAACATAAAATAAGGACAAATTTGACATATTGCAAAAATTGAAAATTCTCATGAGCGCGGACCTATCAGATTTGGCCGAGTCTGTAGGGTTTTGGTTTCGGTCCTTTTTCTAATATTTACACTATAATACTAGTGCCATGATGTATTTGTTATGTATTTTTGGCTGAATTTCTATTATTTGAACCCAAAATTAATCAAATTTTACATATTGCAAAAATGGAAAATTCTCATGAGCGCGGACCTATCAGATTTTGCCGATTTTTTAGGGTTCTGGTTGAGATGGTATTTCCAATATTTTCACTATAATACTAGTGCCATGATGTATTTATTATGTATTTTTGGCTGAATTTCTATGATTTGAACATAAAATCAAGGCAAATTTGACATATTGCAAAAATTGTTAAATCTCATGAGATCAGATTTGGCCGTTTTGATTTTTATCCTTTTTCTTATATTTACACTATAATACTAGTGCTATTATTTTCAATGTTTCCTTTTAAATACAAAGACTTTAATGTTAGTGTTAGGTATTTTTGGTTGATTTTCTTTGATTTAAGCATAAAATCTCGAGAAAGTTCATACATTGCAAAATTTAAAAGTCTCATGTACACGGACCTGCTAGATTTTGGGGTGTTCAGTTACTCTTTTCATCTCCTATTTTCAATGTTTCATTTAAAATACAAGACTTTGATGTTAGTTTTAGGTATTTTTTGCTGATTTGCTTTGATTTAAGCATAAAATCTAGAGAAAATTAGTACATTGCAAAATTCGAACATTTTCATGTACGTGGACCTGCTAGATTTTAGGGTTTTCGGTTACTCTTTTCATCTCCTATTTTCAATGTTTCCTCTAAAATACAAAGACTTTATTGTTAGTTTTTGGTATTTTTGGCTTATTTTCTTTGTTATAAGCAAAAAATTTACAGAAAATTCATACATTGCAAAATTCGAAAATTTTCATGTACGCGGACCTGCTAGATTGTAGGTTTTCGGTTACTCTTTTCATCTCCTATTTTCAATGTTCCTTTAAAATACAAAACTTTAATGTTAGTTTTAGGTATTTTTGGCTGATTTTCTTTGAGTTAAGCATAAAATCTAGAGAAAATTCATACATTGCTAAATTCGAACATTTTCATATAAGCGGATGTAGAATAATAGGAATTACCTCCCTTGGACTCTTTCCCCTCTTTCCTCTTATTGAACTCTTTTGGAACGAGAGACAAAAAATGTAATGTAATCGCACCCCATGCAGGCTTTACGAATGAGTCGATAAATCCTATCGTAGTTCATATTTCTCTTGTTCTGTTGTTATCCTAAACCCTTCAAATTTGAGGACTTCTTTGTTGGAGAAACGCATGAAACGTACGAGTCATACAAATTTCACCTTCGAAAGCAGGAACCGAAAGAAAATATAGAAACCTATATAGCGGTTCTACGCCAGTTTGCAAAAAGTTGCAATTTTGGACAATTAACGAGCAGATTAATTAGGGATCAAGTTGTTGTTGGGGTGAAGGATGATATTTTAAGGGAAAAATTTTTAGCCGATAAAACCTTAACTCTAGATAAATTCCTGCAAATGGGTAGAGCACATGAAGCCTCAAAGCAACAGACACAAGCTATATTCTCAGCAGAACCAGATACACAAATAAACCGTGTATTTAGAAAAAAGAATTTTCAGTACAATAATAAAATGACAAAAAGAAAGTGCATACGATGTGGATATTTTACCTCACACGGCAGAGATGACTGCCCAGCGATGCATGCAACATGCAATAAATGTAAAAAAAACTAGGACATTATGCATCGGAATGTAGAACAAAATCGGTAAGGGGAGTTGCAAAAGAAGAAAATGATTTCCTAGGGTCGATCTCATTGGGAAACATTAAAAACGGTGAAGAGGAATGAAAAATTGACTGGCAAGCCAATATAAAGGTCACCACCGCAAAGAACAGCAGAATAGTCAACTTCAGGTTGGACACAGGCGCTGATGTTACTGTAGTGCCGGACCGGTTCTTTAGGAAAAATTCTCCTATAATAAAGCAGACGGATAAAAGACTATATGGACCAGGTCAGAACAAGATAAAGGTGATTGGAAAAGTAGATGCTACACTTTGTTATAGAGAAAAAAATTCTCTGCAAGAGTTGTACATCGTTAAGGATTTGATGGAACCATTGTTGGGTGGACCAGCAATTAAGTGTTGAGCAAAGTCAACTCTATAGAAGGTAGAGATCACCAATACAAAAAAATTTTTTCAAAAGTATTTACGGGACTAGGAAAACTGAAGCATGTTTATAAAATACATTTGGATAAGAATGCTCAACCTTTTTCAATTACAACTCCCAGACGACTAGCACTTCCTATGAAACAAAAAGTCCAGGTTGAGCTTAAAAGATTAGAAAGTGAAGATATCATCCGCCCAATCGATATGCCTACTGATTGGTGTGCTCCTATTGAAATCAGACTTTGTGTTGACTTCACTAAACTTAATGAAAGTGTGAAGCGTGAACATTTCCCACTACCTTCTTCAGACCAGTTATTAGCTCAACTTGATGGAGCCAAGATATTTAGTAAACTGGATTGCAACAGCGGATTCCATCAAATTATGTTGCATGAAGATTCTCAGAAGCTTACCACTTTTATTACGCCATTTGGAAGGTATTGCTATAAGCGCCTACCATTTGGAATAAGTTCAGGCCCTGAAATGGAACAGAGATATGCTCAGGTTGAGAAAGAAGCCCTTGCAGTCACTTGGTGTTGCAAAAATTTGCCGACTTTTTGATCGGGCTGCATAAGTTCATAATTGAAACGGATCACAAGCCATTATTGGCATTATTAAAAACAAAACAGCTTGATGAACTGACCCCAAGAATACAGCGTTTCCGTATGCGCTTAATGAGATTCACCTATGAAATTATGCATACTGCTGGGAAAAATCTAATTACTGCAGACACTCTATCTAGAGCTCCAAACAGCCTACCAACCAAACATGAATTTGAGCAGGAGACAGAGACAGACATGTTCATCCGTTCAATTATACAAAACATCTTTGTTACCGATAGGAGATTGGAAGAAATAAGGGTGAAACAACACTCTGACAAAATCTGCAGTCAAGTCATGAACTATTATAAAATGGACTATTGGCCTGAAACCGCTACACAAGACCCTCAGCTAAGACCCTACTGGTTTATAAGGCAGGCCCTTACAGTCTGCCAAGGACTTTTACTGTATGAGAACCGACTAATCATCCCTGCAGATCTTCAAAAAGACATCTTGGATCGTCTTCATGAGGGACACCAAGGTATAGTGAAATGTAGAGCATTGGCACGGAGTAATGTTTGGTGGCCAGGACTTTCAAAGCAAATAGGGGAGAAAATAGAAAAATGTAGTATTTGTGAAAGAGAAAGAAGATATCCGCCAGAACCCCTACAACCAACCAAGTTGCCAGACTACCCTTGGCAAAAAGTTGCAATGGATTTATTTGAATTGAATGGCCACAAATACCTCATAGTTATAGACTATTATTCAAGATGGATAGAAATATCACATCTTGAAAATATCAATGCAAGTTTTATCGTAAACCATTGCAAATCAATATTTGCTAAGTACGGTATACCTGAAATGATGATAAGTGACAATGGCCCTCAATTTATATCTAAAGATGTCCTGGAGTTTGCAAAAATCTATGGTTTTATTCACCTTACCAGCAGCCCACACCATCCTCAAGGCAATGGCGAAGCAGAACGTGCTGTTCAGACACTCAAAAATCTTTTTAAAAAGTCAAAGGATCCTTACATTGCTTTACTTAATTACCGAACTACTCCACTACAGCATGGCCAAAGCCCTGCAGAATTGTTGATGAATAGGAAACTCAGGACTTGCATTCCAGCACTTCCTCACCAAAATGAAAATTATCAACAAAGGGTCGAAAAATTCAAAGAAGCAGACGCTCGGGTCAAAATGAAACAAAAGTTGTATTTTGATAAACGTTATAGAACTAGAGAACAAACCCCTGTTACCCAAGGACAGGCAGTTTTGGTGAAAACACCCAAAACGAGCCCAGCCAAAGTGATAGATACTGTTACTCCAAGATCAGTCCTGGTTGAAACGGACTCAGGATTGTTTCGTAGAAACAGAAACCATCTTCGAAAAAGAAATGAGCACATCGATTTTCCTCAAATAGCTGCACTGACAGAATTGTCAGCCTTACCAAATGCATCCAGAGATATTCCTGAGTGCAGCTACAATAATTTAATGGGACAAACTAACCAGACAGATGTGCAGTCAACTGTACACGAGGATATTCAATCCTTCAACTCAGAAAGTCCCAAAGTAAAATATACAAAGAGTGGTAGAAAAGTTCAACCACCTGAGAAACTTTCACTATGAATTTGGGACTTGAAAGGGGGGTGTGGAATAATCGGAATTACCTCCCTTGAACTGTTAACCCTCTTTCCTCTTATTGAACTCTTTTGGAACGGGAGACAAAAAATGTAATGTAATCGAGCCCCACGCGGGCTGTAAGAGTGAGTCAATAAATCTTGTCGTATTTCATATTTCTCTTTTTGTTCTGTTCTTATACTAAATCCTTCAAAACCTTACACTTTCCTTTCTCCGTGTACTGTTTTTGTCTTTCTTTCTTTCTTGCTTGCTTTCTTGCTTTCTTTTTTACTGAATCTCTACTTTCTTCCTTCTCTATTTCTCATTTACATCTCCCTTTGTCTTTCGTGCATTCTTTCTTTGTCCTTTCTTCTTTCTACGTTTCTCCATTTCTTCATTCTTTATTTCCTCAGGCCTCCTTTCTGTTATTTATTTGCCTACTCCTTTTCTTTCTTTCTTTCTTTCTTTCTTTCTTTGTTCATACGCTAACAGAATCACGTGATTGGTTGACAAAGAAAGAAAGAAGAAAGAAAAAGACAGAGTACACATTACTAAGGCAGTAATTTTTTCGATATCAATTTCCAAAGGATGTATTTCTAACTGGATACATGATTTGTGAATAAAAAAAAAAAGTAAAATTACGTAATAACATCAACAAAAAAATGGCACGTAATAAAAAAGAAGAAAAATTGGATTTTCCTGATAAAGATTCTCTTATGAATCGAAATATTACATTTAATTTTGCTAAATAAATATGTTTATTTATTGAAAGAGATTCTTCACTTGTTTGCTCTTTAAACAATTAAATTTTGAATTGGGTATTCCAATATCAACAGTGCAAAAAAACACAAAAAAAAAACACTCGCAATCTTTGTTTGGCTTGACTTTTTATAGCCGTCGGTAATGCGAGTATCGCTCACAAACGTTTTTCTTTGTAATCTAACGGTCCCAGGTTCGCTCTCCGGCGCAGGCACGCACAACTCATATTTTTTGTGCGCTTTTGCGCTTGCTCGTCACAAATATGAACAGTAGATTTTCTATTATTTAACACATATGTGCTCGTGAAGTGGGTACTCGAACCTACAGCAAAGTCTCGCGCGAAGTACGGGGAGTTTTGCTAGTTTTTGATGAAATGTAAAAAGTTAGCATAAAGCATTATTTCAAACCGAATTATTTTGTTTAAAAACATATATACTGTTTATTATTTATTTATTTATTTATTGCCAATAAAAACAGTATGTAAATACATTCCTTGCCGTTGCTTACTCTCACATGCAAATCTTACTAACGTATTTTTCACGAAATTTCACAAACATTTTTTGTACTCACTATACGATGGTAGAATATATGTAAAGATGGAAATTGATTCACCCAAGTATAATACCAACACAACTCTACGAGCAGATATAAACTGGTTGGACATTAATTTCTTAAATATAATGTTTTGGTGGTGTTTTTTTTTTCACACGTAGGTCTTTATTGCATTTGTAATTGTCTATTTTATCATTTAAAAATATTCACATAATAAGTCCTTCTTATTTTATTTGCAGAACTTAAAGATGGCGCCATTCACAAAGGGAGATAAATATGATCCACCAATCAAAATCTTAGAAAAGAACCGACTGTCGATGCTTCAGCCATTACAAGACGACAATTTGAAAACTTTGACCAGTACATACACCTCAGAGTTTCCACTTCGCTCATTGAACACTCTCAACCCGCGTCCGTTCAGCTATCCTCCCGCCACCGAGATAAGCAAAGACATCCACCATTTCGGAAAGCAAGCTACCGAGTTTCGTCATCAGTACGATGAAAAGTTACCTCGACTGGAACCGGCCATTCGTTCGGATCGAGTGGATAAGGTCTCTATTCAGATGCACGTTGACAAAAGAATTGGCACGAATTGCCAATCGAGCTACAGTGAGGAATTCCCTGCACAGACCGGAATCTCGAGGAGAGAGAAATGTCTTCCATCTACAGAGACAGTGGATCGGATATTGCCGAGAGCTCGAACTGTAGAAATATTGGTTTCAGAGCAACAGGACAAATTCAGGAATTTAGTTGAAGGAAAAGAAGAAAAAACGGACGTTGCATTAAAAACTAATAAAAGTAAGCATTGGTTCTAAATTTCTAAGATCAAGATTGATTATTCGTATTATTTGGATCCTTCCGGCTACTGTTCTCATCTTTAGTGTTATTTTTGCGACGTTTCGATCGATATAATCTCCAACTTTCTTTAAGTCTAACTTGTCGAACACAGGAATCTTTCTATCGGACTTGGGAATCTACATGAAATTTCAAACGTAACTTTTCGTTTAATCCACATGAATAGCATGCGCTCATCTTGTCAGCAAGGACTCAAAGCATAGTATCATATACCTAGTATAATATACCTAGTATAATATACTTGGTATACTATACATAGTATAATATACTTGGTAAAATTCAGATTTAAATTTACATAATTATGTCCTTCTTAAAAAAAGAGAAGAATCCAGGTTATCCTCGATGGTCGTACGTCTAAACAATATGATATAAATGTGGGTGTGCCCCATGGGTCGATCCTTGAACCTTTATTATTCTTGATATTCATAAATGACCTCCCTGATAAAATAGACTCTGAGACGGACATATTTGCTGACGATACAACGCTCTATAACAGGCACGAAGGGAAAACAAATGAACACATATCCAAGGCAATGGCGGAAACCCTAGAGGAAGACTTCCAGTCTGTAATGGAATGGGGTCAAAAATGGATGGTTACATTCAATGCTGCTAAGACTTTGTTTCCTTCAATAATTACAAGAAACCTTTTCAACCACTAATAACTATGGCTAAAGATACATTACCTGAAAGTACTTCGTTCAAACTTCTCCGCTTAACGTTCACGGGGAACATGAGTTGGAACAGATACATTGAGAGCATTGCCAAGACTGCTGGGAGGAAGGTGGGCTCTCTCTACCGTGCTAGAAAGTTACTTACACCTGAAAATATCCTGTACCTCTACAAGGCCACTATTCGCCCATATATAGGGTATTGTTGTCACATTTGGGCTGGTGCATCTGCTAATAGTCTCTCATTCCTGGACAGGGTTCAAAAGAGAGTCGTCAACATAATGGGTCCTGAACTGTCATCTAAGCTTCAACCTGTGTCCCATCGACAAAATGTTACATCCCTCTGCCTTTTTTACAAGTATTTTAATAATGGCTGTTCCAACGAACTATAGGCCCTTGTACTCCCTCAAAATAATTTCCCCCAATAAAGCCAACAAGCTGCAAAGTTCCACCCATACACAGTAGAGATCTCTAGATATAAGAAAACCTTCTACTCTTATAGTTTCTTCTTCAGAACTGCTAGACTTTGTAATTCCCTTCCAGGTTCCTGATTCCCCAACTGTAATGTGAACAGACATCTTGCTGCTCAACTCCCTACATAGTATCCTTGCAACTTATGTCCCTGATAGTAGCCCCCTAAATTAAAGTGACTCTGTGCCTTGTTCGGGGGGGTGAAAATGGACTTAAAAAAAGACACTCTTCTAGAGGTTGAAGGTTCAATTCTCAGTACAGACGACATTCAAAACACAATTACAAATTACTTAGGACTTCTACCCAGTCATGGCTGATGAAATGAGAACATGCTATCTCCATAGATTAAATAAAGGGTTTGGTTCGAAATTCCATGCAGATTCCCGAGTTTGACAGAAAGATTCCTGTGTTCGACAAGCGGTTACATTTCATCAACCAAAACTTTTTATGGCATATCAATTCTTTTTGGATTATCTCATGCTGAAACTAGATGTCTATTTTAACAATTCATTGTATACTATTAATTATATACAAGTTGCTATTTTAAGCAAAGATGTGGCCCTCTACTGATAATAGCGTTTGTAAAGATATGAAACCAGAACCCTCCAATTGGGCTCATACCTTTTCCAAAACTAGTATGCATGGATTGTAAAGCTATGTGCGTCCCCTACTTTTGACAATCGCTAATGCAACACTTTTTGTTGTGGCTTTCTTCTACTTTATCTTCTCTTTTTCTCATATTCTCTTCCTTCTGACCGTGTCGTCGTCTCTCACATTAATGACTGCCAAAAAATAAAACAACAAACATAAACTTATAAAAGAAAACACAGACTCCCAACACATTGTACATAGATCAATTGTACTCTTGCCATGCGTGAGAAAATGATCTTCCAAACGCTAATGTCCACATCTTAGTTGTACAGGGTGAAACAAAAAAATTGCTGCCATAAAAAAAAGATATGATTCCATTTCCGTTTGATGAAAACCGTTTTTTTTTTGTTGTTGTTGCTGTTGCAGACTATCTACTAGTTAGCCAGTTGTGTACAAATCCCAAGAGCGATAGGAGCCTTGTATCATGTCTGAAAGTGACACAATGTTCAATGATCAGCGATGCACCACTGTACAACTCATGCTCTCTACCGATCCAATTTATGACAACAGGGCCGTTGCCAGCACCCTCAAAATGCATCACGAATGGTCTTTGGTGTGATTTCAAGTGAGGGCCACATCATGCCACCTCACATATTCGAAGTCGGCTTGAAAGTCAACACCAAAGTGTACCTGGATGTGCTAAAGAGTGTGATGATTCCCTGGTGCAATCAGGTGGTCACTGGCAGAGCCTGGGTGTGGTAGAAGGGCTTGGTGCCGGCCAACAAGTCCAAGTCCAAAGAGACCCAGGCTTGGCTTCAGAAGGAGTGCTACAACTTTGTACCATTCTCTCACTGCCCCACCCCCCAATGAGAACCTGCTGGACTACTTCATTCAGTCATACGTCGAGAACATCACTAACATGACCTCTCACAACACCAAAACCAGCCTGATCGTCATCATCTGCCAAATATTTTCCAAGCTCCGGCTGGCACTTGTGCAACAGGCATGCTCCCAGTTCTGGACCAGTGTTGAGGCGGTGATTTAGGTTGATGGTGACTACATTGAATAGATGTCAGCTCTACTACATGATCAAGTTATCTGAATTGTTTTTTTCAATAAAAGTTTTAAAATAAAGCTTTAGTATTGTTTTCTTTAGGGTGATCAATTTATCGTTACACCCTGTATATTGAAACCATCACTGTTGGTCAATTGAAGTTAGCGCATCTCGGGTCTGCTAAAGCTCTCCAGATGTAATTCAAACAGCAAACTGTAAACTGTTGCCAAACTAACTCTGACTTTTAAATTTATTGAATCAGGATTGGAGATTCTAAAAATTTCACCTTTGTCTCAGAAAGACTTACAGGTGGAAATGTCACTCCGTCTTGGTCAATCCTAGTGGATTATCATCTCCTTTGTGTGCCTTTTTGTGCCTTTCTGTGCCTTTCTATGCCACTTCCTCTATTGTACAGGTTAATGGCTATTTATCTGGTCATGTCAGCTGGGAGTAGTTGATTATTCCAAAATTAACCACTGACCATGAGGTGGGAGCTGCCGAGATAAAAGATCTTGGCAGCCCCCACCTCATCGTCTTTTTACTCATTTCATTTCCTGTTGTTTGCTAATGAATCATTTCCTCCCATTGTTGCGGATCTTGGCTCACAGCGAGAGAGGGTATCTGGGTTGATCTGAAACAAAGAAAATAACACTAGAAATTCAGATGTCAGCTCCACGTGACAATCTCACTTTGAAAAATAGAAAAGCACTAGTTCTGTAGGGTAATAAGAGAGAAAGACACTGATTGCTAAGGATACCGGTGAGGTGCTTTACCTTTGGGAGAGAGACACAGTCAACTGGACTAGAGAAATTGGTTTCACCACAGTAGGTAAGATTCCATGTAGTTGAATATAAGGAAACTTTTTCTTAGACTCAAAACCTAATATGTATGATAAAGCTCTTGTTTGGTCTCTCCATACATAGTAATGTTTAAAAGTCGGGGCCAGGGAAGGTTTTAATTCTCTCCCACTGCAAGAACTTAGACACCAGGGTCGGAAAGTGGGATTCAGAAATGAATGATCCTGAAGAGAGGCACTCTGACCTGCAAAAAGTTTCTCAGCAACCTCATTGCCATTCCCCAGTAAGGATGCCTTGGGCGATTAGCAATAAACTAACCGTCTCTCAAAGAGAGAAGGCAAAGTCTGGGAGGGTGGACCTCCTAGAACTGCACAGGAACAGCATTATACCACAATCAATATAGACCAGATCATTATCTGTTGTTTGGGGGATGAGAATAAAAATCCCTAGCCGGAGAATAACACAAGAAAAATACAGCATATGCATTAAAAATGGTTTTATGTTTTTATTATTATTATTATTATTATTATTATTATTATTGCCTGCTTCCCTGTTGACTATAACATGGTCGTCTACAAGTCTAATGTGAATAAATTTCTATTGACTTGTTCATTTAAATAATTTAGCCCTATCCAAGTTCAACCGTGACTGATGTTGTTACCTCATTATCTATCTAGTACTTAATCCTTATGCTAGAGTGGCCTCCAGGCCTTGATAAGTGTAAACCCTCCAAATGAAAAAAATATATAATCATTAATAAGTATTATTAAATGAAGAATCATTTTGAGTTAAAATTCGAGTTTCGTATTTAGATAAACATGACATAAGGTCAAATTCGGTTGCCATTTTATTTTAATTTAGCTTATTCACATAATGTGTACACATTTCAAACATACTTTTCTCAATCTAATATGCATAATACTAACTGGATTTTAAATGGAAATGATTCCTCATTTATCAATATACTAGCCGTACCCAGCCACGCGTTGCTGTAGCTCAGTTTGTTTAAGTAGACCCGCCACCCACAAAACAGACAAAATTTAATTTTTATATCAGAAGGAATTATTGTGGCAAACTGTTTTTTATTTTATTATTATAAAAAATATCCTTAGATAGAGAGAGAGAGAAAGAGAGAGAGAGAGAGTGAGAGAGAGAGAGAGAGAGAGTTGGGAAGAATATATATATGTATATTCTTCCCAACTCTCTCTTTCTCATCTTTTGCAGTTTACATCCTGTTTCTCTGTGAGCCAGATTATATCAAGCGTATGGACGTCATTAAACAAAACGACCATGAAAACAGCCCTAAACAATTCATAACTTTTACTATTTCTTTTTTTCGACGAAAACCATCGGCCTTTACCGAGCGAACAGACTTCATAACAAAAATGACCAAAAAAAAAACCTACCTACCCTATTAAATTCATAACTTTTTAATGCTTTGGATTATTTACTTTTCTTTTCCTACTGTTTTCTTATGTTTTTTTTTTTAAGGTATATTTTTACATTAGGTCCACCTCCTCAAATCTCTTTAAATTGATGACTTTTATAGGTTACGAAAATCTCGATTAGATTTTGCGGAGACAATTTTCTACATACAAAGATGCACGCATGATAAACAAATCTACTTTTGTGTGCATGTGTTCATGTGTTCGTCATCTACCGCAATTTCACCATGTAGCAGTAATTTTAAATAATGAAAAATCACATAAAAACAGAAAGAACCAATGTATTTTATTTTGTGTATTATAGGTCCGGTGTGTTTTGTAGGTATAATCTAAGAAAAAGAGCGCAGCAATGTAGTCAGTGGGGGGAAAATAGGTATCATTGTGACGCTATATTTGAATGGTAAGTAAGTGTTCATTTATTGATGCGAATACCATTAATACCGAATATAAGAATATTCAGGGCTCAGCCAATTACAATGGATGGAATCAAGCGATAGAGAGACTTTATTATTTGTGAATCGAAAAATGGAAAGAGTATGTTGTGTATGTATGTAAAAAACAGTTAATGGTGGTGAAGCACAATATTGTAGAAAAATATAGAATTTGATCCAGTCTCAACTGGTAGCGGTGGGAGCACTAAATATTGAGAGAGAAAAATAGGAACTCCTTCCTCTGTAGATTGTGGCGATTGTGATGGTGTTGCTCATCGGATGTAATGTAGGCTTTTATTATCACGAGTGAATGTGGCAGAAATGGTGGTCGTAAGCTACATAAGATAATGACTATCATGGTAGATGTATTGAATTTGTATGTGGCATCTTTTTGTTGAAAACCTACGGTACGTTAGTTGAGAGGGGAATTTCTGCAATCAAAATAATTTATATGGCGATAACAAAAAAAAAACAACATAAAACCTTTTGTAGCCTATACATAATGTTTTCTTGCATTCTTTCTCTGATTGCGATCCTTAAACATTATGCAAGGGTTTGTTAGGACAACTTGACATGAGGATAGTTCACCTTACAAATAAACCCTAACCAAATATCCAAAATAACAGAGCATTCAAAGCCTAAATAAGATCCTCGTTAACATGACTATACTATTGGTCATACAATGAACAGTGCACTTTTTCTTAGCGATGTTACCTCAGATAACAGCAGTTAGCTGGATACTCCTATTATATTGTCAGGTGGGATTTAGTTTTTTATTCACTTTCTAGGTGTCGATCGCAGAAGAATGGAAAGTGAATATCTTTGCTTGTGTGGTTAATTCCAAGTCGCCATTGTAAGACACGTCAGCTCTCTCTTCAGTGAATGGGAGACGACCTGTTAAACTGCTCTGCTTCAAATCCAAGTTCCAACTCTTCGATCTCCAGCTAACCTGATCACGTGACTCTCCCATAGATCCGATCAGCTGACCAGACCTTTCGGTAAACTTGTCTATGATCTAGTTTGTTATATTTTGACAGGTTTTATAAATATTCTTCATATTCATCTCCCGTCCATCTCTCTAGCTAGATAGATAGATAGACCGAGATGGATAGATACAGAAATAGATAACTAAATAGATAGATCAACACTTTCTTGTGTTCGACCTATTACATAACACTCCACTAGACCAGATGAATTCTTGTCCTGGAATCCAGCAAAATTCAGAAAAGACCACAATAAGGATAAACCGTAACATAATTAAATGATCAGTTCAGAAGAGGGAAATTTAGTGTTCTTCACTGCCTTAGTAACTCAATGTTTGAGAAGACGTAGAGAAGAATCTTGATTGAATACTCGGATATCTATGCATCTCATATAGAAATCTCGTAACTCTTGCTTCCCTTTTGTCCTTTAGTCCTCACATTCCAGGAGCGATGTTTCTGCTGACAAAGGGGAAAGAATTGCTGTTTTCTGGGCCAGAATCTATTCCTTCTAACACATCGTCGGAACGTGGTTGACCTTGAAGTAGTATTTGTTTAGCTCCTTACATCAAGTGGCTTTATGTCTTGTCTGGAGCGATTTCCATAAAAGCAAATAAATAGCATCGGGAGGTCTAATGTAAATCATAAATTTTATTTTTTATCGGTCTCGTAACCATCGTTTCACCCTATTTTGTCCTTTAGTCCTCATATTCCACTAGAAAAATATTGCTGTTTTCTGCGTTGAACTTGAAGACGTTTTTTTTTTTTTAATTTTTTTATCTCTATATTTATTGTTTGTTGGCTTGAAGTATTATATTTTTTTAGCTCTTCACATCAAGTGGCTTCGTACTATGTCTGGAGAGATTTTCACAAAAATAATCTGAGAACTTATTGAAGTAAAATAAAAACTCAAAATATATATAATAAATGCTAAAATGTTATTAATGATCTTTGTAATCTAATATATAAACGGTTATACATCCGTCTATCTCCATATTTTCAAACTCTATCTCCCCCGAAACTAAAAGTCACAGAGGAGCTCTAGGGGGCCTCAAATGATTGGAGTTTTTACAGGCCATCCTTTTTGGGTCTTTAGCTGGTAAAAATAGTTTTTAAGTGGTCAAAAATGAGTCAAAATTGTAAAAATCATTATACATTTTGTGCATTTATCTTGGTCTAATTTTTAATCAATTTATATGCGTGTCACATTAATTTAGTGGTAACGTCACCAGCTTTGAATACTACAGTTTCGGTTTCAATTCTAGCTGATGGCACCTAAATACTTTTTTTTTTATTTTTGAAATCACAACTCTATAATAATATATACGAAATTTGGGCAAATTAAAATATCATATTTAAATGCATTTTACATCCGGGCATAGCCGGACCCCCCCCCCCGTCTCACTAGTCAAATATAAAATTTGCATTCTTCATAATGTGTTTCTGTCTGATTCTTTTAATAGTAATACACAATGATTCGATTTTTCAGCTTATCGACCCTTAAATACGATTCAAGGTGATCATTGTAAAAGATACCAGACAACCAACATGGACACCTTTCAAGGAAAGTGGGCGCCATCAGCTCCGAAAGCGCCCGTAGTGAGTATTCTTATTATTTAGCCTGTTTTTTGTGTGTCAGTCTACGTTAATAAAAGTCCTCAGAAATCAACACTTGATTTCTATCTGGGAGACGTAGACAACCGAGTATTAATTCAAGATTCTCCTATAGCGTTGCGTCAGTATTTTGTTTTACTTTGTATAATCACGACTCATCAAGGTCCGAAAGTCACTCAAGAACAAGAGTTAATTGGTACCGCAATGGAAATTTAATAATAATTTATTTTAGAGAACAGCTCTTCAAAAACCTGTTCATGTTGTACTTGAAAACAACCATGTTATAGTCAGCCGGGAAGCAGCTTTGTGGAATTGTGTTCCAGAGACGAGCAGCTCTAGGGAAAAAAAAAACAAAAAACTCTGCTCATGGAATTTTCGCATAGATTTAGGCACAGATAGATAATAAGGGAAATTGTTGATAGTTGTTATAGCTGGTTGAGTGTTTGCCGTGAAAGACTTACCAGGGAGGGAACCATAGGATGAAATTTGTTTGAATACCTGCCATGAAAATAACAGTGGAGCAAAGAGATGCTGGCAACGTCTCTTCTATGAGATAGAGGCTGCAGGGAGGAGAAATAGACATCACCCACTAGATGACAGTCAGTCTTATACCCTGTCGAGGCAGAAGAAGATGCTCTGAATAGCTCCTCCTCAGATGTGGCAACAGTACTCCATCCTAAGACGTAATTGGCTCTTATACAGGAAAAGGATTGCATCAGCAGTGAGATATCTACTAGATCGGTAGAATGATGCAACGATTTTCCTCGCGACCCTGGCAACGGATTTGATGTATGTGCTCCATTTCAGATCAGGAGTGAAAGTCAGTAACTTTTCGAAACATGGTGCTTCCCCAAAACGAGAGCCATTCATTTAAATCGTAGCCATGTGGGGGTCAAGTATCATGGTTCAATTTAGCTCTAAACAGAAACATTTACTTCGAATGCGTCCTTGTCTTACCAAAGAACATACTGTTGATTTTATATGCAGGGCTCTTCTGTTTGTGTGGTGATAAAACTTCTCAAATCCACGTGTGATGTTCGTCTGAATAAGGGTGTTAACTTTGGTCAAAATTGAACTATTCCTTATTTAATTGGTTATTTTCAATTATCGATTTTTGATACTTTTCGGTGGCATTCCGATATAAACCCTATCTAAGAACACTGTTAGAGACACATGAAGTACATTTGTGTGAAATTTCAAAATGATTAGTGCAGCCATTTTGGAGTCCATAGAGAACGAACTCACACACACACACACACACATGTATATATAAGTAAAGATTTTGGATATCATATCTAAGTGTGTTTATCATTGAACGGCGATAATACAAAGACTGTTGGACATTCATGATTGAAACTTGGTGGACAAGTCACACATAGACTGATGTTTATTTGTACCAAATTTGGTTGATTACAAAAATGATTAACTTTTTCTTTTTAGAAATCGCTCCAGACAACGCACGAAGCCACTTGATGCAATGAGCTAAAAAAAAATATCACTTTAAGTTCAAAAGTTAGCCAACAATTACAATAATATAACATAATAACAATAATAATAACAATAATAATAATAACAAGGTCAAAAGCTAGCCAACAGTAACAAGAATAAGTCTTATATGGATAGATTCTTACCCAGAAAACAGCATTTCTTTCCCCTTTGCCAGAAACATCGCTCAGGGGACAAAAGGATAAAATAAGGAGAGTAAGAGTCATGAGGATGTCCAAAATAAACCAAAGATCGACTTTCATTAATTAATGATTCAGTTGGTGTCATTTTTGATAGGTCACCCGGTATCATTTTCGTCAGTCTGTCATGCTTAACTTTGAAATATCATTGCAATTGCTAAATGCACAGATTGAATGGACGTATCTTAAGATTATATATTCATGTTATAATTTGGGACATGATTGACCTTATCGGCTCTCCTTTCAGTGAAGACATCGTGCTATTATTATTTATTTACTCACAGATCATCATTAGTGATTGTGCACAGGCAATAACTAGTGGCATTCCCTGGAGTCTGAGTGATAAGTCTCCCATATTTTCAGTACTCTCTGCCTTTTTCAATAACCTTTGCAATTGACTTTGCGTTATCATAACAGCTGCTTGCCCTTATGTTCTTGCTTGAATGACCATTCACTGGAATTTAGTTGTCAACACACCTCCCCAATGTCCCATTACTCTTCGTCATCTTCAAGTGGTGGTCTGGCTAGTGCTTTCCCTCCTCTGTCTTTCCATCCCCCTTAACCGTTCATGCCTATTTCCTGTGGTATTAGCCATTTATTATTATTATTATTATTATTATTATTATTATTATTATTCACTAGCAGTTTTCACATAGGTCCTCATCAAAAAGTTCTCTTTGAAAACAACCTATGGTGTTCCTTTGAGTCTGGATGACAACAAGTCTGCTCAGATTTCCAGTACTCGCCACCTCTTTCAATAACCTTTGCAAATTAGTTTGTGTCATCACAATAACCATTTATCATTGATTTCTTGTTGGCAGCGACCATTTGTCTTCAATGGAATTTGGATGGTGATAAGCCTCCCGAAGGTCTGTCCTTTTTGCACTCATCCAGTGGAGATCTGGTTAGTGCTTTCTCTGCTCGGTCTTTCCATCCTCCTTAATCCTTCTCTATTCTGTTTTGGTGTGACACCAGTTTATGATGACACTACAACTTTGGGTGGAGGCGCGGAGGGAGAGGGGGGTTAATCTACAATTATAGAGTTTCAGTTTTTATGATTCCATGTGGTGTTTCTTTGTGTTTTACATCTGTAGCAGTTTCTTTGTCCAACTTGCGTCTATAGCTCATGTGTATTAGTCTCCACACTCAAAGGTTTTTCTTAATATTTCAGCTATTTTCGTTATTGTTATTCGTCATATCTTCTCAGCCACCTCTCAGTTTCCAATCTCTCCCATTCTTTTTTTCCCAAGTTTTTCAGTAATGTTCCTAGTGCTCCGACAATTAGTGGTGCCATCTGGACTTTCTTCATCTACCATATCTCTTTGAGCTCTCTGGCCAGTTCTGTGTATTTGCTCCACTCATCTCTCTTCTTGATCTTCACTCTATGGTCTGCTAGGACGGCAAAATCTACATTCTGGCATGACTTATCTTTCTTGTTAATTATTATGACATCTAATTTTCTTACTTGGATGTGTTTATCTGTTTGTATATCCATGTTCCATAGGATTCTGTGACTTTCGTTTTTAAGTACATCTGTCGTTTTGTGTTTGTATCATTTGCCTGGGTGTTTAACATTCAGTTATCTGCATATTTTTTTTTTTTACATAGGCATCACCACTTATCAAGGCCAACAGGCCATTCGAGGATAAGAGTTAAAGAGTGCACAGTAGAAATTGGACAATATAGTAATTGTTAGTAATGGAAATTCAGTAAATTTGTGAAGTTATATGGAACGGCTCATCAAAAACTTGTTTACATTAGACTTGAAGACAACCTTATTGTAGTCAGCTGGAAAGCAGGAAAACGGAAGACAATTCCATAGGCGTGCAGTTCTAAGAAAGAAGCTTTGCTCATGGAATCTACGTTTAGGTCTAGGCACAGATAAATAGTAGGGGAAATTGTTGCTCGTGTTTTCTGCTAGACGGGTGTTTCTTGTGAAAGTTTGGCGAGGGGGGGCCAGAGATTCCCAGTGTACTGTCTTCTCCACTCGATCGTGTCTATTTTTATATTCTTTTGGGGCTAGTTTGCTGCATTTGCTTATTATGTGGTTTATTGTTTCGTCTCTTTGTTCACAGAGTTGTGTATTTACTGTTTTATTGTGTCTTGCCTATCTTTACTTTGAAGTGGTTTGATCTAATCGCTTTATCTTGTGCTGTTGTGATTAGGGATTCAGTTTCTCTGTTTAGGTTTCCTTTTTGTAGCCATGTCCAAGTGTTTTCATTAGTTTCATCTTTTGTCATCCTTATGAATTGTTTGTGTGGCAGTTTTATTATTTTACTCACTAGGAGTAATCATAACTTGTGGTGTTATCTGGAGTCTGAGTGACAACAAGTCTCCTCAGATTTCCAGTACTCTCCACCACTTTCGGTAAACTTTTACAGATGACTGTGTTATCGCAACAGCCGCTTATCATTGAGTTTTTGTTGGCAGCGATTATTAGTCTTTACTGGAACTTGGGTGACAATAAGACTCCCCAATGTCCAAGCTCTCTTTGCACTCATCCAATGGAGTTCTGGCTAGAGCTTTCGCTCCTGGGTCTTTCCATCCTCCTTAACCCTCCTGACTTATTTGGTGTGGTGCTAGTTTATGTAGACACGCACATTATTATTATTATTATTATTATTATTTTTATTATTATTATTATTACTAAGTCTCACGTCTTTGTACTTTTAGCAATATTCCAGCTCAGTTCTCAATCTGGACCCAAGAGAGAAGATCGGGCAATCGACATACCATGACAAGTTTAAGATCCTCCCAACAACAGATGGAAATCAGCCGACATTAAATGATTTTGTAAAGAAGTGCAGCATCCGTCCCTGGGATGATACTCACAGCTATGCAACATCGAACCAAGAAGATTATACGCCTAAAATCGTCAACGGTAACATCTTAATATTCGGAAAATATATCAAATTTGCGTCACCAGTTAATCTCCCTAGATATAAACATTTATGGCGGTCAAATCTCTATTTATTTAGTTAGATATGTATATATATTTACGTATTTGTATGTACAGGATTTGTTAGATCACCAAAGTTAAGTGACATTGAACTTGGTCAGTACTAAAATGGGTGACCATATGGGAATACCAGGTTCTGTATGTATGCTCTGCTTATCTCCGTATTATTTCCAATCGTCCTCAGTTTCTCCTTGCCACTTGAATCCAGCAGTGCCGATTCAGGAGAAGAGTGGTTGGAAATTGAGCAACACTTGCTTCACAATTACATACACAGGTACCGAGTAGACAGCTATCATGTGCAGGTTTCACTCTTCATGTAATTAACCCATTATTATGACTTTGGGAACAACGCTACTAGGTATAAGGTTATATACTGTGTGATATATTTAGTTTGATTTAGTTTTATGCAAAGGTGATGAAGAGGAGATAGAAGCCGTTTGTGAAAATTCTGAAACCTCCAAATTTTGTAAAATTTTAACAATATCAATTAATAAATAATCCTCAGATTTCAGTCTCTTTCAGCGTTTTAAAGCGTTTTATTGGGCATAATATGGACACAGCATCCATCCATAACCTTGAGCCCCTGGAGAGGCATGGGCTATCCACAACTTTGTAGATGTTTTTGTAGTGAGGAGTTCTTTTTTTGTCGGGGTGAAAGTACTGGTCCCACACCAAACCTTCTGAGAACGTACATACAGCGCCTAACCTTCCCAAATGGTCACCATATGGTACTGGCTAGGCTCAACGTTGCTTAACTTCAGCGATCTGGTGAGATCCGGTGTGTCGACGTGATTGTGCCGTACAATGGATACAACATCCCGTATGAAAATTCAATCACACCAGCTTTGCATTGAATTTGATCTATAGCCACTAGACACCAATTAAGAAAGATTCTCTGAATTTGAATTTCTTTTTAAATCCTCTTAAGCTTAAGCCTTAAATTTTAGACGTTTTCTAGAATGAAAATGAGGTAATTGATTTGAATCAAAATTGAAATAAGGAGTCTGTGTTGGATAGCAGGGTATCAAATTATCGATGAACAATGTTTGGTTTGAGCTGGACTGAAACAATGACGTGGATATATCAACATGTTATTTTGATGAGATAACTAATACTTGTACCTGAGGAGGTTTCAAACGATGAGAGGAGATAATGTTCCATTATGGAGAGTTAGACAAATGTTCTTTGGTAAAGAAGTCTGTATAATAGACAGAGTCTGTGAACATTTGAGAGTCAGATGAACATTTAACATGACAGTAACAACCGGGATCAGTTCACATACCTGTTTCTTCGAAAGATGACACCACACAAAGTTATATTTCATATAATATTTATTCACACACCGTGTCAACATTTTGGAGATTACAACGTTTTGACTTCACATTTTGGATCTTGATTTCACCGGCTTCCACGGTGTCTTTTCCCCCCCGGCTTCTCGTTTGACTTCTTCCACTGAGTTTAAACTACAAACTAACGTCCGTGTACAGATTGAACTAATTTTTTGTGCTTACGTCTTTTGCACGTCCATGAACAATCCTATCAGCCGACATCTGTATCACGTATCTAAGTATAATTATTGTTAACGCACATTTCTTTTTCTGGAAACTTATTTGCTTTTTGTTTTTTTTTATATATAAAACTACTTATTGTTATTGTTTATAGAATCTAGTCAAGTAAAATTCCTAAAACGTCATTTAACCATATTTGTCCTTGGATTGCATTTTCCGTTGCTGCTAGTTATGATAAAAATAATAAATATTTATTTATTTTAAATTTATAGGTCATCCCCCCCTCCCTCCAGTGTGTTTTTACATTTGAGAAAATATCTGCACATTTAACATGTATTTTTTTTGGTATTCGGGAAAAAATAACCACTTCATAGTTAAATATTTAAAGATTTATAAAGAATTGGAATCGGGAAAAATATTGGATTCGTCCCATTACTAATATATATATATATATATATATATATATATATATATATATATATATATATATATATATATATACATATATATATATATATACATATATATATATATATATATATATATATATACATATATATATATATATATATATATATATATATATATATATATATATATATAGTTTTGGAAGTCTTTTAACCTTAAAAATTATATAACAATTTTTTTTTTCTTTAAATATTTAAAGATTTATAAACAATTGGAATCGGTAATTGTATTGGAATCAGGAAAAATATTGGATTCGTCCCATTACTAATATGTATATATATATATATATATATATATATATATATATATATATATATATATATATATAGTTTTGGAAGTATTTTAACCTTAAAAATTATATAACAAATTTTTTTTTATGAAAATTTAATTTTTAGTTCTTCATAAAAAAATTATTTTGTCAGTACGTCATTTAATCTCTGAACAAACCTGCTTTCTCAAACCAACAATAGTTCTTCGTTTTCAGGGATCATCAGTTGTTTACCATGAAACACTATTTTGGGGATTTAAAAACAAAGCAGTATATTATATCGTTACTCCCCAGCAGTGTTGATTAAACACCATCTTCCCAATATATATATATGTTGCACATTTTTATTTACAGCAAAAATAGTGAAACCTTTGCTACCACAGACGCACAGTGATCTCCCTGTTGGTGATCTAGATCCTACAAGGGAGGCCAATAGACAACAGTTCAATTCCTATCGCCATTTCTATACCCAAGTAAGTAAAATCATTTAGGAATCGAGCAAGTAAAAAAGGATTTGTATTCCGATTGGAATTGACCATGCAATAGATGTGATGGAATACACTCCCTCCCCATCAAAAATAATGTCTAAAACATTCTAATGTATTTTTGTATGATATATACAAATCTCATATCAAAAATCATATATTTTCATAAATGTCATATCTAAGGTTCAAAAAGTATCCAACCCAAAGAAAAAATAGTATTAGTATTTAGTAATATGGCCTTCACTCGCCATAACAGGTTCCAAACGTTTGGGATACTTCCTTACAAGATTTTTATCCCACTCTTCTTGGCAGATTCGTTTAAGTTATGTCAGATTCTTAAGATCTCTCTTTTGTATTATCAACTTTAACTCTTGCTACAGATTTTCAATTGGGTTGAGGTCAGGTGATTGACTTGGCCATCCTAATATCTCTATTTCCTTCTTCCGAAACTATGCAGTAGTTGCCTAAGCCGTGTGGTTGGGATCGTTGTCCTGTTGGAATTTCCAACCATTAGGCCAGTTCAAATCCTCTGCAGACTTCGAGAGATTATCGTTAAGTATAACCCAATACATTTGAGAATTCATTTTCCCTTATGTGATGTTAAGTTTTCCAGGGCCGGCTGAAGAGAAACAACCCCAAACCATTATACTCCCCCCCTCAAAACTTCACTGTAGGGATGGTGTTCTTTGGGTCAAACGCTGAGTTCTTCTGTCCCCAGACATGACTTACACTATTTCGACCAAATGACTAAATTTTCGTTTCGTCTGACCATAATATTTTATCCCCCAAACTTGAAGGCTTCGTTAAATGTTTTTTTGGCAAATTTCAGACGATTCTTGATATGAATCGGCTTTAACAAAGGAGTTTTTCTTGGTTTCCGTGAATCTTTTCTTTCAAAGCACTGTCCTAATTGTATTCTTGCATACACGCGTCCCAGATGCTTCCAATGTTTTCTGGGGTTCAGAACAAGTTATTCATGGATCCTTCTACACTTTATGGACCAAAAATCGAGCCATACGGTTAGAAATTTTGGAACATGGCAGATTTGAAGTGCACTGGTAGGACGTCCATCCATTCGACGGTCGAAATTGAAATATTCAACATTGTTGAAATTTTTCTGTACCCTGAACCATCCATGTGTAGCTGAACAATTAATTTTCTTGTCTTTTCCGGCAATTCTCCAGTTTTAGACATTGTATAAACAGTGCGACCAAATTGACCAAAATAAATGATACGCTGTGTTTTTTTTTTTTTTACATAGGCATCACCACTTATCAAGGCCAAGAGGTCACTCAAGGATAAGGGTTAAAGAGTGTACAGTAGAAATTGGACAACATAGTAATCATTAGTAATGAAAATTTGGTAAATTTGATAACTTATATAGAACGGCTCATCAAGAACTTATTTACATTAGACTTGAACACAACCATATTGTAGTCAGCCGGAAAGCAGGAAAACGGAAGACAATTCCACAGGCGTGCAGTTCTAAGAAAGAAGCTTTGTTCATGGAATCTACGTTTAGGTTTAGGCACAGATAAAGAGTGGGGGGAATTATTGATAGTGTGTACAGCTAGACGTAAGAGTTATCTGAATTTACGTAACTGTCTGAACCATCACCTGACAAATATTTGACTAATTAAAACTATTTTTTCTTTGTGTTGGATACTTTTGAACCTTAGATATATAGTGAATGTGCAATTATATATGATTTTTTGATATGAAATTTGTATCTATCATACAAAAGTACATTGGAATAACACTTTGTTATTGTTTTTGTTTTCGCGTAATAAAAATAAATCAACTTTTTGATTTGTATCAGATACTTATTGTACCCACTGTGTGTGTGTGTGTGTGTGTGTGTGTGTGTGTGTGTGTATGTGTGTATCTATATAATACTAAAACTCTGTCGTTCTTGGTTGTTTGCTTGTTTGCTTGTGCACTATCCTCCTCCTACTACTACTACTACTACTATGTCTGCTCTTCTTGCTACTACTATTACTTCTCCTCTTTACAACTACTACTACGGCTCCTCTTCCTCATCTTACTACTACTACTACTACTACTACTACGCCTCCTCTTTCTCCTCTTACTACTACTACTACGCCTCCTCTTCCTTATCCTACTATTACTACTACTGGTTGACATGTATTTTCCCTACTACTACTCTACTACTGCATTTTTTACATCGTTCATTTCCGTATTACGTTTAAGTTATTTTAACGCAATTGTCTTACAAATAAATCTACTATTTTACAATGTATTGTTTTACTGTGTACGTTTTCAGCGACCCAATTCATTTTTTTCACGTTTAAATTAAAAGATATTTAAAAATTTGAATTTAACTTTAAGTATTATGGTATCTGTTCAGTGCACATTTACCTATAAGTATGGCAAACCACTTATAATTCAATGGCTGTAAGTTGTTTTTTTTTTTTTCAAGAATAAACAATTATAAACAGAACGACTCATAGACATCTATCTATATTCTTTTTTCATTTTAATATACTTTCATAGAAATGTTTCTGTTACGTCACAAAAAACTATTTTCTTTACGTCAAAAGTGTCACGCTCATACATTAATTCCATAGTTAATATATACTGACCCAACGGGTCATGGGTAGTCTAGTATATATATATATATATATATATATATGTATGTATGTGTGTAAAAATGAATAATTATATATATATATATATATATATATATATATATATATATATATCGTTTTGTTTAATCCCCCCTTTTTTTTTTTTTTTCTATCTATATCTATATATATATCTATATATATATCGGGTAATGTAATACCTAATTTTCAACTTTGAATTATTTAAATTTAAGATCTAATTTCGAAAAAATGTTTTTTTTTTTTTTTTTTTTTTTTTTATATGAATCGATTTTAATTTGAACCCCATTTAATTTTAAAATCTCTTTCCTTATGTGTAAAAACTTTAAAATCTGTATTGGTATCGGTTAAAAACTTAAAAATTCGTTTAATTATATCGAACATTTAAAATTTCTAAAAATACGTTTAAAGTTTTAAAAAATATATTTTTAATTATATCGAATCACGTTTAAAAATTTCGAAGTACGTTTAAAAATTATTTTTTAAAAACCCAAATCTTTCAAGGTTTGGGGAAGTGAGTATTTATCTATCCTAAGTGATTTCCCTAGTTTATTAACATTATTATATTTTTCTATAGTTTTAAATTCGAAATAGATTATAAATTACATTTATAAAATATAATATATATATATATATATATATATGACATTAATTAAAAATCTATAATATAATTGCGATTAAAATCCAAGTTTACCGACTAATTATTTATGTATTTACAATTTTTTTCCTTATATATATATATATATATATATAAAAAACAACATCTAAGTGTTGTTCTTTTCATTGATCCAATTTATTAGGAGACCCTTCCTTCTATGTATGCAACTTTTCAAAGCTTCACTCCTCACATTTAAACATTTTATTTTTGGGTCATGAATGGACCGGAGGATGTGGTATTTCTCTGCGTTACAGAGTGAGCATTGACTTAATTCCGGGGCGTAGGCTGGTCTATGCTCTATTTTTCTCCATTTTATGGAAAAGGGTGTATTTTTTTCTTTAAGCTCCCACACGCGGGTAGCTAATGCTGTATTCATCCTTGTTTTAGCTCTAAAGGAGCTCATATGTGCATAATATCTTTGTTTAAATTGGCCTTTTGTCATACCTATATATATTTCCGGTATATTTGTGGATTGTTCCGTTACTGTGGCCTCATAGACAAGGGATTCAGCTTTACAATTACCCTCCAATGGACAGCTATTTTTGGTCCTGCAAGAGCAGCCTGCGTTATCTATCTTTTTTGGTTCTTTGGATATTATCGACTTTATTGATGGAGCTGTCGAGTAACTAACTTTCACCGTGTTTCTATTAAAAAGTTTATGTAGTCTATGTGTTCTTGGAAAATGTTTGTCTAGAAGGCTAAGAAAACAATGCCCTACTCTAGTTTTAGTGTTCAATGAAAACGGAGGTAAGAACCAGATTATTTTCCGTTTCCTCTTTCGTTTTATATTTTCTTTATTCTGGGTTTGTTGAAATTTTATGTTTTCATTGAACCCACTTTGATGCAGTGCGTCATTATAATATGGTGCTGCTTTCTCGAACACTTCAGCGTTCGAAGAAAGCCGTGAAATCCTTTGGCTAATGTTCGCTACCATATTTTTAAACACTGTGGGTGGGTGGCATGAACCCTTATTTATATACATGAGTTTTTCATTTAGTTTGTGAAAGGGTTTGTGTATTTTCTTCTCGAGATCTAGAGTGGCATCTAAAAAATCTACTCTATCTAAATTTGTCTGTATTATTATTTTAAAGCCTAGTTCCTTAAAAAATTCAGTTAGGTCTTTTCTAAGCCTGTCTAGTGCACATCCATTGTAGTCACGCGATAGGCAAAGTCCATCATCTCTATATAATCCAAAAAAGTGATCTGGGAATTTATATTTCATGGTCTCCAGTAGAAAAAGTCCAACCAGATCGCAGATATCAGCACTGTCATACGCCCCCATCGCGACGTCAAAGGGGTCTTCGGGGTTTGATTTTTTGACCCACGTTTTATCGTCAAAAAATAAAAGGGTCTGTCGAGCTTGCATGATTGTTTCCTTATCGAGCTCACTTATCTTTCTATATTTTGATGCGAAGATCAACGATTTTTCTAGGATTTCCTTAGTGATTGAAGGGTAAAAATCGACGATATCCAGTTGTGTAAACTTACATTTGTGTGGTTCAGTTATGTTTTTAAACCAGTCCAGTACCGCGCTAGCGTCTGCCCACAAATTAAGATTTGATTTTCTTTTTATCTCTTTTACTATTTCTCTAAGTATAGACTTGCTAGCTAGACCGATTTCGCTTTTAGCCGGGTTTATTAACCTGCAGGTTGGCCTATTATTAAAATTTTCCTTGTGGTCTTTTAAAGTTATAAACACCTTTTTCTTTGCTAACCTATTTACTCTGTATTCTATACCTAATTTTGTGGCAACTTCTGTAGCCTCTTGGTTAATAGATTTATAAGTATCTTTTCTTGCTACCTGGTATTTTTCTGTAATTGAGTTTAGTACAAGTTGTTTTTTCTGTTCCTTTTCCATTTTATATAAATTTTTCGTTTTATCTGAGAAAACAATCGTCTCATTTTCTCTTTTTATTTTTTTGATATCAGCTGTCATTGTTTTTTGAAATTGATTTGATCTATGTTTAAATTCAAGCTTAGCGATAATGTCTAGTAAATCTTTTTCAAAATGTTCTAATTCTTCCACTTTACTCGGGTATTTTATAGATTTTAATCCAAAATTGTTTTTCACATTCTCTTGGATGTTTGTTTCGTTTATAACCTTCCATCTCATCCTCTGAATTACATCTTCAATTTTCGATAGTAGGATTCTTGTATACAGCTGGTTACTTGGTGTTGGTATATTTTTAGTGGAGTAATTTAAGGTATATTGTTCCATCTCCGGTTGTTTTTAAAGAAGGTGGTCTTTACTTCCTGTTTTGTGGTGTTCTTTCCCGATAGTGCTCAACCACTAGGCTATTGGTATTTACCGTAAATTCCTGGTGGGGGCGAATATGATTAGTTTTTTTGGAAAAAGAATTCCAGCAGAGTGCTCAATTAAAAGGAAAATCCAAATTTTAAGAGCGTACTTATATTTTGTGTACAGAAAGTTGTTAGTTGAGACAGGTCATTGGTACCGTCGGTTTCAAGCCCGATAATAAGGCCCGTTTAAGGTATCCTTATCGAGCTCTCTTCAGCCAATATTCGTCTATCTTATAACCGGAAGTGTGAAGTATATATACCTCGCGAATCCACGTTCAAATCTCGTTTTGTTTAATCCCCCCCCTTTTTTTTTTTTTTTTTTTTTTTTTTTTTTCTATCTATATCTATATATATATCTATATATATATCGGGTAATGTAATACCTAATTTTCAACTTTGAATTATTTAAATTTAAGATCTAATTTCGAAAAAATGTTTTTTTTTTTTTTTTATATGAATCGATTTTAATTTGAACCCCATTTAATTTTAAAATCTCTTTCCTTATGTGTAAAAACTTTAAAATCTGTATTGGTATCGGTTAAAAACTTAAAAATTCGTTTAATTATATCGAACATTTAAAATTTCTAAAAATACGTTTAAAGTTTTAAAAAATATATTTTTAATTATATCGAATCACGTTTAAAAATTTCGAAGTACGTTTAAAAATTATTTTTTAAAAACCCAAATCTTTCAAGGTTTGGGGAAGTGAGTATTTATCTATCCTAAGTGATTTCCCTAGTTTATTAACATTATTATATTTTTCTATAGTTTTAAATTCGAAATAGATTATAAATTACATTTATAAAATATAATATATATATATATATATATATATATATGACATTAATTAAAAATCTATAATATAATTGCGATTAAAATCCAAGTTTACCGACTAATTATTTATGTATTTACAATTTTTTTCCTTATATATATATATATATATATATAAAAAACAACATCTAAGTGTTGTTCTTTTCATTGATCCAATTTATTAGGAGACCCTTCCTTCTATGTATGCAACTTTTCAAAGCTTCACTCCTCACATTTAAACATTTTATTTTTGGGTCATGAACAACACTTAGATGTTGTTTTTTATATATATATATATATATATAAGGAAAAAAATTGTAAATACATAAATAATTAGTCGGTAAACTTGGATTTTAATCGCAATTATATTATAGATTTTTAATTAATGTCATATATATATATATATATATATATATTATATTTTATAAATGTAATTTATAATCTATTTCGAATTTAAAACTATAGAAAAATATAATAATGTTAATAAACTAGGGAAATCACTTAGGATAGATAAATACTCACTTCCCCAAACCTTGAAAGATTTGGGTTTTTAAAAAATAATTTTTAAACGTACTTCGAAATTTTTAAACGTGATTCGATATAATTAAAAATATATTTTTTAAAACTTTAAACGTATTTTTAGAAATTTTAAATGTTCGATATAATTAAACGAATTTTTAAGTTTTTAACCGATACCAATACAGATTTTACAGTTTTTACACATAAGGAAAGAGATTTTAAAATTAAATGGGGTTCAAATTAAAATCGATTCATATAAAAAAAAAAAAAAAAAAAAAAAAAAAAACATTTTTTCGAAATTAGATCTTAAATTTAAATAATTCAAAGTTGAAAATTAGGTATTACATTACCCGATATATATATAGATATATATATAGATATAGATAGAAAAAAAAAAAAAAAAAAAAAAAAAAAAGGGGGGATTAAACAAAACGAGATTTGAACGTGGATTCGCGAGGTATATATACTTCACACTTCCGGTTATAAGATAGACGAATATTGGCTGAAGAGAGCTCGATAAGGGTACCTTAAACGGGCCTTATTATCGGGCTTAAAACCGACGGTACCAATGACCTGTCTCAACTAACAACTTTCTGTACACAAAATATAAGTACGCTCTTAAAATTTGGATTTTCCTTTTAATTGAGCACTCTGCTGGAATTCTTTTTCCAAAAAAACTAATCATATTCGCCCCCACCAGGAATTTACGGTAAATACCAATAGCCTAGTGGTTGAGCACTATCGGGAAAGAACACCACAAAACAGGAAGTAAAGACCACCTTCTTTAAAAACAACCGGAGATGGAACAATATACCTTAAATTACTCCACTAAAAATATACCAACACCAAGTAACCAGCTGTATACAAGAATCCTACTATCGAAAATTGAAGATGTAATTCAGAGGATGAGATGGAAGGTTATAAACGAAACAAACATCCAAGAGAATGTGAAAAACAATTTTGGATTAAAATCTATAAAATACCCGAGTAAAGTGGAAGAATTAGAACATTTTGAAAAAGATTTACTAGACATTATCGCTAAGCTTGAATTTAAACATAGATCAAATCAATTTCAAAAAACAATGACAGCTGATATCAAAAAAATAAAAAGAGAAAATGAGACGATTGTTTTCTCAGATAAAACGAAAAATTTATATAAAATGGAAAAGGAACAGAAAAAACAACTTGTACTAAACTCAATTACAGAAAAATACCAGGTAGCAAGAAAAGATACTTATAAATCTATTAACCAAGAGGCTACAGAAGTTGCCACAAAATTAGGTATAGAATACAGAGTAAATAGGTTAGCAAAGAAAAAGGTGTTTATAACTTTAAAAGACCACAAGGAAAATTTTAATAATAGGCCAACCTGCAGGTTAATAAACCCGGCTAAAAGCGAAATCGGTCTAGCTAGCAAGTCTATACTTAGAGAAATAGTAAAAGAGATAAAAAGAAAATCAAATCTTAATTTGTGGGCAGACGCTAGCGCGGTACTGGACTGGTTTAAAAACATAACTGAACCACACAAATGTAAGTTTACACAACTGGATATCGTCGATTTTTACCCTTCAATCACTAAGGAAATCCTAGAAAAATCGTTGATCTTCGCATCAAAATATAGAAAGATAAGTGAGCTCGATAAGGAAACAATCATGCAAGCTCGACAGACCCTTTTATTTTTTGACGATAAAACGTGGGTCAAAAAATCAAACCCCGAAGACCCCTTTGACGTTGCGATGGGGGCGTATGACAGTGCTGATATCTGCGATCTGGTTGGACTTTTTCTACTGGAGACCATGAAATATAAATTCCCAGATCACTTTTTTGGATTATATAGAGATGATGGACTTTGCCTATCGCGTGACTACAATGGATGTGCACTAGACAGGCTTAGAAAAGACCTAACTGAATTTTTTAAGGAACTAGGCTTTAAAATAATAATACAGACAAATTTAGATAGAGTAGATTTTTTAGATGCCACTCTAGATCTCGAGAAGAAAATACACAAACCCTTTCACAAACTAAATGAAAAACTCATGTATATAAATAAGGGTTCATGCCACCCACCCACAGTGTTTAAAAATATGGTAGCGAACATTAGCCAAAGGATTTCACGGCTTTCTTCGAACGCTGAAGTGTTCGAGAAAGCAGCACCATATTATAATGACGCACTGCATCAAAGTGGGTTCAATGAAAACATAAAATTTCAACAAACCCAGAATAAAGAAAATATAAAACGAAAGAGGAAACGGAAAATAATCTGGTTCTTACCTCCGTTTTCATTGAACACTAAAACTAGAGTAGGGCATTGTTTTCTTAGCCTTCTAGACAAACATTTTCCAAGAACACATAGACTACATAAACTTTTTAATAGAAACACGGTGAAAGTTAGTTACTCGACAGCTCCATCAATAAAGTCGATAATATCCAAAGAACCAAAAAAGATAGATAACGCAGGCTGCTCTTGCAGGACCAAAAATAGCTGTCCATTGGAGGGTAATTGTAAAGCTGAATCCCTTGTCTATGAGGCCACAGTAACGGAACAATCCACAAATATACCGGAAATATATATAGGTATGACAAAAGGCCAATTTAAACAAAGATATTATGCACATATGAGCTCCTTTAGAGCTAAAACAAGGATGAATACAGCATTAGCTACCCGCGTGTGGGAGCTTAAAGAAAAAAATACACCCTTTTCCATAAAATGGAGAAAAATAGAGCATAGACCAGCCTACGCCCCGGAATTAAGTCAATGCTCACTCTGTAACGCAGAGAAATACCACATCCTCCGGTCCATTCATGACCCAAAAATAAAATGTTTAAATGTGAGGAGTGAAGCTTTGAAAAGTTGCATACATAGAAGGAAGGGTCTCCTAATAAATTGGATCAATGAAAAGAACAACACTTAGATGTTGTTTTTTATATATATATATATATATATATAAGGAAAAAAATTGTAAATACATAAATAATTAGTCGGTAAACTTGGATTTTAATCGCAATTATATTATAGATTTTTAATTAATGTCATATATATATATATATATATATATTATATTTTATAAATGTAATTTATAATCTATTTCGAATTTAAAACTATAGAAAAATATAATAATGTTAATAAACTAGGGAAATCACTTAGGATAGATAAATACTCACTTCCCCAAACCTTGAAAGATTTGGGTTTTTAAAAAATAATTTTTAAACGTACTTCGAAATTTTTAAACGTGATTCGATATAATTAAAAATATATTTTTTAAAACTTTAAACGTATTTTTAGAAATTTTAAATGTTCGATATAATTAAACGAATTTTTAAGTTTTTAACCGATACCAATACAGATTTTAAAGTTTTTACACATAAGGAAAGAGATTTTAAAATTAAATGGGGTTCAAATTAAAATCGATTCATATAAAAAAAAAAAAAAAACATTTTTTCGAAATTAGATCTTAAATTTAAATAATTCAAAGTTGAAAATTAGGTATTACATTACCCGATATATATATAGATATATATATAGATATAGATAGAAAAAAAAAAAAAAAAAAAAAAAAAAAAGGGGGGGGATTAAACAAAACGAGATTTGAACGTGGATTCGCGAGGTATATATACTTCACACTTCCGGTTATAAGATAGACGAATATTGGCTGAAGAGAGCTCGATAAGGATACCTTAAACGGGCCTTATTATCGGGCTTGAAACCGACGGTACCAATGACCTGTCTCAACTAACAACTTTCTGTACACAAAATATAAGTACGCTCTTAAAATTTGGATTTTCCTTTTAATTGAGCACTCTGCTGGAATTCTTTTTCCAAAAAAACTAATCAATTATATATATATATATATATATATATATATATATATATATATATATATATATATATATATCAAATTGTCGTACTGTCCTTCTTTCTGAACGAATGTTCCATAGAAATTTTCCCAAATTCATATTTTTGGATTCAATCATTCAATCAACTCGGGTGATATTCACTCGCAAAAAAACAAAAAACAAAATTAAAGTTCAAAGTTAATGCCGGTTAAAGACGTTAATATGAATGCTGAACTTTTTAATGCGTGGACATTATTATTAAGGAAATACGGCATAGTACGACAAAGAGGCCCTCGGTATTCAATAACGCCTCGTTCCCATTCATATTTGACTATTGATTGCAGGTTATTTCATTTTTATAAGCATATCTTTTACAAATCATGTTAGTATTATTTGTCAGAACTTGTTTAATACGTGAAAGGTTAGCAGATTAAAAAAAAAATGTTGCTTCATGGAAATCGGCTGAGATAAATCACAAGTCTATGAGAGATTGTTGCAGTTACTAATTTTCAAATACACAACCTTCAATCGAACAATTAAAACGACATTAGACTTGCATTGTGTGAAAAGGTTAAAGTAGATGAATGTTGTTACTCGTAATAATGTGAATGAATGACGGATTCTGAAAGCTAATACATAAACGGCTATATGACTGTCTGTCTGTTGGCCTGTCTCTTTATCGGTCTGTCTGTCCGTGTCCATATTTTCAAACTCTATCTCCTCCGAAATTAAAAGTCGCAGAGCGGCGCTAGCGGCCTCAAATGATTGAATTTTTTTTACGGACCGTTCTTTTATGGGTCTTAAGCCGGTTAAAATTGTTTTTAAGGGGTTAAAATTGTTTTTAAGGGATCAAAAAATGGGTCAAAATTGAAAAAATCGTTATACATTTTGTACATTCATCTTAGTTTATTTAAAATTTTTAATTTTTAATCGGTTTATATTCATGTCACGTTGGTACAGTGGTAACGTCACCAGCTTTGAATTCTACAGTTTCGATTTCAATTCTAGCTGATGGCACCTGAATACTTTATTTTTTTTTACTTTTGAAATCACAACTCTATATACATAATCTGGATGAATTAAAATATCATATTTAAGCGTATTTTACGCCCAGAAAAAGCCGAGCGCCTACCCCGCCCCGCTAATACATTGCTAAATTCAAAGACTTTGACAAGGTCTTCTTATGAAAACTAAATCTTACGATATTACTGAACGAGTATTTAATATAATCAAATGAAAAATCTAGGTTATCCACGATGAATGTACATCCAAGAAACATGATATTAATGCGGGTGTGCCTCAGGGGTCGATCCTTGGACCTTTATTAATTTCTGATATTCATAAATGACTTCCCCAGTAAAATTTTGTCCAAGATGGCTATATTTGTTGATGACACCATATACTAGACAGGAAAAACAAATGCGAACATAGCCAAAGTAATAGCAGAAACCTTAGAAAACGACTTTCAATCTAGTTGAATAGAGATAAAAAATGGATGGTAACATTTTATGCTACTAAGACTAAACTGCTTTCCTTTAACAATTACAAGAATCTTCTCTACCATCGATAGCCATCACTAATAACACCCTACTCATCGATCAAACGCCTCCGTTTAATATTCACAGGCCACATGAATTGTGACAAATATATTGAGGACACTGCAAAGGCTATTGCAAAGAAAATGGGCTCCCTCTATCGTACTAGAAAAATTACTCACACCCAAGAATATCCTTTATCTCTACAAAGTTACCACTTGCTTATGGATGGAGTATTGTTGCCACATCTGGGTTAGTCTCACGTTTTATTGAACAAGATCCAAAAATAAGTTTCCAATATAATAGGCCCTGAACTATGAACAAAACTTCAACCCCTGTTCCATCGCCGAAATGTTGCATCCCTGTGTGACAAATATGTTTGTGAAACGTGCTCTGACGAACTCATAGCACTGGTCCTCCCTCGACGTACCTATCCCAACTAACTCGACATCAGCAAAACCCCACCCCTTCCCTTTACTGTTGAGATTCCTAGATGCTGGAAGGCCTTCTACTCTAATAGTTTTTTTTTTTATACAAAGGAGCCATCACTTATCAAGGCCCGGAGGACATTCGAGGATAAGGGTTAATGAGTATACATAAGTAGGGGAAATTTTGTAAATTGGATTACTTAGGGGGATGGTTCATCAAGAGCTTGTTTACGTTGGACTTGAAGACAATCAAATTGTAGTCAGCTGGAAAGCAGGCAAATGGAAGAGAGTTAACAGGCGTGAAGTTCTAAGAAAGAAACTTTGTTCATGGAATGTATGTTTAGGTTTAGGCTCAGATAAGGAATGTAGGAAATTATTGATAGTGGTTTTGGCTAGAGTGTTTTTCATGAAAGCGTAGCGAGGGGGGGACCATAGATTGAAGCTCAGACGAGCACTTGCCATGAAAATAACGATAAAGCAGAGACAGGCTCGCAACGTCTCTTCTGTGGGAAAGAGGTTGCAGGAAAGAGAAAAGGGCATCCCCCACTAGGCTACAAAGTCTATTTTGAACTCTGTCAAGGCAGGATAAGAGTTTAGTAGCTCCTGCCCAGATTTGGCAACAGTGCTCCATTATTGGTTGCACCTTGCTTTTATATAGGTAGAAAATTGCATCAGGAGTGAGATATCTATTGGAGCGGCCTTGGCAATGGATTTGATGTATGTGTTTATTTCAGATCAGAAGTAAAGGTCAGGCTCAGAAGTTTGTCAAAACATACAGCCTCCCTAAGACGAGAACCATTCATTTCAATTGATGCCAGATGAGGATCAAAGCGGTGATGATATAAAGATAGGAGCTTGGTTTTAGATGCATTAGAATTACCCAGCCACCGCTTTCCCCATTGTACCGCATGCTCAAGATCAGAGGAGAGAGAGTCAGAGAGAACTTTGTCATTTACGGCCTTTGATGTGTTGCCATAGATGGTAGTGTCGTCAGCAGAGATGTTAACGAATGATCTTAGGATGTTATTTGGAAGATCATTGATCTAGATCAGGAAGAGAGTTGGGCCCAGGATAGACCCCTGAGGGAGTCCAGCATTAATACTGTGAGCTTCTGATTTCTGCCCATCAACTACTACTCTTATGAATCTATCTGACAGAAATGATTTAATAATTGAGAAAACATTTCCAGCTATACCATAGCTGGATATCTTATGAACTAGGCCTTTATGCCATACCCTATCACAGTCCTTTGATATGTCAAGAGCAATTGCCCTAGAAAGAAAGCCTCCATTAAGAGATTCACTAATTCTATAAGATATAACTGTCAGTACATTTGCTGTAGATCTAGCAGAACGGAAACCGTATTGTATGTCTTCCTTCTGACTACTAGACTATGGGATTCCCTCCCTGTTTCCTGCTTCCTTGATTGTGCTAATTTTCAGAAGTTGAAATATAATGTAAGCAGACTTGCTACTCAACACTTTGCATACTCCCCTGTAGACGTCCTAAATAGCAGCCTTTTACGTTCACGTGGCAACATGCTTTGCTTGGAGTGAATCAGAGTAAAATTTTTTAAAAAAAACATTATATATATATATATATATATATATATATATATATATATATATATATATATATATATATATGAGAGAGAGAGGGAGAGAGAGAGAGAGAGAGAGAAAGCGATTGTATTGTTTTTTGTTTCTTAGATGTTAATCCAATGAAGCTCCAGTTTTTATTACATAGTGCTCAATAACAAATAGAGCTGTGTTAGAGAATAAATTTTTCAAATCTTTGCAAAATTATTTTTCTATCAGATCCAGTTCGAGTTGGTCTGGAGACTTGAGGAGGTTAGATTTTGAACAAAGTAGCAGCTAAAACATGTACGCACATATGTAGCCAATAATATTTGTACAAATAGATAAATTAAAACTAATATATATATATATATATATATATATATATATATATATAAAGATTATCATTATATTTAAAATTATTAAAGTTGAGCCCCGTCTGAGAAATAAAACATTAAGTCAGTCAACTCTCTGACTGTTTTACTGTTATGGCCGAATTTGGCATTTATAGGTGTTTAATTTCCTTAATTTGCATGTTAATTGATGTTGGCCCATGAGTAACGTCCTAGCAAATAGTCAAAGGTGACTTTGTAGCTGGGTTCGAATATCTCAACCTGCAGTAATTATTATTTCCTACTCTCATTTGAACACGTCCGAACTCGAGATTCGAAACCCGAATCTCTTGTATGTGAGGCATGTATCCTGTTACCTGAGCAACTGAACCAAACACAAAAAAATCCATTAGCTCACACAGATCAAACAACATCCGATTTGGAATGTATCTCCTTCATCTCGAATAAGGAGTGTAGTCATCCAACCACTGAGAACTCAAGCCGATGTCTCACAAGTAGGATTTTACACCCTTTGTATGAGATGAAGTAGGTACATTTTATAGTCGGATTTCACTGTGATTTGCTTGGTCAGTATTAGGGTTAGGGTTAGCTAATAGATTTTTTTTGTGTGTGTGGCGCGGTTGATCAAGTGTACTCGCCTCGCGTGCAAGAGATTCAAATTTTGAATCCCGAGTTCAGAGGTGTTCAACTGGTGAGCTCAAATGAGGGCGAAACTCAAGTCTTGGATTTCCGGTCTGTTGGCGTTTATGGTTCGTGTGAGTTACAACGTCGTTTGACAGTGAAAGTATATATATATATATATATATATATATATATATATATATATATATATATATATATATATATATATATCAGGTTGACAAGTAAGTTCTTGCATTTTTTTTTTTTTTTTAAATTCAGATGAACATATCTCGACTCAAACAAAAAAATATTGATTGAAATAAGCACCATCAGAATCAACGCACTTTTGCCAACGTAAAACAAGTGTATTTATGCCAGTAACGTAAAAATCTTGCATTCTGATTAAGACGCTGAAGGTGTTTTTGATATTGCTTAGGTTTTTAAAGCATTTCTCATGCAGAAAATTGTCGAAATGCTTGAAGAAGTGGTTGTCGGTAGGTGAAAAGATGAGACAGAGTTTCGTAGCTCAATTCAACTTCTGCAGGGTCAGTTTAGCAACGTGCGGGAATTGTCACAGAAGAAAATTGGGCCTTTTCTGTTGACTAATGTTGGGTTTTGTTGTCGAAGTTTTGGATGCATTTCATCCATTTGTTAACAGTACTTCGCTGCCATATTGGTTTCGCCTGTATTAAAAAAAACTGTAATGGACGAGACCACCAAACTGTCAGCATGACCTTCTTTTGGTGCAACTCTGGTTCTGGGAAATCTCATGGAACTTCGTCAGCATCTAATCACTGAGCTGAGCGATGTCAGTTGTTGTAAAGAACCCACAACCTGGTCGAGAAACGAGTCATTCTTGTTGCGTAAAAATGACGACACTTCATAATGGCGTTTCTTTTGCTTGTCATTCAATTTGTGAGGCACCCATTTATCAAGTTTTTTTGTCTTTTCATTCTCTCTCAAGTGGTTGGAAATCGTCGTATACGTTATGTCTAATTAAGAAACAACTTCTCAAACAATTGTGTGTGCATTGGCTTTAACTAAGGCTTTTAATTGATTGTTGTCAACATTCGATGACCGACCACTACATTCATCATCTTCAAGACGCTTGTCGCTGCTGCAAAATTTATTAAACCACCATTGTGCTGTGCTTTTAGTAGTGGTTCCGGGGCAACACGTTTCGTTGATATAGCAAGCTGTTTCAACAGCTTTTCGGTCTTGTTTGAATTGAAATAAAAAAATTATGCGAATTTGTTTTTGTTTCGATCTTGTATTCAACGTTCTGAAAAGAAGACATAATTGTTTTAAAATGATTGTTATTTAAACGAACAGATAGAACGAAAAACGTTCTTTAAAACAATATATAAAGTAAAGGTATTTTAACGAAAAATTATTTGAAAGTACATCATTTGAAATCAACATTGAAAATTCCGCAAGAACTTTCTTATGAACCTAACAGGCTGTATCTTTAAGAGAATTAAAAATAGGCTTAGGCTGCCCCTTAATGCGTAATGCGAAGTTCCATCCAAACAAATTGTTGAACAAAATGCCCACTTGTATAGGCATAACTAGATTTTAATTCATTCAACACCTTCAATTACAAAAAGCCCACCTGCCGAAATTTTTGCCTTCTAAATTTTAAGAGTGAATGCCTTCACCATTACGAAAACAAAACCATCTGAACTCCGCCAACATAATCCCCTCTGATAAAAAAAAACAACACTTTTCCTCTAACTAAAAAATATCACGCAAGTACTTTTCAATAACAGATTTCCAAATTATATTGTCAAATAAAATCAGTGCTCCAAAATTATATTGTCAAATAAAATCAGTGCTCCAAAATTATATTGTCAAATAAAATCAGTGCTCCAAAACTTAAAAAATACACCCATAAATAGTAATACCTCACAACAGAAAAATCTTAATACCATTAATCTATTCTACTCTAAACAAATGCAACCAGACTTTAAATTAGAAAAACAGGCCATAAAAATATTATTCATAGACATGTTTTTCCCCACCGACAACAATAAGATTAGACTTATGATATACTATAAAACATTTAAAACTCAAAATCTAGTAGTAAAAAACAATGTCTTCGCTACCTTTAAGCTACTCGAACGAACCTACGTCATGTATAAGTTGAAATGCCCCTTGAGAGAGTGCAGTTTCTACGCTGGTTACGTTAGTTATACGACCACTACCTTATCACGTCGCCTTACCATGCATAATACAACATTTGCAAAAATGAAAGTATAACCCTCTCCGAAGTTGTCAGCAATGCAAATAACACACCACGAAACCAACGTCAAGAAGTTAAAAAAAAATACTTTAAGCTATATGCATTAAAACGCAAAACATGCCCTTAATTAAATCACATTCCATTCCAGCGAAAACACACTCAAATGACTGTTGTACCACCCCTCCCCCCCCCCGTCCCCTACCTGACCCAGTCCTGACCACAGAACTGATTATCCCTCTCTCCCACACTGGGCACTCACAGCTTGCACGCATTCACCGCTGCTACTTTAAAAAAAAAAAAAAAAACTTCCAGCCCGCCTCGCAAATAATGTTCATACAGCAGTTCTAATGATATCTTCTTGGAAAGACAAAAAGCATCACCGCAGCCAACTTCGAACTACTTTATTTTAATTCCTTCGATCTGCACACTAAAAAGATCATCAGAAAAATTTAAAAAAAAAAAAAAATGATCTAATCAAACGGAAGTTCTCTGTTGTCTTTGACGACGTTTATATATATATATATATATATATATATATATATATATATATATATATTCGATTTTTTAATGTGAGATGATATATAATTATTTTCACAATCAAACAACGCCGTAGCTCATACAAGCCATGAAAGCAACAGACCAGAAGTTCAAGACTCGAATTTCGCCTTCATTTGGGATAATTAGGTGAACATATCTGAACACACAATTGGAAACACGAGTCACACACACACACACACACACACACACACACACACACACACACACACACACACACACAATGTATGTATTAAAAAACTAATACTAAAAATATATAAATGTCTATATCTTTTCTCTATTTGTTTCTTATTTGTTGACGTGTAGGAATGCAAAACATCTTTAAAAAAACAATAAATAGGCGTTTTTCTAAAAGAATACATGCACACATATGTGTTCTTTTTTTCTAGATATTAACTTGTGCTGATAAACAGATTACATTGAAGAAGACCGAAAGTACGGTCGAAAAAATATGTTGTTGTAAAAAAGATTTTTGAATTTTTTTCATAACAACATTCTGTATTCCTGCAGGTCACCAATAGAAAACGAATAAAGAAAAGTTATAAACTTTTATTCTTTTCGTATTTTTTTAATACATTTATATATATATATATATATATATATATATATATATATATATATATATATATATATATATATATATATATATATATATGCATTTCATTTTCTTTTATTACCGTTTTTTGCTGTTTAGTTACATACGTTTCAGTTGCCGGATCGTGTTGGCGATCCAGTAATCTCGTCAGACTTTACAGAAAAGAAAGAACTTTAATGTCTGACAAGGTTACTGGATTACCAACACGATCCGGCAATTGAAACATATGTAACTAAACAGAAAAAAAAACTGTAATAAAAAATGAAACGCATATTTGCTCTACAATAATATTGAGCACTTTCTTCAGGTTTTTATTAATTACCATTTTTGCTATATATATATATATATATATATATATATATATATATATATATATATGTGTGTGTGTGTGTGTGTGTGTGTGTGTGTGTGTGTGTGTATGTATGTATATATATATATGTATATATATATATATGTGTGTGGTGCATCACTGCATATGTATGTATATATATGTATATATATATGTATGTATACATATGTATATATATGTATGTATATATATGTACGTATATATATGTGTGTATATATGTATATGTATGTATGTATGTATGTATGCATGTATGTATGTACCTGTGTGTGTGTATGTGTGTGTAAATTTCAAAAGTAAATATTCTTTTTCCTGACTTCCTTTTCTTTTTTTTTCTTTTTTTTTTTTAGCCACCGGCTAGCGGATTAATTCAAACACACGTCGACGGCTCCGCTGTTCGGACAAAGAGCAACATTCAGTTCGTTGAAAGTGCCCAGTGGGACCGTTCGACGACAAACTCCAACATGTTTAGACCAGTACGCATTATTGAGATACCCCGACGCTATCGACCACAACCTCCGGGTACCATTCCACTCAAATGTTACGGTAAGATTATACGCTGCGCTTCGCCCCTCCCCCCAACGCCATCGGATGATTGATATTCTGATTACCCTCGTCCATGTCCAGAGAAGTTGCTCAGCGAAAATCTCCTATCAAAATAAAATGTTTGATTTTATCGCCTTTGAAGCTTTGTACGTAAGAATCTCAGTGTGGGTGTGATAGGTAGCAGTTCGTTGTCGCGGGGAGGTTTATTAATAGACATCTCAATCATTTACGATTACAACTGGAATTCATCAATAACCATGTAAATGTAATAATATTTAGAAGCAGCTGTGTAAAAACAGGGCCAGAATCGTAAGTTTGCACATGTCGTTAAGATTAAGGAAATTGGAATTTTCTGATTAGAAGTTGAGTGAGAGCTACGTGTACAGGAAATGACGTTAAGGATAAGAAGCCGCACTAGTTACAGCCCCTTTTAAGATGGCGGCTATTGTCAAATAATTTCTAGCCTGACCAAGTAATTTCCGGAATAAGATGAATCACATATCTTTTTATTCTTCTTAACAACCTGCTGTAACGACCCACAACAAAAATTGATGAACAGAATCAAATATTGATTCTGTAGGAAGAAAGTTATCGATGATAAAGAAGCAATAAAGAGACTGAATTTACTTTATATAATAGATAAATAATAAATTGTTTACTTGATTAAAAGTCGTTTTTAAAATAATTCTAAACGCTTAGATCAGTGGTTCGCAACCACTATGTTGTGGCCCACTAATGTGCTGCAGAATAATTACTGGTGTGCCGTGACGAGATAATAGCTTGAAGCGATTTAATTTTATTTTGATTAATAAAAAAAACACTCAATTTCTTAATCATAATGACAACACTCAATATCAACTCTAAGTAAAAAAAAAAAAAAAAAAGCCATCAAAATCTTACTGCAATTTTCAGCGTCGTGAACTGGGAATGCCTTATCTAAACAACATTAAAAAAAAAACACATGAAATACTTAAAAATAATGAAGAGTTAAGTGTTTCTCACATTCGACACATATTGTAGCAGTGGTTAAGAAACACCAGGCACAACTGTCCCACTGACATTCAACGTTATTATTCTTTACAAAATATTGAATACAAGGATATGTTGATATATGTGAATAAAAATTATCCGTATATAATTTTTTTACTTTTTATTTTATTGCAAAAAGGCTTTATGAGTAGAAAATGCTACTTTTTTATGATAGGTGTGCCGTGAAAATTTAAATTAACCCAATAGTGTGCCGCCATGTAAAAAAAGGGTTGGGAACCACTGGCTTCGATAGATCGAAAGCTTAAGACGAAGCAAATTTTAAAGTTGTAATTTCATGATTTATTATAGAATTAGAAACGGTTCATCTGTTTTCACATATTGTGGGATATTTTTTTTTTTTATTTATCCATCTATTTCTTTAGCAGATGATCCTGTCGGACATTCTACCACTCATTCTGACTTCCAACCTAAATGTTTACCACCGAATTCAACTTTCGGTACTCTGGTAAGTGATCACCTGACACAAAATGGCGAAACAATAATCAATTAGATATTTTTCTCTTTTTAGTAGTTCCTATAATCATAATAATATTCGATACTGCATTCACTCTGAGAAAGTTTAATCAGTTTCTTCTCAAAAGAGAACTATTAAATTCACTAGTTGCATGTCATCCCGAGTGTGTGACACAATCATGTTGACATACCGGTTCTCGCCAGATCACCGAAGTTAAGCAACGTTGAGCCTGGCCAGTACCAGATGGGTGACTATTTGGAAAGGCTAGGTGCTGTATGTACCTTCTGGGAAGGTTGGGCGTGGGGTCAACACCCTCACTCTGTAAAAAGAACTCCTCGCTACAAAAGCATCTACAAAGTTGTAGATAGCCCATGCCCCTCCAGGGGCTCAAGGGCTATGGATGGATAGATGTCGCCCTGGCAAGAGGAAATGATGACGGCTTTATAGTTTATTGCAGGAGAGATTATGTTGTCCTTCCAAATGTTCTTATTTACTGTTGCGTTGTATATCACATTAGCAGTTAAACAATTATTCATTAGTGCGCAATTATTTCCTTTTATTTTGTATACTGACGGGAGTGCCCGGCGTTGCCCGGGTGTTTGGAAAAAAAAATGTGTTTGTAGGCAGGCAGGCTCGAACCTGTGACGCGAAGGCGGAAAAGAAGAAAGTGAAAGAAATGTTGAGATTTAACTGCTATGCTAAGACATGAGAAGAAGTGAAAAGCGTTCAAAATTAATGATTAAAAATTGACTTGAAGTGAATAAGAATCACGTACGTGCAGAAATAAAGGTTGGCTGCAGGCCAGTTTCTGCTTCCTACGATGTTGGGGGAAAACCAGCTCTCCCCAAGAAGGGGGAGCTCTCCAAATGAATAGCAATTGTCTGATATGACGGGTTTTCCCCACATTGATCAAAGCGAATTGCGTTTCTGGCCAGATAGCTGGAAAATTGATTCGATTCGAAAGGGAAATTATATATTGGTTCAAAATGAAAAGGATATTGAATTTCATATCCATTTACCATACAATTTGGATATAAAATTCAATATCCTTTTCATTTTGAACCAATATATAATTTCCATTACTCTATGATTTAAAAACTTAAAAAATTTTAATTTGGATTTTCTATGTTCATTGTATTTAGCAAATAATAATTTATAATAATGCTAATATTTTCTCCTCCGAGGAGATGAGTAGACATCGAAAACCTATAGGTTAAGGAGATATACTGTTTGAAATATATTCTTTGTCTTGCATTTAATAAAAATTCTAGATTTGAAACTCAACCATTTCACGCCATAAAATTTAAATTACTAAATTTTGATTTATTCGCTCTATCTGGTATATATGTGCAATTTTTATTTAGCTGGGATAGTCTTTATAAAATAGTATTATGTAAGACCAATATTCATTGGATTGTCTTTATAAAATAGTATTATGTAAGACCAATATTCATTGGATTGTCTTTATAAAATAGTATTATGTAAGACCAATATTCATTGGATTTCCACACCAATAGATCTATTGCATTACATTATTCTGAAGAATATATATATATATATATATATATCGACTGGTGTTAATCGTGACACCCTGCATTGAAGATTCCCGGATAAAAACACTATATATATATATATATATATATATATATATATATATATATATATATATATATATATATATATATATATAATTATTTACTATAATAATTATTAAATAACTACAGACACTAGTGTTTTATCCTTTCGGGAATCTTCAGTGCAGGGTGTCACGATTAACACCAGTCGATAGATTTGAACCCAGCAACAGAAGCCATCTCTGGCTCCATTAGTAAGGACCATATCCATTCGGCTACCATTAACCGCGAGAGATGTTGTTAAATTTTAAACGTTTATTTCATTAAATGCTTTTAACATCAGTCAGAGTGATCTAGTCATTATATGACGATCTCTCTCTCTCTCTTTCTCTCTCTCTCTCTCTCTCTCTCTCTCTCTATATATATATATATATATATATATATATATATATGGTACTGATTTCAAAAGTTAAAAAAAAAAACTAGAATCAAAACCAAAACGTTTAGCGCTGCAGCCGCGTTTTCTACCGTTTGAGCTTAACACTGGCGATGAGGAATTAAAAACTTACACTGCTACAGTAACTAATAATAAGCACGATTAAAATATAAACACTAGTAACATTATTAATAGTAATTACGGCATTAAATATATATATATATATATATATATATATTAGCACGGTATTAATGCTATTCTAATATTGACTTATATATTTGTAGAATAAAAACGTATTAGTCTTCTGATGAGCAAAAGCAGTGTTAGTTTTAAATTACTCGTCGCCAGTGTTGTGGCCTTGCAGGCCATTATTAAATTTCATCCCTTGAGTGTGGTGTTTCTTCTGATGTTACATTTTTTCTATCCTCGATTAAGGAAGGAGGGGTCCTTCTAGACTGAGACACGTTTTATTTTTGTTCCAGTGCCCTTTTTTTAATGAGCTGGATTTTCCTCACATTAAAAACCGACCTTGTGTCCAACTTTGCCATTGTAGGTAGGCGATTAACTATGGACAATAACTGAGTGTAGTTCCATTTCTATTGATAATTTTAGAAAACTTACTGTTTATTTATTATTGTGTTAATCTGCATTGATATCGATTGCATTATTTTTATTTTTCAGTCAAAGCGCAAAGTATTTTTGCTCAGCGGAGGGAAGTTTCGAAGTGAAACCACGCAAAGAACTGATTATCCAGCGTATCATGTGAAGCCGAGACGCAAGATTGAAAGCTATCGCCGTCAATTCAGTTCTGTACCTTTGGGTACTTTGAATATCTCAATCTAGAAAAAGGTGAAGATAGCTCATCAATATGTGACTGTTTTCACAGAATTTAATATGCCTTCTTCCAATAATCCTTTTTTTATACAGAGAAAGAGAGTGAGAGAAAAAATGAAAAAATACATATAATATGCACACACACGCACGCGCACACACACACACACACACACGCACACACACATACAAATTCACAAACACATACACACATACACATACTGGTGCTATCAGATCAGGCTGTCTGAAGATATTTGCTTTCTGAGACGAAATGCACCTAACATTGATGCCTTTTGTTTTTCTACTTTCTTTTGCAAAACTTAATTATGTTCTGCAAAACCAAAAACAAAAACAACAACCCACCTTTTCCCTCTTTTCCTTCTCATTTCCCCTTTTCTGTTTCTATCTCCCCCCACTTCCTTACTGGTTTCCTAACTTAAAATGTACCAAATATTAATACTGTAACCCTTTTCCCTCTCCCATTGCAAAACTCATTTATGTCCTACAGGGCAGGGAACAAAAACTATAAAACAACCAAACCAAACCAAACACTACAAACTAGCGATTGAAGATACAAAAAGATTGAAGAATAAAAACATTCTACAAAATAACTTGATGCAACATGAATACTATTTCCAAAATAACTGGATTTGGCATTAAATAACCTGAAAAGGGTTGATATGCCGTAAAACAAAACAACCAAGAAACCAAAACATACACACATATAAACACATATAAACACATACACACATAAATTTTTATAAAGTTTTCAATAAAAAATCAATTCCATCTTTTAATTTTTGGAATAATAACTAATGATATACATGTCTGGAAGGTAGAAACACACTTTTGTTCAATTTAATATTTGTTACAATTCGAAATATGATTTATAGAATATATACCTCAATAGTATATATATATATATATATATATATATATATATATATATATATATATATATATATATATGGACCAGCATTCCTACTGGACTGGATCGGACATTTGAACTCTAAGCTTCGACAACATCTGAAGAAAAGTGTGCTGGGCGCTACCACCGCCATAACGGTACGTAAAAAGATGAAAAAAATATTGCGATTTTTATGTAGATGTTATCTTATTTTATACTTTTTGAATGAATTCAATTATTTGTACCTAAGTCCATACATGCAGTGGTAGATGTTTAGGCTTCTTTCCATCAGTCCCGTTTTCGAATCTCGCTAGATTCAGCCACTCTGAGTGTCAGTGAATAATTATATTTTAAAAACAATATATATGCCACTCCCCATTTTGGGTTACCAAATTCGTAAAAGAGAAAATTATTCCAAACTCGCATTTAGGTAAAAAGGCACTTACGTATAAATAACGGAATTCATATATATATATATATATATATATATATATATATATATATATATATATAATAAGTTATATAATATATATAGGGCGATTAAGCTACACTGAATATTGAAGAGTCCTAGAGTGGATGAAACGCGGAATATTCAGTGTAGCTTAATCGCCATATATATTTTATAACTTACTAACTAGCTCTACCTACGTATTGAGCACTTTTGAAGTAAATACTTAAAGTTTACGCATAAATTTATACTTTTGTATATTAATTTTATGTGAGTAAATTAAGTAGTTATATATATATATATATATAACTACGAATATATTTTATATATATATTTTATATATATATATATATATATATATATACACACACACACACACACACACACACATATATATATACTACAAATCCTATGAATGACTTTTTGTGTTGCACGATTTCATCAAATATGATGAGTATGCTTGTATGAGGATAAAAGCCAAGGGAAGTAACTCTATGTTTTATGCCTACAAAATGTGTGTTTTTAAAGCAGGAAAATTAAAAAAAAAAAAACACTACGCGGCTCACAAATGCTATGCTGTGATATACTTAAAAGCCCTTTATTATGTAACAATATATACGTACGAGGGTCGTACCAAAAGTAAAGCCTACTATTTTTTTCATTAAAAAACTAAAACCTTTGAGAGCTACAAAGATGGGAGTTGTACCAATAAAACAAGCAACCATTTGTACTCCAGAAGTTATTTTTCTACAAAGTCACCACCATTCTCAAACCCTCTTGTCAGCCTTTTTTTATTCCACGACTGTTGCCACCCTGAAATCGACGACAAGCACATCTCCTAACTGTGCTAACATTAACCACATTAGCTTTGTAAACATTGAAGAGGCGCCAGTGACCATTGCTCGGTTCAGTGTTTTCCACATGGAGGAAGTCAGTGACACATCTCTACTTCTGACGCACATCCTTGACAGGGATTGCTTTCTTACAGTATCACACTTTCAATATCTGCAACAAAGAGATGAAACTTACAGGCCATGATGCATAAGTTCAGTCATCGTAACAATGCAATTTGTAATCCTCTTTGATCCATTCGGATCGAATAAAAAATATGAGGCATTACTTCTGGAACGTCCCTTGCGCATATATTTCAGAATAGAAAAATATTTAGATGACTGATTTTTTTTTCTATTGCATAAGAAATATTTTGTTAAAAGAATGCTTAACGCGTGTTAAATATATTGACTGCACTAAAGTTATGTTTCCAAAAATCCTTAATCCTGTGTTCTTTGTTTTTATTTATTTAATTTAATTTTTTTCACTGTTTGACCATCGCATTGATACCAATTTGTACATGAGCCATGTACCTGGTTAACTAAACACAAATGGTACTAAAATGTTTATAGAGTCACTGTAAGTACATTAAGATATTCTTGCACTGGTAGCTTAGTCTAATTTTTTGATGCAATGAAAGCGCTCCCCCCCTCCCCCCCCCAAAAAAAAAGATTTTCAGCGTGATGCTCTGGGTTTTCCTCATTTTCTTTAAAACCAATCACACGATCAGCGCAAAACTTTTGGCACCTTTGTAGAATTTGATTCTCTACAAGAGTTATTCTGATGTATCTTTCAAGTTTCCCCATATTTAGGGATTTATTTCAGATTTAGGGAGTGTTATTTTGGGGATTATTTATTATTGGAAGGAGCAAACATACGTAGAATGGTTTCTATGTGTTTGTTTGTCAACACTATTTAATGGTGATATTTTTTTGCAGGTGTGTAACAGTTTGGACAGTGTCTGAATTTTCGGTAGGGTATGTTTATTCGCCAAGTGATAACGACCATTAAGCTACCAGTGTGCAAGGGCTATCATATCAAACATGAACTAGAGACATGTAGCAAGCTAAAAACACCTGAGAGAATTAATCACCCCGGGTGGTACTGATATTCAAAAATTCGGGTCTTGGCTCATTCAAATCGAAAAATGATTTACAAATGTTTATTTGCTGGTGTATCTCTACCAGTTTTGATTGCTTTTTTTTTTTTTAATTTCTTATGGAAGTTGATCTCTTGAAAGCCAAATTAGTATGCTACTAGTATTTTTAGTTATAATAACCATAAAGGATCTTGGCCTTTTGGCCAAAATCAAAGTGTAGCATCTGTTCCGGCAGATACTGCAAGCAAAGACCATATGTGGGGGTAACCCCACATATCAGACCTTGGTCAATGTAGGGGAAACCCTTCATACCAATTGTCACCATCCAGCTCCCCTACTCCCCGGGGAGTTGGTCCCCATTTCCCCTTCACTCCTCACATTAAAAATCGGCCTTGTGCCTAATTTGCTCGGTGGGGGAGAAAATAAATACCATCTGTTCCGCAGATACTGCAAGCAAAGACGATATGTGGGGGAAACCCCACATATAAGACCTTGGTCAATGTAGGGGCAACCCTTCATACCAATTGTCACCATCCAGCTCCCCTACTCCCCGGGGAGCTGGTCCCCATTTCCCCTTCATTCCTCACATTAAAAATCGGCCTTGTGCCTAATTTGCTCGGTGGGGGAGCAAATAAATACCATCTGTTCCGCCAGATACTGCAAGCAAAGACGATATGTGGGGGAAGCCCCACATATAAGACCTTGGTCAATGTAGGGGCAACCCTTCATACCAATTGTCACTATCCAGCTCCCCTACTCCCCGGGGAGCTGGTCCCCATTTCCCCTTCATTCCTCACATTAAAAATCGGCCTTGTGCCTAATTTGCTCGGTGGGGAAGCAAATAAATACCATCTGTTCCGCCAGATACTGCAAGCAAAGACGATATGTGGGGGAAACCCCACATATAAGACCTTGGTCAATGTAGGGGCAACCCTTCATACCAATTGTCACTATCCAGCTCCTCTACTCCCCGGGGAGCTGGTCCCCATTCCCCCTTCACTCCTCACATTAAAAATCGGCCTTGTGCCTAATTTGCTCGGTGGGGGAGCAAATAAATACCAACCCCACACATAAGACCTTGGTCAATGTAGGGGCAACCCTTCATACCAATTGTCACTATCCAGCTCCCCTACTCCCCGGGGAGCTGGTCCCCATTTCCCCTTCATTCCTCACATTAAAAATCGGCCTTGTGCCTAATTTGCTCGGTGGGGGAGCAAATAAATACCATCTGTTCCGCCAGATACTGCAAGCAAAGACGATATGTGGGGGAAGCCCCACATATAAGACCTTGGTCAATGTAGGGGCAACCCTTCATACCAATTGTCACTATCCAGCTCCCCTACTCCCCGGGGAGCTGGTCCCCATTTCCCCTTCATTCCTCACATTAAAAATCGGCCTTGTGCCTAATTTGCTCGGTGGGGAAGCAAATAAATACCATCTGTTCCGCCAGATACTGCAAGCAAAGACGATATGTGGGGGAAACCCCACATATAAGACCTTGGTCAATGTAGGGGCAACCCTTCATACCAATTGTCACCATCCAGCTCCCCTACTCCCCGGGGAGCTGGTCCCCATTTCCCCTTCATTCCTCACATTAAAAATCGGCCTTGTGCCTAATTTGCTCGGTGGGGGAGCAAATAAATACCATCTGTTCCGCCAGATACTGCAAGCAAAGACGATATGTGGGGGAAGCCCCACATATAAGACCTTGGTCAATGTAGGGGCAACCCTTCATACCAATTGTCACTATCCAGCTCCCCTACTCCCCGGGGAGCTGGTCCCCATTTCCCCTTCATTCCTCACATTAAAAATCGGCCTTGTGCCTAATTTGCTCGGTGGGGAAGCAAATAAATACCATCTGTTCCGCCAGATACTGCAAGCAAAGACGATATGTGGGGGAAACCCCACATATAAGACCTTGGTCAATGTAGGGGCAACCCTTCATACCAATTGTCACTATCCAGCTCCTCTACTCCCCGGGGAGCTGGTCCCCATTCCCCCTTCACTCCTCACATTAAAAATCGGCCTTGTGCCTAATTTGCTCGGTGGGGGAGCAAATAAATACCAACCCCACACATAAGACCTTGGTCAATGTAGGGGCAACCCTTCATACCAATTGTCACTATCCAGCTTCCCTACTCCCCGAGGAGCTGGTCCCCATTCCCCCTTCACTCCTCACATTAAAAATCGGCCTTGTGCCTAATTTGCTCGGTGGGGGGGGGCAAATAAATACCAACCCCACACATAAGACCTTGGTCAATGTAGGGAGGGCAACCCTTCATACCAATTGTCACTATCCAGCTCCCCTACTCCCTGGTGAGCTGGTCCCCAATTCCCCTTCGCTCCTCACATTAAAAATCGGCCTTGTGCCTAATTTGCTCGGTGGGGGGGGGGGTGCAAATAAATATCTTGGCCTTCGGGCCGGGATCAAAGTGTAGTATCTGTTCTGCAGATGCTGCACTTAATATAATGTGTACTAGTACTACTACTACCAGTCAATGGAGAGGAAACCCTCTATACTGGGACAATTATTATTTTTGGTAATCAGAGTGCCCTTTTTTTGCTTACTTTTAGGGGAGCTGGTTTTTATCCCACATTAAAAACGGCCTTGTGCCTTATTTGCTTTGGTGGGGAAGCAAAAAAATACAATAACCATAAAGGTTATTCCCATCTCATATTTTCCGTCGATAGTACATCAATCATCTGTAATGTAAATGAAAGGGAAGTAACTCATTAGGAAACACACGTTCGATAACTCTTACAAGTTAAAATGGTTCAAGGGAGACAATTGACGTTGGTTTTTGAACATAGTCGTAAAATGATTGAATGTTGAGAAGAAAAAAATGATATCTCAATATATTATTATTATTATTATTATTATTATTATTATTATTATTATTATTATTATTATTATTATTATTATTATAATAATAATAATAATAATAATAATAATAATAATAATAATAATAATAATAATAAAATATATATATAAATAAATAAAATAAAATTAAAAAAAAATGGACAATTACATAACTGTAAGTTTGACCCGCCTTTCCACCTCCTTTTTTTTGTCACCATAAACTAGTGCTGCAGTGCTGCACTAGTGCACTGCTGCGCCGCTGCGGTGCGCCAAATAGAACGGAGAGTCAAAAAGGATGGAAAGATCGAAGAGAGAAATCACTAACCAGACCGCCACTGAATGAGTGCGAGGAAAACTGGGACCTTGAAGAGGCTTATTAAAATGAACATTTTGCATTTCAATTTACCGACATATTTCTGTCCGCATTATTCATCTATCTAAACAAATATTTTACTCGTTATAAACCACCCTTGGTGTATTACTATTTCCTGTTAATTTCAGTGTCATGTGACCAGTAGTTAAAGAGTCTATCGGTTAAATATTTACACACACACACACACACACATTTACTGTTAGTCTTTTTTGTATACAGATAATTATTTCGGTTAAGGATTTAGTTATATTATAAAAACCAGCTCTTTGTTAATATTTGATTGTGAAATTATCGCCCACTTTTACACATGTTTCTCGTAGATAGTTTTATTTGTTTGCATAAATTAGTTTGGTTTAATTTACAGTTGCATGGTTTATTTTAGTTTGCTTAAACGTTGTCTGAATTATTTTGGTTTATCGTTGTATTGTTACATTTTTGTTTAATTTACTGTTGCATGGTTTAGTTTTTTTGGGTTTTTTTTTACACAGTGGTCACCACTTACCAAGGCCCGGAAGCCACTCAGGGATAAGGGTTATTGCAAGTACATTACGTTAGTGTGGAGATTTGATGAAGTGTTTACTTAAGGGGGCGGTTCATTAAGAATTTGTTAACGTTGACTTGAACACATCCAAGTTGTAGTCAGGTGGGAAGCAGAGAAACGGAACAGAGTTCCACAGGCGTGCAGTTCTAAGAAAGAAGCTTTGTTCATGGAATCCACGTTTTGATTTAGGCACAGATAAAGAGTGGGGGAAATTTTTCACAGTGGATTCGGCTAGACGGGTGTTTTTTGTGAAAGATTGACGAGGGGGGGGACCAGAGATTGAAGTTCAGACGAGCACCTGCCATGGAAATAACGATAAAACAAGGATAGGCTCGCAACGTCTCTTCTGTGGGAGAGAGGTTGCAGGGTAGAGAAAAGGGTATCCCCCACTAAGCCACGGTCTATTTTGTACTCTGTCAAGGCAAGATAGGCTGTTTTTAGCAGCTCCTGCCCAGATATGGCAGCAGTATTCCATCCTTGGACGTACTTGGCTTTTATATAGATAGAGAATTGCATCAGTAGTGAGATATCTTCTGGAGCCGTAGAAGGATCCCACCATCTTTCCAGCGACCTTGGCAACAGACTTGATGTACGTGTTCCATTTCAGATCAGGAGTAAAGGTCAAACCCAGAAGCTTGTCAAAACACGGGGCCTCTCCCAGACGAGAGCCATCCATCACAATTGATGCCAGATAGGGATCAGAGCGTTGATGATGCAAGGATAGGAGTTTGGTTTTGGATGCATTAAAGGTAACCAGCTATGAATTCCCCCACTGAATCACGCGCTCGAGATCAGAGGAGAGAGAATCAGAGAGAACTTTGTCATTTACAGCCTTTGATGTGTTGCTGTAGATGGTCGTGTCATCAGCATAGATGTCAACGAATGATTTAAGTATGTGTTTAGGGAGGTCATTGATGTAGATCAGGAAGAGAGTTGGGCCCAGGATTGACCCCTGAGGGACTCCAGCATTAATACCGCAGGCCTCTGATTTTTGTCCATCGACCACTACTCTTATGAGCCTATCGGAGAGAAATGATTTAATGATTGAGAAAACATTTCCAGTTATACCGTAGCTGGAAATCTTGTGAAGTAGACCCTTATGCCATACCTTGTCGAAGGCTTTTGAGATGTCAAGAGCAATTGCCCTGGAAAGGAAGCCTTTGTCAAGAGATTCACTAATCCTGTGAGATATAACCGTCAGCACATCTGCGGTAGATCTTGCAGAGCGGAAACCATATTGTGTGTCACTAAGAAGGTTATTTCTGCTGAGGTGGTTGACTATTTCTCTATTTAATATGGATTCCAGCAACTTACTCATAACACACAGGAGACTTATTGATCTGTACTGAGAGGGAGATGACTTATCACCTGAATTCTTAAATACAGGGCAAACTGATTAGGTCTTCCAGGGAGTCGGAAAGCACTTCTCCTTAAGGCAGCGCTTAAACAGTTTCGTAAGTATGGGAGCAAGTTCAGGTTGAAGCTTTTTTAACACTATAATTGGGATGCCGTCAGGGCCAGTTGCTTTACTGGAATCAAGGTTCTTGATTAGCTTGGCGACCTCATGCACGGATATTTGTATGTTACCTAGCGTGTTCTGTGTTATAGAAGGAAATATGGGGAGTTGATGGCCTTTGTCGCATAGGGTAGAATTAGCTGCAAAGTTCTTTGCAAATAGTTTGGCCTTGTCTGATGCTGACGAGATGACCTCTGGTCCATTGATAATAGTTGGGATAGAACGCACACTTCTGTTCAGGATCCTATTTATTATTTGCCAAAACTGGTGGGAACCAAGCCGCTGATCAGCTACCGTGGATTTAACAGACTGGGCATATAGCTCTCTTGTATTTTTTATTACTCTTTTACAGTGGTTGCTGGCAGTCCTGAAAGCAACTTTAGTCTCAGTGCATCTATTACGTTGGTAGCTATGGAAAAAGTGATTTCTGTGCCCGATAGCAGCAGCACATTCTGGGGAGAACCATGGCTGGCTGTTAGGTTTTTGTTGGAATTTTTTAGATGGTATGAATTGGCCTATGCCTACAATTAACCATTCGGTCAGATCTGATACTATAGAGGACACTTCCTTTTTAAACATGGAGTGCAGAGGTAAATCAGATATGAATGTACGGAAGCTATCCCAGTCAGCCATAGAGTATCGGTATACAGTACGGTGGAGGGGTACGTTTGGAGACTTATTACATTTCGTTTTTATCTTAACTGTTACAACGGAGTGGTCGGAGGATCCTAGAGGAGAATGAATGGAACATGAACATAGCTCAGGGGAAGTTGAGAGAAAAAGGTCTAGGAGGCTTGCATATTGACCGGGTGTATCAGGCACATAGGTGGGTTCGCGAACAATCATAAGCAATGGCAAAATCATGACAAAACCTCACCTTATCGTCTGTCTTATTTGAATGGGTCAGCCATTCCACGTTATGGACGTTGAAGTCACCACAGATGTGGATGTTAGCCGAGGGATGTGCAGACAGGATGTGGTCTATTTTCTCAGATATGCTCTTAAAGATAGTAACTCCGTTGTTGTGGGGCCGATAGAGGGCAAATATAAATGCAGTGGTGTTAGCAAGTGCAACCCGGAAGACCCTATAGGGTAAGTTAGGATCTTCTCTAGAGATATCCCTGCCACACGGGAAGCCATCTTTAATGTAGGCACATATTCCATGCCCATGGCGATCTTGAGGGTCAGATTTAGCTGTTAAATTAGAGTATCCGTTAATTATGAACTCATCTAGGGAAGTGGTCGGCCCTATTCCAGTTTCACTTAGAAATAATATGTTCGGTTTAGTCTCCTGTAATTGGGTTTCACCTCTGGAAGGTTGGAACGTAGACCCCTGATGTTGGAGAAGGAGACCTGGTAGTAGGGGTCTACGTTGGAAGATGGGGTTCTAGGTTTTTTCGAGTCTTTTTTTCTGGAGATATTTCATGTTGAGGTTTTGGGATTCGTGGAACAGGTCGGCATATTTGGTTAGAGCAGTACAGAGAGGGAAAGGAAGAGAGAAAAAGACAGGAATTTTTTTTTTTTTTTTTTGTAGCACATGAAAAGGTAAAGCCGTAACAATTACCCACTAGTATGGCATCGAGAGGCCCCACCAGAGACTACTGCATGGTCCAGATCCACTCACCAAATGGCAATACAGCAGTCCCAGTACTTTGCGCCTGCTGATAGGACAGCCTCCTTAGTGGTTAATCCAAGGTTCGGGTCCCTGACTATCAGGCGGATAACGTCAGCCCAGACAAAACGTTTACCTCCAGCACCCTTACTAGTGACATGGCCACAAGCATAGACATAGAGACAGAAAAATTTCCGACATCTCAGACTACTGGTCACCAAGTACTACCAACCTTTAAGCAGCTTTTTCGTCACCCTTTGTTAGAAAAATCACTCATTGAATGAGGACTGAGGGACAAAAAAGGAGAAGCGAGAGTTACTGGAGCTGCCGATAACACATTCACTGTATTATCTACTCTCCATTTAAAAAAAAAAAAAAGGGGAGGAGAGGAATGGGTACAAGTGACTTATTTATATCTAAGTAGTAAGTCCGGTGCTACGTTATCAGTTAGATTTGCTTTATTATTTCACGGTTTCGTTTAGTTTTCTTTTACCGTTGCATGGTTTAATTTGGTTTTGTTTATCGATGCATGGCCTAATTTTGTTTGGTTAACTGTCCCATAGTTTAATTTGGTTTACTATGGTTTAATTTGGTTTAATTTATTATTGCATGGTTTAATTTGGTTTAGTTTACAGTTGCATTGTTTAATTTGATTTGGTTTATTATATCATTGTTTAATTTAGTTTGATTTGCTGTTGTGGGTTTAATTTGGCTTGCTTTAATGTTTCATGGTTTAATTTAGTTCGGTTTACTGTTGCATGAGTTAATTTGATTGGGTTTAATGTTGTATCGTTTAAGTTGGTTTGATTTACTGTTACATAATTAAATTTGGTTTGATTTACTGTTGCATAATTTAATTTGATTTGGTTAACTGTTGAGTGGTTTAAGTTGGTTTAGTTTACTGTTGTGTGGTTTAATTTGGTTTGTTTAACTATTGCACGGTTTAATTTGGTTCGGTTAACTATTGCATGGTTTAATTTGGTTTGATTTACTGTTACATGGTTTTATTTGTTTTTGGCATAATGTCGTATGGTTTAATTTGGTTTGTTTAACTGTTGCACGGTTTAATTTGGTTTGGTTTACTGTTGCATGGTTTAATTTGATTTAGTTTACCGTTGCATTTTTTAATTTGGTTTGGTTACTGTTGCATGGTTTAATTTTTTTTATTTACTGTTGCATGGTTTAATTTGATTTTGTTTACCATTGCATTGTTCAATTTGGTTTAGTTTACTGTTACGGTTTAATTTAGTTTGATTTACCGTTTGTGTAGTTTTGTTTACGATTGAATTCTTTGCTTTGGTTTATGTTTTACAGCATCATCATGATCTTGATATTATTTAATGCCATGCAATAACACACTGCAAATGATTTGTGTATACACAATTAATTGAATATAAGTTGCTATCGTATTTATCAATGTGATGTCTATTCCTTTCTAATATGATATTAGTACATAATTTAACACAGATCCGATGTGGTTTGATTTCAGTCGATTTTCTGTTGGTCGTGCTATCCATTACGCCAATCACACAGCTGAAGTCATTGGAAATTACATAAATTTCAGTTTTGGGATTTGGATGTCGTTTTATATATGCGTTATACATATGAGAGCAAGAATAATTCTTTGAGCTGATCTTTATTTAATTTTTTATGAAAATCACTCCAGACAGGGTATGAAGCTACATGATGTAAGGAGTTAACTAGATCAATTGGTTGAACGTATCACTTGAACAAGGCCTGATATTCGATTGGTTGTTGGGTTTTGCGGCATATCAATCCTTGTTGACTCATTTTAGTTCAAAAGCCGTACATATGATGGCGATTGTGAAGGTTTCCAACACATGAAAGACGACTTCTTGACTATTGATGTGGTGCCAGTTGACGCCGACACTACTATTATTTGGGAAGGGGAAGTAGTTAACCTACAACTTTACCGTTTCAATCTTCTTGGCTCCATGTTGTATTCCTCTATCTTTTTGTTTTACTTCTGTTGTAGTTTTTATATGGCAAGTTAGCTTTTGAAGCACATGTGGATTAGTTTTCGAGCTCGAGGATTTTCCTCAAGATTTTAGCCGTTTTTTTTTTTTTAATTATTGTTATCGTTTGTATCTTCTCGGCTTTCGCTCTGATGCCATTTTATCCCATTTTTTATTCAAAGTTTTTAGGTATTTTTCCTAGTGTCCCTATGATTGTTGGTGTCAGCTTGAGTTTCTTCATCTTCCTATTATTTCTATCTCCCTGGCCAGTTCAGTGCACGAGCTTCACTTCTTGATGTTCACCCTGTGGACTGCTGCGATGTCGAAATATATGATCTGACAGGATTTTCCTTCTTGTTAACTAATATGACATCCGGTCTCCTTGAATGGATTGGTTTATCTGTTTGTACCTCCATGTCCCTTCTTCTTCTTCTTCTTCTTCTTCTTCTTCTTCTATTATTATTATTATTAGTAGTAGTAGTAGTAGTAGTAGTAGTATTTTGCTGTCAGTTTTTTTCTTCCGTTATTCTTTTCATCTTTTTCTTTATTTTCTTTTTCCTCTTCCTTAATGACTATGTTCTCTGGTTTTTATTTATAATTCATTTTTATTATTTCTTATCATTTTTTTTCTTTCCTTTTTTAATTTTTGTTCTCGTCTTTACACTATCCAAGTTCTCTTCTCGTAATTCTTTTCTTTATTTCCTCTTTAATTTTACGTCTTCCATTTTTGTTTTTCCTTCTTGTACATCCTTTTTTTCCTATATTATTCTCCGTCTTCTCGCCCCCCCCCTCTTCCTTCTTCTTCCGTTGGCCCGTGCATTGTGTTCATTTACGTTTCTCTTTTCGTTCCAAGTAAACAAAAGACAAAATAAGCCGAGCTGGATTGTATTTTGCAAAATAAACACTCAAAGCGGAAATTACTCCAAGCCATAACGTCGGCCATTTTTATACGCTAAAGGAAGTCAGATTAAAAGCGAGGCAGAAATTATTAAATTGAAACCGAATTGATTGAGACCCGATCGATTTTTCAATCCACCGACCACAGATTCCGCCCTCCCCCCTCCCTCATCTGCAGGATGCAATGACCATCGCATTTCTGAATTGAAGGAGATGATTGCACGAGTGCACGACCATCACCAAACGAGGCTGGAACTGAATGAACTGGTTTGATAGCTGATGACTCAAACGGTGATTTTGGATATTACAATAGGCAAGTGATAACGGCCATGTTAATTAAGCTATATACATTACTTTTGGAATGCATATCTAGTTGTACGAACTAATACATGTATGTATTATGTATGCATGTATGTGAGTGTATACATATATATATATATATATATATATATATATATATATATATATATATATATATATATATAAATAATATATATATATATATAAATAATATATATATATATATAAATAATATATATATATATAAATAATATATATATATATATAAATAATATATATATATAAATAATATATATATATATATAAATAATATATATATATATAAATAATATATATATATATTATTTATATATATATATATAAATAATATATATATAAATAATATATATATATATATAAATAATATATATATATATAAATAATATATATATATATATATAAATAATATATATATATATAAATAATATATATATATTAATAATATATATATATAAATAATATATATATATAAATAATATATATATAAATAATATATATAAATAATATATATATATATAATATATATATAAATATATATAAATGATATATCTATATATATAAAAATGTAAAGTTGGTTCGTTCTAAACAAATAAAACCATGTTTATACGTTACCAATTTATTTGAAATTTTCAGACAACCCATTTTTAGAGTCGAGGTGTGTTTTTATGTTATTAAAATAAATTTACCTAATTAAAATTAAAATATTAAATAAAATAAATATATTTATTTAATCGTTTCTGCGAATCTGTTCTGTTGATAAAACTGAACTTCCGGTTCGATTCATTTCATAGCCACGAATTGACGAAAGGTTTCATTTTCTGTTAACTCGATAAGTAAAAAAAAAAAACAAAAAAAACATATTTCATTTGTTTATCTTCCAAATTTTTTAATTTACACATCTTTTCTTTATTATATAAGGCCCAAAAAAAAAATTTTGTTGCTTGCTTTTGAGTTTTGTTTTTTTTGTTTTTCTATATAAGATTACTCATGCAGAGAGGGATCCGTGCTGAAATAATGTTATTATTTAAAAAGTCATTCATAACATGGGGAGGTAAGGATGTTTTGTACCTATTCTGTACTTTAACCTTACAGTTGAATAAATAAATAAAAAAAAAACATCATAAAACGTTATTTAAACGTGGAAATATGATTTAAAAAATAGCGCGGATCGCTCTCTGCATTAGCACCATTTTTATTTATTGCGGACTATAATTCTCATCTTTATTAGTTGTTGTTTCACGAATTTTCGGCCAACTATTCCTCTGGCCTTCATGAAAAGAAGTCCTTTTATAAATGTTCAGTAACTTTTTCCTTTTATTATTCTTAAAGAGTAAAACTTTTCTTATTCATGAAAGGGAGTTAAGCCTACGTAAATAAATAAATGTTTGTACACGTGACAAATTATCAATAAATGGTTTAGTTACTTTTTTTAAAAAATGTTTGTAAAAGTGCGAAAGGCGACGTTGTTGTACAACTATTACTCCCATGCTTAATTTCTATACTTATAGGTTTTTGGAATGTTTTTCACTGGATTATTATTGATTGGACACTAATTAAACAGATTATTAAAAAAAAAAATGTAAAAAAGAAATCATTATTTCGACATTTGAAAGTGGTGCTCACTTTTTAGTTACAACGTTCTGATAAATCAGTCACCCATTTTGTAAGCAATAAAAACGCGGTATATCAAAACCATAGAAAGTAAAAATAATGAGTCTCTACCGCATTTGTAAGTCAGAAATATATTTGTTTCTCAAAGAAAAAAAAATAGAGAGAACAGGATTTTTTTTTATATTTTCATGAAAATAAAGTTTCGAGATTTTTAATTATTTTTTTTTACTTATTTAGTCAGTTTGTGTTTTTTTTTTTAAATTGTTTTTGTGAAAGGTGAGTTTTTTTTCAAAACTTTTGTTTTGTTTCTTTTTAATTTTTTTTAAAGTATTATAAATTTCACTAACATGCTGGAGAAATGTTTAATAATTTGGTATTTTTTTAGATTAGGTCCACCGCCACAATTTTCCTTTCAATGACGACATTTATAGGTTTCCGAGTATGCTGAACACGCAAATTGCATTGAAATTTTGCGGAAATAAATAGTTGTATTATGCATTGTATTCTTCGGCGGCCATCTTTTTACGTGCACACGCGCCATAAACAAATACACACACGTAAAAAAGATGGCCGCCAAAGATTACAATGCATAATACAACTTTTTATGTCTTGATAACTACTTATTTCTGCAAAATTTCGATGCGATTTTCGTATTCAGCATAGTCGAAAACCATTTCAAGTCGTCATTTAAAAGAAAATTGAGGAGGTGGAGGTGGACCTAATCTAAAAATTTACCAATAATTTTTAATCCCGTACGCCTCCCGATACATTGCTTCGTCAACATGCGACCATTTTATATCTCCCGAAGACACTTCCGTATTTAGAAAAAAAAAAAATAAATAAATAAAAAGTGACCGATTTACCAGAACGTGGTAACTAAAAAGTGAGTACCCCTTTCAAATGTTGAAATGATTTTTTTTTTTTTTCAATTTTTTTTCATAATCTGGTTAGTGTTCAATCAATAATAATCCAGTGAAAAAATTTCAAAAAACCTATCAGTATAGAAACTCCACCACGTAAGTAAATAAATAAAAAACGTTACGTGCGCATGCGTTAGCCTTGACTAGGGGGGTACTAAGGGAACGACCATTAAATAATTATGCGGGTCGGCATGGAACTCAACTCCCAAGGAGTACCAAAATAGTTTTCATGATCTGAAGAAATCTTTTTTCTGAAAAGTGGGTGATCACTTTTCCATCTAAATTTAACTTAAAATGAGCACCCACTTTCTGGCCACCTGAGGAAGGGGCATTTATTTTCGTGTTTATTGGTTTAAAGGTTTTTATACAAGGCAGTTTGGTACGCGAATGCATATTTAACAGTTTTCGTTTATGCTCACGCATAGCATAAACAAAGGCTACGTCTGTGAAATGGAAAATAGTCCCAGAGTTCAGGGGTTAATACCATGCAAAAGAAATCAAACAAAAAGACTTTTTAGCCAAGACACACAGAAAGAAAAAAAAATAGCATCCATTTTTTTTCTATCGAATTCATTTGCTGTTTTTATTGAAAACTATTTTCCCCCGGATTTTTGATATAATTTTCCATTAAGGGCTGTGCGTCTCACGTTCGTAAATAACAAATTTTTTTTGTAGATTTTTGTGTTCTAAAAACGAATCTGCAAACCGTTTCCGTCGCAAAAAAATAGTTTTTATGATATGAAGAAATTACTTTTTCGAAAAAGTGGCGATCACTTTTCCATGTAAATTTAACTTAAAATGAGCACCCACTTTCTAGCCACCTGAGAGAGGGGGGATTTTTTCCCATGTTTATTGGCTAAACAGCTTACGTTTATGCTTACGCATAGTGTAAACGAAGGCTACGGCTGTTAAATGGAAAATAGTCCCAGAGTTCAGGGGTTATTACCATGCAAAAGAAATCAAACAAAAAACTTTTTAGCCAAGAAACAGAAAAATGCCCCTCTCTCAGGTGGCCAGAAAGTGGGTGCTCATTCTAAGTTAAATTTACATTGAAAAGTGATCACCCACTTTTCGAAAAAGTAATTTCATGAATGTCATGAAAACTTATTTTTTGCTACGTAAACGGTTTGCAGATTCGTTTTTAGCACACCGAAATCTACAATAAAATATTTCGTTATATATGAATGTGAAACGGGCCTTAAAGTAAAATAATACCGGATTTTTTTGAGCAGATTTGCCGTTTAGTTGTACAAATATCCTCAAACCAGGTAATCACTAAAAGGGATTTTTAAAAGTCGTCACCTGTATCGAGCAAAAGTTTAAAACCACCGATTATATGCCAGCCTACATCATGGTAACATATATTGAGTGAGTTCCTAACAGTATTTTGTATAGTTTTTTAGTTTAAACTCATTTTCCCAAAATTTCCCCAAACTTAACGTGTTCGATACAGTCTGCCGCCATTTGTATTTTTCAGATATACCGATAAACATTGAATGTTTTTGAACCGATTATACATTACATAAAAACACTAAAATCTTATCCAGTTAGGTAGAACACTTACTTTTCTTGCCTTTGATAACATTTATTTGTTATATATTTATTTTTTGGCAACTTCTTTGTATCTGTGTTTAGTAATATAAACCCTTTTCATTTAATGTAACGTTTAGTCGGCTCGAAAAACAGTGTTTATTGGTGTATTTGAAAGCTACAAATGGTGGTGGACACTGTTGATTACTTTAAGTTAGAGAAAGTGAGTTAAAACTAAAAAAACTATAAAAAATACTGTCAGAAACCTACCGATTATGCCAGCCTATGTCATGGTAACATATGTTCGGTGAGTTTCAGACACTGTTTTGTATAGTTTTTAGTTTTCAACTTACTTTCCCAAACTTAACGTATTTAACAGAATTCGCGACCATTTCTGTTTTTTGAGCCAATTAAACATTTTACATTACATAAAAACACTAAACAATTATCCAATTAGGTAGAAACGTAAATTACCTTACCTTTGCTTTCATTTATTTGTTTTTGGACGACTTTTTCGAATCTGTGTATAGTAACCCCTCCTCCCCCCACCATCAACCAAATATTAATTACTAACTCACATTTTTTAAAACAACAACAACAACAAAAAAGCATTTAGCGTTTCAACATTTTTGCTACGTTCGGCTTCATCCACTGATTGTTGGTCAAGTCCAAAACATGAATGATTGACAGAAACTCTCGAGGATCCAGATCAAATTCTGCAAGAGTACCATTTTTTTCAGTTTCGCCTTTTTCACTTTTTGCAGTAGATTGCTGTACTAATATAAGAAACATGCATTTTCTCTTATTAAATTTTTCCATTACACCAAATAGAGCCACTGCAACGCGTGGCAGGGTACAGCTAGTATATATATAAATATATATAAATATTTTTATATATATATATAAATATATATAAATAATATATATATATATATAAATAATATATATATATATAAACAATATATATATATAAATAATATATATATATATATAAATAATATATATATAAATAATATATAAATAATATATAAATAAATAATATATATAAATAAATAATATATATATATAAATAATATATATATATAAATAATATATATATAAATAATATATATATATAAATAATATATATATATAAATAATATATATATATATATAAATAATATATATATATATATAAATAATATATATATATAAATAATATATATATATAAATAATATATATATATAAATAATATATATATATATAAATAATATATATATAAATAATATATATATAAATAATATATATATATAAATAATATATATATATAAATAATAAATAATATATATATAAATAATATATATATAAATAAATAATATATATATAAATAATATATATATATATAAATAATAAATAATATATATATAAATAATATATATATAAATAATATATATATATATAAATAATAAATAATATATATATAAATAATATATATATAAATAATATATATCTATATATAAATAATATTTATATAAATAATATTTATATAAATAATATATATATATAAATAATATATATATAAATAATATATATATAAATAATATATATATAAATAATATATATATAAATAATATATATATAAATAATATATATATAAATAATATATATATATAAATAATATATATATATAAATAATATATATATATAAATAATATATATATATATATATAATATATATATAAATAATATATATATAAATAATATATATATATATAAATAATATATATATAATATATATATAAATAATATATATAATATATATATATATATATATATATATATATATATATATATATATATATATATATATATATATATATACATTAATCCAGAATAAAAATCCAAAGGATTTCATCAAGTTTTATATAATAGCGCTTCATAGTAAACAGAAGTATTTATATTACTATGCCTATTTATACAGACACGTATAGACGCTTCGACATTGACATGATGATGCTTCGATCTATAATTATTAAAAAATAAGCTCTCCTCAAGCAAGAAGTCCATCCTGTGTTTTAGATGTTCATAATGAACAAACAAAAATATATAGTTCCCCGCTAAGTAATTAGTGTCAGACGAAATTTCCATGGACAAAGCTTCCCACATGTGGAACACATTACCGTTGAACTGCTTTTCTTCTGATTACAACTTGGTCGTCTTCAAATCTAATATGAACAAATTATTGTGATAAATTGCCCCATAAGTAACTTAACGCAATTCATATTATCAATTAATGTTAATACTCAAATAGTGTTCCTTATTTTTCGGCTGACACTCATCCGTCTCGTTTACTTTACTCTAAAATGGGCATATTGTCATTTGAATGTAAGGGGATACTATTTATGACCCTGTTTAACAAGGAATTGTGGGAAGTTGAGTAGTGAGATGTCCGTTCACATTACATTTAACCTTCTGCGCGTCTCTGCAATCAGGGAAGCAGGAAACAGGGAGGCAATTCCAAAGTCTAGCAATCTCAGAGAATAAAAAATTATTAATGTAGACGTTTCTCCGACATCTACTGATCTCAACAGTGGGGGAGAGGGATGTTGTTGCTTATTGGGTTAGTTGGGAGTATGTACGTCGAATACTATGAGTTCATCAGAACACATTCTATTAAAGTACTTCTAAAACAGACACAGGGATGCAACATTGCAGTGATGAGACAGAGGTTGGAGCTTGGCCGATATGCACTCTCGGCCAGGATAACCTCGTATGGACGTGATCTTAGATATTGCTGAAACACTCAAGATAGGAACAATAGTCTGAATAATAAAAATAACACAAAATTTGTTTACTTATAAGGAGGTTTTATAACAAGTGTTTGATAGCTCCGGATTTGAAAACGACTATATTGTAGCCCATGGGGAAAACAATCCCCCGTAACGTGTTTCGTAGACGTTAAGTATTTGGAATCAAATTGTTTGAAAAAGAAATTCCTTTTGATGCTCGGCACATGGAGAAAGAGAGCAACGTTCTTTGCAGCTGTTGTAGTGAGACGAGTTCTTGTTGTGAATATCTTACAACGAGAAACCAGAGATTGCAGCTCAGTCGAGCATCTTTCATGGAAACTCGCGGGGGTACCCGGCGTTTCCCTGGTGCTTGTAGGTGTGTGTGGTGTTAAATAAAAAAGAACCTGGGGGGGATAAAAGTTGGTAGGATTGAACCCGGAGCCCTGAGGCGAAGTTTGAAAATAAAATCGGCCAGCCAGAATGAGTTAGTAAAAGATGTTTGAATTTATTTAAGTAAGAACCAAATTGACAGGTGCGCGCCCGGAAGTCGTCGAGCGTTACAACGACGACGTCAATGACCAGGTTTGTTTGTTATAAGCGAAGTAAAAAAAAAGAAAACAACGTTAAAACTTAAGCGGGGAAAAACACACAAAAAACTAACGTAAGGCAAACGAACGATGAAAACAGAAAAAACGAACACGTGAAAAATGGCTTAAATAAGCCTGTTTCGATATTAAAATTTAAAAAATCGAAAAAAAAAAACATCTCACACCACGATTCGAACCCAAAACGTTTAGGTAATGAACCAAGGTCTTAACCAACTGAGCTAAGGGGACGTTCACGAAAGTTTTTCGGTTTTTCAACTATTTAAAGTAAATCAGGTCACGACGTCATCTGACGCATGCGTAGAATCGGTCATCGTCACGAGAGGACCGTTTTTGTTGACCCCCCCTGTCGAAAATTGTCGATTTCGGGGTGAAAAAGTTAACGTTTTGGGCCAATTTTTCGATATTTTCCAAGCAAAGGATGGAGCTTCGATTTGATACCGAGTTTGTGAATTTTCGTCGCGTCTGTCGAAAGTTTTTAGCAGACATCCAAACATACACACATACCTACATACATATATTTTCGCTTTTATATATATAGATGTTTGAGTAGAAAGACTAGCAAACGTCATTTCTGCAAGAAAAGAATTAGTAGAGAACAGAAGAGATCATCTCTTTTTGTGGGCGGCACCTCCTCAAACGTGGGCGTCACCTCTCCAAATGCGGGCATCATCTTTCAAAATGTGGGTGTCACCTCTTCAAATGTAAATGGCACCTCCTCAAATGTGGGTGGTACCTCTCCAAAATAGGGCGGTGCCTCTCCAAATACAGTGTCACCTCTCCCAACCGTGAGCAACACCTTCCCAAATGAGGGCGTAACCTCCATAAATGTGAGCAGCACGTCTCCAAATATGAGTGGCACCTCCTTCAATATCGGCGCCACCTCTCTTAATGTGGGTGTCACCTCCCCCAAATGTGAGCAGCACCTTTTTCCCAAATGTGAGGGTACCCTCCCCAAATGTGGGCGACACATCTCCAAATGTGAGTGGCACCTCCTTAAATATGGGCGCCACCTCTCTAAATTAGGTCATCACCTTTCCAAATGTAAGCGACCTCTCCAAACATGGGCGTCACCTCTCCAAATGTGGCAGCAGTACTCCATCTTAGAGCGTATCTGACCCTTACATTGGTAGAGGATTAGTTCATGAATGAGATACGTAGTAACCGATTGGATAAAAGTGACCCATTCTAAATCTGGATAGCGGGACAGTCTTAAGGGCATAACAAAACAATGGTCTTCTCAAGAAGAAAGCCAATGATATGAGTATTGGTGGCGAAAGGGGAGAAGCTTGAATTTACTGGTGTTAAATGTAACAAGCCACTTTTTCTCGTTGCATCACATATTCTAGATAAGAAGAATGAGAATTAGCAAGATCTTGATCATCAATGCTCTTGGAAATGCTGCCATGAACAGATGTCAACATAGATGTTTACTAATAATCTGAGAATATGATTTCAAAGATCATTAATGAATATAAGAAAGAGAGCAGGGTCCAGAATAAAATCTTGACGCATGCCGGGGTTGATAGTATCATTTTTTTTTCAACTGGAGCAAAACCAAGATCTGAACATAAACGTAAAAACACACTTGTGGTGGTGGTGGGAGTGATCTATAGATTTTTGTTTTTCTGATAGTTTAAAATCAATAAATATTTATTAAGCTATCATTACTACCAATAGTGTAAGATTTTATTTTAAACAAAATCAAATAAAAAAAAAAGAAAGATAATTAAAGGAATCGTTTTTGGCATCGGAAAATAGACACACATTTTTCCGATACTGATACTGATTCCGATAGCCCCTCAAGTTCCGATTTCCGAAAGATAATTAAAGGAATCGTTTTTGGAATCGGAAAATAGGTACAGATTTTTCCAATTCTAATACCCCCCCCCACACACACAAGTTCAAATTTTTCTGATTTCGATTAATTGTCTCAACACTAGTAGCGATAGTTGATTTTGATTTTTGAACGAGTCATAAAAGGGACGCAAAATCGTTCTACTCTAAAATCCAACTCTTCCAAGGTGGTAACGTGGTAGTGCCAGAGGTACTCGGCTAACACGTCTCTCTTGAAGAGGAGTTGGCATCAGGAGCTGTGGTCTTTTGATCGTCTCTGCTCCTGCATGTGCTATACAAAAACGCGTAAGCCGCGAGACCGCAAACCACTGGATTGAAAGCAGAAAAGATGTTTTTCGGCCATTCCTTTTATGCCCCAGACCAAACCTTCCCCGACTTTGTATGAAACCGCTGATCCTTGCTGTTCTTTATGTCAGAATTAGATTCAAAAGATGTGGCTACAGTACTCCATCTTACGACGTATCCGATCCTCACCAACATCATCAACATCAGCATCATCATATGAATCCGAAGATTCTATTGTTGGCATTGGTTTCCCCGATATTTTCCCCGATATTTCCCCGATATTTTTTATTCTTCTAGAATATTCTACAATATATATAGAATATAATATTTTTATTCTTTATTCTTCGAGGATTACGGGAGGGACCTCATGAAGGTTACTAACATCCTAAGTTAAACTGATTTTTGTGGAACAAACTGGATTTGAACTTGGGGCACCCAGGTCGTCAGTCCGTGTTGTTAACCACTTGACTACCGTCACCTCTCTAATCCTTACATAGGTAGAGAATAGCATAATAAGCTAGAGACTTTCTTGAGCGATAGAAAGATCCAATCATTTTTCCCTTAATAAAAAATTGTATATAAGTCTTCTGTTTTAGACTTGAATTGAAAATCAGTTCTAGGCGCTTATTAAACAAAGGGTCTCCATGAAGTAGAGAGCCATTCATCTCCACCGAAGCAAAGCAAGAATCTGAGTTTTGATGGTCTGTGGAAATTATTTCTACCATCTTTGTTTCTTTCTTTCTTTCTTCCTTTTGCTCTTTCTTTTCTTCCTTCTTTCCTGCCCCTTACCTAGCTTCCTTGCCCTTTCCTCACTGTTTTTACGTCACGTGACTGCCTTATACCCGATGATTGGAAAGGGACGTTTTTTGCGCCAAATTGAAGCACGTGTGGGACTTTTGAAGAAATATCGTCAGTTGAGAAAAGGACATCGTCGAGAGAACGAGAAAGATGTATCGGATGCATTCTTTTAAGGTCTCGAGGGAAAAGGATACCCGAAGAATTGCTAAAGGCGATGTACAACTCTGTCCTAACAGGACATTAAAATTGTTGAGAAGAACAAGACAGAGAGGCGTGAATTCAGTTGTCGAGAAGGAAAATTGAGGATTAAGAAGAAAATTTATCTCGAGAAAGTTTTCAAAGAAACTTGAAAAAAAACTAAAACATTCTGCCTTCATGGAAATTTAACCTTCGTGAAAAAAGGAACACGGAGACGAGCCTTCAGGAAAAGGACTGATAACTATTAAAATAAGGACTCTGAATATTTAAAAAAAACAAAAAAAGAAAAGAAAGAAGTAGCTTTATATTATTCCTATTTACAATGCCTCCCCACGGAACGGAGTTAGACACCAGCGTCGTTTTTTATAACGGTGAGAAAAGGAACAAAAATTAAAAATTGTCTCAGTCATGAAGGACTTTTCCTCCACTGAGAGAGAACAAGAAATTGAAGTGCAACATCTAAAGAACAGATACTACGCTTTGATCTTGGCCCAAAGGAGCTTTATATTGTTTCCATTCGGATAAAAGCACCTAAAAGCTTCCAGTAAGTGCACCCCTCTCTCTCTCTCTCTCTCTCTCTCTCTCTCTCTCTCTCTCTCTCTCTCTCTCTTCCTTCATACTCTCCCTTCAAAAATTACTACTACAAGAAACCTTGTAAACCAGATGGACATGTTTTGGCTGCCTTATGAGGTCACAAACTTTACTTTCTGTCATTATATATATATATATATATATATATATATATATATATATATATATATATATATATATATATATATATATATATATACTAGCAGGGGTGCCCGGCGTTGCTCGGGTGTTTGGAGGTGTATGCTGTGCAAAAAAGCAAAAAAACAAAAAAATGGTTAATTTTTTAAAACTTTGACCCCTATTATGACCCCTTAAAATTTATTGTTTCAGGCTCAAATCACTTTATTAAGTTAGATCCATGTTCAAGGAACCTATATCTAAAATTTCAAGTGTCTAGACCCAAAATTGTTGGAGGAGTTTGGTAGAGTTCTTAAAGGTCAAATCGTTGAAATTTGACCCCTTAACAGCCAAATTTCTGGCTGACACCCGTCACATCGATTTTCCCAAATCTCAGTACCCGGTATTTCAAATTTCGAGTCTATAGACTAAAAATTGACAGAGTTATTGCGTAGGGAAATGTACACAGACAGACAGACACACAGACACACAGACAGACAGACAGACACGTTCACTTTTATATATATATATATATATATATATATACATATATATATATATATATATATATATATAAGTGAAAGTGTCTGTGTGTGTGTGTGTGTTTGTCTGTGTACATTTCCCTACGCAATAACTCTGTCAATTTTAAGCCTACAGATTCGAAATTTGATATACAGGGTACTGAGATTTGGGAAAATCGATGTGATTGGTTTTCGGACAGAAATCTGGCGATTAAGGGGTCAAAGTTCAACGATTTAACCTTTGAGAACTCTACCAACCTCCTCCTACAATTTTGGGTCTAAACACGTGAGATTTTAGATATAGATTTCTTGGAAATGGATCAAACTTATTAACTTTATTTGAGCCCTAAACAATAAATTTTAAGGGGTCATAATAGGGGTCAAAGTTTTAAAAATTGACCGTTTTTTTTGTTTTTTTTTTGTTGAATGCATCCGATGCATCTTTCTCGTTCTCTCGACGATGTCCTTTTCTCAACTGACGATATTTCTTCAAATGTCGCACACCTCAAAACACCCGGGCAACGCCGGGCACTCATGCTAGTATTTAATAAATTAAATTTCTCTTTTACCCTTTGTTGTTGTTGTTGTTGTTGTTGTTGCTGTTGTTGTTTCTTCCTTAATTGTTTCAGTCTTCTACTTGTTATACGTAACTCGTATTTAGCTACGAAGAATTACCTTCCAAAAAATTTCTTCAGGTTAATTACTTTGTCTACAACATCACAATCCAATAGTTATTAAGAAATAAAAACTGAGAAAAATTGTCAAATAAGATGAAAGCATATAAGATTCAATTTCAACCCCAGCTTTAACAATAAAAATTCTATTTCAAATTTAAGTGTAACACACCACCAATGAGTATGTTATTTCGAACTTAAACATAACAGGCCAATAAAAATGCGATTTCAAACTTAAGCATGACAGTATAAAGAAAGTTCCATTTCAAAGTTAAGCGTGACAGACCAACGACAATGGTATTTCACACTAAATAAAGGACATCCTATTCCAAACTTAAGCGTAACAGATCAAATGATGCTATTTTACACTTTAAAGCGACAGACCAAGAAACATCTATTTCAAGCGCGACAGATATCGACGGACGACGCCTCTTAAAGTGACACCACGGCGCATCTATATTTTGGATGGATTCGGATGCAAGGAAAAAAGGGGAATGAGTTAAAATAATGCAACTCGGAAAGGAAGAAGAAGAAGAAGAAGAAGAAGAAGAAGAAGAAGAAGAAGAAGAAGAAGAAGAAGAAGAAGAAGAAGAAAGACGCTAAGTATTAAATATGGAGAGAGGATGCTACTTGAATTGTGCTGGAGTGAAATATGGACGATCAGAACGAAGTGATTTGGGAAGAAGAGGTCGCACGTGACTGGTTATCTTGGCAAATTGAGTCTCTATTAATTATAGCGAAGTGGTTGGGTAGTTATTCTGTATTTTGTGAGGTGGATCAGTAATAAAATACTGGCAGATGATCGTAATCGAAATAATAATAATAATAATAATAATAATAATAATAATAATAATAATAATAATAATAATCGACGCATAAGAACAGGGCAAAATGATTGCCATTATTTTTATTGAAAATAATAAAAGGAGGTTATGATTTCTGCGTCCGAATGAGAAAATAGCGAACAACAACAACAACAACAAAATTGAACGTAAAATGAAGAAGATGGCCGACGTCAGACGTCGCAAGGGCGGTAAATGAAAGTGAGGCTGACTGAGAAGGAGATAAAAAGGGGGTAATGGGGAACCGGAAATGGTGAGAGGGGTAATCAGAAGATAAAAATGGCCGATGGATGAATAGAATGACAAATACCTGACGAGTCTGCCAAGAAAATATTCAAAGAGTTTGTGGGCGTGTCGGGGTGAGAAGAGAGGGGTGTGTGTGCAAAAGCAGGATACGGTACATACACATTGGCAAATTTACAAATTTAAATACACCAGTGTACGCAAAGACGCGTGTGTAAATACGCACGTACACGCCCCAATATTGAGACGTAATAACAACCTTTTTTTCCATAGTAATTCATACAGATAGAATACAGCCATGAACTTGTGACCTTTGTAGTATATACTGATTTATAGGTACTCGACTGAGCTCCAATATTTGATTCCCCCACTCTAAAACATTTAAGGAACGCGCCTAGTTATAACAACTGTAAATATTCATTTCTCCCCCTGTGTAATTAATACTAAATTGAATTTTCACGAGCAAAGTTTCTTTCCAACAACTACCTATTCATGGGGCACAATACCACCGGACTACTTCCTAGCGTTTTATAGCATAGTCGTTTTCAAGTCCAATGTTAACAAATTCTTACCGAGCCGTCTTCTTAAATAATTGTATTTCTGGCCAATCTCACACATTGTCACGAATTTTCATGTTTCACTGTCCTGACAATTTCATTAACACTTATCCTCGAATAACCAATGGGCCTTGACAAATGGTGAATCGTTAGTACATTAAAATGAATAGTATTTATTATCGGAACAGTAGCAGAAACTCGCTATAAGCGAGCGACCAACAGGATATGTTGTTTGGAAGAAACAGCTTACCTTTTAGACTTGTATTTAATCGTGTTTATCGGCTGTTCTCTCTTCTTGGGGTATTTCATTTCGGTTTCCAGATAATGTCGGGACATCAGGAGAGAATACACACTGTTTCAGGGCCTGATCTCGACGGCGTTTCTGCATATGCACCTCCACATCTCATTGAGATATCTGAATGGCATTTCAATCAAATGTGTTGTTTAATGTCATGAAAACCGAACGTTTTACTACTTAGCGAATCCCGTGTCGTTCAACGGTTTAGCTTCTCACATTTTTGTTCTTTTAAAACGGTAGGAGAAGGAAAAATGGAAAAGATATTTTAGTATTTTCAATTAACATTTTATAATCAAACTAGCGAGGAGGGTAGTTCTACACAAAGCCTTCACCACTATAAGCAAATCATCGGTGTGGATTTCCGAGCAACTTAGTTGTTGTGGTGGAACCTCATACGTCGAAATCGACGGGAGTGTCGATATATATAGAATAAAAAATTAAATAAAAATAAATGAATAAAAAAAATTTTCTTTGTACAGTTTTCTCATCTTCCTCTATCGATCTTTTTTTTTTTTTTTTTTTTTTTTGACTAATGTTTTAGTTGATCGACTTTTCACCATAAAATGCAATACAAAGTCGGTTTATAACATGACCGCGTTCTTCCAACCATTGACTATATTTACCGCTGAAAATTTTATTCTGTTTTGATTCGTTCGTGCATAAAAATACCGTACATACAGGATGATGGAATGATAAAATTCTCGCCCTAAAAAAAACAAAAAAAAAAACAAAACAAAAGACCGACACTACAGCTTTATTTTTAAACTTTTATTTAAAAAAAAAATCAATTCAGGTAACCGGATTATGTAATAGAGCTGACATCTATTCAATGTACTCGCCTTCAGTCTCAATCACCGCCTCGATATGGGCCCGAAACTTGGAGCATGCTTTTTCCACAAACGCCGACGGGTGCTTGGCGAATACTCGGCAGATGGTGGCGATCAGGCTGGCTTTGGTGTTGTGAGAAGTCATGTTGGTGATGTTCTCGACGTATGGTCAAACGAAGTACTCCAATGGGTTTAGGTCGGGGGAGAAGATGGAGACGGGAGGCTTGTGAGAGAAAGGTAAAAAAATCGTACCACTCCTGAAGCCAAGCCTGGGTCTCTTTGAACTTGTGGGCCGGCGCCGAGTCCTGCTGACACACCTAGGATCTGCCAACGGCCACCTGATTGCAGTAGGGGATGACCACACTCTTCAGCACACCCAAGTACACTTTAGTGTTGACTTTCAACTCGACTTCGAAGATATGAGTTGCATGATGTAGCCATCATTTGAAACTACACCAAAGACCATAACCATGGCCGGAAACTTTGTTTTCATCACCCTGGGCACATCCCTGTTATTCGTTATTCGTGGAAATCCAGCGATGCATTTGGAGATTGCTGACAATGGTTTTGTCATAACTTGGATCTGTAGAAAGCATGAATTGTACAACGACGCATCTTCGATCTCGCTCGCTCAACATTCTGTCACTTTCAGACATGATAAAAGGCCTCTATCGCTCTTGGTATTTGTACACAACTGGCCAACTGGTAGATCGTCTACAACAACAACAAAAAAGAAAAGAAAGAAAATCGGTTTTCATCAAACGGAAATGGAATCATGTTTTTCTAGGGTGACGATTTTATGGTTCTATCGTGTAGTTACTGTGGAAATTATACTGTTGATTTTATCTACAAAATTATATAACGGCTTGAATTTAAGTTTAAAATACAAAAGTATCATAGTTCAATTATGTTCTATACAGAAACATTCATTTTGAACGCGCTCATGTCTTATCAAAGACTTACTATTGATTTTATATTCTGAGTCTTTCTTTTTGTGTGGTGATAAAACTTCTGAAATGCACTTGTGATGTCAGGCTGTTTAAGGATGTTAACTTTTATCAAAATCGAACTGTTTCTTCTTTAATAGAATTGTTCAATACTTATCGGAGGCATTCCAATACAAAACCTCTCTCAGGACACTCACAGGCACATAAAGTACATTTGTGTGAACTTTAAAAAATCGACCCAACCTTTTCTGAGTCCATAGCGGATGAACGCAAACACACACACACACACACACACACACACACAACGTGCCTTGAATACATAAGTAGAGGTTAAGCAAAAAAAAAACAAAAGTATCCCACCAAAATTTGTGAAAAATTATTGAGTAGAAATTTTGTACAGTACATATTAAAAATTAGTAACGAAATGCAGTACAGTATATAATACACACGTATATAATCAAATAACATTATAAATAGCACCATAAGGCGGGGCAAATAACGTAACCAGGGGTCGGAAAAGGATCGTAACCTGAAAAAAAACGTATCTTAGGGCCACCATATTTCGGGGTTCTACTGTACTAAAAAAAGTTGCTTTCAATTTGCTACACTTAAGTACTTCATTATTATTTCAAAGGAAATATTTACAATTAAATTAACGGAGTTCTGATGTGCCACCTTTTATTGATTTCTATGTGATAAACTTAAAAAAATAGAATATTTAACATTATAAAACTATTTGTGTATCTACGCTATGTCGATGATATTCTTATTTTAGCTGGAAACAATGACTAAACACATTATCTACAGAACTTTTCCAAAAATAACTTGTTTTTAAATTCACCGTTGGAAAAAAAAAACAAAAAAAACAAACAAAAACAAACGTAAATAATGAAATACCATTTCTTGATGTTTTCATTAACAAGTCTAATAATACGTTTAAGAGCTATCCTTATAAAAACAGCCAGCCTTAACTCTTAATTACAAAAGCGAATATACAAAAAAAAACAAAAAAAAAATATGCTAAACCGTATAAAAATAATCTCCTTCACTTAAAAATATCATAGAGATATTATAAAAATTTAAAAACTAACTAATGCATTTTTTTTTAGAAAGTAAATAAAATCATTAGGCTGAGATTTTCGACAAATATGCCTTCTTTTTTTTAAAAAAAAAAAGAAAGTTTTTTCAACTTTCGACAAATATGTCTCTTAAAAAAACAACATATTTGTTGAAAGTTGAGAAAACTTTCTTTTCTTAAAAAAAAAATAAAGAAGTTTTCTCAATTTTAAAAAAGATTTCTTCATTTATTTTACTAGCATTGATATATTTGCATACGAGTTGGTTTTTATTATTAAGAGTCGAGGGTTACTAACGTTAGTTACAAACTGACTCCAAAGCTCCATTTTATCATGATTTGTTAGGCATAAAGATGATCAGTTATGCGTACAATTTTGATTGAATCGATTTGATTTCATCCATTTTGACAAAAGAAATTTTCACCCAATCGACTCATTAGTTTTCAGTAAAAAGTGGAACAGACTGACAGTCTAAAAAATATATATAATATAGGCTAATTGTATTAGCAAAAATATGTTAGCATATCATTATCCCCATCTTAAAAAAAAATGAAGGTAATCCCTGAAAGGATGGTATCAGGTGCACGGAACAGATACTTCACTACCACCATAAAATAAAACAAACAAATTAAGAGGTAATGCTTGTGAGGATAATATCCTGGTCAACGAATATATAATGTATTGCCACTTTAAGACATGAGATAATGCCCGGGAAGAGGGTATCATGACGAAATGACATATAGCGTACTACCCCTCAAAGCTCAGATATAATACATATGAGGCTGATATCATTAGTAACGAGCATATACTACACTACCCAGCCCAAATGAGGAGATAATGTCTGGGTGGATAGTCACATAACAACATAACAGATACTACGCATTCAGCATTGCAATTTTTGCAGGGAAGTATCGACGTCCTCCTATATACAGCGCCTGGTATTCCCAAATGTCACTCATCTTGTACTGATCAGGGTCAACGTTGCTTAACTTCGATGATTACATGAGAACCGCATAAATATATGCATACACGTTTACGCGTGAAACACCCAACTCTTTTCCCTAAAGAGAAAGGTTTAAAGGTTTCTCTCTCTCTCTCTCTCTCTCTCTCTCTCTCTCTCTCTCTCTGACAGTTCAGTCGAAAGAGAAATATCGTCTATGTTCATTCGCCACGTCAGACTAGCGGCTTCCTGTGTTTGTGACGTCATTATTGAACCACGTATTTCTTATTTGAATTCTTATTTTACGTAGAAATTTACCAAAACAATCCTTTCACCATACACGCGCATCTTAATATGATTACACATTAGCAACAAAAATTAACAATAGATTACTTAATCCAGTTTTTGCCTTGATAGGAATATTGTTTTGGGATATAATGCCTAAAAAGGGTTGATATTTCGTAAAAATGAAAGCCGAAACCAGACAAGAATACGTTTGTTATTCCATCTTCATTTTTCGAGTCATATGACCCCAGGTTGGGAACGGTTGCAAAGTGTTTTGTTCTTTGTTTGGGTATCTTGCGTTTGGCATTATTTATACATGGTTGTCGATGAGATGCCATCGAATACATCGCAATAGCGAAGATAAATTATCTTTTTTTCAAAAAGCTGGCTTCGTTACAAGAGAAAGGAAATCCCAGGGGAAGAGAAGGATTGATCGATCACTGTTAGAAAAACAGATACGTAAAGACAAAGGTTACGAAATATAGGAGTACATAATACAGTAGAATGTATATTTATATATGTATGTATGTATGTATGTGTGTATATGTGTATATATGTATGTATGTATGTGTGTATATATGTATGTGTGTATGTAAATGTATATACGGTATAATCACGTTGATACGCCGGTTTTCATCAGATCACCGAAGCCTGGCTAGTACCAGATGGGTGATCATTTAGAATTCTAGGCGCTGTATACGCTCTCCACTTAACTCAGCGTTGTTTCCAGTTGTCCTGAACCTCCACTTGCCACTGGTATTTAACAATGTTGACTCAGGAGTGGTGTGGTTAGAGATTGCGCCACTCTTTTCCACAACAGTTCCACGCGCAGTAGGTATCCATAGTCTATTAAGACTGAAGAAAGCTACTATGCATGTATATATGTATGCATGCGTGCATATATGCATGTATGTATGTGTGTGTGTATATATATATGTATGGATGGATGTATATATACGTGTATGGCTTAGTTTGATTGCTTTGTTTTCCAGCATATCAACACTTTTCGAGTGGTTTAATTCTGAATCTGGTAATTTTTGGGGGAAAAAAGGTTTTATTCTTCAAGTTCTTTATATCTTCAAATATTTGTTCATGGTGTTTGGTGCGATTTTGTTTGATGGTTGGTTGTTTTTGTTTTATGTCATATCAACCATTTCTGAGTCATTTAATGTCGAATCTGATGATTTTGATAAACGGTTTTATGAATTCCGTGTTTTATATCTTCAGATATTTATTCATTGTGTTTGGTTTGGTTGTTTTGCTTTACGTCATATCAGCCATTTCCGCGTTATTTAATGCCAAGGTCATGTTTGTATTTTTTTTTTTTTTTGCTTCAAGTTTTTCATATCTTTTCATTTTATTTTCATTTATTGCATTTTCGCCTCAAACAAGGTACATCAACACTTGTAAAGGGACATAATTTGCAGGGACATTATGTAGGGAGTTCAACAGCAAGGTGCCTGTTTACATTACACTTGAACTTCTGCATGTCAGTCCAGTCAGTTAAGCAAGAACGCGGAACGGAATTCAAAAGTCTAGCATTTCTAGGGAAGGAGCAATTAGAGTAGAAAACTTCCTGACATCTAGAGATCTCTACCGTGTAGGGGTGGGATTTTGCTGGCATTTGGTGTGGATGTATTGCTTTATGGTATATCAACAGTTTTCAGGCTATTTTAATGGTGATTAGGTCATTTTTTGTAAAAGTAGTTAAACATCAAGTTCTTTATATCTTCAAATATTTATTCATGGTATTTAGTTTGGTTGTTTTGTAGAGTAAAATTTTTATTTGTGTTTTTTTGGTTTTGCAAAACGTGATTGAATTTTACAAAGTACAAACAATAATGTCAATGTTTAGTTCAATTTTAGGTCAAGAAGCCGGTATCTTTAAACAGGCTGATTCGATAGCATTAGTATGTATGTATGTATGTATATATGTATGTATGTATGTATGTGTGTATGTATGTGTGTGTATGTATGTATGTTGTATGTATGTATGTGTATGTATGTATGTATGTATGTATGTATGTATGCTCTAGCGTCATATATAGCTTCTCCCAATCTAATCATCCCCACGTGCACGTCGTGAGCTCTGCCACGCTAACGAGGCTCTGGTGAATGGCGAGTGTTCGGCGCCAGAAAACTGAATCCCCCACTGCCTTGTGGGATAAGGTTTTTGAACCAAAGGCTAAGGGTGAGGTAACCCTGACAGAAACCTCCAGAGGAGCTTAGGCCCTGTTGACTGCGGCATTCATGACCCACCGGCGTGTGGACCATGCTCTGGTGCCCAGTTACCTGAGCCCCAGTCATGGGTAAATGACATTCGCAGGGTAGAAGGAGCTCCTGTAAGCCGTGGTGGAGGCAATCCTTCTAGGAGAGGACAACTCCTACAAGAAATCTGCGGTCAAAGCAATTACTGGTCATCTTGCAATGGCTTGTCACTGAGTTATTGTTGCTGAGACTTAGAGAGTGGCACTCGTGTCGTACAAGCGCTTGTCACTTTAATACAACGATGTACAGATGTTACTTGAGATCTATCTATCTTTTATCTTTTACTATCTTATCCTCATCTGTCGTTTATTTCTATTACAAGTCCTATGGCGATGGAGGAGTGGCAACGTGTACAGACTTGACCAGTTGGCGGTACACAGTCACAAATCTACACAGGGGCGACAGGTACCCTATCTTAACATCGTTATTGTGCCTTCACATGACAGAGGCCAACTCCGGTGGGGGTTCTGTGACTGAGCAGCCCTATTCAGGGAGAGCACTGCTCACCCAATGTCTTGGGAAAGTGCTAGAAAAGGTGCACTAAAAATTGTCTATCATACTATCACTGGTTAGTTTCCTGTGGCTAACGGTGGTTCATGTAAGCAGGAAGAAAACAAAAATGTATCTCCAAAAAGGAACAAAATTCAATTTATGCTGTTGGAATGTACGCACTCTTCTTGATAAAGCATCATCCAACCGTCCAGAGCGCAGGACGGCGCTTGTAACTGCAGAGCTACAAAGACTTGATATTGCTGCTCTGTCAGAGACCCGTCTCTGGGGAGAGGATCAAATGACAGAGCTATCATCAGGCTAGACTGTCTTCTGGATTGGTAAACCGGAGGGTATCCGTAGAGATGGTGGAGTCGGTTTTGCGATTAAAACATCCTTAGTTGATACTATGGAATTTCCTTCCAGTATCTGTGATCGCATCATGAAACTTCGTGTTCCTCTTTCACATGGCAGATTCATCACTATTCTTTCGGTCTATGCACCAACCCTTCAAGCGAATGAAGATGACATCTTGTGTTTCTATGAGTCTCTGCGCTCTGTTGTTGCATCTACACCAATAAATGAAAAACTTGTTATTCTTGGTGATTTCAATGCCCGTGTTGGGAAAGACTATGAGACCTGGAGTCCTCTTGGCCACTATGGTATCGGTACCATGAATGCTAATGGCCTTAAGCTACTAGAGCTGTGTTCATAATTTAACCTCGCTATTTGTAACACTTTTTTCGACGTAAACTGAAGCACAAAGCTACTTGGATACACCCACGTTCAAAGCATGGTCACCTAATTGACTTCATCATAACTCGGAAATGCGACCTTCGAGATGCATATACTGTTGGTGTCATGCGCAGTGCTGAATGTGACACCGAACACAAGTTGGTGAGAGGAAAGTTTAATTTACGAATCCGTAAGAAGGTTCGTCACAGTGGTGTTAAGGTGCCTAGTCGTATTGATGTCGCGAAGTTAAAGCTGCCTGAAGTTCAAAAGAGTATGGCGGAAAAGCTCGATAATCTTGCATTTGATGGCACATTGGTGAATTTTAAGACTCAAGTTTATTCTGCTGGTGCTGAAATTCTTGGTTTCAAGAGTGATAAGAACAAGGACTGGTTTAACGACAATAATCTTGAAATTAATCAGTTACTGATGAATAAACAGACAATTTATGAATCTTTACTTCGTGGAAATCATTCTGATCATACAACTAAATTGTGACAATACAAAGAGGTCAAAGCCACATTGCAACGTGAGCTAAGAAAAATGAAAAACCAATGGTGGATATAACGGAGCAGATCCAAAGGGCATTTGACACAAAAAATACGAAGGAATTTTATGGACTCCTGCGCCAAGTATTTGGTCCTGCTACCTCTTCAATATTACCCCTGATGTCAAAAGATGGTTCTGTGGTCATTAAGGATCCAGAGAATATCTTGAGGAGATGGCAGGAGCACTTTACTGATGTGTTTCACAATCCCTCAGCAGTGGATGCTGATGCAATTGATAGCCTGCCACAATGTGATACCATATTCAGAATGGATCGTTTGCCTAATCTGGTTGAGGTGCAGTTGGCTATCGCACAAATCAGCAGTGGCAAGGCACCTGGTTTGAATGGTGTTCCGGTGGAGCTTCTTAGGACTGGAGGTGCAAATATTGCTAATGCTATCCTTGGTTTTGTTGCGGAAATCTGGCAGGGTGCTCCTGTTCCGTAGGACTGGATTGATGGTGTCTTGGTGACCCTGTTTAAGGGAAAGGGACAGAAGAATGTTTGTGACCACAACCGTGGGATTATGCTTTTGGAAGCTGTTGGAAAAGTTCGCGCACGATTTCTATTAAACAGGTTACTGGAGGATATTTGTCCTAATGCTATTCCGGAATCACAAAGTGGCTTTAGGTCTGGCAGAGGAACTACGGATATGATTTTTTCAGCCCGGCAAGTCTAGGAAAAATGCATTGAACAACAGATGCCACTGTATCAAGTGTTTGTTGATTTAACCAAAGCATTTGACACGGTTAACAGGGATGCTCTGTGGCTAATCTTGGAGAAAGTAGGGTGTCCTCCAACCTTTGTTAGAATATTCAAGGAACTGCACAGGGACATGAAAGCTCGAGTCTCATTTAACGGAAAATTGTCTGATGAAATTCCAGTTGACAATGGTGTCAAACAAGTGATATTCCTGCCCCTACTCTTTTCTCTATATATTTTGCTGCTCTGCTTGCTCATGCGTTTCGTGATTGCGATAGGGGTGTCATGTTAAAGTTTCGAACCACAGGTCGCATTTTTAATCTTAGAAGATTTAATGCCAGAACCAAGCTACATCATGTCTTGGTCAGGGAGTTACTGTATGCAGACGATGCTGTTTTTTTGTTTCTGTTTTTTGTCGCACACTGAGACTGATATGCAGCATATAATGGATAGCTTTGCTGACTCCTGCACTGCCTTTGGTCTGAGGATTAGTCTCTCTAAAAAAAAGGTGATGTTCACTCCTGCACCGGGCCAATCATACGTGGAGCCAAACATCATGGTCTGTGGTGCTAGACTGGGTGTGGTTGATTCATTTGTGTACCTTGGTAGTTCTCTGTCGAGGGATGGCTGTCTTGACACTGAAATCCACAGGCGAATTCAGAAGGCATCTGTTGCTTTTGGAAGGTTGGAAAAGAGAGTGTGGTCTGATCGTGGCATCACAGACTGGACTAAGATCTGCGTTTACAAGACTTGTGTGCTAACCACACTGTTGTATTCATCGGAGACCTGGACATTGCATCAAAGGCACACTAAGTGGCTTGAACGATTTCACCTAAAATGCTTGAGACGTATCTTAAACATCAAGTGGCAAGCACAAGTACCCGATACTGAAGTCCTCATGAGAGCATGTTGCTCTAGTGTTGAAAACTTTGTAATCAGATCTCACATGCATTGGGTGGGTCACTTGGTTCGAATGAAAGATTGTAGGCTGCCAAAACAAATTTTTTACGGGGAGTTGGAAAATGGCAAGCGCCCTCAACACAAGCCTAGAAAGAGGTTCAGGGACTTTACAAAGAATAATTTGAAAGTCTTACAAATCGACATCGACACATGGGAAGAACTTACTCTGCAAAGGCCGAAGTGGAGAAAGCTTGTACGTGAGAGTTGTGACGCTCTAGAGAAAAGAAAGCAGGCCCACAGTAATCTGAAGCGAAAGCTTCGCAAAGGTTTTATTGATGGTCTCAACCATGACACACAGAGCTGGAAGTGCGACACTTGTGAACGAGTGCTTTTGTCAAAAGCTGGCTACGTCAACTACCTTAAGTCGCACAAAACTCCTGTTCAGGTCAACTTTGCACCTATTAGTACAGACCAAATGATCTGTTTGACATGCAGTAAAGTTTGCAAGTCTACTGCTGGTCTGAGAAGACATGTGATTGTTCATAGGAATACCCTTCAACATCCAGAGGAAGTCAACTCGATGGAAATTGCTCAATTTGTGTGTCACATCTGCTTCAGGATGTGCAAATCTGCGGCAGGGGTGCAGAGTCATCTGAGATGGCATGGACGGCAAGATTGGAAGAACTCAGTGTGACGGCGATCATCTGGAAAGATGCAGCAATCATCATCATGTATGTATGTATGTATCCATTTATGAAAATGTAATTGTGTGAGTGAATAAATTATAACACTTAGCACATACCGGAAAATAATTTTAGTTGACACCTTTCATGCAAAACGGACACTTATGGTCGAAATAAAATTATTGCATTTGCTTATCGTTTATTTTTAAATATTTACTCTGTACTTTAAATATATTCTTCTCTCAAGGTGGATATATAGGTGTGCTATATATATATATATATATATATATATATATATATATATATATCATATACAGGCGGCAAAAAGAAAGTCCACACTTGTAATTTTTCCAAAAGCTGCAAATTTAAGCTAAATTTAATGTAACTGTGTAAACAAACTATACCTCATTCGTTGGCCTTTTATTCTTCCATAATTTTCCCTGTTCATATTTGACTTTTAATTGAAATATTTTAGTGTTCATGCCAATTTAAAAAAATAACTTCAAATTGAGGAGGCAAAAAGAAAGTCCGCACAATGGAAAATTGTTATTTAAATGTAACCTTAGGACATTAATGCAACACAAATACAGCCGTAATACAATGAATTAGTTAATATTTAGTAGCATAGTCCTTCTGCAATTTGACAGCCTGCAATTTTTGGGGAATTTCTTGAATTAGACTGCAGCAATACTCTGGGGAAAGGGCATCCCAATTTCTTTAATTTTTGTCCAAAGGTCTTTGAAATTTTATCATTGCGTAGCTGTTGCTTGATGTAATGCCATACGTTTTCGATAGGATCAAGGTCTGGAGATTCTGCAGGCTAATCCAAACACGAAATATCATGCTCTTCCAGGAACCTCTTGACATTGCCAGCTGTATGAATGGAAGCATTATCCTGCATGGAGATGGGATTATCATCCAAATTCCGACTAACGTAGGGTATAAAATGCTCAGTCAACATATTCATGTACTTGGTCGAATTAATTCGACCTTGCAAGCGAACTATAGGCCCTGGACCATTGGAACTAATAATGCCCCACACCAAAACTGAACCTCAACCACTTTACCGCTTTGAAACTGAGCACCTAGGATTAAATTCTTCGTCTTTCCTTCGACGGACGTACTTTCTACCATCACTGCCTAGCCTATTGAACTTGCTTTCGTCGCTAAAAAGCACTTTAGACCAATATGAAGAGTCATGATCTTCATTGCATCTGACGAAATCTAGACGGCGCTTTCTGTTCTTTACAAAAAGCATTGGCCTGCGTCTTGCAACATATCCTCGCCGATTAAATTCCTTTAATCTGTTCTTGACAGTAGAAAGAGAGCATTTTTTTACAAGATTGCACTGTTGTTAGATCTGGGGAGCCGTTTCAAATCTGTTTCTTAGGTTGCGGATCTTGATAGTATTGTCTTCCCTGTTAGAAGTAACTCTAGTATGACCAGATTTAGGAGCATCACGAACACTACCTTTGTTTTGGTGCTTTTGCACAGTCTTTCGTACCGTTTCTCATCACATTTCAATCTGCGGTCGATTTCTCGATTGGATAAACCAGAAAGGTAGAGATTAATGAGCTCCTGATGATCACTAAGAGAAAGATGTGCCATATGGACTAAATGTTGTATAACCTGGAACAACAATAATTACGATTAGAGATGCTTGGTTGCCTGTTGGGGATATTTTAAACTGATTTAGGGGCGATAATTTTAGTTGGTTTTAAGCGAAATTGTTGCTGCGGTCTCTCTTTTTGCCTACAAATATATATATATATATATATATATATATATATATATATATATATATATATATATATATATATATCAAACCTCATATTTCCATCTATATTAAAATAAGGAATATAGGAGTACATAATACAATAGAATGTTGTTTTCTTGGCCTTCGGGACAAGATCAAAGTGTAGCATCTGTTCCAGCAGATACTGCAAGCTATGACTAGCTATGACTAGCAAAGACCAGATGTGGGGGCAACCCCACATGCCTGACCTTTAACCAGCTCCCATTTCCCACCTCTCGGGAGCTGGTCCCCTTTTTCCCTTCCCCCTCCCTTCACTCCTCACATTAAAAATTGGCCTTGTGCCTAATTTGCTCGGTGGGGGAGCAAATAAATACCATCTGTTCCGGCAGATGCTGCAAGCTATGACTAGCTATGACTAGCAAAGACCAGATGTGGGGGCAACCCCACATGCCTGACCTTTAACCAGCTCCCATTTCCCACCTCTCGGGAGCTGGTCCCCTTTTTCCCTTCCCACTCCCTTCACTCCTCACATTAAAAATCGGCCTTGTGCCTAATTTGCTCGGTGGGGGAGCAAATAAATACCATCTGTTCTTCAGATGCTGCACTTCTATTTCTTGTTCTCTTTCGGTGGAGAAGAAATCCTTCACGACTGAGACAATTTTTATTTTTGTACCTTTTCTCCACGTTAAAAAAACGACCCTGGTGTCTAACTCTGTCCTGTGGGGAGGCATAGTAAATAGGTACAATAGAATGTATGTTTATATTTGTATACATATTCGTAACGTATTGGGAGGATGCCCTTTTCTCTTCCCTTAAACCTATTTCCCACTGAGCAGACGTTGCGAGCCTGTGTCTGCTTTATCGTTATTTTAATGTTAAGTGCTCGTCTGAGCTCCAATCTATGCTCCTAAGTCGTACTTTCATAAAAAAACACTCGTATAGCTGAAAGCACTATCAATAATTTCCCCCACTCTTTATCTGAGCCTAAACCTAAACCTAGATTCCATGAACAAAGTTTCTTTCTAAGAACTGCACGCCTTTTTCCTACTTTCCAACTGACTACAATCTGGTCGTCTTCAAGTTCAACGTGAACAAGTTCCTGATGAACTTTTTTTTTTAAATATATGCACCTGAACTCATTACTTTGTTTGTTTGTCCTATAACATGTTTCTTTTGTTCTCACATAAACTTTAGATCCTTCTTTATTTAAAATATTTCTCTAAAATCGGCTTATCCCCAAAATACTTCGCCCAATTAAAACTCCCTAAAGACCCCTCCAAAACTGGTACTCTTCCCAGATAAGGACCCCCAAAGTGGTGATCCCCTAAAATGGCGATACCACCCTATAATATATATATATATATATATATATATATATATATATATATATATATATATATATATATATATATATGTATGTATATATATATATATATATATATATATAACTTGATATTAAACTGAGATTTCTGTACGATTTGAGTCTGTAAGTAAACTCCCCCCCTCTCTCTCTCTCTCTCTCTCTCTCTCTCTCTCTCTCTCTTTATATATATATATATATATATATATATATATATATATAATGAAAGGATAAAATATAATCGAGGATATGAATTAAATGGAAAAAGCAGAATACCTAAACCTCAATGTTTCACCCAGCTATTGCGTGAGCGTTATCAAGAGAGAAAGGGCTAAATGTGATTATAAATAAAAAAGATCTGTATTTTTTTGTGTATTAATAGATGTATTTATAGTGGTAGCATATCATAAATTTAAACTTATGTAGAGAGGGAAGACATACAAATACGTAAGACATATATTCATATATATGTACTCAAAAATATATACAAAATACACATAAATGTCGCATTAGCAAAAGGATCTGAGAAGCTAAATAGAAAACAATAGAGAATCCAAAAGATCTAATTCATATATATATATATATATATATATATATATATATATATATATATATATATATATATATATATATATTTGTTTACTGTATTTTGGGGAAAGAGTTCCGACGAGGTGGTCGATTACAAAGAAGAACTTTTTCGATATAAGAGCTAAATATTTGTTTATTAATTATACAGAAGTTCAGAAAAACATTGGTACCGTCGGTTTCAAGCCCAGCACAACGGGAAACCGTTAGTGGTAACACGTAAATGATGTTCAGCTCTCGTCAGCACGTTGTGTTGGGCTTGAAACCGACGGTACCAATGTTTTTCTGAACTTCTGTATAATTAATAAACAAATATATATATATATATATATATATATATATATATATATATATATATATATATATATATATATATAGGTCAAAATGAAATACTCCATTAGTGAAAACAACCGATAAACCTGATCATGTATGTCTACAAGGTAAGCTGTTTTTTTCTAGCCAAGAATATCTTCTGTTGTCCCCTCGCTTCATAGCGAGTTTCTGCTAATGTTCAGATAGCAAATGTCACACTTTTAATGTTCATTATTTATACGTATAGATGTTTTTTTTTTTTTTTTTTGTTTTTTCGTGCACCAGTTCAAAAACTAGAAATAACCGCTCGAATTGTTGAGTCGTACATTTATAGCTAGACGTACAAAGTGCCAAGTTGCGGTTGCTGGCCAAAGCTCAGTTTCACAACGTGAGAAATTGGAAATGCTCGAAAAAGGAATTAGTGAATGTATTTCATCTAGTTATATTTTTTTTTATCCCGACTAGCAATAAAACTCGACGTGGCCCGGGATTGAATGATGATCAACGAATGTTTCACACCCCCATATTTTTATTGTCATCGAAATCGGTGAAATCGCCCATTTTTTAATCAAATCGATTCATTGTTTTCTCTAGTCGGGAACCCATCACAGTGCACCGGGAGGAATCTTCACACGCCTTCCCGCAGTTACTTAGTCTACATTGCAATGTAGAGAACCTACTGTTGATTTTATAAAATTATTTATTATATATAATGGCTTGAATTAAAGTTAAACTTAAATGCAAGTCAAGTATTATGCTTCAATGGTGCTCTTAACAGAAACATTCATTTCGAACGTACCCTGTCATATCAAATAACCTACTGTTGGTTTTATGTCTGGCCTTACAGCTTCTGCGCTAATAATGATTTAAATTTAAGTTTAAAATGAAAAAAAATCAAGTATCATGGTGTAATTGTGCTTTAAGCGGAAACATTCATTTCGAACACGCCCTTGTCATATCAAAGATTCTACTGTTGATTTTATATGTCGATATTCCGATACTAAACCTATCTAAAAACACCACCAGGCACATAAAGTACCTTCATGTGAAATTTCATGTAAATCGACCCAGCCGTTTTCGAGTCGATAGGGAACTTTCTCGTTCTCTCGCTCTCTCTCTCTCACACACACACACACACACACACACACACACACACACACACCGCCACACAGCCACACAGACCCACACAATTCCTTTTATATGATGGTAGATTCTGTCGTCGTTATATCCATCAAATGAATCAATTTTTGTCTTCATACATTTTTAGCATCTGACATTCCGATGTCACAATATTATGTTTATTGCACCATTCTTTGATTCTCTGTGTACTTTTTACTTATCAGAATAAATACTACATGTAAATAAGATTTTGTTTCTAGAGTCTTTCCATGTAAGAGAAATATTTCTAAACTCAGGTAATGTTGTCTTGTTTTATGAAGTGGTTGGTAAGTTAAGAATTGACGTCTCCACCAATAAAAAGAAATGTCCATAAAAAAGAACGTTAATGCTCCCAATACAGGAAAATAATGAATAAAAAATGTTTACGAAGAAATATTATGACCAATCTTAGCTGATTATTTTATTATAAACACACAATCGATTAACTCACATTTAATCTTTGTTCATGATCCTGGATATATTATTAATTTCTACAATAATTTTTATAATTAAAACCCACATTATGCCTCTCACTCCTACTTATATAATATATTTGATATATTGTCTGGGCTTATTATATCATTACAAATACAAGAATCAAGTAACTCACATTTCATCACTTTTCATAATTCTTGGATATGTTACTAATTTCGACAATCATTTTCATAACTTTAACCCACAATGTCGCTGCCCCTTACTTAAATAATAACTTTGATATATTGCCTGGGCTGATTATTTCATTACAAATAAATCAATCAATTCTGGGTATTCTCATAGTATATATGTTTCACATATCTTATTCAATCCCAGATGACGCCGCATATTGTGCTATTGTATATCATTCACCTATCTCATTTGATCCCGGGCGACGCTGGGTATTTTGCTACTATATGTTTTCCACCTATCTCATTCAATATTGGGCGACGCTTTCTGATAGTCTATATTTGCATATCTCATTCAATCCCGGGACTGACTTCATATCCGCCACCCCACTGTTGAAAATATACATTAAATAAAGTAATGTTTTAATCATAAACTGTTTCAGCCATTTCCGAGATTGACTTTATATTCTCAGCCCACTGTTAAAAATATACATGAAATAATGTAATGCCTAAATAGTAAACCGTTTCAGCCATTTCTGGGACCGACTTTATATCCCAAACCCACTGCTAAAAATATACATGAAATAATGTAATGTCTAAATAGTAAACTGTTTCAGCCATTTCTGGAACTGACTTATATTCTCCAACCCACTGTTGAAAATATACATGAAATAAAGTAATGTATAAATTGTAAACTTTTTCAGCCATTTCTGGGACCGATTTCTTATCTCCCATCCTACTGTTACAAATATACATTAAATAAAGTAATGTCCAAAACGTAAATGGTTGCAGCCATTTCCAGAACCGACTTCATATTTCCCACCCCAATGTTAAAAATATACATTAAATAAAGTAATGCGTAATGCGTAAACGGTTTCACCCATTTTCGGGACTGATTTAACATCCCCCACCCCACTGTTAAAAACATACATGAAATAAAGTAATGTTTAAATCATAAACGGTTTGATTAATTTCCGGGACTGACTTCATATCCCGTAACCTACTGCTTAAAATATACTTGAAATAAAGTAACGTTTAAATCATAAACTGTTTCAGCAGCTTTTCGAAAGTAATACATAAAAACATTAACACGGTTAGAGATTAGGCAACGATTGCTTCAACATGAATTTCTGAGTGTAGTATAAGTTTCCAGTGACTTGAATCCCTCATTTTTTGGCCTTGGTTAATGGAGAAATCCTTCATTAGTGATACAATTCTTATTTTTGTTATTGACCAGAGTGCCCCTTTTGGGGGAGCTGGTTTTCCCCTAAATTTTTAACCGATCTCATGTCCAATTCCGCCCTCGTGGGAGGCAAGTAAACAACAAAAACAATAATCAAAACGGACATTTTCCAGGGTATTTTATAATTAACCAGAAGTGACATTTCCAGAGCATTTTGTTATTAAATCAGAAATAACTTTTTCCCGTTACTTTTTTAATATTAAAACTTTGTTACATTAAACATAGTACCTATTCACAATGCCTCCCCACGGGACAGAATTAGACACCAGGGTCGCTTTTTAACGTGGAGAAAAAATAGTCTTAGTCGTAAAGGATTTCTCTTCCGCTGAGAGAGAAGAAATTGAAATATAGCTCCTAAAGAACAGATACTACACTTTGATCTTAGCCAAAAGGCCAAGAAAGACAAATAATTTTTATTAGTTTTGCCTCAACAGCGACACCAATTTTTTTTTCCTTTTCAAGGTGGACAAGGTTTATTTTGGAATATTCTACTTTTTGGAATATTCCACTTTCCTTTTTTAGGGATGCACAGCATGATAACGGACGGAGCGATAAGCAGCAACAGCAGCAGCAGAAGAAGAAGAAGAAGAAGAAGAAGAAGAAGAAGAAGAAGAAGAAGAAGAAGAAGAACAACAACAACAACAACAACAACAATAATAACAATAATAATAATAATAATAATAATAATAATAATAATAATAATAATAATAATAATAATAATAATAATAATAATAGGAGGGTGAAGAAAACAAAACAAAAGAAGCCCACTCCCCCCAATATAACAGAAATGAATGAATAAAAAATATTCATAATAATAATAGTAGTAGTAGTAGCGGTCAAGATCAACAACAACAAGAAGAAAGAGGCAAAAGAGAAAAAATCTAACCCCCCCCCTCTCTCTCTCTCTCTCTCTCTCTTACTCTCCTTTCATTTGAATATTTTGTTTTCCCCCAATAAACATGGAAATCAATCAATAAAATATGTTTTTACTTCAAATTAACCACTGACAAAACCGGGGGGGGGGGGGCACTCAAGGATAAGAGTTACTAAGTGATGATTCAGTAATAGTGGAACATTGGGTAGGGCAATGTTATTTAATAGGACGGGTCAACAAAAACTTATTTGCATAGGACTTGAAAAGGTCCAAGTTATAGTCACCCGATTAGCAGCTCCACGGTATTTGTTTCACAGAGTAGAGTTTCTTTCCTAGAACTGTCCAGTTCTAGGAAAGAACTTTATTCATGGAATTTACGTTTAATTTTAGGCACAGATAGGGAGTAAGGGAAATTGTTGACGGTTGTTGTAGCTAACCGAGTATTTGTTACAAACGTTTTACAGGGAGGCAACATGGATTGGAGCTCAGTCGAGCACCTGTTATGGAAGTATCGATAAAGCAGAGGTAGATTCGTAACGTCTCTTCTGTGAGGCGAAAAGGTCGTCACCCACTAAATTCCGAAGATGGTTTTGGACTGTCAATGCAGATGAATGAAATGAAAAATAATAGTAGTAGTAGTAGTAGTAGTAGTAGTAGCGATCAACAACAACAATAAGAAAAGAGACAAAGAAGAAAAAGCTCTCTCTCTTTCTCCCCTTCTCTCTTTCTCTCCTCCTTTCTCTTTCTCCCCCCCTCTCTCTCTCTCTCTATTTGAATTTATTTTCGCACTCGCACCCACGTAGACAAAAGTTATTCATAGAATGAAAGCGTACATTCGGAGAATAATTTAACAATTAAAGGTGAAGAATCTGTAAAAGTTGTTTCGTATCCCTCCCCCCCCCCTCTCTCTCTCTCTCTCTCTCTCTCTCTTTGTTTGAATATTTTGTTTCGAAGAATAATCTAATAATACAATTACCAACTTAGAAGTAAAGAATCTGTGAACATTTTTTCACTTCGTTAGAATGCATGGTTTGTGTTAGACTAAGTGTGATTTATTTTGAAATAATAGAATGTGGATGCACGCCGTATGTAATTTCACGGAAAATATTCTGTACTGTTCGATAAATGCAAACTATAGAATAACCGTTTATGTCTGAATAACCAATGGCATTGTCGTTAGAAGTAGAAGTGAAAAGGACATTATTATTTCCCTACATTACGTTAGATGAAAAACATAATCACGGAATCACAAAATGAAATAAGTACGATGAAGCGTGATAAGTGAAAACTTGGAAGTATTTGCTTCAGTGAATTATGGGAGATTGAGAGGAGAAACAATGAGTGAGTAAATATAATGCTACTACTTGTAAATATGACTTGTAAGAGCAAATTTCCTCGAAACTATTATAGAAATTAATGACAATGAATGAATTCGACTGATATTATCCACAAAATCTACATCAAGTATTGGTAGGTAATGTGACTATATTAAATTTATATGTGGTTTTTGTGTTTGTATTTCTATAATGTTTTATTCGAAACGGGAAAAATCAACTTCTTTTTATTAATTATTGATAGTGGATATTATTTACGTTTTTTTTAAATCTATACAAACATCATTGACTACATATGTGCATACATGTTTAAGCTGTGACTTCTTTTGCAATCTAATGGCATTAGGTCCTTAGACTCATTGGTTTCAAATGCAAATGTCCAAGTTCTTTTTCAAATATCTTTCGAAATTCAGCATCATCAGCCCAGTAGTTTGAAATGGTTTCAAATGCGAAGGTACCAGTTTTTTTCAATAAAAGATACATGTATGCACATAAAAGTGTTCGTATAAATAAATAAAAATACGGCTCTAATCATAATTGAACACTATTTTATAAATACCGAATTTTTATTACATTAACATATGAAAAAATCACAAAAAATACTATCATATATATATATATATATATATATATATATATATATATATATATATATATATAGCTTAATTAAAAGGAAAAGAGAAAGTTCAATTCCACAAAGGAGACTTATCGGGATAATGTCAAGCTCAACAATAATTATTGGAGCTTATACAGTAGGACAACAAGAGTATGAAATGAAGACAGAAAACTATATATTGGTAGACATAGAATGGATCATTTATTTAATAATGGAATACCGGCCAATTTGGGGGATAGAAGGGACTCTTTATGCCAGGGCATTTCAAAGCCTGATGCTTCTAATCAGAAGAGTAGAGAAGGTGCTAGGTAGCATGGGGAGGATCCAGCATCTAGCGCAAGGTTCATATATAATATTATATAATAAGCTTCTCCTTATTTATTTAGAATTCAATAAAGCTTCCCCCAACATTCTATAATTCCTCTTAATCTCTTTCGTCCCTAATAAACCTTACGCTAGATGCCGTATCTTCCCCATCATATATCAATATATATCACAGAAATAATATATATATATATATATATTTATTGCTGTGAGATATATATATATATATGGATGTATATATATATTATTGCTGTGATATATATATATTATTGCTGTGATATATATATATATATATATATATATATATATATATATATATATATATATATATATATATATACTAGCAAAAGTACCCGTCGTTGACTGGGTTCAAAAACAGCCTACAGAAAATGGACTCTGATTTATGAGAGTATGATAGGTTATGAAAAGGAAGGGCTGTAAATAGATAGCTTCGAATTTGGGTGTATCAAAACCAAAGCAAAATGTGATGAATGTAAAAATAAAATAGATAAACCCCATAATTTATTATACCATACCTGTTCACACTGAAACACTTATCACAATATTCTGTGCATCTATATTAAAAAACCTTGTTAAACTTTGTGACATATTTCCATTCTATGGAGGTCAGGCGCGAACGAACACCCCATAATTTTATTATACCATATTTCTTCAAACTGAAACATAATTATCAAAGTATACTTACGCAAATAGATATGAAAAGTCTTTATTAAAGTTTGTGCCTATTTCCATTCTATGGAGGCCAGGCGCGAACGCAGACCACACAATTTTATTATACCGTTCCTATTTAAGTTAAAACATACTTATCAAAGTATTTTTATGTACATCTATATCAAAAACACTTGTAAACGTTATTTTTTTTTAAATTTTAAATTTTTTATTTCCATACTTTGTGGACCAGGCGCGTACGCAGACCCCACAATTTTAATGAATCATCATTATGCCAGATCAAACATACCCATTCCTGTGTCTCGATACATCTTCTATCATTATATGTGATCAGTTTTCTATAATAGTCAACCATATAGGAGCCTATTCGTGATCAGACACACACACAGACGTTCAGCTTTATATTATAGATTTCTGTGATCTTTGAATAAAATTAAAAACTTGGAATAAAAAAAAACTGTGTTAGAAACACTTTAAGAAATAAAAAAATTATTTCTTTTGTTTAATTGCAATATCTTATTAATTTCGGATGTAAAATCCTTCATCAGAGATTGAGTTCTTTTTGGTAACGCACGAGGGGCGAACATTTTACTTGCGAGGAAAGAAAAAACAACAAAAGACTAGCTACCTACCAATCTATTTATCTATTCATCAATATATATATATATATATATATATATATATATATATATATATATATATATATATATATATATATATATATATATATATATATATATATATATAGTCTTTGAAGTTTTTAACCTTTAAAACTATACAAAAAAATATTTTTTATCATTCGTTAGAAAACCATCTAGTCAGTAAGTCATTTAATCACCTGCAATCACTGCATCAACTCGCTCTCGAATTTATAATACCAATAATTTATTTTTCAAGGGATCGTCAGTTGTTTACCATTAAACACTGTTTCGGGGATTTAAAAACAAAACAGTATATTACATCATGGCTCCCCAGCAGTGTTGATCAAACACCACCACCTTTAATCTTAGGAAGAAGACATGTTACAAACATTTGATCCAATTTCCTATTCTTAATTGTAATTACTAACCTTTTCATACTATAAAAATGAATTTCTTACCTGTGCAATTCATCAATTTCCACATTTAAAATGGATACATTTTTTAATTTTTTAATTTATCAGTCTTGTATTTATAAGATTAGGATTAATCCATTTAACTACTTATCACCCCCACTATGATTTGTATTTAGTATATTTACATTCTTATTTATTTAAAATTAGATATATAAAGGTTAAAAATATTTTTACATATATACATTTTTTATATATATTATTTATTATTATATTTTTTATATATATATTTTATATATATATATATTTATCTATCTATCTATTTCTCTCCCTCTCTCTCTCTCTCTCTCTCTATATATATATATATATATATATATATATATATATATATATATATATATATATATATACTAGCTGTACCCTGCCACGCGTTGCTGTGGCTCAAATTAGCGCAATGGAAAAACTTCCAAAATGAGAAAAAGCATGTTTCTTATAGGTTTAAATTTCCATTTTGCATGGGTACACAGATTTTGTTGTTCCATTTTCTTAACTGATATAGAGATTTTCCGGTTTGGTGACTCTTGAATATGTAACATAAATTATCCATGTGAAAAAACAGTCAGTGTGTAACTGTAAGGCCCACAATTGTAAAGATTGTTCCCTGTGCTTTGTTGATGGTTATTGCAAATGACAATAAAATTGGAAAGTGCAATTTGCTAAAGTGTAATGATGTATCCGGTGGAATAATAGGAATGCATGGAATGAAGATATATTCATCTGTGAAAGGTCCTGTTAAGATTGTTGTTTCTATGATATTGTTTGTTAATTTTTTTTTTTACTGCAAGCTATGTGGCATTGCAAAGCTTGGATTGGTTTATATTTCACAACATGATAATTAGTACACCAAATTTCAGTTGCAATACATGCGGTGGCATCCCTGGCAAATATAACTGTTGGATAATTAACCACTTTATCTGCTTTCACAACAGTGTCGATGGATTTGTATTTGACTACCTCACTTGGAATTTTACATTTAATTATAGCGTTAAGTTCATGGGCATCTTTGTATTGACCTGCAAGAATAGCTCATTCACTCAGTCAAATGGAATTATTATAATTTGGATATCTGCAAAAACATTTTAAACTAACTATTCTTTTGATGAAATAAAATTACAGAAATTACAGAAGTTAAAAGTCAAAGAATTTTGCCCTTAACTCTGACCAGCTGGCACTTTTTCGTACCCAATTTCCCACAAGTCATGCAAAAGTTTTTGTGCGGATCGAACAGTCTGCAACTGTACAAGCATATTTTGAGTTAAGTTTAATGTCTTCACATGGAAGTTTTATTTAGAGTATTTGAGGCAAGCATTTATTTCATCTGCTGGTGTTGATTGAAGAATAACAGATAACATTTGTCTGAAATCTCCTGCAAGCAATATTACTGCATTCCCAAATGGTCTGAAATTGCCACGCAAATCTTGCAAGGAGCGACCAAGAGCCTCAAGTGATTTTTTGCGTACCATTGTGCATTCATCCTAAACAATAAGTTTGCATTTTTGCAATATTTTCCCCCATATTGGATGTTTTGGAGATGTCGAACATGAGATTTTTGAAAAATTGAATGTTTTAAAGTAGAATAAATAATTCTTCTACTTGGCAGCAATGTCGCAGGTATTCCTCATGCAGCAAGGGCTAAGGCTATGTCATTTTGTTACCAAATGGCTGCCAAAATCAATTTAATTTTAAAGGTTTTACCAGTTACTTCTGGTGCTGTTCAAGGTAGCAGTAATTTCCAAATAACTTCTATTCTCACAGTCAGTAAATTAGGTGACTAAAATAGGAATTATCCATGTTTTGACAATGCCTTATTCACTGTAATTAATTTAGGAGACTAAAATAGGATGAGGGATTAGAGATGGACAGATAGAGAAAAAGATATATAGATAGAAAAGAGACAGTGAGAGGAAAATAGAGAAAGAGAAGGAGATAGAGAGATAAAGGGATTGATAGATAAACAGAGAGAGGGGGAGAGTTAGAAACAGAGAGGGATGAGACAGAGGAAAGGAGAGAGATAGAGGAAGTTAGAGAGAGAAAGGGGCTCAAAGAGAGATGGAGAGGGTGATATAGAGAGAAAGATAGATTGAGAGAGGGAAAGGGAGAGATGGATAGAGAGAGATATTGAGAGAGGGGGAGAGAAACAGAAGGTGAACTACACTTCACCGTTTTTTTCCTCGTTCAGTAGAGAAGAAATCTTTCGAGACTGAGGCAATTTTAATGTTTTGTTATTATTCAGAGTACCCCTTTTTTTGGGGGGGGGCTAGATTTTCCTCGCATTAGAAACCGACCGGGTTATCTGTACTTTCACTTAACAAATTAATAAAAGAAAAACATATTGTAAAATTTGAATTTAACAGGAAAATACTATTTTAAAAAATAGCACGGTAACATAAGTGCATAAGTGCCACTTTAGGTACTCCTTGGGCGTTGAGTTCCGTGGCGACCAGCATAATTATTTAATGGTCGCTCCTTTAGCCCCCCCCCCCCAGTCAAGGCTAATGCATGCGCACCTAACATTTTTTTTATTTACTGACGTTGGCTTAGTAACTAAACGATTTATTGATAATTTCGTAACCCTTAAACGCATGCCGGAAGATTTAAATTGGTTCATTATTGTTGTAATGAAAAAAAAAAAAGTTTCATTCAACACAAAACCAAAAACACATATTAATGATAAATGATTTATTATTCTATTCATTGAAATTTACTAATTTTTAAATAAAAAAGTTAAAAAAAAAGTTAATAAAGAAATAGTTGCTTATGTGCGCATAAACAACTTGTTTTTTTTTTAGATTAGGTCCACCTTATAATCACCCCCCCCCCCAACCTCCTCATCTTAAGAACAGCTTCCGGAATAAACACAACTTTTGGAGGGGGGGACTATTTGCAAAATTTAACTGATATTTGTTGTCATCATACCCACCCGAAAATACTATTAAAAAAAAAAAAAGGAGGGGTTCAGTGCCCGTGGAAGAGAAGTAGATTTATTTATCAATAAAAGTTGCGGAGAAGTAAATTTATTTAAAAAAGAAAATTGTGACGGTGGAACTAAATGTTTTGTTTTCGCATTCAACAATTTGTTCATCCGCGCATGTAAATTCAAAAATATTTGTAAAAGTGAGAAGTTATCAGTAAATGATTTAGTTTTTTTTTTTAATTTATTTATTTATTTTTTTTTTTTTTACATTAGGTCCACCTCCACAAATGTTAAGAACGGCTTTCAGAATAAACACCCCCAACCTCTCCATGTTAACAACGGATTTCGGAATAAACACCATATTTAAAAAAAAAAAAGTCGATAAAAGTCGTCATTTAAAAAGAAATTTAAAATCAAACGTTTGTAAAAGTGAGAAATTATTAATAAATGTTTAGTAACATTTTTCGGTGCTAATGCAGAGAGTGACCCGCGCTATTTTTTAAATCGTGTTTTTTTTTTAATCAATTGCAAGGTTAAAGTACAGAATAGGTACAAAACACCCTCCCCTCCCCATGTTAAGAATGGCTTTTTAAATAATAACGTTATTATTTCAGCGTGGATCACTCTCTGCATGAGTACCCATTTTTCTTTTAATATTCATAAAAAGTAAAACTTTTTTCAAAATAAATAAATAAATGTTTGTAAATGTGACAAATAATCGTTTAGTTACAGCAACGTCAGTAAATAAAATATGTTACGTGCGGGGTGAGGTGGGAGACGAAGGGAGCGACTATTATTTTTTTCTACTGGTCGCCATGGAACTCAACGCCAAAGGAGTACCAAAATGTAATTTTTTTTTTGTCAAATAAATGAATTTAGCAACTTCGTTAATTTTACGACTCGCCCCAGCATATTATAAACACCCTAACTTCCCCATGTTAAGAACGGCTTTCGAGGTTTATGGAAGGGCGTATTTTTTTTTGTTTTTTGTTTTTAACATGGGGGGGGGTAAGGGTGTTTATAATACGTTGAGGCATGTCGTAAAAATGAAACAGTTTAGAAAAAGTTAAAACAAACTTTTTTATGTAAACAATGCCGTGAAAATAAACTAAACAATTAAAACGTAATGTTTCATGAGTGAAAAGCCTTAACATAAATAAAATTTAAAAAATTGGTAAGTACGTAAATGAATTTAAATGTTTAAAATATGGGATTATTTTTTTTTTGTGTGTGTGTGCTAATGCAGAGAGTGATCCGCGCTATTTTTTTAAAATCGTTTTCCACGTTTAATTAAAGTTTTATGATATGTTTTTATTCAATTGTAAGGTTACAGAATAGGTACAAAACACCCTCCCTTCCCCATGTTAAGAATGGCTTTTTAAATAATAACATTATTATTTCAGCACGGATCACTCTCTGCATGAGTAAGTTTTTTTGTTTGTTTTTTTTACTTATCGAGTTAACAGAAAATGAAATCTTTCGTCAATTCGTGGTTGTGAAATGAATCGAACCGGAAGTTCAGTTTTACAACAGAACAGATTCGCAGTAACGGTTAAAAAATATATTTATTTTATTTAATATTTTAATAATTCGCGAGGTAAATTTATTTCAATAACATAAAAACATACCTCGACTCTAAAGATGGGTTGTCTGAAAATTTCAAATAAATTGATAACGTAGAAATAGGATTTTATTATTTTAGAACGAACCAACATTTACATTTCTATATATATAGATAATAAAAATTACAATAAGTTTACCAAGGTAATCAAAATGGTAAACTTAAATATATTATAAATATTAAAGAGTTAATATTTACAAGTAAAATAAACTCAGCCAGATGTAAAAGCTCAATAAAACCGAAAAGGAAATAGAGCTTATAATTTTAATGATTTGGAATTCATTCCATTTGCGCTTTTTTTCCAAGAAACACTGCCTTTTGGATTATTTTGGACCATTTGGAATTTACCCATTGGATTGAAATTTTAAATTCGACCGTTTTGGATTTACCATTTTTGGATTTTTACCCTTCACCGGACTATCCATTCATGTGAAATCTTTTTATCATTTTTCTTTTGCCTCCTGTTCTCCTTACCTCACCCTTTTTTTTAACCAAGTAAGATCTGTGACTTACTTGTACTTTCATTAAATACTTTTATATGCAAAATCCGATCCTGCATTGTGCTAATTCCTGCCCTCTGATGAGAAGGAGAGTATTTCATCGAAACTCCGCGGATTAAGGACTATCCACTTATCTTGTGCTTCCTTTTTTAAAATTAAATATGTTTTTAACTCTTTTTCAAGATGTCTTTTAACATGTTTTATTAATCATTTGTTCATATATATATATATATATATATATATACTCTATGTATTTCTCTCCCTCTCCTCTCTCTCTATATATATATATTATTTTTTATATATATTATTTATTATTATATGTTTATATATATATATATTTTATATATATATATTTATCTATCTATCTATTTCTCTCCCTCTCTCTCTCTCTCTATATATATATATATATATATATATATATATATGTATATATATATATATATATATATACTCTATGTATTTCTCTCCCTCTCCTCCCCTCTCTCTCTATATATATATATTATATGTATACTGTATAAGAAGAAATAATAAACAGTTGCAAATAGCTATTCAAGTATTAGTCAGTTCCAGTATCACTTGTGTCGGAACATACGTAAATATCTTGTAGATGTGCCGAGTTGAAACATGCCTTTAGTGTTTATACGAAAGATTTACTGAACAGCCATGTGTGGTATCGTGCTAGGAATGATAAACAGTGAAATGCCAAGTTTTGATGGAGCAGATAGCGAACACATAACACATTACTCAATAAGCCACGGGTCGAACAACTACAACAACAAGATTCGACTTTATTCATTTACATTAACCTCGATGCTTATATAGTATGGGGCGCACATGAAAATCATTTTCCAAAGAAACAGTTAAAAAAAAAGCAAAAAATAATATCCTAATCAAAAATTAGGGAAAATTGTAATTGAAAGTAATTGCAATTGAAAGTAAAAATCAGTTTTCGTATTTTCCCGATTCGCCATTGATAATAGCGGAAATAACAGTAAATCAGGGGAAGATAAGTCAGTTTGTGATTTAACCAAATAATAATGAATGGCGGAGCAGTTTATTTTACAATTTGATGTTTTTGTTTGTTTGTTTTTTTTTGTTTTTTGTTTTTGAAGAAGGATTTGTCTTTGGCGCCAAAATACACCTCAGCCTCTCATATCATTTCTTCCTTGGAGCCAAATCTTTTTCCATTGAGTATGCTTTTGATGTCTATAAACGGCAAGTAGATCTAGAGAATCGGATGGCTGTGAAAAAAATCCAAAAAACCTGTGAATAAGAATCATCTAGGCTTACCAACATTAAATATAAAGACAGATAAACTATTAGATACACCAGAGTATACATATCTATCATATAAAGGACAAGTGTTTGTTTGTTTGTGCTTGATCCAATATAAAAGTCAAAAACTATACAAGACACACCCACAAAGCAGATAACTCCTCATTCAATCTGCAGAAAAGAACCCTGTGAATAAGGATCATCTAGGCTTACCAACATTAAATGTAAAAACAGATAAATTATTAGATACATCAGAGTATATCTATCATTTTTTTATATTCCATTTTCACCCCAAACAAGGCAAAGGGCCACTTTTAAGTAGGGGGCTACTATCGGGGACATAAGTTGCAGGGGCATTATGAAGAGAGAGGAACAGCAAGATGTTTGTTCACATTACACTTGAACTTCTGCATGTCAGTACAGCTGGGAAAACAGAATCCCGAAAGGGAGTCTCAAAGTCTAGCAGTTCTGGGGAAGAAACTATTTGAGTAGAAGGCCTTCTTACACCTAGGAATTTCTACTGTGAAGGGGTGGGATTTAGCTGCTTGTCGGGTTTGTAAGGGATATTCACGTCGAGGGGGTAAAAGTGTTTGTAGTTCGTCAGAGCATTCACAATTAATGTACTTGTAGAACAGGCAGAGGGATGCAACATTTCGTTGATGGGACAGAGGCTGAAGCCTAGATGAGCGTTCAGGACCTATCAGGTTGGCGGCTCTCTTTTGAACCCTGTCCCGGGTGAGAGACAAGTAGTAGATGCACCAGCCCAAATGTGACAACAGTACTCCATACATGGGCGAATGGTGGCCTTATAGAGGTACAAGATACTTTCAGACGTAAGTAGTTTTCTAGCAGCAGCCTTGGCAATGTTCTCAATGTATCTATTCCAGTTTATGTTCCCTGTAAACGTTAGGCCGAGGAGTTTAAAAGAGGTACTTTCGCGTAATGTGTTCTTGGCCATTACTATTGGTGATAGATAAGGTTTCTTGTAATTATTGAAGGAGACAAGCTTAGTCTTGGCAGCATTGAATGTGACCATCCATTTTTGTCCCCATTCCATTACAGATTTGACGCCATCCTCTAGTGTTTCTGCCATTTCCTTAGATATGTGTTCATTTGTTTTCCCCTCGTGCATCTTATAGAGAGTGATGTCATCAGCAAATATACCCATACCAGAAACAATTTTATCAGGGAGGTCATTTATGAATATCAGGAATAATAAAGGCCCAAGGATAGACCCCTGAGGCACTCCCGCATTTATATCATGTTGTTTAAATGTACTACCGTCGAGGACAACCTGGATTTTTCTCTTACTTAAGAAGGATTTAATTAGATTATGTATTCTTCCACTGATAATATATGATCTAATTTTCCTTAGAAGGCCATCGTGCCACACCCTGTCAAAGCCTTAGATATATCGAGGGCTACCGCTCTACCCTCCCCTGTTTTGTCTAGTGAACGGTATATACGTTCAGAGATTACAGTTAGGATGTCTGCTGTTGAATGTGCTTGCCTAAATCCATATGGTTTGTCGATCAGGAGTTTAGCATCTGTAAAGTGATGGACTAGAGCTTGGTTAAGTAAGGATTAAAATATTTTGGCGAAAAGCGGGAGAAGGCTAATGGGGTGATAATTTAATGTGTCAGTCCTTTCGCCAGAATTCTTCAAAATTGGTACCACAGAAGCGGTTTTCCAGCAGTCAGAAAAGCAAGATTCGTTTAGGCCATTTATTGAAAAGTTCATATAAAGGACACATGTTTGTTTGTTTTTGCTTGAGCCAACATAAAAGTCAAAAACTATACGAGACACACCCACAAAGCAGATAACTCCTCATTCAATAAATTTTACGTCAAACTAATTAAACAACAACTTTTAGGCAAATTTCATCATCATAGTCTCCTTTTATGTTGATACATTGATTGCAATGCTCTTCTAATAATTAAATGCTTTTTGTCAGTCGATTTTTCTTTGGCCTCCAAAGTTTCCAATATCACTACCTCATTGGAACCAAATCTCTTTCTCTAGAGCACTATTTGGAGATGATTAAAATTTAATCTATGTACCAATTTGCCTGATACGTAAATATCTATATATTTATACAATAGCGTGTGTGTTCTTTTGTGTGTCACGCTCGCATCTTTTTTCCTCCGAGTGACTGTCGTTTAATTGGTTGAAATTTCAACCATTCGTGGCCAAAATACAACATGCCCACATATGTACTGACGAACTTAAAAAAAAATTCTAATGCAACTCAATAAGGACTATCCACCTTACTTACTACAAAAAAATGCTAGTTTATTTTGGTGTCTCAAACTTCTCCCCCTCTTTTGTGCTGATGAGGAGATTATATTCGGAAACAAAGTTTTTGTCAATTATTGTTAATGTGTATTCCCAATTTTAATAAAATGAATATCGTTTCCGAAACGATCGTACACCCAATTTTATTTTTTTTATTTTTCCTTTTTAAACTGATTCATAATTTACACTTATCAATGTTTATATTTAATATTAATATAGCTCTAGAATAAATATATATATTGAGCTTATAATATATCTACATTACTACGAACATTGCTGGCTTAATCTTTATAGGAGATTTTCCATCAAAAAAGCTTTTCCTTCAATAGCTCGTAAATCATCACATATTTTATATTTTATTGCTTTTTGTTCTACATCATCTCCCTTTGAATAAGGATTATTTAGGCTTACCAACATTAAGTGTAAAAACAGATAAACTATAAGATACATCAAAGTATACGTATCTATCATATAAAGGACACGTGTTTGCGTTTGTGTTAAAAGTTAAAAATTATACGAGACAACATAAAAGTTAAAAATTATACGAGACAACATAAAAGTTAAAAATTATACGAGACAACATAAAAGTTAAAAATTATACGAGACAACATAAAAGTTAAAAACTGTACGAGACAACATAAAAGTTAAAAATTATACGAGACAACATAAAAATTAAAAACTGTACGAGACAACATAAAAGTTAAAAATTATACGAGACAACATAAAAGTTAAAAATTATACGAGACAACATAAAAGTTAAAAACTGAACGAGACAACATAAAAGTTAAAAATTATACGAGACAACATAAAAGTTAAAAATTATACGAGACAACATAAAAGTTAAAAACTGTACGAGACAACATAAAAGTTAAAAATTATACGAGACAACATAAAAGTTAAAAATTATACGAGACAACATAAAAGTTAAAAATTATACGAGACAACATAAAAGTTAAAAATTATACGAGACAACATAAAAGTTAAAAACTGTACGAGACAACATAAAAGTTAAAAACTATACGAGACAACATAAAAGTTAAAAATTATACGAGACAACATAAAAGTTAAAAATTATACGAGACAACATAAAAGTTAAAAATTATACGAGACAACATAAAAGTTAAAAATTATACGAGACAACATAAAAGTTAAAAATTATACGAGACAACATAAAAGTTAAAAATTATACGAGACAACATAAAAGTTAAAAATTATACGAGACAACATAAAAGTTAAAAATTATACGAGACAACATAAAAGTTAAAAACTGTACGAGACAACATAAAAGTTACAAATTATACGAGACAACATAAAAGTTAAAAACTGTACGAGACAACATAAAAGTTAAAAATTATACGAGACAACATAAAAGTTAAAAATTATACGAGACAACATAAAAGTTTAAAACTGTACGAGACAACATAAAAGTTAAAAATTATACGAGACAACATAAAAGTTAAAAATTATACGAGACAACATGAAAGTTAAAAACTGTACGAGACAACATAAAAGTTAAAAATTATACGAGACAACATAAAAGTTACAAATTATACGAGACAACATAAAAGTTAAAAATTATACGAGACAACATAAAAGTTAAAAACTGTACGAGACAACATAAAAGTTAAAAATTATACGAGACAACATAAAAGTTAAAAATTATACGAGACAACATAAAAGTTAAGAATTATACGAGACAACATAAAAGTTAAAAATTATACGAGACAACATAAAAGTTACAAATTATACGAGACACAACCACGAAGTAGATAATATCTCATTCAATAAATTCTAGAGTGTTATTCGAGGTCATGTTGGTGATGTTCTCGACGTATGACCAAACGAAGTAGTCTAGCGGGTTCAAGTCGAGGGAGGAGGGGACCAGTGAGAGAAGGGTACAAAATCGTAGTACTTTTTCTGAAGACAAGCTTGGGTCTCTTTAGACGTGTGGACCGGCGCCAAGTCCTACTACTACACCCAGGGCCAGCCAGCGGCCACCTGATTGCACCAGGGGATCATCACAATTTTTAGCACATCCACATGTTGACTTTTGAAGCCGAAAATGTGAGGTGGCATGATGTGTCCCTCACTTGAAACCACACTAAAGACCATAACCGTGGTCAAAAACTTTGTTTTCATTACTCTGAGAACGCCCTCAAGCGTTGAACCGTCCGGATTCTTTTTTTTTTTTTTTTTTTTTTTTTTTTTTTACACAGTGGCCACCACTTATCAAGGCCCGGAAGCCACTCAGGTATAAGGGTTATTGCAAGTACATTACGTTAGTGTGGAGATTTTATGAAGTGTTTACTTAAGGGGGCGGTTCATTAGGAATTTGTTAACGTTGGACTTGAACACATCCAAGTTGTAGTCAGGTGGGAAGCAGGCAGACGGAACAGAATGTTGACAAGGGCCCCGTTGTCATAACTTTGATCGGTAGAGAGTTTGAGTTGTATAGCGGCGGAACTCCGATCACGATCGTTGAACATTGTGTCACTTTCAGACCTTAGAGAAAGCTATTATCGCTCTTGGGATTTGCACACAACTGCCCAACTAGTAGATAGTCTGCAACAACAAAAAATAAATAAAAAGGAAAGAAAGAAACCCGGTTTTCATCAAACGGAAATAGAATCAAGTAGTCTTTTCTTAGGGCGAAAATTTTATCGTTCCACCCTGTACTTTACCAATACACGTGAAAGATTAATGTTAAAATAAACACTCCAACTCAAAGCGAGGCCATACTAGAATTTCTTAAATCTGTGGGACAAGAAGTCATATATACTGATAGAAAAAGTAAATTCTATTTTGAAACAAACGAGAAGGCCGTCGAGTACATCGAAGTCAACGTATGTTAGCTATATTTGATAGTTGACATCGGTTCGTACTAACAAAAATTTCAAACTTATATTTTTAAAATATAATTTAGGTAAAAATGCACTTTCGTATAAATAATTGAATTCGTTCAAAGAGTATCGCTAACAAAAAACAAATAAAAACATCTACATAAAAACGCGGTATATTCAGTAGTCAAGCGAGGTGGCCCCGTGGTAGAGGTTTAGGCTTCTTATCATGCGGTCCTGATTTCGAATCTCGCTAGATTCAACCACTTAGATGAGTCATAGACGACGAAACACGTGTCAGTGGATAATTAGATTTAAATATATATATATATATATTTAAAAACTTCAATATGTATATATATATACGTTTAAAAACTTCAATATAGGAAAAATACATTAATTTAATATAAATTAACTACAGAAGAACTGCTTTCCAGCTTATTGTTTCTAGCGTTTTGCTTGCACGAATATCGAGCTATATAAAGAATGTTTCGAAGGATTCTACCACATTGAAAACCAAATGTATATGACTTGGATTTTACTCTCCAGACTGGAATATGCTATTTAAAAAAAAACGCAATTCATTCTGGAATATATCAATATTCATTGGATTTTACAACTATTCCTGTATATCCGCATTATTTCAACTTAGAGTATCCTTTTTACACTATCGCTTCGATTTTAATTTGCAATCTATGTGCTAATTGCAAACTCTATAATCACCCACATCTATCTTGCTAACAAAGTTTTCTCTGATAGATTTTTTAAAATTTGTCTTTCTAAATTTTGGAAAAGAACACGTTTTCATTATATTGCGTCTTACGCGTGTTTCGTTGGATAGCGGAAGATGCTTTCCTCATATCACTGTCATCATAGACGAATCCATATTCCTTAAAAACTGCCACATAGTTCAAGACATTGCATGAAAAAAGGGCAACACACACTCACGCACACGCATAACACCCCCACACACATATAACAGGAAAATAAAATTTTGTAAATGAGAACAGAGCCGAATCAGCACACTTGACCTTGCACACATAAAATGGTTCGATATCCTTTTGAGCACAGCTTTATACCATTAATAAACCTCGTAAAATTTTACTGTAGTTTCAAGGGTTTTCCGATAGCCATAAGTCTATTAATAAATTCACATTTTATTTGGATTGGTAATTTCGACTGAATACCGACGCTTAGCGCACGAGCGTTTAATTGTATGTGTATGTCATAGGTGTGACGACACACATGAATAAACACACACAAAGGAACTCTACTGTCAGCAAACATGTTAATAGAAAGTGCAGACAGCAGAAGCGCGCGCACACGAACAGAACTCTTACTGAATATACGCTCCTTTTTGTTTTCTTTCATCTTCTTCTGTCTTGGATGATAGCCAAGATACGCGCTCATTGGAGCCGCATATGGTAAGAGTTGTGCGAAAATCGATGCATGCACACACATATATATAGTGGGTGGGAGAGAGAGAGAGAGAGAGAGAGAGAGAGAGAGAGAGAGAGAGAGAGAGAGAGAGAGAGAGAGAGAGAGAGACGTTATTCGATCAGTAAATGCCTGGCATCATACAGTCATGTTAACAAACACACGCTCACAAGCGTCACCTGTGCAGAACATCGATCTTCACCCCCACCCACCACCTACCACCTTCATCGCCCTTTTCTTGCTGTCGCCGCCACTAAGTAATTCTCTTCTCCAAATACGAAAAGATGTACATAAAGAGACGTGAGTATTGGAATGAATTGGATGAGCCGAGTAGAGGAGGCGGGATAGACTGGATGCGGGTGGCAGGAAAGGTGAAAGGTTAAAAATAAATAAATAAAGATAGAGATAGATAGATAAATAGATAGATAGAGGGAGAGAGGGAAAGAGAGAGAGAGAAAGAGAGAGAGAAAGAGAGAGAGGGGAGGCGTCGAATTGCGACAAAGATGAGAATCAAAAAGTAAGAATGGACATGATATGAAGAAGAGTAATTATAGAGGAAGAATGGATGGAATACAAACATACATACGTACACATATATATATATATATATCTTTATATATATATATATATATATATATATATATATATATATATAGATTAAGTTAAGAAAATATATGGCAATTAAGCTAGACAGAACCTTTCGAGTTTCATTCTCATAGGGAATCGTCAGGTTAAAATGCATTTTAGCCTGGCGATTCCATACGAAGATGAAACGCAGAGGATTCCCTGTAGCTTACTACCTGGCTCTACTAACGTATTGAGCACTGTTGACTTGAATACTGAAAATCGACACGTAAATTGTTATATCTCCTCATAACAATTGATGTGGACACAAAATACACCCCCCCACACACACATTATATGTATGTGTGTGTGTATATGTATATATATAGACATTTATATTTATACCAAGTTAAAGGTATTCAATATTCATAACTTTAAGTTAATTTGGCGAAGTTATTAAGAGTGCTCAATAAAAGAAAGCAAGATATATTTTTATTAATATAAACAAATTCCCATAGTCGCGATACTGGACATGGTCGGACAAATAGTCGGTTAAAACCAGAAGTCCTCGTCAGGCGACTCAATAAATGGTTGTGATCCACAGAAGAAACCAGTCCTGAAGTCAACACACGCGCGCACACGCCCCCCCATATATATATATATATATATATATATATATATATATATATATATATATATATATATATATATATATGCAGAAAGAGTAAAAGAGATAGGGAGAGATAGAGAATGAAAGAGAGTAAGAGAGAGAATCCACTGGGGTCGGATCGCAACGAGGTTAAAGAGTAAGGGACCGCAAGATATTAAAGGAGGTGGTATGCTTGGGAGGATGGCATAATGATGAACGAACATATACAACACTAACACTCACATGAGAAGGTATCAAGACAGCAAAAGAAATACTACACTACGTCTTTCCAAAATAGACGAAGCAATACCCGAGAAGGTCCCCATAAAATGAGAAGGCAATGCCTGCGAAAAAAAGGGTAGTCTCTAGGAAGATGGTCTCATGACGAAAGTCCTCTCCTCTAGATGAGCAGGTAATACTTAGAAGAAAAAGAAGAAGAAGAAGAAGAAGAAGAAGAAGAAGAAGAAGAAGAAGAAAAAGAAGAAGAATAATAATAAGAAGAAGAAGAGGAGGAGGAGGAGGAGGAGGAGGAGGAGGAAGGGGGTCGGACAGTGGCTAAGAAAGAAAAGACAAGGATTATCATATATCAAAATGTGAAGAGAAGCATTGATATAACAATAGTTGTTTGATAAATAGAGTAGACGAGATAGGGAGTATGTGAGAGTAAAGAGAGTTAGATCGCAACCATAAAGGAAGAGTAAGGAGTATGGGATTGCAACACATGAAGGAGAGCAACGATGGAGGCGGAGTAGGTCTGAAGACAAATTGGACGAGAAGGATTAATCTAAGGAATGAACGAAAGCGATTGAGAGAGATTTGTGTTGTAACTAAGAAGAAAGGGCGAGACGTCTGGAATTACAAGACGTAATACTGATGAGAGAATAGGAATGAAAAATATGGGGCAAAAGGTGATAAAATGTAAAGGAAAATAATAGTGGAAGAAAGGTGGTGTATATATATATATATATATATATATATATATATATAGAGAGAGAGAGAGAGAGAGAAAGAGAGAGAGAGAGAGAAAGAGAGAGAGAGAAAGAGAGAAAGAAAGTTTTACTCATAGTTATATAAATCATACAGGAAAATCGAATTTTATTTTTTTAAAAATAAATACTGCAAATCGCCAAGATACAAATAAAATCTTCAGAAAAAAAACAAGCTCAATCGTTAACATATCCAGAGCTCAGATATAAGGTGGAACGATAAAATTGTCGCCCTTGAAAAGCTATGATTCCATTTTCGTTTGATGAAAACCAGTTTTCTCTTTTTTGTTGCAATCCATCTACTAGTTGGCCAGTTGTGTGCAAATCCCAAAAAGCGACAGTAGCCTTCTATCATGCATTAAAGTGATACACTGTTTAACGAGCGAGATCGGAGATGCGCCGCTGTACAAGTCATGTTCTCTTGCAATCCAAGTTATGACAACAGGACCATATCCAGCACCCTCAAAATGCATCGCTGGATTGCCACGAATAACAGGGACGTGCCTAGACTGATGAAAGCAAAGTTTCCAGCCACGGCATGCTTCCAGTTCCGGACCCGTATCGAGGTGGTGATTGAGGCTGAAGGCGGTTACGTTGGATGAATGTCAGCTCTATTACATAATCAAGTTACCTGAATTGATTGCTTTAATAAAAGTTTTAAAATAAAACTGTAGTGTTGTTTTTTTTAGGGCGACAAATTTATCGTTCCACTCTGTATTATAACTCGGTAGAATACAAACGTTATGACATATTTTGTAATCGTGTTCTGAAAAAAAAAGTTAATTATCAATTTAATCGAAAGTTTCCAGAGTTTGCATACATATTGCAGCGCAACCTGTTCGGCTTATAATCAAAACGTTGCCAATCGATTCTTTATTTTTTAAAAATCACTTTTGTAGTCAAATAGAATAATTACGTAATTTATACAAATTTTCAAATATACAATACAAAGATTATATTGCATGTACTTACAAATAGGTATTTCATTAAGAATTCAAATCCATTATAATGCATTTCGGTTTCTTAGGAAACGGGTCAGTGTTTCGAAATTTTTGAGATGAGGATTGGTATTTTTTTATTGTTTACACCATTAGTACTGCCGTTCTCATCTATAATTAAATTCTCACAAGGTTTCGACTGATATAACCCCCAACTGTTGTACGAGAGAATATCTATGTTGATCTTCTCCCTCTCAATACAGACCAATCAGTTTCAAGTGCGTCATGAGTAACATGTTGGAATCTGTGTTAAATAGTATTATATCGTAGATTATATGAATAACAAGTCATTACTGGGGTTGTACAGAAAGGGTTTATTTAGGTAAAAAGGTACACACATTTCTAAGCGTCCATTGGCAGCTTAGTACTAAATTCTGTCTCCCACGTGAGGAGAGTTTGCTTGTCTTTTTATAGACGTAACAGTCCATTCATTTGAGGGGTGTTGGATCAGTCCATTATATCACCTTCCTCCCAAGCTAAATTCTTCCCTAGAATTTCGCTTCACCATTTTTTTCTTTTTTGACTTTGTCCAAAAAATTCAGTTCTTTTTCTTTTTCTTTCACTTCTCCTTAAAATTTGCGTTTGCGAATTTTTTGATTTTGGAGAGTGACTTGTATTTTCAGTTACTGGTGCTTCCTTTTTTGGAGGCTCTATGTGAAAAATGTCATACAGTACTTCCATCGGTACTTCATTGTTTTTAACTATTTCAATATATCGGGGTCTGAGTTGGTTTATATGTTTTTTTTTGTGGGAAAATGTCTGACCTTTTATAATGTAGACCATTCTTCCAATTCTTTTTGAGATTATGCCTTCTTCCCAAAAACTTTTCCCTGCCCGATAATTGTTGAAAAAAACTTTATCCCCGTCCTTGTATATCTTGTATCGTACCTTATCTTTTACACTTTTTTTTACTTTTTTACTCGGAATTAACCGGTCGAACACAGAGCGCACTTTTCTGGCAAACATTATTTCCGCTGGGGATAAATTTGCTTTTGTATTCGGATTAGGCGTTATCCTGTACACTGCTAAAAATTTCTGAAGACTTTTTTCTAGAGTGTCGATGTGATCGTTCTTTTTTAACGCTCGTTTAAACGTATCGACAAATCTTTCAGCTTGTCCGTTAGATCGAGGGCTAAAAGTTTGTGTTGTGATATGCTCTATGGCCAGTGACTCACAGTAGATCTTAAATTCTTGACCTTTGAACATGGTGCCATTATCACTAACAATTGTTTTTGGTACGCCAAAACGCCCAAACACCTCGTCCACCGCCTTTATTGTGTTTGCCGCTGTAGGATGTTTGAATTTAAAAATTTCTGGCCATTTCGACATGCTATCTACTATTACCAGGTAATAATATCCTTTTAGAGGTCCTGCGTAATCTATATGGATCCGCGTCCATGGTATATCTGTTTTAGGCCAAGGTTGCGTCTTAGTGGGCGGCGCTTTTGCTGCTAGTTGGCAACCCTTACATAATTTTATCATTTTTTCTATGTCCTGATCCATTCCAGGCCAGCATGTACATGCTCTCATTAGTGCTTTCATTTTGGAGATTCCAGGATGTCCCATATGGAATTCTTTTAAAATTCTCTTCTGTAATACTTGAGGTATTACCACTATCTGCGTACATTAGAGTTTCATCGCACTTTGAAAATGGAAAAACTGTTAATCCTTTCCTCTTCTTTTCTTTTTGTCCCACTTGTTTTTTTATCTTGTTAATGTATTCATCTGTTCTTGCTGCTTTCTTTATTTCCTCAAGTGTTACCGGAGGTTCCCTAACAGTATTTATTAATATATCTGTTAGTTCATTTTCTTCTTTTAGTGCAGCTATAACAGTTTCTTCAAGTAATTCAGTTTTATTTGGGATCAACCTGGACAAACCATCTGCGTGTGCAATTTTGCTGGATGCTAGGTGTTTCATTTTAAAATTGTAGTTTAACAGAATCATGCTCCATCTTTGTAACCTATTAGCCGTATGAGTAGGAACTCCTTTTTTGGAACCAAAAATCGATAACAAAGGTGTGTGGTCCGTTTCCAAGATAAAAAAATCTTCCATGGATGAACCTATGAAATTTCCTCATGGCGTATACAATTGCCAGACCTTCTTTTTCTATGTGACTATAATTTTTTTCTGCGGGTAGCAAAACCCTTGAGGCATGAATAATTGGTTTAGTCGATTCATCTTTGAGTCTGTATAGTAGCACAGCACCTAAACCGCATTCGCTCGCATCTGCTGCTACAATTAATTCTTTTTTCGGATCGTAGTGAGCTAGTGCTAAATCCGATAATATACATTTTTTAATCTTTAGGAATGCTTCATCACATTCTTTTGTCCAGAGCCATTTTTTATTCTTTTTCAATAATTCGTTTAAAGGTGCTCTTAGTTCATGCATATTTGGGATATAAGAATTATAATAATTTGCTAGTCCCAAAAATGACTGTAGCTGCACTATATTTTCTGGTCTAGGCATGTTTTTGATTGCTTCAGTCCTATTAGGATTAGGTTTTCTACCATTTCGATCAATCACTTGTCCCAAATATTCAATTTTGTCCATCCCAAAATTACATTTTTCGAGAGCCACTTTCAATCCATAGTTTGATATTCTCTCGAATACTTTGCCAATGTGGATTTTATGCTCTTCCACATTTTTACTTCTTATAAGGATGTCATCTAGATAAGCCATAGCAAAATCCAAACCTGCTAGCATTGTATCCATAATTTGCTGGAACAAATTTGGGGCTACTTTTAAACCAAAAGGCAAACGTTTTAGTGAAAATAGTCCTTTATGAGTATTTAATGTCAGGTACTTAGCACAATCTTCCTGGACTTTTACTTGCCAATACGCTTCAGACAAATTAATTTTTATAAAAATTTTTCCTCCGCTTAACTTCAAAAATATCTCCTCTGGGGTAGGAAGCGGGTAGTTATGCTCCTTGAGACAATCATTTAGACCTGTCGAAAAGTCCGCGCATACCCTGATTTTATTATTTTTCTTCTTAACGTAAACCGTGGGTGAAGCCCATTCAGAGTAGTCCACTTTTTCTATTACTCCAATATCTTGAAGTCTCTTTAATTCTTTCTCTATAGTTTCTAATGCTGAATATGGAACCTTTCTTTTGGGTTTGAAAACTGGTTTAGCTTCGTCCTTTAGTTCAAATTTCACCTCCGTTTTCGTGCAGCAACCCAAACCTTCAGAGAATACCTCTTTAAAGTCTTTTTTAATTCGTTAATAAACTTTCCTGGTAGTTTAGAATTTTCTAAACCCGCCAGACTTACTTTATTGCAAAATGAGCTTATGGGTTTTCCCCATAAATTAAAAAGAATCATTAAGTCTATACCGAACAAATTAGAATTTTTCCCCGGTACGACATATAACTTGGTTTTCACAGCATTCTCCTTTAGAGACACATTGGTAAAAAATTCACCCTTAAATTTTAGTTTATTTCCAGACACACTTCTGGCAATTTTCTTTTGTATTTTGTAACTTTGGAAACCCAATTTTCTTCCAAGTTACTTCGTCAATTATACTTATGTCGCTTCCCGTATCTAGAAGACAGTTCACATTACAGCCATTAATTTTAATTTCAATATATTTTCTTTTATCACACCTAGACTCATTTTTAGAACCAATGGTCTTTATTTCTGCTTTTCGGTATTTTCCTTTCCTGCATACCGTTGATTTATGGCCTTTTTTTTTTAATTACATTTGTTACATATTTTGTATTTAAAGTAACAATCTTTAGTGAAGTGGTTTTTTCCCCCACATGTCTTACAGGATTTTTCGTGTGCACATTTCATCACCCTTTCCATTTTTTTTTTCCATATTTTTTCCTTCGATGCTTGTATTGTCCTGCTTTAAATTTAACAGTTTCTGACACTCTTCCGTAACTTTTTGTAACGTTATTTCTGTGTCTTGGTTCATAATGGATAATATCCTTGAACGAATATCCTTACCTTTAGAGGCTGTTAAACCTTGCACAAAGATTAGACTTTTAAACATATCCTCTTTGAGGTCTTTGAACTTGAAGGATTCACCATGAGCATTCACTTTCCCTGCATAAGTAATAAAATCTTCGTCCTCCTGCTTCGTGATATTTAAACATTTATAACGTGTATAGAATAGACTATCTCGTTCACTGAAAATGTTTGACAATATTTTTTATTGTTTCACTAAAAGAAATCTCTTCAGGTTTCTTTGGCAGGATAAAATTCGTATACTTTGTATTTTCCTAAAATCCAAGTTTTTGAAGAAGAAGGATAATCTCTTCGTCTGTCCAAGACTGACATCTCTTAGCAAAAATATTTTCGTATCTCCGAAAATATGCCGGAAAAGTTAACCCATTTGTCGGCTCGTATACAAATTCGGATAAAGAATTTGCTATTCCTTCAGGAGTGAAACGACAGTCTTTCTGCTGCGTTAAAATACTCTGTAGTATTTCGCTTTGCTTCAATTGTTGTTGCTGAAGTAATTCCATTTGCTTTTGTTGTGCGAAAAATGCCGATTGCATAGTTCTGGTGAATTCCGCTAATTGCTCCATGTTAAAAAAATTTTTTTTTTTTACAAAACCACACAATTAAACAAAAGATTAACTCAAATGTCCTATCAATTCAATGAATTAAAAGCACAATTTCCTTCCGAAGAGAGAAAAAAAATACTTCCAGCCGAATAAAACTTGAAATGGACACTTCTTTTTTTTTAAATGTTCTTTTCAAAAAAATGTTCGCTTCAAAATGGCAATTTCTCTTTTTTTTTTTTTTTTAGGACCGTGACAGACTGAAACACTTACTTTTTAAATGTTGGCTCTGTCGAAGTTTTTTTTCTTCTCCCTTCTTTGGATTTCTTTTGTTTTCTGCTCGTTAATCTTCTTGTGTGCTTTTTCCTTCGCTTTGTTTTTTTTTAGTGAGTTTCGTTCGAATTCTTCGTCGCCAGTTGTTATATCATAGATTATATGAATAACAAGTCATTACTGGGGTTGTACAGAAAGGGTTTATTTAGGTAAAAAGGTACACACATTTCTAAGCGTCCATTGGCAGCTTAGTACTAAATTCTGTCTCCCACGTGAGGAGAGTTTGCTTGTCTTTTTATAGACGTAACAGTCCATTCATTTGAGGGGTGTTGGATCAGTCCATTATATCAAATAGAGAGGTCGTTAACCACCTCAGCAAAAATAACCTCCACGGTGACATGCAATATGGTTTCCGTTCTGCTAGATCTATAGCAGATGTGCTAGCAGTTATATCACATAGGATTAGCAAATATTTCGACGGGGCTTCCTTTCTTTCGTTGAACTCGGGAATGTGTATGGGATCTAGAACATAACCAATTATTTAATCCACTGGAGTAGATTTGTCTCGTTCCGACTGCCATAGCCAGATAAAAGTCTAACTGTATCTTAATTTCAGGTGATACTGAAAATATAATTAAGGACTCAACCTTACATCGTCGTCAAACTTGTGAGCATAACATTCACGATGAGAACAGTAGTCCGAAAAATGGAAACAATACAAAACAAGGTATTTTAATAGATTATCTATTAAAAAAAAAACTTTTATGATTAAATTATATCCACTAAAATGTATCTTGCGTACCCTCCGAACTGAAGCAGCATTCATTCTAAATCGGTTGATCCGGCTTCCTCAGAATGGGGCAGTATCATGGGAATATAAAGGCAACGTTAGGTTTTTGCAATTCTTTCAGATAGGTGTCTATGTCTGCCTACATACAGCGCTTGGTATTCCCAAATGGTTACTCGCCTCGTACTGACCAGTATCAACGTTGCTTAACTTCGATGATCTAACAAGCACCGGTGTGTCGACATGATTCTGCCGTATTTGTGTTAAAAATATGTTAAATAACAACATGAGTGTTTGATAATGATCCCTGGAAACACCTGAACAGCCCGATGCAATATTTCGCAGGGTTTACGTGGCATGACTGCGGGTGGAAATGCAGAGCAGTGGGATTGAAAACGCATACAGCGGCTGGTATTCCAGAACAGTCACCCATCGGGTACGTACCAGGCTTAATGCTGCTTAACTTCATTGATTTAAAGATTTTGGTTATGGGGAACCCAGCCGCTAAGATTAGTTTTGGCGCTTCTGCGCAATGTAGGCTGGCAACGCATCTACTGCTCTGAATACTAGTCTGAAATCAGTGCATGTGCTCGAGAGTACAAAATGGCCAACTGATCGATACTGAGCCGTAATTGGCTGAGTTGATTATAAAAATAGAAAAGGACATTT